>NC_139919.1:6583823-7265073 GCF_963514095.1 Eutrigla gurnardus
TTAATCAATAAGACCGGAGCCACTAAGCTCTGAGTCCATCAGCATTTCTTCAGTCTTGGATGTGAAGCATGAGTCACCACGGTAACTGGCAGACACACACACAGCATGATCTCTTCTGGCCTACACTCAGTAGATAACAGAGGAGCTGAGGAGGAGGCATCTCGTTAAAAGGTTTGGGCATGCTGAGGTTGGTATGGCGACCCCCGCCAAGGCAGCCCTCCAACACTTGGATGTCTTTCTTTTTAAAAGAAAAAAATGTCTTAATTTCTTTCTTTTTTAAAACCTGAGTGCGAGACTGTTGAACTCAAAAAGCTGGAGGAGATGAGACAGAGAGAGGCTTGGCGGTGACAGGCAGAAAGGGCAAACAAAGCGAGGTACGAGGCATATACTGACACCGCCGATGTGCCGCATGGCTCAGCTCATTGTCTGACTTCCCTCGGCTTCAACAGTGTGAGTGTGTGTGTGTGTGGTGGTGTGTTGGAGGTCTGAAAAGATTTGAAGGTGTATTGTCGTTGTGGTCACACATGACAGGAAGAAGTTCAATGAACTTCCTGCTAATTTGCCGCGCCGCGAATAGGTGCGGAGTGGAGCCCGCTTCCTTTCAGTTCACACCAGACGCGGAGCGACACGAATAGGCGCGGCCGTCCCGCGCCGTGAAGCGATCGTTTCGGCGTCTGCTCTATTTTTTCCGCGAGCGAACGTGTTATAAGAATTTTGTATAACCACATGATTTAGTGTTCTCTGTGTATGTTAGAGCTTTAGGGGTCTCAGTATTTTTACGACATTAGCATCCACGGTGACCTCTGAGGTCCCATGTCTTAGGAGGCCCCATTTCTTATTTTATATATTGAACTGTTAATGACTTTAGTATTTCCACTGATGACCTAAACAGGCCCTAAAGCCATCCTGTAGAACAGCTAACCGTTATCAGGGGCCCTGTGCATATGATGTCTTGTATTCAATGACGCGTTATCTCCTGTGCCTTTAAAAGACTCAAGTCAAAACATTGATTTGAGCACTTCCTCTGTAGCATCCTCACACGTTGTTGCATTGTAACTGCTCCTCTTGTACAAGATTAAAGTCAGACGTCGACTTTACTTATGTCTCCGATCTCCTCCTTGGGTGAATTTATTCGTTTACGGGAAAATTCTTTTAACAGAACGCGTCAATTCTGGCAGGAAATCACACAAAGAAACACGAGACAATCCCGTCAATTTTCAAAATAAAATCAATTTTCAAAATAAAATACCACGATTGACAAATGCGATCATATTTGTGTATCTAAACTCGCACTGGGAAACAGGAAGAGAAAATACATTTAATAAATGTGAAGAGTAGATAAACAAATATGTTTATTTCAACAGTATATCTGCACTACTACTGTCTACTACCATACACACTCTCTCTGTCTGTGTGTGTGTCAGAGAGAGAGAGAGAGAGAGAATGGATAAATAAAAGAAGTGTACAATCTTCTTGGTTACAGAAACATGGCGTATTCATTATCTAAAGTTATTTACTCCATAAAGAAAAAAAAACTGAATGAACAGCTGAGCAGAAGCGCTTGTCGACCGTCTGTACGCGTCTGGTCTGAACAGGGGGGCCGAGCCATCGTGCAAGATTTTCGTGGGTGCGCAGCGCCGTGGCCCTTCCGCGGCCGGTGTGAACCCGGCGTAATACTTCTGTTGATAGTAATACCACAGATATAAATACACACAATGGGGTCTCCTACAAGCTGCATGTCTTACTACTCTGACTCTGTCTTCGTCTGTCACCTGCCACCTACCACTACTGTACAACTAATACTAGTACTATCACTACTATTCCTACCCTGAGTAATACTGCTAGGTAGTGGGATAGTGAAAGTGCAAAGGAATTAGCAGTGGTAACAGGGTACTATATCACAGTATGAACCAATCAGATTGCTTGTTTTCGTCTATCCATTTTACTCTGATAATTCTACTATTGTGACCACTCGTAGTATTCTTTATATTGCCACTATGATTACTACCAGGCCACCACTAGGGCCTCTGTTACTGATGTTACTAATACTATGGTTGCTACTACTCCAACCACTTCTATTACTAGACTACTGTTACTAGTACTGTTTCTAGTGTAGTATTATTACTACTGTCACTTCTACTGTAAGTACTAGTAGTACTGCTAGTACAATGATGAGTTACTATTTTTACAATTGCTTGTACTGTTAATGTTACACTTTTCGAACTGAAGGTGCAAACTAGAACATATAGGGTTCTTCGGCTTATCACATCGGAGGCATCAGAGGCCCAACATAAAGGCTACACTTAGTTCCAACCAGAACCCCAATTTTAGAGGTTCTTCAGAGAACCCTTTTATGGTTTATTTTGTCGCACCCAGAGCGCTCCACCATCTAAAGGTGATAACAACAACCCACCCAGCAGGTTCTACCGAGAACCTTTTCACACTTTAAAGGTTTCATCTAGAACCCATCCAGAGGTTCGTCTAAGTGGCTTCATAACAAACCCTCCCAAGGGGTTCTAGCAAGAACCCTTTCATATTCCAAGGCTTTTATCTTGAACCCATTCAAAGTGTTCCACCAGGGACCTTTTTATTTTCAGTGGGTTTTATCTAGAATCCTAAAGGCCTGGCTGATGTGGTGCAGCTCAACTAGTGATGTCCAAATGAAGCTTCGTGAAGCATTTTCTTTATTTTCTGAGCCCAATAGATGGCGCTCTCTGTTCAACAAAGGGTTGAAGGCCGAAATATTTCCATTGCTTTCAACCCTTTGTTGAACAGAGAGCGCCATCTTTTGGGCTCAGAAAATAAAGAAAATGCTTCACGAAGCTTCATTTGGACATCACTAAGCTCAACCCACAACCCTGACCTGGTTCCCAGTTAGTTTTGGGGTTTGTGGACTTGGTTGAGGACATTCCTGCTTACAGCTATGCACTCAACAATGCTTTAAAAAACTGTATAACTTTGGAAAGAACCTACTTTGAAAGCTTTAGGAGTTTTTACTGCAACTGTTGCTGTAACCAATAATACTATTGCCACTGTTATTGTTGGTACTGCTTATACTGCCCCTTCCACTGCTTCTAGTATGATTGTATAACTAATATTATAGTTACTACTACTTCCTCTACATACTGCTTGTACTCAGCCTGCTCTCAGCTTGCTCACAGCAGGGTTCTGTTCTAACAAACTCCCACTCTCAGAGTGAGTCAGAATAAAGACAATGAGATGAATGTGACTTCAAACTCTATGTGTGTTTCTAATAGGCTCACATAACAAATCTTGTGTGCCTTTACGCAGTGGGATCCAGAGACAACTTTATATCTTCAGTCCAGTTTGGTCTCATCTTGGTCCCTTTGTCTCGCTGCTGTAAAGTGATTGAGGAGATAAAAGTTAAAGTGGGTGCAGAAGGGCAGAAAGCGATTTGACCAAAATAAAAGAGGCATAGGGGAGAAAACTGCGTAGAACTGAGAGAGAGAGAGAGAAGAGAGAGAGAGAGAGAGAAGAACACTTAAGAGAGGAAATCAACTTTGAAAAACGAGAAAGAGAAAGCGACGGGTCAGAGCTTCACCAATAAAGCAAAAAGAAAGAACAAAGATTCAGCCTTGGCAGGAGAAACTGAGGAGTTTTTTTTCTTTTCTTTTTCCAAGGGCTCTTCTTCTCTCACTGCCATTTAACTTATTTAATTCTTCAAAATGGAGTCTCTCTGTCTGTCTGAGCGGTTTCTTTCTCGGCTGTCACATTTGAGACGTTCTCCTCAGCCTCTACCATGGTAAATCTGTTTAACAGCTGCACATAAAAAACAAGATAAATTCAGAGGATGAGCTACGTCAAACAGCACAACAAGCACGGCAGAAGCTAATAAAGACTGCAGACTGCTGACAACACTATCTAATGTGATGCAATAAGCTATTGCTAACTGATGAAGTATCGTAAACAGTCAGACTGGGTGGATGATACCAAAAGAGGCTTAATGCTGACAGACAGCTGATATCAGATGAGTCAGGCGCTGGAGTTAAAGTTAGAGAAAGTCAGATAACTGGCCCAGTGCAAAGTAAAAAATCAGGTCAAAATGTCTGATAAATGGTTCATGTGAGAGCGTGAAAAAGCTGAAATATGAAAGTGAATAACGACTCAACGCTTCTTCTGTTTGATTCTAACTTCGTATGAATAAGACCTTTTGGCAGAATTGTCTGTTTTGTTCCAAAATAGTTGTTGCTGAGATCATACACTCTTAGAAATAACGGTGCCAACTAGAACCATATATGTTTCTTCGGCTTGTCCTCCTTGGACAACATATAGGGTTATACTTAAACCATCTGTGAAAGCTTCCAACTAGAAGCCCCTATGAGAGGTTCTACAGGCTCTTCTTTGATGGAATGCCTCCACCCAGAACCTTTCCACCTTCTAATGGTGCTAAAATAAACCCACAGAGGGGTTATACCATGAACCTTTTTATTTTACAAGGGTCTTTCCAGAACCAACCCAGACAGTTCTATATTTATTTCAAGGCTTTCAGTGCTATCCCAAACAAGCTCCCATTTTACAGCTATGCAACCTTGGCGAACTCTTTATTCCAAGAAAGTGTTCTCAATGGAACCCATAACCTAGCAAAGAACCCCGAAAACCCCATTTCTTCAAAAAGGGGTAGAAGCAAACAGTTCAGTGTAGAACCTCAGCCCTTTGGGAAGAACCGGTTTGGAACCCTTTCTAAGGGTGTAGTGTAGGAAAGCATTCAATACAATCTACTATTAAAACCACTGTGTAACTAAAACACATTACAATACATAATTAAAGTTCCATGAATATACTCGAGGGCCAAGGTCGTTTCCATAACTGAAAAGTAATGTGTGTATCCACCTGGTGATTTGGATCCACTCCAAAATGTAATGGGTTCCTCCTTGGCTCATGATTCAGTCTTCCACCACTTTTTATAAAAACCGTAGTTTTTCTGTAATCCTGTTGACAAAAAACATGAAATTCATAAAATTAAAATAAAACAAAATAAAACACTACAGGGTTGTAAAAAGACCACATTTAAAACAACCCAACATCTTTCCCCAGGTTTCATTTTTGTTCTTGCATTATACAGAAGAAGACCTGAAATATACTTGATGGTGTAAAGGAGGTAATTAAAAGTACCAGAAGCTCAGAAATCTACTTTGGTACTTTGAATCCTTCAAACTAGTGAAGAACACTTTGAAAGTAAGTTTATTTAAAGCAGGTTGTGTTTTGTCATATCTCCGCTTCGGCTTCATCAGAGAGTGAACAGTAAAACAGTGTCTACAAAAAAGGAGGTAGAAAGAGGGAGGAGATGTGCAGCAAGAGAACAGTGTGTGTTTTGCAGCCACATGCATTGTCAACTTGCAGGTTGAACCTTGTAGGTGATATTGTCCATGTTGTCGTCATGTGGTCATGTATTTGTAGACAGTTGTTTTGTCTGACGAAGGGAAAAATTAAAGCTCAATATACTTATAATAGAGAAAGTGTGTAGGAATGACTCTCATCTAGTGGTGAAATTGTATTTTGCATTCAGATGAATAGTGCTCTCTAGCGCGCCGCTTTGTTGCAACTCCAGTAGCCGTTATGTACCAAGAAGCTGTGACAACATGTCATCCAACACCACTTCACCAGTATTCTTTCAGGTGATGAGGTTGATATTTCAAACATGTGTGAGCACGTATACGTAATTACTCCATGTTTATATTGGTTTATTTTTGGTAGGATTCCATTATGATGTCGTAGCCTATAGCATCAGCTAACAACTAGACACACAACAAACACAAACAAATGTTACTACAGTGCATATATTGCTCTACAACACTGACTGTAAGAGGCAAGAGGTCATGTCAAACAAAGCTCGGTAAAAATCTCCAGGGGGACAGCGGGACGTGGACGCACCGTTGACTGGGAATGGCTGCATCACGGGTGGATAAAAAACTCTGTCAAAGTGGCTGTCCGCCGTGGGGGAGAGCTGGTCCCGCACTCAGGAAGCCTCTTGCTGATGTGATAAATGGCATATTGACACACAAAGCATTGAATCTTTGACACTTGTCCGCTGTATGCGCTGTCCTCTACATACAGTCAGCGTCGTTTCTTTCAATCATGACCATAGTCGGTCTTTAAATGAATCCGAGCAGTTTGCTGGCCTGTAATGGTTTTGAAAGGCAAGATTAGAAAATGCTCCTACATATTTTATAATTTTTATTGGAGGAGTTGTTGTTTTTCTGTATTTGAACGTCCATAGTTTGCCAGTTGGAACATACTATAAAGTGTTATAGGTTCAAGTGGCTGCAAGTGGATTTTCTTGCCATACTGGCTGCATCTGTAGCTCGAACAAATGTAAGCACTTAATAAACTAGCAGACTACCCTGCAGGACAGCGCGGTCCATCCAGCACAGGACAAAGAGACAATTTAACGAGGACAATCCACTCGGTCTGCAGGCTCCACATGCGGCACTGTGTTTATTCTATTGTGGACGGTGTGAAAAGGAAGCCCGAAGCTGTGAATAGACAACACGGCTGGACAGCAAGCGTTACATTATCACAGTCCTGACAGACAGAAAGGAGTGTCGAGACACGCTGCAACTTTACTTAGTACTGAAATTTGTCTTTCATGCAGCCAGACAACACTTTCATGTAGGTAAAAATGCCACAGAGGCCTCGGAGCCTTTTTATATTCTCCATTGTGTGCAGCAGAGAATCTGCAGGGTGACACAGAGCTCCAGACTGTGTTTAGGTTGTGTTAAAAGGGGTCTTTATGTCAGTTCCCTCTCCATCTGAAGTCCTAAGAAAGCCTCAGGCACACTGCAAGACGGAGTGAAAAACTCTCCCTTTTATAGATACACTGGGCTCCACTGAGATTTTTGTTGTTAAGCAGCTTTAATATCAGGATCACATTCAAACGTTCTAAAACACTATCGTCTTGGTACGAATCTGAACTGGACTTGAGAGCTTGCAGATAAAGATGATATTGTTCCTTAGCTGTCGATCACGTTTTGCCTTTTAAAAGCATCTCAACATCATCAGGTGCTTTATGATACTTCCCATCTATCGTTCTGTCTATCTCAGTATTTCATACATTATTTGTGCCTTCCTCGTCTGTGTTAAAGTTAATTTAAGCCCTCCGATTCTCCCCGATGCTGCCAGACTCATAATTCAGAGTGTGATCGAGCAGTAAATCAGTTGATCAAACCAAGTGGCCGGTGGGACGGCAGAGAACGAGGTTTCTCTACTTACATATCGCCTCAGGGTTGTTTGCTCTTCAGAAGGGCTCAGTCAAAGCCTGTTTCTGCCCCACATCAGTCCTGAAACACAAAGGCACTGGATTCCTTTGACTGTCTGTGTTTCAACTTCATCCAGAATATTGTTTTTGACAGCAGTTTTTGTGACACTGTCGTCTTGCAAAGCTGCAGGTTTAGTTCCAGCTTCCTTACTTTTCTTTTTATGTGACTTCTGCTCCTCTGTCAGATTTTGATGATGTGTAAAGGTCACCGGTGACGTTTTGATCTGTAGTGCAGTTATTGTATCATGACCTCTCGTAGTTCTCTGATTGAAGGGCCACTCCAGACCGAGAACAGCTCCAGGCTGAAAGAAGTTTTCAGGGGGCGGACTGGGACAAAGCCTTAAGGTGGATTTAGGCTTCTCTTCTTCAGTATATACTTAGGCTTTATAGCTACATTTGAGCCTTTCAAAGGTAGAATCCCAATCAAGTGGACCTTGAGTTTTTCCACTTTTAACTTTGTCAAGAGTTGGATAAGAAGATACAACTTTTTTTGGTGGCTACATTTTTGCTCTACAGCCAGCTGCGATTATCTGAAAAAAATAAAAAATAAAATTGGGTACCAAAATCCAACAAAACACACCCAGTGCTAATAAATGTATTCTTTATGTCTGGTTGGTTTGGTATGTACCAGAATATTCCTGGCTCTAGAGGGACTGCCAGCAGAAACTACAGACAATGACATATTATGGAACAAAATATTAAGTGTTAGTTAGGTGTTTTTGTAATTGACTGATATGAGATCCATCTTCTCATATAACTGTCACCAAGAACGGTGTCATATGAATGTGGAAAAAGTGTGGACCTTGTTGTATGGCATACTGTGATATTTCCCCATTAATAGTCTGCAATTCACAAATACTGGTTTCATACTGAGCCGTCGGACACACTGATACATGTTAAACAGTGTTGTGGAGACTAAATATCATGTTGGTGAGGATTTAACTTTCAGACTCTGATAAACAGTGAAATCTTTAGCTTGTAGATCCAACGCATTCTGTGTGTTGTAGAGGTGTTGACTTCTCCAGCTTTGCATTTCACATTACAAACACTGCTGGAGTGACGTCGGCGTGTCCGTGTCTTTATTCTGAGTTTGAATGTGTCTGTTTCTGCTGCTCTGATTCCTTGGTGATGTAGAACACTCGACTGATCAATGGTGTAACTTTGATCACTGACTGACTTACTTACTTACTTACTCACTCACTCAGCCACAGAGCAACCTATAGGGCTGGCCCTCTGGGTTCCAGCCAAAAACATACAAACACATGTATGGCAAAAGGTACATAAAATATGTCAAATAAGTAAGCAAATAAATGAAATGAATTCATATGAATTATCCATTTGTCAGCTTTTAATAACATTTAATATTCAAGTACAATACATTTTAAAACAAAACACAGTGAAGTTGAAATCAAACATGCCATTTCGCCACTTTAAAAACACATCCCCCTCATATATTGTGAACCTATTCAACATTAAATGCCAAATATATATTTTGATTTATTTATTCATATTTTTATATGAAAATCCAATGTATTTTCTCCCTGGAAAACAAAATATGAAGCGTGATTACATCAGCTAGTGCCAACCAATATTCTGCCAATAATATCATGACATCCATCATCCATCCATCAGAACTCGAGAAGGTCATGAGCTAATCTTTTCAACCATCAAATCAAATTCCTCCCAGTGGTATGTCCCGCCTCCTGCCCTGTTTCACTGGAAACACGTCACAATGCAGAAGATAGATACTCTGGAAATAATGTTTCAGTCTTACTGTATTGTTAAATGTTAAATAAAGTTTAGTGAAGCCAGAAGGTCAGGTGGTCTGGACCGGTGGGATGAATCTCTCTATAGTTTCCATTTCACAACAGTATGGAATATGAGTAGAAAAGCTCAAAAGAGAAGCATACATTTCGGCTCCAGCCCCCTCTGGAGCAGATGTCAGCCGCCAGCAGTGCTTGTCATGGTGCTGTGCTGCTTCCTGCTCCGGCTCTTCGCTGACCTCCGACCTCCTCTGGCTTTGAGAGTCAGAAACTTTGTCTTGATCTGCAAAATAAAAGAAAGAAAAGGCACAACAAACACAGACATGCAGCGCTGCATTCAAAGCAGCTCAGGGAAGAACATATAATTGAAAGGTATCCTTGAAGGAGAAACACATATTTATCATGTTCAGTATAGTGTATCAGTGTTTATTAGAGCAATCCATGAGAGTAGTTAGATATTGTTCAATATCTTTTGCAGGTTAAAGAGAAATACAGAAATGCGGAGGCGTTTGTGTGATCAGAACCTCATTTCTCATCAACTGTAGAAGGCCAAACAACCAGCATATTTATAATATTCAAAACATCTGAGCACTTTTTGTTAGATTTCTCAGAGGCATGCGAGGAATGTTTCTTATTATTTAGTCCCTCCAGTTGATGGTCTCTTGTCCTGATTAAACACCAAAGTCAAACAAAGAAGACAAAATTGGAGGCTTGTTTATTAGCTAAAGGTTGAGTTGGGCTTTGAATGTAGTTTGATTGAAGCTTTTTTCTTGGAGCAAGGCTGATATTTAAATGCTTGGAAGTTTTTCTTTTTTATTTAAATTGCTCTTTGAACAGACTTAAGGCTTTATAAGCTCTCTATGTGAGCGCAGCCTCACTGTTTGTTTTCCCACTTTGATTTAGTTCATCCACAGAAAATGGCAAGGGCAACTGTCTTGACTTTATAAACCAAAGCACTGCATTTCTTCTTTTGCTTTGGATTCAAAAAGTCTGCCTGTACAGAGTTAAATTATGAACAATTGAAGACATAAAATGTAATCACAGGGAATACATTTATCACTTTGGAGAACTAATCAGGCTGCTGGAACTCAATAAGTGGTGCTGCGACCTTTATGTCCACGATCTATGTCCGACGCCCATATTCAGTGTTGATGCAGGGGATCGTGTCTTTTAAGAGTCTTCTCTTTGAGACTTCTTTTTTTTTGTACGCACAAGAAACAATGTCAGAATTAGGATACCTAAACAGGTGAAGAAAAACAAAAACAAGAATATAAACAATGTCAAATGTAGCCCTATCCAGCATGAGGTAATAAAATAAATGAATATAAATGCACACATTGTAGCAAAAAAAAATTAAAAACATCACACAAAAATTAAAATAAAACATTTGGAGTAGCATATATGTGTATCTACACTATATTGCCAAAAGTATTGGCTCACCTGCCTTGACTAGCATATGAACTTAAGTGACATCCCATTCTTAGGGATCTATAGGGTTTAATATGAAGTCGATCCACCCTTTGCAGCTGTAACAGCTTCAATTCTTCTGGAAGGCTTTCCACAAGGTTTAGGAGTGTGTTTATGGGACTTTTTGACCATTCTTCCAGAAGAGTATTTGTGAGGTCACACACTGATGTTGGAGGGAAGGTCTGGCTCTCAGTCTCCACTCTAATTCATCCCAAAGGTGTTCTATCGGGTTGAGGTCAGGACTCTGTGTAGGCCAGTCAAGTTCATCCACACCAAACTCTCTCCTCCATGTCTTTATGGACCTTGCTTTGTGCACTAGTGCACAGTCATGTTGGAACAGGAGGGGGTCATCCCCAAACTGTTCCACAAAGTTGGGAGCATGGAATTGTCCAACATCTCTCGGTATGCTGAAGCATTCAGAGTCCCTTTCACTGGAACTAAGGGGCCAAGCCCAGCTCCTGATAAAACACCCCCACACCATAATCCCCCTCCACCAAACTTTACACGTGGCACAATGCAGTCAGACATGTACCGTTGTCCTGGCAACCGCCAAACCCAGACTCATCCATCAGATTACCAGATGGAGAAGCGTGATTGGTCACTCCAGAGAACGTCTCCACTGCTCTAGAGTCCAGTGACGGCGTGCTTTACACCACTGCATCCGACACTTTGCATTGCAATTGCTGATGTATGGCTTGGATGCAGCTGATCGCCATGGAAACCCATTCCATGAAGCTCTCTATGCTGTTCTTGAGCTAATCTGAAGGCCACATTAAGTTCGGAGGGCTGTAGTGATTGACTCTGCAGAAAGTTGGTGACCTCTGTGCACTATGTGCCTCAGCATCAGCTGACCCCGCTCCATCATTTTACGTGGTCTACCACTTCTTGTTGAGTTGCTGTCGTTCCCAATTTCTTCCTTTATTATAATCCCACTGACAGTTGACTGGAATATTTAGGAGTGAGGACATTTCACGACTGGACTTGTTGCACAGGTGGCATCCTATCACAGTACCACGCTGGAATATACTGAGCCCCTGAGAGCAACCCATTCTTTCACACGTTTGTAGAAACAGTCTGCATGCCGAGGTGCTTGCTTTTATACACCTGTGGCCATGGAAGTGATTGGAACTCGAGGTGGTAAATCCGAGTCAGTGTGCTGATTCATGGATCTCTGGGTCAATCACCAAACTGACTGAAAGCTACCGTTATTGCGTAGACGGCACTTCCGTGTTTACCCAGCTTCTTCTTCTTCGTTGGTGTTTAATGGCAGTCGGCGTTTACCCAGCTGTTTCCGTGACGCGAGTTTCACGCCAGAGTATGAAAAAGTTTCGCTGAGCAGTAGAAGCTATCAGGCAAGTGTTCTTTTAAATAAACTCCTGATGTACTTACAAACTTTAAAATGCCTCGTAGAGACCCTATGTGTACTACTTCAGAAGTTTGGTAACATTCCATGCATTATTAGTGGGGAAATTTACGAGATATACTCTCTGTACCATCGCTCTATCTTGACCAATGCTGACCATCGCTAAAAATGCTTCCGAGGGGGTGTTTGGCTGGATGTCATGGTGGAAATTACCTAGGGTCCATTTCACTCTGAACCATCACTTTAAAGGTGCTCATTTGATTGGTGAAGATCTGAATCGGCTGTGTTAATCCCACTCCACGCCTCGTCTCTCACTCACGCCTTCTCTCCTCCCTCTTTCCCACTTGCGCGGGTGGGAGTGACGGGAGGAGTGCCTGCGCCAGACTGCACTGTGCACGAAACTTGCAAAGTCCAGGTGGACACACCCCGTCGGCGTGGTGCAGGTGCGCTGCACCCCGACTGCGCCTGGTGTACGAAACTAGGGCCCAGTGAGTGATCCATGCAGCGAGTCCTCGTCTCTTCCGAGTGACGGCGGAGTGATACACAGTAACAAAACCTCAGGTTTTAAAGAGAGTAGCAAGTCACACAATCAATGGTTTGAATTAGTATATTTTGACTGGCGTTAGCAGCAAGTGACCTGAGTGAATGGAGACAGCAGACTCGACTCACCTGGATCAGTTAAGGGATCCGGGTAATATGAGTGGGTGAGTGAATCTTCTCCCATCTCTAATTGGAACACCTGATTTTTTTCAGTTTTTTGGATTGGTGAGTGAATACTTTTGGCAATATAGTGTATGTACATGTATATACATTATGTATATGTGGACGTGTACACATATGTAAATAAAAAAATAAAAAAAATAGATAAATAAAACCATTCGTCTGCCTGTGATGACGTTTAATGGTCGCCTATGGTAATCCTGCAGTAGGATTATTCTTCTGCAAGCCTTTGCAGTTCTCTGATTGGAGGGCCACTCCAAACCAAGGACAGGAGTATTTGTGAAGGCTCGGCTGGTGGTCATAAAGCCAGACCAGACTTTGAACCGTCTCACGCCTCCTTCTCTAACCTTGTTTACCGTCAGAACCGCAGTCTTACCTCAACTATTCTCTTGCTGTAAAATTAAATCATTTTGATAGAAACTTAATTTTTTCAGAATCACTCAAAATTTAAAGTTTGTCTGGTGATATAGTTCACAATATGCTGTACATATCTGTGATAAAATATTCTCATCTCAAGGTCCAGCTACAAGCCTTTCTATTTGGAGTGCTAACCATATCTCACGTCTTCAGAAAATTGTAGTAACTGAACCTTGACTCTTTTTTTTTTTTATATTTAGAGTGAACCTCCAAGCTCAAGGCAACTGCGTTTTTTTTATTAGTTTCACTGCTGAACCTTAATTTTTAAATTAAATCTCCCCTTGAGCAGCCTTGATGTTAGTTAGTCCAACAGTATTAAATATGCGATAAGGTCTTCACTGACGCTTTATTGACATTTTTAAACCCACGAATTATTAATGTCTTTATGGCTTCACTGCTGCATCAAATTTTGTCATGTGTAGTGCATCCTTTCCCCCCAAATTCTGCCTAACATATTTGGTATCCTTGGAAAGGTTTGGATCTCCATTCAAATTTAAAATAAAGTGTTTTTATCAAAACGTAAGTTTGTGGTATTGGGAACTAGCTAGTTGGTGTTAAACGAAAAAGTAAAAGTAAACCATATTCATGACATTATATGTAAATGATATCTGCATGAATCTGATGTCTGAATGCCGTTTTTTTTTTTCTTGTTCTTTTTTAAGATATGTACTTTTTAATATTTTTTTTACATTAGGGTTCATTGGCTTTTTTGCCCATTTTCAATAAACAGGACAATCATCGACAGCTAAAACATCCCTCCCATGCTTGGTAACACAGTATTAAAAAGAAAACTTGACCAAAATAGCGTTCAATTAAAAATAATTGAATAAATGTAAATGAAGGGGAAGTGGGGAATATAAAAATGCAAGTCGATAATAAATAATAAAAGCACATTAATAAATACATTACAAAAAAAGGAAATGGTGATTGGATTCTGTGACATAGCATCACATGCATGACTATATTAATTTCATTTGAGTCACCTGTGGTGGGCGGCACCAGGCCAAACATTTCCAAAATATTTATCCTGAGCAGCCATTGATACTTTAACATCTGGTATGTATAGTCCTGGTTGGGAGAGGAGAAGGGGTTACTCCCAGTCCTCTACAGAAATGTCTACCTGAGGATTATTGTCCCATGCAGCTCCATATGAACGAGTGTTTCCTTTAAAAACTGGTAATAATATATTATAAAGCATTGAACTGACCGCTAAGGTTCAAAAGGTTTACCAATGATTTAAAAACCAAATGCTTTAAAATGTTTCATTGTAATGCATCTAAAGTTGCATGATATTATTGATAAAATATTAGCATTATAATTAATTACCCTGTGAATCTAGTGCAATAGACTACACTATTTTTGTGACGCTTCTTCCAGATTAACAGTCCTATTTAGAGATCCGTGAGGCGATCAGGCCAAGATCTTCACCCTGTGCACCTGAAGCATCTGTCAGGGCTTCAGGATGCTGCTCCGACCATCAGCTTTGCATTTCTCATTCTCCCCCATGTCAATATTAACCCACTCTAAAATTACATATCTGCCTCGGAGCCTCCTGTAACCTGGCTTTGATTCAGCGCCGTTGTGACCCACTTCCCAGATCAATGACATCTGGAGAAGGAGGAGGAGGAGGTGGCAGCTAGGAGGGAGGGAAGGTCACGGGGAGGTGCTGATGATGTGTAACAAACGCGCCCCGCAGGGGGTAACCTCTGGAGCAGGTAGCGTGGAGGAGGCGCTAAACGACTATGACGTCCAACTGTGTGTTTCATTATGAACAGATGCTGCCCTGATGGGAGGGAGGAGGAGAAGGAGGGAGGGATTGAAGAGGAGGAAAGGGGAGAGGAGGACTATGACAAAAGAGGAAATATAGAAGTAGAGAATAGAAAACAATCTGACGTTGGTTTTGTTGCGTAAACCTACCTAACCTAACGTTGGTTGTGTTGTATAAACCTAGCGTTGGTGTTGTTGTCTAAACCTAACGTTGGTTTTGTTGTATAAACCTAACGTTGGTGTTGTTGTCTAAACCTAACGTTGGTTTTGTTGTCTAAACCTAACGTTGGTTTTGTTGTCTAAACCTAACATTGGTTTTGTTGTATAAACCTAACGTTGGTTTTGTTGTCTAAACCTAACATTGGTTTTGTTGTATAAACCTAACGTTGGTTTTGTTGTCTAAACCTAACGTTGGTTTTGTTGTCTAAACCTAGCGTTGGTGTTGTTGTCTAAACCTAACATTGGTTTTGTTGTCTAAACCTAACATTGGTTTTGTTGTATAAACCTACCGTTGCTGTTGTCTAAACCTAAAGTTGGTTTTGTTGTCTAAACCTCACGTTAGTTTTGTTGTGTAAACTTAATGTTTGACAACCCGTGTCATTTTCAAGAAATAGATGTAAACTGCTGTGGGCCTGTGTTGGCTAAACGGAGCAATCAGTTCATTTGAATGCAGGTAAAGTGAAACAAAGTGCTAGATGATCATACTCTGATCACTAGATAACTCAAACCCAACTATTTACCCTCAAAACTGAACTGCGAGCTAACTTAAATCAATTTATATCCAACATTAAACCTAACCATTGACTTAGATGTCACAATCTTAGATACTTAGTAACACTAGCTTAACAGTACCAACAAGTGAAATAAAGTGTGTGCATATCCAGTGAAAAAAAAAACTGATTTAGAGTTTTTGCACAAAAAAAGAAAATAATCCATGCAAAATATATTTTTAGGGGCGTTTCATCAGTAAAGGCCTTTGCACACTGAGACCGCTTCTTTGCGCATTGTTTTTTTTTTTCTTCATTTTTTTCATCTATTTATCCATAAATATACATATATAAATGGAGTCATCCAGCAGTGAGGAAGATTTTTGATCGTCTCATTTTTGAAAGAAGAAAACAAAGGGAGCTGCGCAACCATCCCGATCGGTTCCAGGTGGACTTCAGGATGTCAGTGTTCCAGTTTGCAGCACTACTGGGGCCGCACATCAGAAACTACACCACCAATCTCCACGAGCCAACTGACCCTGAACAGCGGCTGCAGTATGTTCCTGATCCCAAACTGCTCGCCACAATCTGTCCTTCATCTCCACATCTTTAGAGTCTTCAGAATGTTTGTTGCAAGGCACCTTGCTTTGAGCGACGAGGTTGGATGTTTGTAGCTCTACGGTGGTCAAACCACTCTCAATGTTTTTTGACTGATGCGAAAATATCAGAAAAGCTAACCTGTTCCGCAAACGTTTTTGACGGACAAAAATTCAGAGTCGGTGAGCAAACGTGATTGATACGTAAGATTATTTAATGAGCGGAAATCTCGGCCGAAAAAAACCTGACTCAGTGTGCAAAGGCCTTTAGCCTGAAATTAAGGTTGTGCTTAATTTGATGTCAAAATGCCCCAGCTGAAATAAAACAATATATTTAATTTATCATATAGTAAGCCGGTATTTCCAGTTAACCAATACAATTCATGGGATGTGGCAGTTAAACTGGTTTATCTTTGTTTCATTTCAGCAATTTTGTGTTGCATCCATGTGTTTGACCATTTCATGTTTTCTATCTCTTGAGTAATGGCAGAAATATTGTGTTCTTTTTATCTGCTCTTATTATGTACTAAGTAAATAATATTTTAAGAACTGCATTTAACTGTGACAGTGTGTGCGGAATTGTTTATATATTTTTTTTACCTGATCTAACAATTCATTTTGCGTTATTGTGGCACTGCAAACCGCTCCAACATTTTTTGATTCAGCTTCTTTTTCAAGCATTATTTTTTCCCTTAAGCCAGTTTTCAATTAATCCTATTTTTATTGACATTTTTTCCCCCTCATTGATGAGACATTTTGCATGGAATGTATTTTCTGCGTTGCGTTTCCTGAGGTGTAAGACGTTCGTATCTATCCTCTTGTAGGTGGAGCGTCGTTGAGCACCGAGCCGGAGAGAGGGGCCGGACAAAAAAGACTGCCTTAAGACAAAACTAAAGACACAAAGAGCATCTAAAGCTTTTTTTCCTCCTCCAATTTACAAAAAGAAAACAGATTAAGTCCTCAAGCTTTTTTTCCTCTCTGCTGCAGTTCTGAGGATTTTTTCTCATCTATTCCCTCCTTGCCTGTGGTCGTGAACTGCTTTTTTGCTTCATGTTGCACATTCTTGGTACAAGTTTCTGTCGAGGAGAATCGAATCACAAAAAAAAAAAAAAACATGAAAAAAAAAAATAACAAGGAGTTAATCTTGTTTGGTTCTTTGGGGTGTCTTTTTTCCCTCCACGTCCTTTGTAGACCGTTTTTTGGGAGGTGGATTTGTACTTTTTTGTCAACGCTGCGCTGTTTCTCTGTGTGGATTTAACTGAAGCCTAAGTGGACTCGTCACGATTGCAGTGGATTATCGACTTGTTGCTCTTTTTTTTTTTTCAGTGTGAGAACTGTAATTTGGTTTTCCCAGCATCACATTTTTATGGGCAAGTCAATCCCTTTTTCTTTCTTTCTTTTTTTTGGTAGCCCTGGTGCCTGTAGTGATGATTGACAGTCAGGGTTCAGAGGACAGGGTGGACGGCAGATAATCAGCTGACCTCACCGCCTCTCACCAGCCAATAGAAACTCTGGAAGGAACTGAACTGAAATCTTTTTGGTCCCCATTGTCTTTGCTTAATTAAAAAAAAAAAAAAAAAACACTGGCTACAAATAAAAGAGCAGCTCTTGTTTCAAAACAAGAATATGGATTTCAGCATCACTGCTGTGTATCCAGGACATGTTTATCGTAGCTTAGCACAAAGACTAGAAGCAGGGGGATACTGCTAGCTTAGCTTTTTCATCAAAACTAAAAAAATGCAAGAGCTGACACTGGCGATATTATCACAACAACACATGTCCAACCTGGTCTTGTGAAATAGTGATGAAATGCAATCTATTGGTTTTGTGTACATGGACACACATTATCCATTCTTTCCATGTATTTTAGCACTAGAACAATGCCAATCTAAAGTTAATTAGGATCCCTTTTTGTGGTGGACACACAAATTAGTCTTACAGACTTCATGATACTCTTATCACACCGTAAGGAAGAACATTAATATAGTTGGATTACTGACAACTTTGTTTGGCTCATTTTCTGTAACATGCTAGCTAACTAGCAAATAGATGGATGGTTAGTTAGCTAGCATACCAATTATTCAATGTCAAGGTCTTTAATGCTACTTTGGTTACAGAAAATGTGACAAGTAGCAGGCTGGTAAACAGCAGCCGCTCTGGAGGACAAGATACTTAACTACCTAACTAGACAACTCGCTACCTAGTTAACTAGCCAGCTGTCAATCTTCGAAGCTGCATCCGTTTTCTTGCTGGTGAGCTGTGACGACAGCCCCACTGAGTGATATGTGTTTTCACCGAAATGACTAACAACAACCCCCACTTTGTTCTGTAGGCCTACTAGTCAACAGGTCAATGTAATTTTACCCTTTTCTATTTCTATGATTTTGACTGTAAGTAGCATCTCAAAAGCGGCAAACCCAACTTAGAAACATGAGGTGCCAATACAATAATGGTTATCACTATAGGCCATTATAAGCCTATCTTCCTCCTACCCTGCTAGCCTTATTATATATATATATATATATATATATATATATATATATATATATATATATAATAATCCAATTAAACAGAACTTTGATGGAGGTCGGCTAAGCAAGCAGTTTACTTCCTGTCTGTGTGCTAAGCTCAGAAACTGTTACAGGTGTAACTATACAAGAGATAATATATTATTAACTGAATTAAGGAAGGTGGATTGAAGTACACAATATGGGCAGCTAGCTAGCTGCCGCAACTTTGAACCAAATCTCTCTTTATCACTCATGTTCATACTTCATCTAGACAGTCAAAATCTGTTTTGACCTGTTAATCAAACCTTTAAACACTGAAACTGATATGCCATAACCTAGCTTTGTAGGCTGCTAGCCTAGCTAAATCAAGTGAAACGAAGCTTTGATGGAGCTAGCCCTTTTCCCTTACTGCTACTGCTAAGCTCCTAAAATGTTACAAGTACATGTAACTATACAAGAGATATCATAACATTAACTACATTAAAAGGGATGGATTGAAGTAAACACCTAACGTATCTGTCATCTAGCTAGCTAGCTAGCCACCTAGCTATCTACTGCATTGAACCAAAATCCACTCTTCAGCTTTATCATCCTGCTCTGCTTCTCTCAACACAATCGTTAAAGGACAAATTGTTTGTTTTTTATGGAGTTGACAGTTAAATTCTCTATTCACATGTCAATCAAACCTCTACAGACTGAAACTGTCAGTCAAACCTCTACTTTCTTGTATTTTCAAGTAATTAAACCTGTGTAGGACTCAGCTGATTGGTTATTACGACAGCTTAGTAATGAATAACCGTTGATCTAAGCTTGGACCATTTGTATGTCAGTACAACAGTGTGTTTATTCTGAAATATAACGGTATGTTTATGGGATATAAAGATGTAAAATGGTGTACAAGTTTGAGTGTTTGTAGTCATCATCGGTTTGCTGTAGGAGTCAAACGGAGCAGCTCAGTGACCTGCTGCTGTACCTGTGAATGTACTTTGTATTCAGAGGTTTTTATTACAATAAACAAGTGCTGATATCATACACGGTGCTGCTTTAGTTCCTCTATTTTATTTATTTATTTATTTTTATATATTTGTCTGTTTCCAAATGTGTGAAGTGGTCATAAGAGCCTGGAGGTCAAAGGTGAGGTAGAGACACCAAGAGAAAGACAAGAAGAAAGAATGTTCAGGATATACTTCTATCTTTAATTATAAATCACGGAGTCGCTCCAGCTGCACTGCAGAGAAAATAGCTGAGTGTGTGTGTGTGTGTCTGTCGTGCAAACTTTCTGAAGCGTGTTTTGGCTCTCTCAGGTATGCTGCTGTCATTTTCGGACTAATTTTCTCCTTCAGTGACAACTCTACTCTTGGTCACACTCACACACACACACACACACACACACACACACACACACACACACACACACACACACACACACACACCACTGAGCCTATGTACGTGAGCTGCTGTCATTTGGACTATGAGACTAAATTTCTATTAGCCGTGTGTGTGTTCATAGTTATACCTACCTAAAAGTAATGCATTGTAATTTGAATTTATCCCACATTATTAATTAGTATGTTATCCATGCAATTGTGAAGCAGGAAGTACAAAGAGCTGTAAATGCCATGTACAGAGGAGGTCTTGTTGGTTTGGTGGGTCTAAAAATACCAGACGTTCACCCAGGAGACCGCTTCGTCACATCACTTACTATACTATTAGCAGAATGAAATATAATATTATTAGGGCTGTCAATCGATTAAACATTTTAATCAGATTAATCAAGGTAGGCCTAGCTGTGGATTAATCATGATTAATCATCATTTGTAAATATATATGAAACATTTCTCTGTATATTGTTCTGGGAATGGAAAGATAAATGACAGAAGGTGTATATGCATCAGAATATGAAGCCTCATCAAATAGAGATGCACTTATCACATAGATCACATAAATCACATAGTACAAAATATTTAAATTTCAATACTTGCCAATACAGAGTACTGCTACTTAATAATACCATTACAGTTCTAACAATAACTTGTTCATTCAACTTACATACCGTAGAGTTTGCAGTATAGAATTGTTGGATTGGATGTAAATGTGTCGGCCTATAGTAGAATGTAGGCTATGCTAAATATATTTGTTTGTAGATGTTTATCACAGAAAATAGGTTAAGGCCATTGAGCTTCAGGTAGAACAAATTTATACTTGTACCATTTTTCTTCTTTTCAAAATTTGAAACGGGTCAGTTTAACCCGAATACCATTCAAGGGTTAAATACCTGTGTAGGAAACTAAAAGTGCCAAAAACATATCAGAAATATCTTCATTCAACTGCAGGATTTGTCACGCTTTATATCCACGTCTCTTCATGTCGTTATTGACTGTGATTGGCTCATCTGTTTCAGATCTACGAGATGAATACTGCACACGAAACCTCCCATAGACACTGGTTAGATAGACACGTGTAGACCAGAGCCCCAGTCATGTTAGAGATCTAACTTCAAATGTGCTGCATTTAGTTCAGGATCAATCAGCGCCAATGACAGACGATACACCACTGTAATGATGAAGTGAACTGGCCAATTAGAGTTTGGAATAAACCAATACCAGTCAGGGGGAGCAGAAACAAACACTCACTCGGATAAGTATTTTTTTTTTTTTTTTTTTTTTTTTGGAATCAGTACAAATAATTCTGGCTGTTGAAGACTTTTTTTTATTTCGGTGGGGGTTTTCTACCTTCTCTTTAGTGGTAATAGAGAGCTAAAGATGTTTTTTAGTGTGTGTGAACCATTTCATACTTAGTGCTGCTGTTATATTTTAATTAAAGCCGAACGGCCGGCTTAATTACTGCCATGATAAACAACACCCCTCTCTCTCCTCTCTCTCTTTCTCTCTCCACTCTTGTCATCAAAGCACCGATGAAACTTGCCCAGATGTAGACACACACACACACACACACACACACAGAGCCTGCGGTCGGTCTCAGTGGTGCAGCAGAACTGTGTTTATGGCTGTTAATGAAAACTAAGGCCAGAGTCCCAGAATCCCAACGCTAATCACCATCCAAGTCTCTGGACAGGAGAGAGAGTGAGAAAGAGGGGGGGGGGACATGAGCACATTCATGTCTGTACACGCAGAAACAGATAAAAAGTGGAGGAGCAGTCACCCATCTCTGTGTAGGAGAGCACGTCATCGGTGCAGAAAACAAAACACAACAAAGTGTTGTGAACTGTGGCAACAGTGTGTGTGTGTGTGTGTGTGTGTGTGTCTGTGTGTCATATTTTAAAAAGAAGTTTGGATCCAAAACAAAGAGTGTGTGTTGAGAGTGCAGACAAGTCGAAGTGCATGGTGCCATTTAGATATAAACATGATGCAGTCACATGACTCGAGTGTGTAAAACAGAGAATATATTGCATGTAAAAACGATGTGGCATCAAATATTGCAGCTTGGTCAGCTCCTTGGTGTCTGACACCAACATTAACTTAGTGTGTGAGCGTTTGGATGTGACCAGGCGGGTTCAGAAAAGTGAAGCCAAGGCTTGAGAAGTCAATGAGAAACTACTTCTCTCTTGATTTATTATCTCAATAAAGATTGTAAACATGAGTTTATGGTCTCAATCTCTAGTTTCAAGTCTTCTTCAATCCAGCATGATGTTCATTTAGAAATGATGATCCATTTAGAGACAAATAGAGCATAAAGCAGGGGATGCTTTAGGGGAGGGGCGACATTGTGATTGGCAGGTTGCTACTCGACTTTAACACATAGCTGTAGAGTTGCCCTTGAAGCCAACCAGGTCCAGTAAGGTTGCTGTTCTGCTGCTGGTGTTCGTCAGATCCACACGTCGTTCCTCCGCAGTCCAAATACGGTCACTTCCTTCACTGGTTGTGAGCTCTGGGGGCGTTATCATTCCTTACTTTCGCACATGCATAGCCTTCTTTTGGTAAAGTTCTTCTAGTAAAGTTTATTTGGTTTGTTTACACTGAATTTATACTAAACTACTGAAAAACGAGACTGCCAGCCCTGACGCCATGGTGACGGAGAGCGTACAAAAGCTTCAAAATAGAGCTGGTTAATCAAAAGTACGTGTTATTATCAACAGAGTCTACAGAATTACCAGGAAGTGTAACATTTTATTAAGTTATGAAATACTATGTTCCTTAAAATATGTAATGATATTGTTTGAAATCAAAATGCTGCCAGCAGCCTATACAACAGTGATGATAGTTGAATCAGAACTTAAGAGTGCAGAGAATCCAATGTAGAGTCGGGTGTGAATGTGAAAACAACCCAGAGTTTATGAATCCCACTCAGCCTCACTGCACTCTAACTGGCTGCAGAGAATGGACCGTATAAAGAGACATGGCTGCCCAGAGACCACTGTGTGTTTGAGTGGAGAGGGCTGCTGGGATACACGCAAATGCACTTCCTCTTCCGCTGAGACAAATATTCCTCCTGGCAGGAAGTCGTTTTTCCTCCATTTCCACATTTCAGTGATGAAGAAGTTTATCGCCCAAAACTAAACTACAAATTTGATTTCCGTTTGGCTCAGCACCTGCCAGCCTGTATACCACCTTCTCTCCATGTACAGTATAAACCACTGCCACCCCATAACTCCATACTGCTGCAGACTATATGCCTTATTGCTGCAAACTACAGCTGGTGGGGAAGATTTAAAAATACATTAGAATATGGCTTCAGTATATTTCTAATAAATTACACTGTATGTATGTTGTACATGCTAGCTTAGTCTTTTTTCACCCTTTTGGCAAAGAACTAACATTTTACTATTTCTGCCTGTTCTGTTTCTTCAACCCTGTCTCCTACAAAGTTACAATACGGCACTCTCAATTAGGTTTCCAGGGAAATGTATTTCCTTCCAGACCGCATTGTTAAACACTTTTAAACATGTGGTTAACAAACAAAAACTGTGACAAAACTTCAAAAAACATCCTGATTTGAACTAAACTGACTGATAGGTCTGTGAGCACGGGTCATGTTTGCATCACCAGGTGGGAGGTGCTCAACAGTTTTCAACATAGCAGCCATGTTACAATACTCACAAACATTTCATTTAGCTAAACAGTAGCTGCAATATGATTCTGAAGAAACCACAAGAAAGAAATAAGCAAAACCCTACGAGCCTGCTGCCTTGCCATCGATGGACCTCATTTGAATAAAGTTGAGGTTGAGTCCCGCTAATGCAAATTCAGAAATGGTGAATGGTCAGTGAAATCGCCGAGCACTGCAGCGCAACACTGTCTCCTACCAAATGATGCACTAAACTAGCCTCTCAATCATGTTTCCAGAGAAACACACTCCTGAACTATGTAAAAACTAGTTAGGTTGAGGGTGCACTACTTGGTTAGGTTTAGAAAAATACATTGTTGAAACTAACTATGATATTGAAACTACCATGTTCTAACAGGACACATCGGTCTCCTGAGTGAAAGTCCTGTGTCCGATGCTAATTTGTGATACATCCAGAGCCAGACTGTCAGACCCTGCTGCAGTAAAATGAGAGGTTTTCACAAGGGAGTCTGGTGCTGAGAAACGGTCCGCAGGCAGCAACATCAACTGAAAATAAGAGATCCTTGTCGTACCTTCAACCAGGAGGACAGTCTCACAACTTTGACACACAGATAAGTGAAATAATCTTGTTAAAAATAAGGACAACAAACACACAAACAAACAGCTGTCTTTGCCTGCAGGTGGCAGCATTCACAGCATTAGATAGTGATGTCCAAATGAAGCTTCGTGAAGCATTTTCTTTATTTTCTGAGCCCAATAGATGGCGCTCTCTGTTCAACAAAGGGTTGAAGGCCGATATATTTCCATTGCTTTCAACCCTTTGTTGAACAGAGAGCGCCATCTATTGGGCTCAGAAAATAAAGAAAATGCTTCACGAAGCTTCATTTGGACATCACTAGCATTAGCATGTGCAAATGTGTGGCCTGGACTGCAGCTCTGCTGAGTCCAGTATCATGTTCTCCAGTGACCCTGTTGTGTCCCTGTTGTGTTGTATATGAGGCTATAAATCAACTCTAGCAACGACGCTTCAGCTCTTTGATGCAAACAAAGAATCAAATGAATCCAATTGAAGTTAAAACAACATGAAATTAGATCACATTTCTGACAATCAGAGGAAAATTCCACAAGATACTTTTGGATCAGACTGTTACATTAAGCAGCGAGCCAACACACACACACACACACACACACACACACACACACACACACACGGGCTCATACTCTTATACAAACAGACACACAAACAATAGAACACAAAGATACAAAGCTTCCAAATAATTAGTGAGCCCAGAAGTCTGCAGCACTGTCAAGCCAGCAGTGTGTGTGTGTGTGTGTGTGTGTGTGTGTGTGTGTGTGTGTGTGTGTTGTGGTCTGGACAGTCCTCCTTAATGAGGACAGACTGGTTTATAGAGAAAACCTTCCAAATCCCATTACTGCGCTGGTTAGTGTGTGTGTGTGTGTGTGTTCATGACATAGTGTGTGTACATATTATTGTGCATTTCTTTGTATTTGTGAGTCTATATAAGTCTGCAGCACTGCACTGTCGAGCCAGCAGTGTGTGTGTGTGTGTGTGTGTGTGTGTGTGTGTCCCACTATGTCCTCAGTAAACAGCGACTTCTCATTAAAGCTTTCCACTCGGCTGCCGGCGAGCGCCGAGTCCTGGACCTGGATAATCCACTCCCCAACAGACACACACACACACACACACACACACACACACACACACACACACACACACACACACACACACACACACACACACAGTAAAGCTCTTTCCGGCCTGCTGACTTACAGCCTTTGTATCAACTCAACGGTCACCTGGAGAGAGAAAGAGATGGAAGAAGAAACAGAGATAAGGGAAGGAGGGATGAGGGAGAGGAGGACAAGTTAGGGTGGGGGGTGCAGTGTTTCAGGTTGAGTAAGGAGAAGTAGATGAGGAGGAAAGGAGGAGGACAGAGATGGAGGAAGGGAACTAGAGGAGGGGTGAGGAAAAAAGAAGGTGAGGGGGAAGGATGGAGGAGGAGGACATATATAGAGGATAGGAGGGCTGAGGAGGAGGAATGGGAGAGGAGGAGGTGGCTAGAAATAGGGGAGGGGAGGGGTGAAGAGGGGAAAAGCAAGGATACAGAAGGACAGAGCAAAAGAAGAGTGAAATACAAGATGAAAGGGAGAAGAACTGAGGAGTAGGGAAGGAGAAGAAGATGAGGATGATGTGAACATGAGGAGAACGTTGGAAATCTAATTTAAACTCTGGAGGAGTAGAGGAGATGCTGGAGAGCAGTATGAGAAAAAGAGGAGTAGAGTAAACAAGGAGAAGGAGGAGAATGTGAGGCTAAAGAGGATATTTCGGAGGTGAGGGAGGAGAGGAAGTAAGGGGTCTCTTCTCTGACCCCCGTCCTCCTACTCACTTCCTGTTCTGATCTCTTGATCTCCACCTACTTTTTTGTACTCCTCATCCTCCAAATCACCTCCTTCCTTCTTTGTCCACTTCCTCCTCTCACATTGTTAATAGTCAATTAGGAAAGAGGAGGCAACTAGAGGAACAGAAGATAAGGAAAGGACGAAATCACGACATTTAAAAGGAGGAGAATCTGGTATAAAAGGGGAGGAGAGGAGGAAGGAGCAATTAAAGGAGAATGTTTCTGTGCAGGAGCAGGAAAAGAGGAGATCAACTAAAGCGGGGACAAAGAGTGGTATAAACAGGAGATTTGCAGTGGGAGGAGTAAAAGAGGAGGCGAGGGCAGGAAAGAGTAGTGTAAACACAGATCTGTGAAGGCGAGGAGCATTGGAGTAGAACAGAAGATCAGAGGAGGTGAAAGAATAATGGAGGAGGAGCAGGAAGTGTGTAGAAATAAACGAATGGGACCAGAGGAGGTGAAGGAGGAAGAGGAGAAGCAACCATGGAGGCAGATAATAAAAAGGAGTAAGAGGAGAACATTCAGGACAAGCAGAGATGTAGATAGAAAAGAAATGGAGGATGAGGAGGAGCATAAAAAACATGTCTAAAATTGATGAAGACGAGAGGGCCCAGGGGCGGAGAAGAAGGGGAGACGGGAGAAGAGGAGCAGTCATGAGGAACAACGGAAAAGGAAGTGTAAACAGAAATGTGTGAGGGTGTGGAGCAGTGAAGTAGAACAGACGATCAGAGGAGGTGAAAGGGTGAAGGAGCAGGAGGTGTAGAGGTGAAGGAGGAGGATATGAAATGGAGAATTAAGAAGCAAAAAGAAATGGAGGAGAATCAAAGGAGGTGTCAAATGGCAGCAGGAGATGAGAAGGCAGAAGCAGAGTTGAGGAAGAGGAGGTGATGCCAAAGTGATGAAGATGAGGAGGATCAGAGGAGGAGAAGACATGGAGGAAGGAGAGGAGGTGCAGCAGAAGGAGTGGGTGTATTTGTGGGTTAATCCTCCCCTATTAGCAGCTCCTCTGTGTGCTGTAAGGATTAGCCAGTTGTCTGAGCTCCGGCAGGTCGGGGAGCAGGGGGCGCCGCCACCCCGGCGAGCCCAGCCAGGAGCCTCCGACGGCGGGCACGGCGACCCACCGCGGGTGCCTCCTCCATCTGGAGCTCAGTGAGGGAATCGCCGCTAAGTTTGTTTGTTCAGCGCGTGGTGCTGAATAGCCAACGAGGTAATGGATGGGAGAGTGTTACCGTGGGCAACGGTTTAGAGGCCCTCCCCTCAATTAACCTCTTGGCACATGCACACACACACACCTACACACACACACACACACACACACACACACACACATTTTCTAGAGATAACTCGCACATTGATATGCAAGATACAAAGTCATACAACCCATACACAGATCGGGTCAGGTTGAGGCTGCTGCTCATAATTCATAGCACATGAGCACACACACACACACACACACACACACACACAGTAAAACACACAGCTTAGGATGCTGTATTTACAATTCGGGTCACACAAGCAGAGATAAAACACACCATGGCGAACACGGGTCAGTGATGCTGCCGGTGCTTCTTATGCAGAGCACACACATGGACACACTCAAGCACACACACACACACACACAGTTTGAGGGCAAAGCAACACTTATGATGTGTGTAATGCCGAACACAGTCTTGATTTAACACTGAACACAGACATTTTACACACTTACACACGCGCACAAACACACAAAACCAAAAAGTAAAAGAAGAAGTTTGAACTTCCTGTTTGTGACCAGGGAGTCAAATCTTTTGACTCCTCATTTTTCTGTCAGCGCGTTTGGGCTTCAGGGTTCATTAAACTTTCAATAACCTAAAGCATTCGATTGGTGGGGCTTGTTTTTGGTGTGTGTGTGTGTGTGTGTGTGCATTTGTGTGTGTGTGTGTGTGTGTGTGCCAGCCAAAGCCTGGGAGGCAAAGCTGAGGGAGAGAAAGTCTGTGATGGACTGCAAATGGCACACAACCAGGCCTGCTTTCACGTCACATCACATCACTCCTGTGTGTGTGCGTGTGTGTGTGTGTGTGTGTGTGTGTGTGTGTGTGTGTGTGTGTGTGTGTGTGTGTGTGTTGTGCAACAATTGTATATACATTCAAAAGTGTGTTGTGAATTTTTGTGTTGTGCATCTAAGAGAGGAACAGGTTTGGGGACATGAGTGTGTGTGTGTGTGTGTGTGTGTGTGTGTGTGTGTGTTGCATGAAGGGAAGTGTTGTCCAGGGGGGAGATCTTCTTCTGCTCCAGTTATACCGGTCAGACACCAGCGCAGTCCTCCACGGTCCACTTCCTGTCCATTTCCTGTTGACCTCCGACCCTGGGCTGGCTGAGTTGAGGTCCTGAGGGTTTGGGTGTGTGTGTGTGTGTGTGTGTGTGTGTGTGTGTGTTTTGGGGACGTTCCCCCTCTAAACCTCAGAGGCAAAAACCAGAAATAAATGAAGCGAACACAGAGGACGACTGAATCATGTTCCCTTTGTGTTGACTTACACTGACATAAAACCATACATATTTCAGACCATGGCATCTATCTACTGTAAATAAATATATTAATGAACATGAGACTTGAATAATTAACCAAGAGAATATATAATACACTGTAAATTTCCGGTATATGCGGATAAATCTGCAGCTGAAAAAATAGTCCTAAACAAATGCCCTTTCTTCCTGTTTGTTTGATACAAGCTATTGGAACTTTTATGTTTTGATACCATTGTTGACTCTGCTGATTCTGATATCTGAGCTTGCATATCAGTCGATAATAAGTACTGATCCGTACCTTTGTGGTCAAGACAAAAAGTTAATAAATCTCTCACTAACATCTTCTAACATTCCTGTCAAACATCTTCAAACAAGTTTCTTACCAAAAACTACATGTTACAAGATGAACCCTGAACACATCACGATAAGGTTATAATGTACCATTGCCCAGTACTCATTTTTACTGACTAGTAAAAATATAGTTGAAAGCACCATAAAGTAACTTGGCACACACTCCGTTAACGTTAGCCGCTACCTCCGTGCTAACGGCTAACGATAACAAACGCTCCTGCTGTTTTCAATGTAACATCATTGGGGAAATAAATAGTGCTGAGGTGTCGTACTAGTTAGAGTAGTTAGCAGCAGCTGATTCATGAGATTGTACGTTAGCTTGGATCGGAGGCCATTCTATAGATTTGTCAGCTGTTTTTGAAAGCTTTCATCCTCAGTAGAAACCAATGAGCGAACACACTCTTGGTGTTTTTTTCACAGGATTTGTTCACAATGAGGAAAACACATGAAATAACGGTAGCGTATCAAAAGGCTTTTGATCTGATCTGAGTCAGATAGTTCATTAAATTTGACAGATGAATGTCAGGAACGTGTGAATCAGCAGAAAAACGTTGTTGCTGTCGTCTCTTCATCCAACAGCATCGACTTCAAATATGTTGGATGGATGTGTTTTAACTCCACAAAGTTAGCAGGATTTCAGAGGGTGATTGTCAACCATGACTTAATTCAATTACTAAATTATCATTTCATTAATTCTGAATAAATGTCACGTCAAAGTTTATTTACTTTAACACAGAATATTCTGACATTTAATAAACAAAACAAGGGAAAATATGTAGGCTAGATTAATAAATAGCGGGACTAACCGTTGCTTGCAAACACAAACTATGAATAAATGAAAGAAGTAAAGTTTAAAAGAAAAGAAAACACGTTTCTACCTCTCTGTTTAAAGTAGTAACAGTATAAGTACACAGTGTACGATATCCCAGCAGTCGCTCCATGTTTCATTTTCTTCTGTGTTTCCTCTTCCTTGCTGCCGCTGCGACCGTCTAATTTCCCCGCAGGGATCACAAAGTTTCCTCTCCTTATTAAACTTAATTTGCACAGAGTGTGTGTTGGTGTGTGTTTCCAGTCTGCTCCGAGACAAGGAGACGCAGCCAAGCGCTAAATTGTCCTTGTCATCTGCGTGTCGCCAGCAGAGCCGGTAACCTTAACGAGGACTGCGTGTCCGCTTGTTCCCGTGCTCTGTGGCGGCGCGGTCTCCGAGGGCCACCGCGTGGCGTCCTTTACTCACAGGCGGAGCACCGGCGACCCACCAGGACGCTTCCCCCCGGTCCAGTCCGGCGGCGAGGACGCCGCTGACGGCCGGGCTTGTGTCGCTGCTAATTAGGGAAGCAGCGTTGGCTACCTGTCCTTCTGCTGCTCAGCGGCTCTGGGATGGAATCGCAGCTGGAATACTGATCACTGGTCACAGAGGGCTAGTGCCTCAGGTTTAATGCCTTGCTCAAGGGCATCTCAGTTATCAGGAGGGCAGACATGCTGGTGTAGAGGTCAAACGGACAGCTTTGGAGTCTCATACCTGTTTCTTCCTCCTGCTGTTGACCTGAACAGCTTTAGTAAAATGTGTAGTGTGAGATGTGAGACTTTTAAAGGAAATGAATAAATAATATTTATAATAATATATATAATATATAATAATATATAACATATTATTATATATTATATAATATAATAATATATCAATAAATAATAAACCTTTAGCATCAAGGTGACGGATCAGAGAAAGCTCATGAATGATTACTCTTGTCAAGTCAGCGATGACGATGGTTGTGCTGCTGGTGTCTTTGTTGTTCATACTGCTCAAGATACCACAGCTTGACTGTTCTTTAACATGTGATACATTTTTCCAGTTTCACACACACACACACCCACACACACACACACACACACACACACACACACACTAGGGCCATTCAAGTCCCAGCTCCCCTCCTGCCCTCGAGCACAATAGTGTTTATCTAGCCTGAAAATAGAGCTCGACTTGAACCAGATTGATACAATCAGCTTTAAAATGTACGAAATTTAAGGTGGAATTTGGATGTTTTCATACCGCTCGATCTCTCAGAAAAAAAATATTCTAACAACGTTTTTTTCCCGCAACCATTCAGACGTTGGACAAATTAATTCAATAACAAAACAAAACAACAGAATAGCCCAAAAGTGAACTTGAACTTGATTGACAGAAATATAACCTTGTTTTTTCATGCACAAATAGCATCCTGTCTTCAGCCTGTCGGCCTGTTTTCCATCACATTAAACTGGACACCTTTGGGATTTGGACGGACGCGGCACGCCATTTAAAGCACTGTGTGTGCGTGTGTGTGTGTGTGATGCGATTAGTGTTCACTCATACAGTCCACCTCTGTCACTGCTGCTGCTGTGCCGCTCACCCTAGTCTGTCACACACACACACACACACACACACACACACACACACACTTCCAAGTGATTTGATTCTGATTTCTTTCCTACAATCACTTTCTTGGATGCTTTCTCCCTCTCTGGCTTTTATCCTGCCTTCTCTCTCTCTCTCTCTCTCTCTCCCCCATAGTATCTCCTTTGTAAATAGATCCTTGGCCTTGGCCTGCATTTGCATGGGCGGGAGCCAATAAGGCGTTTGGCTTTGGAGATGGCTGAGAGAAGGAGAGAGAGAGGAGGAGAATCTCATTTCCATATATAACGAGGCCTTTTCTGCAGGCAGCCAGGGAAACAGAGAACACAGCAAAATGGATTTATTTATGTATGGTTTTGTCAAAGATTTCCCCCAGCGGTTGAAGTCAATCCAGGAAGCCAATTATGCGTTGGATTGCGAGCGTGAGAGAGAAATTTCTTTTAATTTTATTTGGTCTTTTCAGCTCGTTGTGCCTCTGTAGATCCTCAGAAAGGAATGAGTCGCGAGGCAAAGATGATGATGATGATGAGGAGGAGGAGGTTAGGGTGATTCCATCATCATCACTTCTCCTTCGTGTCTTATTTTTTGCTGCTATCAAAGCACCAGCCTTTCATCCGCTTCCTCCTTTTTCTCGCGCCGTGACTCGAAGAGGAGCTTTGGGGAGAAAACGAATCTTCGCTTTCTCTGCAAATGTCGAGAAAATGAAAAAGTGGCGGGAACCACAGAGATCGGGACGTGCAAGACCCATATTTTTGGGTGTTTTTTTTTTTTCAAACAGGACTAAGAAGCAAAAGAGGAGAGTGAGAGAATCGGAAATAAAGGCGTCTTATTTTCTCTGGGATTGTGTTTTTTTTCCCCTTTTCTAATCTGCGATGCAAAAGAATTAAAGCATGGAGCCGAGCTGTTATCTCTTGCACGCAGCACGAGAGAGAAAGAGAGAGAATAGGCGAGAGCTGAATAATGAATCAAACACACCAAAGCCTTATACATTTCCTATACTTCGCCTTAAATATTGAGAGGCCTACTTCTCAGCCCACTGCTCCTCTCAGGCAAACAGAGAAGTGGAAACTTTCAGGAATCGAGGGCATAAAGGACCGAGGATCTCTCCATCCTCTGTTTGTTTCTTTTCTCTGCAACTCTGACTGATGTTGTTTTGCAGTTTTACACCCCGCTCGCCTGCTGACATTTTGCATAATGTGGACTGAGCGACTGCCGGCTGAGGATGATCTAAGCAGCTGGACGGCTGGTGATGAATGCTGGGAAGTCGCAGCGGGGGGATGAGGCAGAGCTGGCTGATGGATAGGTGGGGAGAGCTGCTCCAGACGTCAGGAGGAGTTTGTTAAAACGGTGAACTTAATCTGGTTTCCACAGGTATTACGATCAGCAGCTTCCAACCGGGGCTACAGAATACTGCAGAAAAAAGACCTCAAACACAAAAAAGACTTCCACCATGGACTCTATAATCATACTTTGTCTCACAAAGCTGATGTTGTTGAGTATCAGCAGCCTCTGTAATGGAAGGCTCGTGTGATGCAGTAGTGGTCTGCAGTACTGCAAGATCTGGTATCGATCCGATGCCAAGTAAACACAGGGCCAGTATCGCCGATAGCAATACTTTTTTGATGCATCAAATCTGAATTCATATTCATGACCCTTCAAGTGTTTTTTGTAATTTGTCCTTTAAATAATTAATTAATTAATAATAATGTTCAAACCCAGGACAGAATTTGGGCAAAATGTATATGTAAATAGAAAATACTTTATTATCAAAGGTTTTTGTACAGAACAACACTACAATACAACAATTCAATACCATTTATCTTAAATAAACAAAGTGTACAAAATGACTCCACCATAAATGTTATAAAACATTTAAAACAAATGAGTATTTTAGTAGTATGTATGTGTGAATGTGTGTTCAGGAGACAAACTGAAAACTAAAGTATCGATCTCATTACACTGGTATCAATCAATATCAATACCAACGTCGGTATCAATATTATCGATATGTGGATCGATCTGCCCACCACAAATATGCAGCGTTAGCAGGTCGGCCGGTTCGAAGCATCAGAAGACAGCATTCTTGCCTCCCATGTGTCATTTTAGGGCAACAGGACTTTTGATCAGGGGACCGATGTTCATGTGTGAAGCCATTTATTGTCATTACAAAACACAGAGATGCACAATGCAACACACCACAAACTGGCTTAAAAGCCAAAACCAAACTATATTTGGTTGCTCCCTTGAATTCTTAAATGTGGTGATTGTTGAACGGCAGACTGTGTGCAGGTTGGATGAACAGCAGCGACCATCAGCCAAACCGAACGCCACCATGTGTAGGTGAGGGAGGAGAGCTGAGATGGAAGCTAAGCTAACCCCACTAGGGCCTGAGGCTACTCCACTACCCAGAATTCTTCTGCGTTTTATTATTTTTAAAAACAAAACTCCTGGTGGATTTTGTGGATTTTCATGCTGTAACATATTTTCACAGCATCGTGTTCTGACTTAAGATGAAGTTGCAGGCGTGGAGAAGTATCAAATGAAGTTTTGCAAGTTTAAAGAATGCTGCTCGGACTGTGACTTTCAGCCGGTGATGAGTCAGAGTTGTCCAGAGTTTCAGGTTAATATGAATAAGTGTGGCAGGTTGAGTATGAGCCTAAACGCCTGGCTCAGACAGATGCGCCTCCCCGGCTCCTTGGGCGATTTCCCGTGAAAAACTGTGAACTTAATGCCGCTGCCTGCTTGAGTAATGGTTGATAACGGTTGGCGGAGGTGGGAGCTGATGCAGTGGCACCTCAGCTGCTGCTGTTAACATATGGCTGGGTGCTAATGGAGCCCTCCAGACGTCCCCGTCTCTATTGTGAAGTGCCAGCGGTGAACTTCCAGCCACGGCTGCAGCGACGAGACTTCACAGCTTCCCGGAGAAGATAATCTGATGTTAATTACCACGGGGTGCCAATAAATCACTCACAATCATGTCATAAACACGAAGGGGCCCTTCATGCATCATTATAACTTCACGGAGACGAGCCTTTCGCCGTGACACCCGCCGCTTTGCATAAAAGTCCCTTCATTATTCCGCCCCCATCATTTCACTCGCATGACAGCGAGGCTTTTTTCCCGCACATTTACTCACGTCACCGATGTGAAATTACAAAGAGGCTCCCGCCTGAACGGGAACGCCATAAAGCAGCGTTAATGTGGGCGGCAGGTCGGAGGCTGGAGGTGATTATAGACTTTACAGCTCTTCATTATAATCGATTACTTCATTGATGAATTGAGAAACATTTTACAAAGTGATTTATTTAATTTGCATTTAAATGATCCATCTGTCTACCTCCAACATCCTGCTCAGGGCGGTTCTTATCCCAGCATGCATCAGGTGAGAGGCTGCCAGTCTGTTATGGAGCTCTGAACAAGTACAGATAGGAGAGGAGGATGAACATTATCTTTTTGTTGCAGTGTCACTGTAGCCTGCGTTGTTTTACTCCAGTTTCACATGTGGAAACCAACTGTGAGTTCAGCAATGATCCTCATACAAAGGTTCCTAGGATGACTTATGAAAGGTTTCCCACAAACAACTTGGTTCAGAAAAGTTTGCAGATGTTACGTGATAAATCAAGAACTTGGAGACTTCTGTTTCAGTCGGGAGACGCATGCAGACTTATTGTTTTATACTACAGGTCTCCAGATGATTTGGATTACATCTGACTTGAATATGTGCATTATTACTTTTCAACACTGTTGAAGTTGGGAGTTTGTGAAATAATAACACAATTTTAACATAGTAGATGGACAGGAACTTCTTCACGTCACTCAGAACGACTATTAACGTGTTTTAATTGGATATAGGTGAGGTTTGGGCAACAAAGCCAATTTTTGGTTTAGACAATAAAATGCCTTGGTTATATTTCGGACACCGTCCCAATGTGTCACTTCACAACATTAGCTGGAGCTCAAGTGTCACAGCCATTTCAATACCTCTGATAAATACTATTAGACAGCCGAAGGAGGGAAAGAACAAAATGTTTGGCATTGAGACACTTCATCCTTCCTCTGCTAAAAGCAACGGTTCAATCACAACTTAAAACCCCCCAAAAGGCTCCTTTCACGCTGCTTCTGCAAAGGATGAATGGACTTCTGCAACCAGCTAAGAGGTCCAGCTACAGGAAGTCTTCACTTGACCTGCTGGAGGCTGTAAAATAAGGAGTCACAAGCAGGTGGTGTTGTCGATGAGCACTGAGTCAGCAAAGTCAAAGGAAACAAACATCCCATTATTAAGATACACTTGTGTGCATTATCCTCCTATCTGTCCTTTACCTTCATTTGTCCTTCCTGGCTGTTATTTCTATTTCTGTACATCAAGGGAGATGAAAGAGAAACTGAGTTCTGCTATGGGCTCACATTGAAATAAATCAGATTATGAATCACCAGCACACAACTAAAAACAATTTAGACACCGTTGTCAATTCTGATTCAAGTCGGAAACTCGATGAATTGTCTTTTTTTAAGACTTTAGTCAGGTTTGAATCTTTTTTTCTCCTCTGCTTTGCGTTGGCTCGGTTCTTCTTTAATTGCGGTCAGAAGGATCTCCAGAGACCATCCTGGTAACATAAAGGTCAAATAAAAAAACAGAAAATAGAATAAATATAATTCCCCTCCCTCCTTGCAGTAAATCTCCATATCTAATGAGCGTGGAGGTGACTCTAACGACCTGGCTCCAGTGAGCGCCAACCAATTAGAGCAGCCGGGGGAGACGGGCAGCAACATCCGAAGCCTTCGCCGCCGTCTCCGTCTGAACATCTGGCTTGAGTCTGCGTCCGCCTGCTTAAATGTTGACCGCGCTGACGGGTCTATTAGGGGAAGCGCCAGTGTGTTTGAGTTGAAACAGGAAACGACACGGCGGCAGCAGGTACACGGGCACTCCCGGAGCAGCCGTCCAACGCCATCAAACACAACCTGAACTAACCGTGAACGGTTCGGCGACTCGATCAGCTGCTGCTGATGAGAGACTTCCAACATGGCTGCCAGAGGGCGTGCTGTTAAACACCGCTTGAGAGGAAAGACTTTGATATGAGAAATCTATGTGTGAGCCAATCTTTCTAAAGACACAGGATCCTTTTGTGAATTCATTTTCTTGTCATACCTCAAAAACACGACTTCCTGTCAGTTCTTGGTGAACTGTGTTAGACAAAAACGTTATCTAATGGTTGTTTCTTTGTCAACTCTTTTATTAAAAATTAAGAGTCTACTTCACTACACTTCATCACTGCTCAAACCAAAAAGTTGTTTAATTTGATATTTAGAGGTGAAAACATCCACAATTTCACAAGAGCCAGATATACACAGAAATGTGTACATCTTTCTTTAGATGAGCTTGGTACGCCTCAGATTTATCTTTCTGACCCCATATGGGCTCACAACACTTAGGTTGGGATGAACTCAAATACTTGAGAACACATCCTTTTAAATACAATAGGCATGAAAATGTCCTTGACATTCATGATCAGAAGATTCATCCTTAAACGCCTATTTTTCTGGCTTCAACCGGAAATAAAAATCATTCAAACTTAGGGACTCAGACATCATGTGATGAGGAAGGTGACCATTTTAGTGTGATATGTCTCACTGACTTTTCTGTCTAATGACCAAACTGACAGGTCTCATGGTGTTGAACAAAGGACTTTCAACCAGGAGACCCGTGTTGGGCACCACATGTGCTGAAGTGTTGTGACGCGTTCAACGTTGGCTTTGTTGTCGGAACCAAACTGTACAGTTATCTTAAGCCCAACCATGATGTTCTTTACTAAACCTAACTAAGAGGTGAGGTTTGTGTCACGTTGTCCTGCACAAACGAAACATCCAAGACATTTTATGTGGAATAAAAGCATGACAGTGTCACGGCTGCAACATGTGAGCGACCTCCTGTTTTGGCTCGTGCTTGTACTCTCCAGGGTTTCTGTGGAGAATCAGCTCAGAGACGGGCTGTTTTGTCAAGTACTAGTATGACATTTCCACCGTGACTCTGATGATCTTCTGTAAAATACCGTCCAGACTTGTAGTCATGTGAATATGCAGATCTCTTCTTTGGGTCTTCTAATAAACAGAGCTTCAATAAGCCCACTGCTGAGTGGACAGGTCGTCACTGTCATTTACTGTTCAGGCTTTATCAGGAAACATCCCTCCACACACACAGACAACCAAAAAACACGTTCAAACGAATCCTCACACTCCCCCTTAGGTCAAAACTTTCTGCTTCATTTGAGCCCAGAGTGCGTCGCATCTCCTCCACTGAAGGAATAGTCTGCCACATTGCATTCTGGGTGTAATGTGCCCTGGGGCAGTATTAGATTTAGCCGGTATCAGCCTTATTTGTTCACTTTACTCAGCCGAGTACACGGCGCGTACACGGTGTACAGTGCGGCTCCTCATCCACTTAGCACTCGGCAGATAAGAGCTTTCTTTATCCCGCTTATCTTGCAGAAGATAAAATACACTCAGAGGCCGAAGTGGAAATAAGATGTGGCAACAAAGCGCATCTTTAAACGAGGAGGTGTTTCTTCATTTCCAATAATGATGGCCTACATAGAGCGTGAAATTCTCCCAACTCAGTGTGTGTGTGTGTGTGTGTGTGATAGAGAGATACAGCAGCATCATTTGAGTGAAAAAAGCATTCAGTCTGAATAAGTTAGCGCATCTAAATGAGCGGGAAGGTTGCAGAGGGACAAAGCCGAATCACATTTTCTGCATCGCTTCACCCGTTAAGAGAGGGTGTGTGTGTGTTTGCCAGGTATGAGCAGGAGGGCGTGGACGGACGGCCACACCGGCTCCTCCACCAGCCAAATCTTGGTCTGACCTCTGACAGTAACATGGAGTCATGTTTTAGCTCCGCCTCTTCCAGCCGATGCTGCTGCTGTCAGACCACTGATGAACCTTTATCACCTGAATAAGGATGGGTATCATTTGAACATTTTCGATGCCATGGTACTTTTTTCAATATTTTGTGTGAATGAAAACCTCATAGCCTAATCAGTAGACCAATGTAGTTTCTGGCTTGTTTCTCTACTAAAGGCCTGATCAGCCCGCCGTCCAACTCCGGCCCGTCGATCAGTTGTGTTTACAAATAAATCAAATTTACAACCTGAAGAGAAACGATCCTGCAATTACTTTGTGAAATAAATCCTTCATTACCACACCCAGTGAAAAACATTACTTATATCAGACAAGTCTGAGCAGAGGATCCAAAAGGTTAGCTGGTGGCCAAGGAGCGTAGATCTTTATTGTCTTATTTTTTTTCATTTCTGGAGTGTATGTCAGAAATGGTCCCTGATAAACCCAAACTAGCATGGTCACCTACCAATCATCTGACCTGCAAACCAAATGTGATTTAATTGGCCCAAAGTCATGTTGACTTCTCATTTTGTGTCTCCTTCAAAGTTGTCATATTTCCTGTGCTCAATCGCTGCACGTGAACGCCTCGTGAACCCCCTTCCTCCAGTCGGTTCGGTTTCTCAGGCATCTCTCCTGTTGTTCTCGCTCAAATAATAAAAAAATGTCCAATAATAATAGAGACAAATGGAATGCATTAGATAGCAGAACTATAGAACATATATTTATCAGGTGAAGTAAACACTCACACATACACATATCACTTTTGAGTCTCCTGTGTGATTTACTTATTGATTTTATGGATAAACACACACACACACACAGCTGTAGGTTTTGGTTGATTCTTAGCTCTCGGCGTTCTGCTGACTTTTGACCTTACTGTGGCCGCTCAGAGACGCATAATGAGACACTGGGAGGAAGCTGTGTGTGTGTGTGTGTGTGTGTGAGGTTAGCTGTAGCCTGGAGCCGTGAATCACAGTCACATCTATTGGGTCTCCTTCTTTGGCACAAACTCTCACTCGCTTTCTCTCACTCTTTGTCTTTGGTTCTTCCTCTCTTCCTTTCAGCTTTCCCTCCTTCCTCTCTCTAATTCCATCCCTCCACGTTTCATAGTTTCTCCGTCCTTCTATCTCTTTCTTTTTCAGTCTCGATGTGTAAAGCTGATTACATCTGGCATCACAGCTTGGAGTTCAAGTGGAGTAAAACCTTCGGCATCAACCGTTTCATTTCATTCTTGTGTACAATGAATATTAAATATCAGGCTTTTTGCTGTAGATAATCAATCGTTTCACCAGTGGTCGTGCTGGAGACAGACTTAATGACTTAACTTTCATGTTTACAAGAACAACATATTAATTTTCCCCCTTATTCCTAAAAGGACAATATTCCGAGTATTTTGTTTACGTGGCTGATGAAAATGAACATTCCACTAATATTTGTGATTTGTTCATATACAAAATCTCTAGTCAGCTTTGCTGACTGTTGTCTGGTTGGTTTGTGTCCAACACACAGAGCTGGACGTAAACAGGAAATGGGACGTGTAACACAAAGTAAAAATTCAGAATAAAATCAAAACTGAATATGATGTTTAAATGACACTTCAAATAAGGAATGTTGTCATATTCTGATATTTTGATGATTTGAGCTTTTAATTTGTGGGAACATGTTGCAGCTCAATTTTGTTGTTATGGTGTTTTGCAGCTTTTGTGCTGCAACCCGAACTTTACCTGGAATATTTGCCTTCCTCGACCCATCTCGACTTTATTTTATACTTTCTACATAAAGTAGTAGAGTGAACTTTGATCTCAGCAGGTCTGGTCCCTCTTCCTCCCCGCCGGCTGTAGATCCTGCAGTGAGAAAGAACAAAGACTGAAGGGACATCAGGGTTGGCAGAGAAAGAGAGACAGAGAAATGCAGCTAGAAACAAAGTTTTAGAAGGAAATGATCGAGCAACAAAGGTAAGGATGGACAAAAGATAAAAGACAGTTGGACAAGAGAATGTGGAAACAAATGACTATAGAATAAAGGAAAAGATAAAGAAAGGATTGAAGGGTGGAAGGGGGAAGGCACTCCTGCTTGTCATTTGTAGTTTGTAGTTTCTCTACATGGACATTTTTTTAAGTCGTTTAGAGGTCAAATTAAAATGTTTTTAGTACTTTAAGAGAAAGAAGTCTGAGTGGAGCCGAATGTCTGTATTATTCACATCTTCAGTTCCTAAGTTTGCAGCAGCCAGGGACCCTGAAATTAAGTGTTCACATTTTTTGAATGGAGGACTTTTAGTTTGTTAAATAGCTGTTCTATGCAGGAGAATGTTCACTTTCAGTGACGTTGATGTTTCATGATTGATTGAGAGGTGTGCATCTGGTAACCATGAACCCTCATTACCTTCGATACTTTGCATCCCCATAGGTGGATGATACATAGTTTTATAATTTAGCGTTGTTATGCAGACAATTTCATGAAACAACAAGATTTAAACTTAATTAGACCTTGGAAAGAGTCTCCCCGTAAAGTCCATTTAGCAGCTGCTCTGGAGCACTTGATCTTAGCACATGACACTCATTAGCAGATTAAAAAATATGTGTTCTAATCACAACCAATCAACTTTTATAAAGCTCACTGAATGCAAAGTGATTAATTTTGTTCAGTCATATTATTTTAAAATCCCCAACTATCCAAAATATTTCTTTCTAGAATATCTGCAAATTGAAACTCAAGTTTTGTTAAGGTTAGGTGACGGAAATATTTGGCCGCTGCCATCTTGGTTTTTCAACATTGTCATCATGTTTTGAGAATGTTATCTTGCCGCAAGGAGAAACCTGACTGAGGTTTGAGAATTATGTTCGAATCTATGGCCCGGACCATCACTCTGATATATCAGGAGCCAAACTGTACTGTGTATTGATGAATTCATGCTGCTGTCCGTGGTGCTAAGGTATCAGACGGAATAGTAATTTCAACTTTTTCTTGCTTTTCATTCTTCCAATATTAACAGAAGACGTTGAATACTTGGCTGAAAACGTAGGCATCACTATTGATGAGGCATTGGCTCTTGACCAGCAGGGGAATGTTTGATTTAGCTGAGAAACATTGATAAATGTAGGAAGCACCGTGTGTCAAGCTGAGATAAGAGAAACTGCTGTAACAATATTATACAAGCAAGTCTCACAGCAGTTTGTGGAATAGTCACAATCTGTTGTTTTTGTGTTCAGGTACATTACTATCTCAGCACAAAAATGACGTAAGTGGAAAGTTAATTATGATCCGTTTTTTGTGCTGGATACACAAATTAAATGTTACAATTAGATGTTACATGTGACTATGTAACATCCACAGCTAGTGACGTAGTATTCCATATTGGTGGACCGGTCCAACAATACAGGACTTTTTCTAATTAGTGCTTGATGGCTGTTTTTTGAGGAGCCTGCTCTTTTAAGATTCTGGCTTCAACATTTTGGAGCTGAGTGGACTTAAAAAGCAGCTAAAGACCCACTTACATTTACATTTAGGGCATTTAGCATTCTGGATACGCTGCAATGGTTTAGTCGCTGAGGCCGGGAGTCCAGCCAGGAGAGAGTTGTAGTAGTCAAGGTGGGGGATGACCCGTGCTTGGACCAGGAGTTGCGTTGCATCCTTTGTGAGGAAAGTCAGAATCCTGCGGATATTGTAGAGGGCAAATCTGCAGGATCGGACCACAGCAGTGATGTTGGGGGTGCAGGATAGTTGGTCATTTAGGATTACACCCAGGTTCCTCGCAGTTAATGAAGGGAATACTGTGATTTCCTCGACAGTGACCGACAGGTCCATGCGAGGGCAGTCTTTCTCTGGGATGAAGAGGAGTTCAGTTTTATTCAGGTTAAGCTTGAGGTGATGTGCAGTTGTCCAGACAGAGATGTCAGCCAGACAGTCCGAGATGCCAGTTGCAATGTGAGTGTCAGAGGTTGGCGGAAAAGAGAGGAATAGCTGGGTGTCGTCTGCATAACAATGGTAGGATAATCCATGTGATGTGATTACAGAGACTAGTGATCTGGTGTATAATGAGAACAGAAGCGGTCCTAGTACTGAGCCTTGAGAGACACCTGTGTCCAGAGAACAGGGTTTGGACATAGAGCCATTCCATGTGACCTGAAAGGTGTAATTTGTCAGGTATGATGTGAATCAGGTGAGAGCAGAGTCAGTTATGCCAAGTTCAGCCAGAGTGGAGAGGAGGATTTGGTTGACTGTGTCGAATGCAGCAGATAGGTCAAGGAGAATGAGAACGGAGGAGTGGGATGAGGCTCTGGCGTTTCGCAGGGACTCGGTCACTGTGAGGAGGGCCGTCTCAGTGGAGTGAGCAGTCCTGAATCCTGATTGATTAGGGTCAAGGAGGTTGTTCTGCGAGAGATAGGATGACAGTTGGTTGTAGGCGGCACGTTCCAAGGTTTTAGAGAGGAATGAAAGAAGAGATACAGGTCTGTAGCTTTGGATGTCAGCAGTGTCTAGGGTGGGTTTTTTAAGGAGGGGCTTCACTGTAGCCATCTTAAAATCCGCTGGAATGACACCTGAGGTGAGGGAGGAGTTGATCAGGGTGGTGAGGAATGGCAAGATCTCGTGTGAGATGTCCTGGAGAGGAGAGGAGGGAATCGGGTCGAGGGAGCAGGTGGTGGCACGGTTAGATGTAACAAGTGCGTGAACGTCTTCAGAGGTGAGGGGGCTAAAGCTGGTAAGGCCATCAGTGTTTAGAGTTAGTGGAGATGTTTTCTGGGAGGTTATAGGAGTGAATGAGGAGCTGATGTCATTTACTTTTTTGGTAAAGTAAGTTGCAAAGTCATCAGCAGTAAGGGAGGAAGGGGAGGAGTAGGAGGGGTGAGGAGGGAGGAGAACATGGAGAAGAGTTTCCTGGGGTTGGAGGCAGAAGGGTTGATCTTTGCCAGGTAGAAGGCAGATTTAGCTGCCGAAACAGTTGAGGTGAAGTCAGAAAGGAGGTGGTGGTAGTGAGCAAGGTCATCATCCTGGCCCGATTTCTTCCATTTTTTCTCTGCCGCTCACAACACCAATCTGTTGGTTTTCCAGAGGTTCGGACAGCCAGGGAGGGGAGGGAGATGATCGCACACTTTAACAAGGCCTTTTCCTGGTTATTGCAATCTTAATTATTACTTTTATAGCTTCACTTTATATCATGCTGTTGACTTTTGTGACATTAGAGAGTAATATGTAGTAATATGTAATATATCCAGTAAATAAACTGTCTTACTTCCATATCTTGCACCTGCAGCTGTTTCTTTCTCTCACCAGCTGTAGTTGCACTGAACCAGTTTTTCCACATGAAGTTTAGTTGGTGAAGCAGTTTTCCTCCAGAGAGCAGCATCACCGAGTTCCAGCCTCGATGCACAGTGACGGACTCCACTTCTGTTTGAGGGCTTTTACTTTTAGCTTCCAGCAGGGGAGCAAAGAAAAAAAAATGTCCGTCACACTTTATTTCCTCCATAAAAAAAAACTTCTGCAAACTTTATCTCACTGTAGAAAATTACAGTCTGACAGAGAAGTTTATCTGCAGCCTTTGTGATCTTCTCAGTCAAATGAGCTCTCTGCACAGTTTCACTCCCATTTCAAGACGATTTGAGAGTCCTTAGAGCTGCTTCCTTTCAGTACGAGGAATAGGCATATATCACTGTTGAAATAAGGATGTGCTCTGATGTAAATCTCTGGTGTCGTCTGAATTTATGAGTAAACATAAAAAAGGAGGGTAGTTATAATTTATTATTTCCTCGTTTTGCTTGAGTGTTTCCACGAGGAAATGGAGAATGAATCTTCTCTTCCTGTGTTCCAGATTTGTTCTTTATATGTGTTGCTTAACATTTGTCAAACGGTAGAATATGGACACAGATGAGAATAAAAAATCTCAAGAAATAAGTAATAGGCTAGTAATTTCCCTTGTTCATGACATAAATAACTTTCCGTTTTTCTTTTATTGAATTCAACAATAGAAGTCCACTCGCTCCTCAACTTTCTGCACATATACCAACAAAAAAATGCTGGCATTTCTTGCAGCATAGACACAGCAAGTTTAAATTTCCCCTGACAGGAGGATTGCCCGATTGTTCCTGAACACAACAGCGTTACCTGTACAACATGTTACCAAGCTGCCGCTCCTCAACATGCCTGTCACATGTCGTTTTCTGTGTCTGGTCACATGTGTCAGCATCAATCTGTCCACGGCGGCGTCAACCATGTGAGCAGGAATATGAGAACACATCAATCAGCTGCAGGTACACCGTTACTGTCGGATCAAACAGGAAGTGGCTCGGAGCGGAGACACTGACAGTCGTCACACCGCACGCGCCGGTTTGGAGTCACAAAGAGACAGAAATTATCAGTGAGGAAACATGAAAAGCTTCTGCTGACAAACACAAATACAGACTCTGATAGCTGATGGAGGCACTGATGGAGAAAGGGTTGTCAGAGTCCGATAGCACGTTAGCATGTTAGCTGGATGGAACATTTAGGTGTGATTTCTTGTCATTGTACAATTTGCACAATGATATTAAATTTGTAGTCCGTTTCACACAACAAAAATGGATTCAAGGCGGTAAACATTAAAAAAAAGATCCTTGTTCAATAACTTAAACTTAGATTTTATCCCAGCTTTCTTTTATTGAACTTGATTCATTCTCCATTTCATCAAGGAAAACAAGGAATATAATTAATTAGAACTATGGTTCTTGTAGCAGTTACCATACCATTCATTTCTGTATTGTGGTATTTAAACAGCAGCGATGTGGTGAATAAACAACATGTAAATCCAAAAGACTCGCCTGCCAATATTTTACATCAAAACACTTCATACTTGAAACAATGGAAATTTGTGACATTTGCAAGACTATTTCAACAAAGGTGTGAATAGACAGGCGGTCTGACAACATATTGATCAAGGGAGTCTGTCGGTCTGTCTGAGGTAAACACTTGTATACTAGAAGCTACTGTCAGCTATTGTAGTGACTTTCTTTTTAGCGAATGCCCTGAGTGATTTTGAGTTCCCTCTGGTAAACAGTTACACGTATGTCTCAGGCTTTTGTTGTGAAAGGTAAGAATGCGTTTTGCTACATCATATCCCAGTCTCATGGAAGGTTATTGAAGAGTCTAGTCGATACTTTGGTCTTCCTGTTCAGGGACACCAATTGTCCCTTTTTTTGTCAGTAACAATGTCAATGGAAAGTTAATTAGGATCCTTTTTCATGGTGGAGAAAAAGAGGGAGGGCTAGATTTGGGTAAAGAAAACTGCATATCCAATCAACGCACAGCCAGCCACTAGGATCCAAATGTTTTAGCATCACTTTTGAGGGTCCGTCATGGCGCTTTACTCGCTTCCTGCAACAGCTGCCTGTAAAAAAGTTCCTGAATGAAAGAGAAAAGATACTGTTTCCCTGAAAACGTCATGAATGCAAAATATTGGTTTCATGTTCAGGGACACAAATTATCGGTATTCATGTCTCTCAGCAAAGAAACGATGTCAATGGAAATATATAATACTACCTTAATTTAGAACATTCGTCAAAAGAGTAAACTTAAGTAAATTAAGTGTATGTAATAATACCACATATTATTTATATCCTGTACTTGTTGTTACATGTTGTTATTTGGACAGTAGTAAATGTAGTATTTTAATTACATCTCCAAAAATATGTATTTTATCTTGCAGTACATATTATAAATGTTCTACATCACCTTGTATTATATATCTGGAGTAGTAGCTAGTACATTTACTACATGCAGCTGTAGTATATCCTAGTACATCCACCTAGTACCCTGATAGACCTAGTTATACTAAACATGCTAGAAAGTGCATACATGTATTATAACATATGCACAATTATGAGAATATCCAGTACCTTTAATACATCTTATTATAATAATAAAAAGTAATGTATTTGTCCCCTTGGGGAAATTACCATAGTACTATGTTGTACATCTCCTGCTCCTACTTTTACATCCTCTAATACACCTAGTAAATTTACTTTATCAGAGGAAATAATTATATAGGAAAGATATATATGAAGTATATTTTTGATTGATACTGCTTGCATGACATGTTTTTGAATTGTAGTTGTTTTAGTTGGTGCATTTTATGTTTATTAGTTGAATTAATCTTAATGGAGTCCAGTTTAGTTTGACTTGAGTGTATTAGTCAAGTGTCCTATTTTTCTTTTTTTATTAACCGCTAACAGAAAAAGTTGGATGTTTTAACTGGAACATCAGCAGCTCAAGAGCTGGTTTCAGTCACTCACACACAGACACACACAGACACACACAGAGATAGAGAGACACCCTGCTGAATGTAAAGGAGCAGCTCTGAGTGCGTTTTCACTGTGACAGAGTTAAGAGATTGCAATGCACCATTAATAAGCCCTCAGACCCTCCGATCCTCAAATGCATCCTGGGAAATGGCAGGAGCAGCAACAGCCATGGGCTGCGATGCTGCAAATTTATTCACTTTTGTAGGATAATTGAATTTTTCCTTCATAGTAGGCCGATTCCACAGGGGTGTAAGTACCAGTGTGTGTGTGTGTGTGTGTGTGTGTGTGTGTGTGTGTGGACTCTTTTTTCCTCTGGACTATTAATAATTGACTGGTTGGCGTTTCGTTCTCCGTGCAGATTCATTTCACCTCACCGCTAATTTGGTCCTTTTTCAGATGTGATCTGCCGGTTTCTCACATTCTAATCTTTTTTCCCCCCCAGATGGTTGATGTTATTTACAGTCAGAACGAACACGGACGTCTCTGTTACGCGGAGGGTCACAGAGTTTGGTCGACTGTCTCCGCTTTGCCTTTTGATGCGTTCGTGTGTGAGTTAACTTCAAGAGACAGGCGTAAACAGGAACACTTTAAACCTACAAGATTAGTGATTGTTTGATGCATGGAAAACAACATTGACAGGTCTGTAAGTCCAGTCTGACAGTGAATTCACACAAGAGTCACATCTTTCTGTCTCAGCGGAAACATTAAAGGGAAATGAAAACTGTTTTCTTCTTAACAATCTGGGGCTGATTACAGTTGTTTTGTCCATCATTCCTATCAGACGTTTTGCAGTTTCATAACGGAGACATCGCAACATGAGGCATGAGTAGAGTAGAGATTGTCCAGGGAAAGAATAGATAAACCGGCACTTTCAGGTGTCGGCAGAGACACAAATGGACAGATTTGTCTCGCTTGGACAGAATAATGGACTCTTGAAACATCTGAATCCATTACTTTCTCTACGTAGGCAACAGCATTGACTCAGGATTCAATATAGAGATGAACGTGGACTCTCATGTAGCCTGGAGGTGTCTAAAGTGACAGAAATGGACTGGCTTGTCTTGCTACGAGACAACAATGGACTCTTGTCTCCAAGTGAACATTTGAGTTCATTACTTTCTCTTCATCGATGCTGAAGGTGACTCAGGTGCCAATATGGAGCTTAAAATGGACTCTCAACTGTCCATCAACGATAATGGACTCAGTTGTCCACAGCAACAGAAATTGACTCAAATATTTCTTGTTGAGATGAAAACATGCCCTCCTCAAGCATCCATGTAGGGTTAAAAAAAAGGACACAAATGGCCTCTGATTTGTCTTGCTATGAGACAAAAATGTACTCTTTTCTCCACATGAATGTTTGAGTCCATTACTTTTTCTACGTAGATGCCGAGGTTGATTCAGGTGTCAACAAGAGATGAAATGGAAATGTCAAATGTCCACGTAGAGACAATTATGGACTCAGATGTAAAAAAAAAAGAAGTTTCTTGCTGAGATGAGATAATGTCCCCTTGTCTATGAACATCTGAGTCCATTATTAGGATCCATTATTATTACAGTTTATAAGTATAGGGAAGGAAATGGACTCTCAAGTGTCCATGTAGAGACAATAACGGATAAAAATGGACTTGTCTTTCTTAGGCACAACAATGGATTCTTGGAACAGCTGCGTATATTAATTTCTGTACGTAGATGCCAACGTTGACTCAGGTGTCGATATAGAGATGAAAATGGATTCTCAAGTGTCCACGTACAGACAATAATGGACTCAGGTGTTCACATAGAGACAATAAGATGTCCACATGTAAGAAGATAATAGACTCAAGAGGAAGGAACACTGCCCATTATTTCTTGCCATTACTCAGAGCATGACAGAACACTTTGACAGAAAGTTAAACTGTGCAGGAAGGCGGCCATTTATGACACTTTCTCCCCAAACATCATATTTTACAATAGCGAGTTAAGCCTCATCTTTGTCCATTTGTATTCTTTCAAGAGAATCCAATGGCCCCAGATTGTGTTTGGACTCGGCGACTTGTCCACTGAGCTTGAACAGAGTCAATGTAGCGTGCAGTTAAATCTGGCAACATGGGTCCATATACATAAACATAAATGTGTCTGGAAATATGAGCATAACTCACCGGTTGGTCATTTATCTCGCTAGACGAGACAAAAAAATGACCTTAACCAATCAGATATGAACACCTTGCAGTTGGTGGTTTACAGTACGAAGACTTTTTTTATACAACCAAAGTGAGATGTAGTCTGTAGAAAAAATGAGAGCTTTAAACAGATGCACATGTGCTGCAGCTGCCAGATCTCAGCACAGCCAGAGTTTCTGTATTCAGGTCAGTTTGTGCATTCAAAGCAAACACAAACTATGTTCCTCAGCATCTTTAATGACCTCTCTCTCTCTCTCTCTCTCACACACACACACACACACACACACACAAACAAACCGGGGTGGAGTGGTCTAATATTTATGGCCAGGAGAAGCTGCTGTGTTATTGTACTGTAGCTTCAGGCGGTTTCTATTGCTGCTTTGGTTCGTTCTCAGCCGGCGCTCTCAAATACAAAATGCTACAAATAAAAACTTTGGTTAGTTCTTTAGGTTCCTGAACTGCAACTCTGATATGATGTCCAAAAATGTTCTTTTATGGATCTGCAGCACTGTGCACTGTTGATTAATCACATGCAGCGCAGAAAACAGTTACTCATTAAATGTACAGTTCAGTTCAGTCGGTGGTGTTCCGTCACACAGAGGGTCTGATGAAACAACAAAGACACACTTACAGTATATTTTCAGCTTAATCACACGTTAGTGCTTTTAAATTATTTCAATTATCTTAAGTTACAATTTGAGCAAATGTGTATGAAATCATTCTGAACACTATTTCCATTCGATGGCACGATGCAGCCGTAAAACAACCCCGTCTCCTACAAAACGACATTCCCATACAACCAAACAATTAACAATTACATTTTCAGAGAAACTTGTTTTTTACTTGACCAAATTATGTTTTAAACTGAAACAATTGAAGCGTGTGGTTAATGAACAAAAGAAAACAAAAGTAGTTGGTTAGGTTCAGTCGAACACATCATAGTTTGGCTTACGATGATATGAAACAAAACTAAAGAAAAAATCAATAAAACTTGGTTCTATCTGGACATTAACATCAGTCCTGTGTCTCCTGACCCGTCCACCACCCAGACCTCCTCCCTACTTATTTGAAATGCATTTAGACAAAGTATGTTTCCCTTTTAACGTAATTCACAATGCAGTTTAGTCGTGGGAATGTCAGTTTTAGGAGACGAGGATGCAATTTTACACAGCCATAAAATCCTGAGGTTTTCAGTTTGTACATTTCACTCTGTGGAAACATTATAAAGCTTCAAAGAGGAGCACAAACAAGCTGGCACTCAGTAACTCATGTTATTGGAGATGGAGAACATTCTTGAGTAGAAATGTATGCAATGTATAATTTGAAACTTGTGTACTAATATCTTTTAAGAAAAGAAAGGCAAAGTTCTCAAATGTTAAAAACACAACCTGTCTTATCAGAATGCTATCAAAATGCAACACTTTAAAATTGGCCAAATTCTGATTTAAAGCAAGAATGATCTGATCAGTATGAAGATAATTGTTAGATATGTTGGCTTAACTAAATAAAGAAATCACCCTAAAACGTCCACAGTTGTTTCTTACATCAAGACAGTATGACAAATATTGAAATATGCAAATTCGGTTTAACTTATTCAATTTGTGCTAATTTGCATACATTTCCAGACAATGAATCCAGGTTCAAAGCCAAAGGTTTCTACAGAGGGAATTTTAGATACCTCTTCAAATAACTCCATAAAATACTGTACAAAATCTGTTTTTTCCATGTTTTTAGTAAAACAATGTTGTTGACTATGAATGATATATGAACAGACCTTCAGAATGTAGACTGGAATGAAAGTGGAATGTTTGGTGGATGAGATTTCTGGATCAGAGTCTTTAGAATAAACTAATTTAGAGTAAATAACTTTTTGGATAATGAAATTACAGATATTTTGAAAAAACTACAAAAATGAACTAACTAACTTCCCCAGTTGATTACCCACATTAAGAAAATGATTATATAAATGTGATGTTTTAATATGCAAGTAAGGTATTATATAAATGTAAGTAGTTAAATAATTTAGTTAATTCTACCACGTTTGTTACCAAGTTGGAAAATGTACTCAGATCTTTTACTTTAAAAGAACAAGGGTAGATATACTAAGTTAAAGGTGTTTTTTGGATGTTTTCTTTCCACTAAAGCAAAATAAGCAAAATCTGAAAAATTAACCAGTGCATTAAAAATTATGTTTTTTCCTGCAGCGTGTTGATTTAAATCGATGAGAAAATGAATCAGTGTGAGAAACAACGTCGACACTTTGAATTATTTTGGATTTGTGAAACGAAGAGCGGTGGTCTGTCTAATAACTTATCTGCATGAAGCGCGATTATTATTTAGTTTTGACTTGTGAAAGCATCAAATGTTTATGTTTGGAAGAAATGATTTCCATCTCCATCGCTCTCTTCTGCTAATTAGTGAAAGATGACATTTAAAGATCTATATTTCTCTTTTTTCCCCTTCCTTCCGTCTTTGAGATAAATCTATGTCTCCATTTCCTTCATTTTCTGCCAAACACGACTTCCCCCCCTCACTCTTCCTGTCTTCTTTTCCTCCACTTTCATCTCCCCCTCACCTCGCTCCCTCCGTTCCTCCTCCCTTTCGTCCTCTTTCCCAGCTCTGTGTCGATTAATTAATTGCCGGCTAATTTAATTTTTCAAAAAGTAATAACTTGTTTAAGCATGAATAAAGACTGACAAGGCAAAGTTCTAATCTGCCCAAAGTTTAATTAGAGCCGGCAAGGTTTCCACACAGAGACAGTCTGGGGGGTCAGAGAGAAAAGGAAGAGAAATAAACACAAGCTTTAACAACTTCGACTTGCTTTTGCAGTCGAGTCAACACGGTCCACTTATAAAGACATGAGACATATATTTTCAACTAAAAATGCAACATTCTGGGGAACTTTGGGAATGAGAATTAGTGATCTGTGCACAGCTGGAGTCAGGTCGCTGTTAGCCAGAGGTGGGTAGAGTAGCCAAAAATTGTACTCAAGTAAGAGTACTGTTACTTTAGAATAATATGACTCAAGTAAAAGTAAAAAGTATCGTCACCCTGTGTTACTTGAGTAAGAGTAAAAAGTAATGGGTGAAAAAACTACTCAAGTACAGAGTAACTGCCGAGTAACCTCCTTTATTAATCAGGTCAAATAATGTCAAATAATGCACGGATAATTCCCTTAGACAACTGAAACAGTTTATAATAAACAATAATAAATAAATAACTCCACTTGTTTCGAGAGACACAAATGGCAACGCATAATGTAGCTGTTTTTTTTTTTTGCCTGGAGTGTGAACATTTCTTTTATGTGGGGCCAGGGGTGTTGTGCCTCCTCCTCTTCGGCTTCTTCGGAATTGCATGCCGTCTCCATCGTTTTGTTTCTGCGCTCTTTTCCGCCTGTTTGCCGCGGGGAATGTGTGTGCGGTCATGTGATGGCTTAGGCTTTGCCTGATTGGTGAAACGGAGTTAGACGTCGCTAGGATTCAATTTCAATGTACGCACAGAAACGGCGGCGGCGCCACTGGCTCTGGTCCCCACATAAACAAAACAGACCATGCAGCAGACGGATCGATAAAAAAAAAAGTAGCGAGCAGAATCAGCCCAATGTAACGGAGTAAAAGTACCGCTCCTTCTTCACAAATTTACTCAAGTAAAAGTAAAAAGTATGCTGCTTTGAAACTACTCATAGAAGTACAATTTTTCCAAAAAGTTACTCAAGTAAATGTAACGGAGTAAATGTAGCGCGTTACTACCCACCTCTGCTGTTAGCCTAGCTTAGCATAAAGACTGGAAGCAAGTGAGAACAACTAGCCTGCCATCAAACACTGTTGAACGTGATGCATCCCTTCATGGGGAATCCGAACTGGAACGATGTCTTGTTAAACAGCCGTGTACAGTTTTCATCGCAGTGAAGTTGTCACATCTGGTATCATTCATTAACTGAAACCAACCCAGATTCATCGCAGTTTCTAAAATCATCGTCATCTGTGTGTGTGTGCCGGGGGGGGGGTTATGGGTCCAACACAGGACTTCTAAGCACCAGACTGGTGTTGCATGCCGCGTTCTGTAGTCATCCTAACTGAGCAAAAATAATTGACAATTAGTTAAGGAAGTCTGGGTGGTGGACGGGTCCAAAAACACTGGACTATCACCTACTATTCATAGGTGCCAATGCAGAAACCCGAAGATGAATTTGACAATTGAATTATGAAGCTAACTTTGTTAACAGCTTGACCTAGCATGTTACGTTTTGTTTGGTTCGTTAATCACGTGTTTCACACTGCGACCGAAAGAAAATACACTTTCGTGGAAACGTCTTTTAGTGAATGAAAAAAGGGTTTACAATTTAGCTGCAGCTAACAACATGGACTAACTATCCCCCCAAAAACATTGTTCCCTTGCAGAGCATTATGGGAAATGTAATAATTTTAATACAACAGATGCTCCCTTTACTTATCTTGTCTTTCTGTATTTTATAATTGTATTCAAATGACACAGACAGCCTCCTTTCAACTCATTATTTCCCACGTGAACTGTGGTATATGTATTATGAACTACTTCATGATCAGTTTCACCTTAAGACAGTCACATCACCATGGCAACATAAAACACAACATGCCTTCAGTCATGAAGGTGTCTCCAAACCGTTGGTCAAATGTCACCTTTGGCCTGCCAATGGTGGCACATGAACATGGGTGATCTCTCCCAAATGCCATGGCAACCTACCAAATCCCTATAGTATACGGAGAGTAGAAACGTCCTCCAGGAAACGGGTGGAAGTCTCTAAAGTTAGCGTGTCTGTGTGGGCTGTCGGCGTCACCGCTGATTGCGGCGGGGGAAGCAGCAGCATGACGTTCGCATCCTGCTGGACGTCTTTGAACGCTCACAGCGGCTGCACCTCCTCTATTGTTCCTATAAGATAAATTGGAGCCATTGTCATCGGCAGAGAAAAGACATTAATTGAAGGTTTTCCTGCTGCAGCTTTAACTGCAACAAGGACACACACACACAACCCAGCTTCAAAGTAATTAAAGACATTTACACTTCAAGTAGAAGCAGGGGGGAAAAGCTCTTTTGTGTACATTGGCTTCCATTTATCACCCAGGACTGAGCAGAGAGACAGGAAGCACGAAGCTTTAGCATTATATCTCTGCGACTAAAGTGATGGAGCAGAAAAAAGGACGAAGAAGAGGAAAACGAGAGCCAAACTGACCGGGCTCTTTACTCCAGTCGACAGCACAAAATGTCAGACACTCATCTGGAAATGATTTCCATTTCATACCACTGACATCTTCCCAAGCAGGCACTCTGAAATCTAATTAGTTTGACCGGAAAATGGTGACCAAGGTAGCGGAGTGTATTATGCAAAGAGAGAGGCCGTCAGGGTGAGCGAGGGTCCCTGGGGTTAACTGGAACTCAGGAGTGCAGATAAGGGCTACAGGCGGGAAAAAACCTCAGGAGGGCTTCTCCATTTTAAATAGCTGCGACTAATAGAGGCAACCTTGAATTCAGCGTCACGGCCCTCTGACAGCAGCGGCGCCAAGATGCACCGAGGGAGCAGCAGAGATAGCACCTCCAGAACCTTCCTACCTCCCCTCCAATACTGACGAGAAACCTGGTTCTAAACATGCAGCTGATTTTAGAAATATGTCCATCGACAACATCTCCTAACAAGTTGACATCAAAATGTCTTTTTTCTTCAGATATCGTGAGATATTGTGTTTGTCATCGTTAGATTATGGAGCTGAAAATGTTTGTCATGGTTCGTTTAAACTCACCTCGTCGTTAAAATCCTCCTTCTAGCTCAATTTCTGGTTTGAAATTTAGCTCTTGTAAGAGCTAAAGAATATTAAATTGTATTCATTAAAAAAAAGTACGATGAAGAGTTAATACATGGTTTATGGTATGCCACGTAGTTGCACACACCCAATAGCCCCTCATGTGCTTCCATAAAGCATACGGTTGTATATGGATATGCCATTAAGGAAAATGTTTGAACATGTTTGTGTAATAGTCATTAAAAGATAAAAAAGGGAAAGTGGTATTATGGTTAATGAATGGTTTGATGAGGATCTCCACACGTTTGTCATCAAAAAGCATGCACTACTGCACGCTTGTGCCTGAGGTTAACATTGGTGATACATTGTGGCAGCATTGGCCAGTTTGTATGCTGTTCCTGTAGATCGGAGGCAGGCAGCGTTCGGCATGCGTGCACACATTGACATGCAGTAGCTTAACCCATGGCATGCTAGCTGAAAGCGTTTTTTTGGGAAAGTGTCTCTCAAATGACATCCTTGGCATCAAAGTATTCAAACTATGATGCTCTACGTTCACCTCAAACGTCACTTTTGCACGTGTCAACGATGGCGTATTAATGTACTTTTCAAAATAAAATGCCATCTCCACAGCAATTTAGGTTAAGACAACAAAAGAGCACAGTTGATGTCACGTCAGGATTGTCAGTAACAACTCAACTACCAACGACTGATGTGACAAGACGTCAGCGTTTAGTCGTGTTTTGATATCGGACACTAAGAACGAACTCATGGTCTAAAGTCCGGTGTTTCTTTGACCCCTCCCTCCCTGTGTGGACTATCTTTCTCTTTATACTAGAGCTGTTGCTCTACCCATAATGCAGCGGCTGGCTGTGTCACACAAACGCTCACACTCTAAATGAGCGGAGGCCAAGGAACACTGACCAAGCGTATTATTTGACGCCTCAGCAGTGAGAAGGGGTTGTAATAACAATAACAGACATGAGGATACAACATTCAGCAAGAACCTGAAATAAAGGAAATAACACCAGTGTAACAAAGCTTGTGGAGGCAGCTCCAGGTGTATAATTATATACAAATATCGACTGTAATTATATATAACCATCGATATTTGCAGCTAATTAAATGGTTGCTGAGGTTTCTCACTCTGAAACACAATGTTGATGCACAGAAAGGTCATCATCCTTCGGCCACAGGAAACAATACAATTCATAGTTTATAACAGCACAAAAATGGAAAAACAAAAGCAAGATACAAAAAGATAACATGACATTAAACTGAGTCTTCATATCATCATTGAGATAAAAGTCCTCAGATGATGGTCATGTTTGTGCTTCTGTCACTAATGAGTCAATTAAAACTGCTTCATCAGCATTTGATCTGCCTTTTGTATCTGCTTTGATGCTGTCAGGGCTGGAGGTGAGGAGCGGAAGGCCAGAGGAAGGCCTTATTAGCCAAACCGTTATTGATGTTACATCTTAGCCACAACCCACCCTGACCACCCAAACTTTTCCCTCCAAACCCCACCACCCCCACACACACACTCTTATGCTCGCCAATTAGCACCGTCTCAAACCAGAGCCAATTAGTTCTTGTGCTTAATTAGGACGAACACGACCCCCATCAGCCGCTGCTAAACTCTGTGATTAGAGCTACAGATCGTTGTGCCGAGGGCCCGAACAAGGTCACGTTCTGATTCACCCTCGTCCTCTGGTTTTTTAATCAGTTATATATATGTCGAGTGCATGATTAGGAATTCCTGCTGGTCACTCATACAGCCAGTTTGTGTTCATGCATGTTTAATATGCAAAAATATACAAAGAATAATTAAATATATATGAAAAAAAATCCCCACTCGTCCTATGGTTGGTCTTGTGGTTCCCTGGGTCCTCGACCAGAGGCCTGGGTGCCTAAGGGTTCTTCAGCATCTTAGCTGTTCTCAGGACTGCACTCTTCTGATCTGAGATGACTGGTTCCCGGGTGCTCGGATTCCCACCAGAACCTCTGATGCCTTTACTCTCCACATCTTTTCTAGCTCCTCTTTCAGCTCTTGGTATTTTTAGAGTTTCTCATGTTCCTTCCTCACTCTGTTGCTGTCTCTTGCTATAGCTTCGTAGATCACTGCTGCTGCAGTCAAATACACCAAGCAGGTTATACTTTAGAGCAACCTCTTCACACCAGACTCCAGATGGATCCAGATCCAGTAAGGATGGTGCTCGAGGTGGCTCTCTGCTGCTTGTGTTCATCAGATCCACTCCACTGCAGTCCAAATATGGTCACTTCCTTCACTGGTTCCATCTAAGATGCCAGGGAAAAAAACTGGAAACAAATGCCAAAAACTATAGTCCACAAACCAATGGGTCACGTCACCATGACAACATCCTCTCCTCCTATTAACAGTCTTAAAAACCAAGATGGTCATGGCCAAAATACCAAACTTGAGGGTTCAAAACTTTAGTCTGAATGACGCCAACGTTACGTCCTTCATTTCCTATATACATTCTTGAAGAACACTTATTATTTTTCTGTCCTAGGAAGTGCAACAGCTTCCACTCATCTGAAACTTTGAATGTGCGAAGGGATTGGGCAGGAATGGGAGAGATCATACCGTTTGAGACGCTAGAAGGCTTTTATTGTGAAAGATCTGTTTAGACAGCACAAAGAGACAAGTGCTGAATGGAAACTTACCAATGAATGAAATCCAGCAATAATTAGCGAATGAAGACTGTTTAAAACACGTGGCATATTGATGAGTATGACATGACTCTATACATCTTCATCCTCATATTATTGTTAACAAAAACGTAAAAAGAGTGAAACAACACATTTACCCTGCCGTATGAATATGGTTATTCTGTATTTGTACTGTCTTAGTATTTGACATATTTATTCTGTGACATTTGAGATGAGGCGTGAAGCAGACAGGTTGCGCCGAGGCAACAGTTTGATTACATCACCCTGTTTATCTCCTCTTATACTTGTAACCTGTTCAAAGATGGCTCCCCTGAGAAGACGCTGCGGTGTCAGAGAGCTCGTATAAGTGACAAACATAAAGAGTCAGAATGTCTGTAAACTGAACTCAGGAGGGTGAGCACGAAACACAAAGTAAGAGGGTTGACGTGACATGTTTTCATGCTTTTATGGATTCTAAAGCGTCTTTTGAGCTCAGCTTTAAAAAGACCGAATGGTGGTGAGAGAAGAAAGGCTTGGTGGTCTCGCCACACGTGACCTGATAAAGGCACTCAGTGGCCACGGGGCAGCCATTCATCCCACTCTCTACAGTTTTATTATGCTGGAAGACCGCTTTGATGTGTGGTAATTTGACAAATCCAGTCTTTAAACTGGCTTTTGACACAGAAAACCTCTTGAAATCAGGGCCTCAAGATCAGGGAGTAAAGCGGGTCGGTTGATATTTTTGCTTTAGTGGTGCAAATTCACAAACATGCCTGAAGATTATTGGGCCATGGGGACTCTGGGGCTGACATCGTAGCTGCTCCATCAACACTCCGAATAAGGTCGTCTAAACATAAATACGGCAGAGACCTTGTTGTTTGGACATTTCGCGTATGCAAAGACGCAGCGTGAAAAATGCTTTGAGTTTGGTGGTTAAAAGTCCTGTGATGTTGGACCGGTCCACCGAGGAGCAATTGAACGACTCTCTGTACCTTCTGAGCTCTGTGTTCCTCACAGACGTGAACTGCTCCTAGAGACAGTGTGTTAAACCGGGACCAGCCGCTGCTAGCCGGTCTAGTATCATTTAGAGAGCCAAAGTCCGGGGCCAGAGGTGCCTGTTGTCGTCCTGCAGGTTGCGGCCCAGCTGCACTTGTCTTTCCACTGTTGATGCTGTTGAAGTGAGTCAAGTTTAGAGTGTGTTCAGCCGTGCAGCTCCGAGGGCGTCCGTGCTTTATAAGCCTCCTGCTGACACAACGTTTAGAAGCAAAGCACTTATTAAACAGCCGCTCTGAACTCAGCAGCTACTCACACATGACTTAACATTTCTGCAAGCACCTTGCTTTTGCATGGGAAGTGCTTAAAAACTAAAATCCAGGGCGGCGGTGGCTGCTGCAGCGGCGGCGGCCGTGAGAATGCGGGGAGGGGAGAGCGGCCGCTACTCAGCACTCCCCGGGATTAGAACGTACACATCAACTTGCAAACAGACAGAAAAGCCGACTGTAGCTCCTTTTTGCAAAAAAAAGGAGGCAATGAATTTAAATTATGCATGAAGCAGAGGGCATTTTGGGAAATAAGCGCCATTCTGCTGGAGGACAGGTTAACCCCCCCCCCACCAGCCTTCAGCCTCCAGTACCAAAGAACGATCTAATGTCACGCACAGGAGAAAGGTTACTTTCTGCATACGCATTGATATTTCTGCTTCCATCTCTGACCTTTTTCCATTCTAAGCTGTGATTCTTTAAATGCGAACTCAGCCCTGCGTCCTCCTGTCTGTCACTTTCTGTCATGTCTCGGAGGCGATTACACTGAGAAGGTAGAGAAAACCCCAGAGGGAATGACTCACAACCTCGACATTCATACATCAATGAATACATGTATATAAAAAGACAGAAATTAATTAATGGTGTCCGCTGGCTTTCATCGTGTCAGGTAGAGAAGAAAAGCTGTTACAGTGTTGTTATTTTTGCCTTAATTGGCTGTTTGTGTAACATAATCAACGTTTTAACGAATCGGAGTGTTATCTTTCCCTCCTTTAAATCAGCTGATCCTGTTTCACGCTCAGCACCCGCCGTTTGATTTGTGGTTTCCGTCTTTCAGCAGCAAATTAAGCAGCGTTCTTGGCACTTTGTGAACTATTAGTGCCTTTAAAAATACACACTGAGCTTTAATTAATTTTCCTTTTAAAATGGAGAGCTGTGTGTCGGGTTTGGGGAGACAAAAGCAACATTTACACACAGAAACACCAACATTTGTGGCTGGAAACCTTCATCCGTCTTCTGTCAAATACGTTTCTATTTACAGTTCTATTTACTTTACGTCTTCACTTCATGATCTCAAAGGAAATTACTCTGCAGCCAGGCATTAAAAACATCACAGAGCACGAACGACTATCCACACACAAGACAACATCAAAATAACTATAATACATATCAATAAAACCGAGACACAAAGTACAAAGTATTATCAAATATAAGACAGAAAAACACTCAAGACGCATCCGTTCCTGGAAACAGGAAAATAAATCACCGACAAGATGCTGAGGTTCATCATGATGAGGCACAAGGCAGAAAATAAAGCTGTACAGCTTGTTCTGTATATGAGACAATAAGATGTATGTACATCATCTTCATCTATCGCCAGTGTTTCTATCCTCTGCTGTTGCTTTTCCGTTCTCATACTATTTTTATCTTTCTCTCTGCAGACCTCAGGCCTCTTCCCGACGTGGCGATGACTGGTAACTGCACCCACGAGTGCACTGAATTTGGCCACTCTGATTCCTGCTGGATGCCCGGCGAGCCTTCCCCCACCCACAAGGTGTCCAAGAACGCCCCCAAGCTGTCCACCTTCGTGCCTTACCAGGAAATGGACGGCCAGGAGCAGCTGATGGCCAACGGCAGCCCAAGGCCCCTGACCGAGGAGCGCGGGACGGGCAGCGGAGGCGGCTCCAAAGTGGCCAACATGCGGTACATGACACCCTACAGCAGTGCCTACACTGGTGGTGGAGACTCGTCCGGTAAAGACTGTGGGCTGGAGGAGATCCCGCTGAGCCAGGCAGTGGAGTACCATTCAGCCACGACTCCGACCGGCCAGACCTCCAAGAGGGAGATCTACCTGTGAGGGCGTCGCTCTCCACCTTAAAGCCCCCCACCCGCCACCACCCTACGCCCCTCGTCATCCCCCGGCGCTGCTCGCCACCACCTGTCCCGCCCCCTCACTGCCGCCCCCTGTGCCTATTATTCGCCGTGCCGCGACTCCCCTTCTTCCTTTTTATAACTGCATCCCGCGTACTAGGCTTTAGACCCTCGCCCAACTCGCCACCGCCACCGCCCTCCTCTAGAAACCAATCAAATGTAAAATAGAATCAATTGAAGAAAGCACGCGGCTCCTGCTGCCGCGGAAGGAATGTAAACTACACCACATCGTTGTGATAATTTAATGGGAAACTATTTAGCTACTCAGAGTTGGATTTTTGTGCGTTGCTTTAGTTTGCTGTGTCGCAACAGAAGAAGAAAAAACACCTTTGGGTGGAGAACTATTTGTAAATCCTATTTCAGTATACTGTGTAATGCTATCTATCCTAAATATTTTTGGATTTTCCTTTTTGATTTTTTCCTTTTTTCTCTGTCGACTCCAGAGCCTCGAATTATCGCGCCGAGTTGCATCAAATCAACTCGTTTTTATCAGCAACAGCTTGCCGCCAACGTGAAACACGGCTGAGCGGCGGGGTTGAGAACTTTTCAGGTCCGTTCATGTGTTCTTTTTTTGCCGTTTTTCAGTGTACAGAGCTGTAAATACTACAAACAGTGACAGAGGAAACGGCTGTGTCGACCCGTAGCTGTTGTGCTGTCTGCAGATATTCATGTCACGTCAGACCGATGGACTGAACACTTCTGCATGTACAGAGAATCGGCACCGCGGCGTTCACGTCACTCTGCAGGAACCTGGACTCTTGAGCATCACCGACGGTGCCGAGTTACAAACACAAGACTTTTCGTTACGTTCTTCTCTCCTCTTCAACTTGACAACATTTACATTGGGTTCATGAGAGGACACAATCATGGGAGGAGTCCTTCAGTCAGTGGATCGGCCAAAGCACCGAATAGATTGTTCATGCTCTTGTCAGTAGTATACCATAAAATAACCATGAAATTTTAAGTAAAATTGATTCTCAAAGAAAACATCCTTTTGCAACTTTTGGAATAACTTTTCCATCTGTGAGTATCTTTGTGACATACAAACCTCAACCAAACGTTCACATGAGAAGTCTAAAGTCTCAGTTGGTCTGCCAACAAAAAAAATATCGGCAACAATTTTGATAATCATTTATGGCTTATGTTTTTAATTCAAGTTGATTGTCAAACGTTCTTTGCTTCACAAACTTCATCTTTATCTTTTTTTAAACTGAATGTTGGTCAGGAAACAAGTTTTAAAGCATCAGCTTAGGCTCAAAAAGTCACTTTTTAAAAACTGGTAATTCAATTCATATCCTATAATTTAATATCGTTAAAAGATTTTTCGTTGAGCCTTACAAGTAAAAATAAATATCCTGAATGTGGTTCTAAAGGAAAAATGGAGAGACAATTGAAAACAAATGGGTTCATCCTCTGGGGGGCAGGAATGTTGAAACACACCAGAGCAACAGTGTTCATGGAAAGCTGTGGTGGCAGTTTTGATTCTGCAGGAAAGTGTACGCTATGAGTTGGGGAAGCCAATCAGTGAACAGTATCCTTGAGACGTTGACCTGTTACAAAGACGTTCTCCTGAAACACATGAACATGCCTCCCGGCTGCATTACAACGTCATTGTTTTCTTGCATCCACAGTGAGCTTCTGCTTGGATGTAGTTATTACATTTCAGGGAGAGTCATTACAATTTGACTGACGGCAGCACAAGAAGAAATATCAGGTCATCACCTTTTATTTTGACTTCATCTTCTGGGGACCATGAACATTCACGATAAATCCTTTTGGCGATGCTCTTCCTTGATTGAATCCTAACTCATATTTGGATGATTTGTCCTGACTGTGTTTGAGGAAGGATCAGGAGTTCACCTGGGTCAGTCGGGACAACATTACGCTACAAAACCAACGTTAGGCTTAGACAATAAAACCATGTAGTTATGTTTCGGAGAGCACATCACTTCACGACTACACTTTGGGACATACGGTGTCCAACGGCGGTCTGGCGGTTGAAAGCCACACCCCATAAGTAGTTGTTCTCAGCATTTATTACTACGTCTATGGCCCTGACGTTGCAAATTCACATGGACACGATTCATTTGCATGTCCTCCATGAAAACGGACTTTAATTTACTCAACATTGACATTATTTAAGTGCTGAGACATTTGTATCCCTGAACACAAAACCAATAGATAGCATTTGTGACTGTTCCATGAGACTGGGCTGCAGCATCGTAACAGGGAATGCAAAAAAAGTGAATGAACACAATACTCAGCGACATATTTAAAGTGTCAGACGAGGATTCGGCTACATCCTCTTCCTGCTGACAGTCCTGCGGGTATCGGTGCGCCCCTACATCACAGCTGTGGCCGATGTAGTGTGTTGTTTGTGGCAACTGCGGTGAACGTTTCCCCCCCGCTGAGCTTGAAAGCAAGAGCTCTCTGGTCAGCGTCGCCTCTCATTACTTCCCATCTCTTTACCTCCTCAGTGTGAGGCCGAGCCGTTCGGCGTTTACCAGAAGTATTTATTAAACCTGTTAGCTCTGTGCGGCGGGCGAGCGCAGCGGCTCCCCGTGGGGCCGCTGTCTCAAAGAAACCCAGGATTAATGACACCTGTACATGCTCCAGGTCCAAAAACACTCCCCCTTCACATAGCAGCAGCGACTCTGATTACAACCCGAGGCTCTGCACATTACTGCCGATAATTTGCGCCTGTAAACGCGAAACTGCTTCGGAAGTTCATCCGTTCTCAACATCGTGTTAATGGCTGCTGAGGGTAATGAGAGATGCACACCAGCTGAGACTGGATGGATGAAAAGGAAAGGCACAGTGAGAGACTGCAATGCAAAAAAAAATATTACCCTAACAAGTCATGTAGTCTCTGACTGAGTGAAGCGAGGAAGCAGAATGTGGAGGAGATTCATTCACCTGGGTTAATATTTGACTGGAGTATCGTACGTTTTCAACCTGGAGCTCTGGGTCATGCTGATACTAAAGTTGGTTGTTCTCAAATTGTCCCCTTTACAAAATAGATGGTGGTAAAGCCAAACAGAAGTGCCTGGAGCTGTCATTCTCCCTACAGGCCATCAGAGGGCGACTGGTTGCTAAAAGCTTGCATGGAAGTCAATGAGAAGATGTAAAACATGACTTAATGGTCTCAATCACTAGAAAAGAAACACTGAAATCAAAATTGATAGTTCAAGACTCTGCTGTACTTCACCAAAACCAAACTATCTATGATATTTAGTGTTTTTGGATTTAACTCAAGCAAGGAAGAATTCTGATTAGTTTAAAATATGAATATCTATATACTTTGTAAAACAAAGACAGCTGGCTTTGCATTCTCTCACCCGTCTTGGCAGAGACGCCTTGACAATAACTGACTTGTCATTTGTTTGCGTGTGCGATGTGAACATCCGCCCTCCACCATCACAGAGGGAACATCAAAGCGACACCGCCGGGCTGCCACGCCAGCGAAACGGGGAGGCGGGTCGCGAGGTTGCCACCGTCTCGTTTTATCGGGCAAACAATCACCTTCACCAGCAGGTCGGACCGCCTCACTCTCCTGCTTTCCTTGTTTTGCTGCGCTGCTTTATTGGGTTTTTTCGTACATGCGTTTGTTTTTGATGCGTGGAGGTTGGATGTGTGTGGCAGGGGGGCGTGGTTGGATGTTAACACGGTTCAAAACACGATTCCGCCGGTCTCTGAAAACGATTAGATTCATTGTTGACATATCTGCCTGTTCAGAAACCACACAGTATTCCCCTGCACATACATCAACCATCATTCAACCCTCCCAGTGACAGAGATTTAGAGTTCACGGGTACGCCGTCTTCCTCTGGTGATTTAACGCCCGCGCTCACTGCTCTGATTGATTATATACAGGCCCACCATGGAGGTCCACATAGACTCTCCTTCCTCTTCCCATTGCCACGCTTCGCTGTTTCACCATAAACAAGTCTTTTTCCCCCCGGCTGCCCGGTCGCTGGACTCCCAGGTGGCCACTGTGTTATGCTGTCTAAGCTAAAGACACAGGAGCGAGGCCAGAGTCATTGAGCATCAGTTTAACCTCGACGCTTTGGCACCAATTAACCCCAGAAGAACAAAAGCAACCTCTGGTGACCCATGATGACCTTTGGTGACCTCTGGCATTGTTGTTGGCTGCAGCTCCGACCCAGGTCTGCTTGTAAATGTGTGTGTGCGTGTTTACATGTTTTGCTTATTTCCTCTCCCAAAAAATGTGATAATAAAATAAACTACATTGCCAAAAGTACGTGGACAGCCAGCCATTTCAACCATATGTCATTCTGAGGCCACAATGCTCTCAGTGCCGGTTCAGACTGTAGGATATGTCTGTCGGTGCGATGATGTCAGATTAGACGATAGAGTCGGTCCCCGATCAATCAAAGCTGCTTGTGGGTGATGTCATCACTACTCACCGGCTTGCTTAAGTACCTCTGCTTTTCCTCTCCAGGCTGTGAAACATGTGCAAGGCCAAGAGAAAGATCAAACATGCCAGACTTTCTGTCTGCTGTGACACATTACAGGGTATGAAACCATCGATTGTCATCCACAACACTCATTAGTGTTCTGATGTGAGCCGACACGGCCATTGGGCTCGAATCAGACATCAGGGAGTCTGAATCATACATAACAGCCTCCACTGTTCCGGTTTCAGGTCTTTCCCGGCAGTTGTTGAACCTGCTGAAGGGATTTGATTCAATTCAGACACAAGAGCACCAGTGTGCTGGTGATCCTGGCTGGCTCACAGTGGACACTCCAGTTACTTCCAAAGGTGTTGGACAGGGTTGAGGTCAGACCAGTCAAGCTATTCCCCACCAACCGGACTGTTAGACCTAGCGTTGCCGCTGTTCACCAGCCCGCTGCTCATTTTCTGTAACCAGTGTAACGCATGCCACAATTATCAAGCTAGCTAGCTAATTAGTGCACAGCTGGCTAGTTTGCTAGCTTGCTAATTCAACTGCTTTCATCTGCCACCTTACAGTAAATGAGGCGAACAAAGTTGTCAGCCATCTGACAATATCACTGGATGAAACATAACGTTGTTAAATGTTACTCATGTAGTCCGTCACTCGCCATCAGAAGTCAGTCTGTGTTGGACGGAAGTGGGCCTACGATGCCTACAGTAAAAACGTCTGCCTTGAACAGCCTGATACTTTGAATGGGGATGTCCCTTCTACTTCTACTTTATTTCTATGAGACAAACTGTTGACACAAAATTGATGAACACTGATGTCTACAATAGTATATCATATGGACAATATATCCCAGGAGGATATATTTATTTAGCATAAAATGCAGGTTAAAGAGGTTTATTAGATGTCTCTCTGTCTGTAGACGTCAAGTTTAATTTCAGGTTGTTTGGGTGGAAAAGTGAAAGTTTAGTAGATGGCTAGTCTTCATCGTTATTCATAGTCTTATGTATTTTTAATGCAGTTTTTTAAAAAAAATACAAACTATACTTAGCCTTATGAATCTCATTGTATAGGAGATTAAAAAAGACGTATAGTGCTCAGTGGAATGGACAGAGTTGACCACATACTCGGCCATGTTGTGTACTTCTGCAGCCCTTTGTTTGAAAGTGCAACAAATGCAGAAATTGAAAACACAATCAGATCTGGACTTTGGAAGAAGATATGTTTTTCAGTTAAAACCACTCTATGGTTTTAAAAAACATATTTGCAATTCCCCATTATATGAATGTATGTGTATCATACAAACACAGTATGTGTGTACGTCTGTAAGAATAGAGAGCTTTTTGTTCTTGAGGCTATCTGTCAGACTACAAACACTTCCTGCTCCCTGGAGGAACACCTGAACCCCCAATTCTCCACCACCACCACCACCACATCAACCCCCAGGAGAGCTGCTGTCACACACACTGACAGCCTCTGTGTGTGTGTGTGTGTGTGTGTGTGTGTGTGTGTGTGTGTGTGTGTGTGTGTGTGTGTGTTCAGCAGGTGTCTCTGCATGCAAAGCATCCTGCTGCCTTCACATTCACTTTCAAGTCCGCTGCAGTGACAGAAAAAGCATTGAAACGCTAACATATATAAATATTCCAGAGAGAAGGATAGAGGAGATAAAACATCTGTTGGAGCATGTTTCAGTTGCTGCTCCTCCTCTCAATTAGTCACCGTGCATTTCTCTTCATGTTTCTGATTTGAAAGGAAAACATATTGATCAGATAGAGTTTTTGACAGAATTCATCACGGATCCGTCTGCACATGAATCCCTTTACTTTAATAACGCAGCGCTCATCGCTCACTAATAACATGCAGTTAATGTGCCTGTAAAAATCAATGTGTATTTCTAAACACACACACACACACACACACACTGATTTCCTATTAATGCAGTCCTTAATTTAAAAGGCTTTTCTAAATCTTTAAATGTAGTGTTTTGGCACTAAAACAGTTTGGTTTACCCTTGATTTATTATTAAATTAAAGTGCACTAGTTTGCTTCTAAAGCACTTTATAGACATACTGATTTATTACTCAAATGCATAGATGTCTTCTAAAAATACTTTTTAAAGAACATATTGGTTTACTACTGACAGGAATAATTTATTAATTAAATCCACTGCTGTTCTTTCAGAAAAATGAAACACACAGACTGTGTCTCAAATTGTTTATTACCGTGGTGATATCTAATTCATTAAAGCTGCACTAATTCATATTTTGCTCAACAATTAATCACATTACTAGGTGTAATGTCAAAGGAAATGCTCGCAGTGATGAAACCTCAGACAATGTTTTCTGTCTCTGCAGCTCAACAGAGGTTTCTAGCTCCTAGTTTTTGTTTTTGCAGCACATGTGTTGTCCGGTAAAGTCTTGGTGTCCACTAAAACAAACAGCAGACAGACGTTAGTTAGAGACTAGCTGGTGAACACAATGAAGTATTTATCAGTGAAAGAGATGGATCTTCCCCTCAGGAGTTGGTGGAGGAGAACAAAAACGGAGCTAAAAGAGAGAATATTGGACACAAACACAAAGACTCATAGATTAAACATTATGTTGATGTGTGTGCGCTTGAATATGTCAGATGTTGTCTTTACATCTTGAACTGCTGCCCCCAAGTGGCCACAAATACAAATTAATGCAGCTTTAAGAGCAGACTGTCCTCCTCGAGAAAACGACCACATAGGTCGTGTGTCAAGCACCGAATTACGACCATATGTTACGTTTCAAAATAGCGCGCCCTCTAGCGGACAAGTAAATATCGACACTCTGGTGTCTCAGACGATCGCCCCCCGTCAATCATCGGCAGAGACCCCCCACACACGTCGACCTAAACCTACCACCCCCCCCCCCCCCCCCTACCCCCCCCCCGCGCGTGCGCGGACGATTGCCCCTCGTCAATCATCGGCAGAGACCCCCTCCACACGTCGACCTAACCCTAACCTTAACCACTACTATCGTTGCGGAAGAATCTCCGCAATACGCTCCCAGAGGTCGTATATTTGAGGACGTGACACACGACCTATTTGGTCGTATGAGTTGGAGGGCTTGTTGTTTAAGAGATAATTCTCTAGTTTGTGCGTTAACTATGAAAACCAAAATGATATCTCATGGAGGACCCATAGTTTTCACGACAACACGATTATTGCCACCATGTCTTTGTGTTGGCTGTGTTTGTATCGGTAAAGTTGTTGTGAAACGAATATAGTGACGTTTGCATAATTGACTGGATAGTTAAGTTGGAATGCGTATTACTAGTGATGTCCAAATGAAGCTTCGTGAAGCATTTTCTTTATTTTCTGAGCCCAAAAGATGGCGCTCTCTGTTCAACAAAGGGTTGAAAGCAATGGAAATATATCGGCCTTCAACCCTTTGTTGAACAGAGAGCGCCATCTATTGGGCTCATAAAATAAAGAAAATGCTTCACGAAGCTTCATTTGGACATCACTAGTATTTACTCCAACATAAGTTAAATGACAAAAAGCAAACTTAATGTTACTCATATTAGAGAGAGCACAGTTCGAGATGCAGCCTGTTTTTGTATTCTTAACACTTTGTGTTCACACTGATCCAGTTGTGAAACTCTTTTCTGCTCTTAACGTGAAAAAAAAACCCAAAAAAAAAACCAATGTCTTTTTTTTGCCTTCTCAGTCAGTGCAGTTTAATGAAAAGCTTCAGTTTGTTCAAATACACAATGGAAATATTTTATTCAATGTTTTCCCTTTGACTCTCCTCTTCAGTCTGACTCTCAGTGACATTTTGAGTCTCTCTCTCTCCCATATGTCCACTAATATTTAGTCTGGAACAAGTCTATGTCTCTCATCTTATCACTGTTTTTAATGTTTGGGACATTTGCATTGATTGTTTCATTCAAGTCACATAAATAAAAATATTAACCTATTTACAGCCAAATGAAATGATGAAAAAACGGAATAAGGGTAACATCACCACAATATCACACACCGCTGAAAGTTTGACACTCATCAACTGTAAAATACCACTTTTAAACAGGAAATAATCATTTAACAGCTTTAAAAATTGGGGCAGTGGGTGAGAAAATGGTAAAAGTGTCTTAAATCGTTTTAAAACAATATTTTGTAATCATTTACTTTAATCACTGCAAACGTTTAAAGTACAAAAGCGAGTGAAACAGGAGAGCAGCAGACTTGTTCTATATGAAATCATGTGATGAAGTTTGGAGTGGTTTGCAGTTTTTTGGTTGTGTATTATACCGAGTCTTCAGCTGAGCATGAAACAAGCCAACTTTATAAATATTATACATTTTAGTTGTTGTTGCAGTTGTTTTTTATCAATGTTATGGAATCAACACTGCTATAGACATATTGTATGAATATAAATGGTCTTTGCTGTTTTTAACCGATGACGTTTTCTGAGTGGGCAGACTGGACTCTGTGTTTTCTGTTTCTTTACTCCATCGTAAAAAACTGATTCTACACAGAATGTGACACAAACCAAATGGTTAAACAGTGATGTTGGTTTTCACACTAAAACTCCAAACAGGAAGCTCAGAGCAGCAGTTTTCCTTGTGATCGTGATGTATCTTGAGATTATGGTTTGATTTCTCAGGATATGAGACAATTCGCCTTAAATACAACATGAGCAGCACATAAACACAATTATTGACCTCATGAAAAGAAAATAAAGTCATGACCACAACTAACAATGTGTTAACTCAATGACAACGTTTACTGTTTTTTCAGATAAATCAGTCAGAAAAAGAAAGAAAGATCACATATTTTCATTATAATTATGAGATTATGTCATCATCAGAAAATAATATTTTAACAACACAGCTCCATTTATCTCAAGTCAATATTATTATACAAAACCATTTGTTCAATTTAATGGTTTAAAATGTTAAGATAGAAATACAGGAGCTCTACAAAAACAGGATTTTATGGAGCTCCAAAAGTACCTCAAGTTGATATTTTAAAAACTTCCATGAAAATTAATTTGAGAACCAAATGTAATCAATTTAAAATCATTAGATAATTTTGCGATATTGACATAAAACTACATTTTTATGTCAGCGCAATGGTTTTAAAACAAAAAAGAGTGCAACGGATAAAATATTAGCCTGTAAAAGTAAAATATAAAAAAGTCATAGTTAAAAGAAAAACGCGTCATTGTCAGCTGAGATAATGACTATTATTTTAAGGATATGGTGTATCCAAAAAGTTAGATAATTGATTTGTGATTGTAAGAAAAAAATGTGACTCATTGTGAGATCATTTTGTTGTGTTCTCTAAAAAAACAAAATAGACCATGTTGGCTCCGAGCCTCCGTAAGAAGGATGGATTTCGAAATATTTCTAGTTTGTTTTTTTTGTTAACTAGAAGAAGAAAACAGCAGGACAGAGCTGCCGAATCACTTTTGTCTTTACGGAAAAGTCCACGTTAGTAGCCTAATTGTTGGTCGGTTATATTTATATAGGAACAATGCTCGTGATGCCTTGTTTTTTGTACAGTTTTATGTACATGCAAGTGTAGGGTTTTAAAAAAAGAAGATTAAAAAAAGATATATATATTCAAACAACGTGAAGGAACTCTGACCCTGTAGGATTATAGTGTCTAAAGTAACGTAGGCTCTATTAAATGTAGGAGTGATGGCTCAGAGCGGAGGACGACGTCTCTCCTCCAATCATCCACTGGCTTTACCGCTTTCCTTTAAGTTCTCTCATGTTGGTCCCAAGACAAACTGTACATTTCTTGCTTTTCATTGTTTTGTTCTTTTAATTCCCTTGGAGAAAGTTGGGTGATGTGTTTGTTTTGAGCCTCATCTTTTCTCTTTTGATCAGCATACGCATGTTTGAAAAAAAAAAATGTGGTCTTTTATTTTTGCTGAGCAAATCAAAGAAATTATATCTTGTAATTACTCCTTCCTTATAGCTTTACAATAAAATACATTCAGTCAAAGGTAGATGTTGGCTGTCTTTGTTTGTTTTCCAGGTTTGAGTGGGGAACATACGTTTTTAGTCCATTTACCTGTGTATGTCACCTTCTGCCAAAGATTTCAAAGGTGTTATTGGCTCAGACATCAAGTAAATCAGTTCAAATATGGCTGCTGACTCATCAGGAGCAGTTCACTTAGAAAAAGGGAGAACATTTTACCTGAAAAGAAAGTACTTTTCTGTGTTATTATGCCTAAGGAATAATAATAATAATAATAATAATAATAATAATAATAATAATAATAATAATAATAATATGTTCACGTAAGATTCAGTGGTAGAGATCTTTTGGCCGATCCAACTTCGCAACAACTGACCTGTCGATGGCGCTACATAAAGATCTCAAACTTGGGGGAAAAGGATCACCAACGTAACCAGGAACCAGACCCCTGAAGGACCCCTGGCCTTGGTGAGGTACTCATTTTAACCCAAACCATGACATTTCCCAAAACGTAATTCGTTGTATTTGTGTTTAAGACCAATTCAATTCAATTCAATTTTATTTATAGTGTCAAATCACAACAGAAGTCATCTCAGGACACTTAACACATTGAGCAGGACTAGAATACGCTCAAAATTTCAAGAGTCAACACAATTTCAAAGTCCCAACATCACCCAGGGGCAAGCGTTACAGCGACAGTGGCGAGAGTGGCGACCATAAAGCAGGGTATGCTTTAGGGTGTGGCTACTTTGTGATTGACAAGTTGCTACTTTGGCGTTGCTATTGCAGCTTCGCTACCAAGCTTAACAATGCAGTTAGCTTCTAAGACAACTTCAACATTTTGCTGTATAGTTGACCTTGAATTATGAATCTAACTAACAGCTTCACACCAGAATCCAGATGGATCAAGATCCAGTAAGGTTGCCACTCCACTGCTTGTGTTGGTCAGATCCATCCGTCACTCCTCCGCAGTCCAAATATGGTCACTCCTCTTAACTGGTTACAAAAAATTATTCAATCCAAGATGGAGACAGACAAAATGATGAACTTGAATGTGAAACTAGTGGGCGAAAGCTTCAGCACAGAACGTTTAGTTCTTAATGTAAAATGTTCTTCTGGTCACAACTCTTTGACCTTGAGGTCAATTTAGAGACTGAAAGTGATGAACCACTAATTTACGAGGCAGAACATCCATACAGAAAGAAGTAATTCGAAACAAGGTTGAGATATTTTATTAAATATACTGAGAATAACATTTGGTCATGTCTTCAACTTTAACCTGAGGTTGTTTAAATCCTCCTGAGGACACGACCTATGTGTCCTCACTGGAGGAGCATCATCTTTCAGTTATCTGTGAACTGTCTCCCTCCTCCTCCTCCTCCTCCCAACCTTCGCCCAAAACATTTCCGCCTGACGGTCTTTTCAGTGCCACGTCTCCTGATGTTCCTAAGGAGCCGTTAACGCCTCACCTCGTCTTCTCCTCCGCCGTTATTGGATTCCACTTCAGGAAATTGACTCGTGAATCCTCAAGTTGTGTGTCGTGCCCTAAAGCGAGACGCCACCCAATCACATTTCAATAAAAACAAACCCTCCATGCCACTGCACGAGGAATATCAAAACGCACTCGGAGGAAGGCGCTTATGACACTGTGCTTATAGCACTGTTGCATCGTATTACAGCAGTAAATTGAAATTCGGGGCAGAATGATTAAATTCATAGGCACACAATATTTCTGGGAACAACAAAAAGAAAATATTATCACAGCTTGTCTTGAAGAAGATGACACAGTTGCAGCAGGTTGCTTTCCTCTGCCTGCTTTTCCCCAAAGCTTTCATCACTTTACCCTATTTCTCGTCTTCTGTTTTTTTTTATTTAGGCTGTTTGTCTTCTCACTCTTCTCCCTCTCTTTTCATTTAGTCCTACCCTGACTCGAGTCCTTCCTCCTTCAAGCTATCCCTCTCTTCCTTCCTCCTCCTATTTTTTCTGTCTTGTTTCCTCCCCTCATCCCAACTTCTTCCTCCTCCTCACCATCACTTCTTCCTCTCTAACCCTGTCATTCCATCCTGTCTCATTCTCCATTTTTTTTCTTTTTTTCATCTAACTTACTTTATCACTCAGTCCTATCGTACCCTTTCCTTTCCTTTGACATTTCCTTCCATCCTTTCTCTTCAACTCCTTCTCATCCATCACTTTCCTTTCCTATCTCTTCCCTCTTCCCTGGTCTTCTTCTTTTTTTCTTCCCTTTCCTGTTTTTGTATTCTAGCCTGTCTCCTCCTCTCCTTTGCTGTTTTTCACACATCCTCTTACTTGAATCTTAACTCCTCCTTCCTTCCCTCTCTTCAGCAGCACTTGTTCCCTTACTTGCCTCCTGCCTCTGTTCTTCTCTTCTCCCATCCTTCTGTCTTATTCTCCTTCCGTGTCTGCCTTCCCTCTCCTCCTCCTCCTCCTCCTCTCTCTTGTGGAAACAAGGATATAAAGCAAACATACAGGAAGCAGATAATAATATAAAAATGTAAGATGAAAATGTATTGATTGTCGGTAGTGAAAACAGGTTGTTGGAGCAGCAGCAGAGAGATTATAGTCGAAGAATGGAGGAAATCAAATATGCAAAAGCATCGATTTCAAGGAGATAAGGGCACATTAAGAAGAATGTGTGGATGTGAAAAATATGAGGGGAGTCTGCAGTGGGACATTTGGTATCTCTATCTTGGTACTCCTGTAGAATTTAAAATAAAGTTCTGAGACTTCTATTTTAAAATGTACAGTGTCCCAAAAAATAAAAAAATCCCTTCCATGGGAGTCAGACTTTCTTCAGAAACACTCGAGGGCCAAGGTTTCTGCAGGAAGTGGCGCCAAAAGCCTTTTTCAGTCTGCTTCACCCCCCAGCCTGAGTTGTGGATGAAGAAGAGGAGGAGGATGGTGTTATGTGGTCATGCAATTCATTTTTGGCAGAGAGAGAGAGAGAGCGAGCAGGGGGGACAGAGAGAGTTTGTGTAATTGGTATTAGGCAGGCTGTCAGGCAGGCGGTGGGTGGGAGGTGATGTATGGATAAAGAAATGAACACACACTGAGGAAGAGGAAGCCACACTAATAATCACATGCCTCACTAATAAACACTCAAAGGAAAAGAAATGCATCACAAACTCATTTATAGCAGGAAAATGTTTTGGAGGAACACAATGCAGTCTGGGTAGTCTGTTAGCATATTACATTCAGCATCCTATAATACTGTCTTCTTCTTTGGCGACTTGGTTACAGGAAGACAGCAACCCTGGTTAAATACAGGTAGCAACCTCCGGTTCTGAGAAGTGAAGCCAACACTGAAGTGGCTCAAACTGAATTATTTCTACTGGCCATCAGGGGGCGACTCCTCTGGTCTGATTGTATAGATAGTATGAGAAAATGACCCTACTTCTCTTTGGTATATCAACTTAGTTAGTTTCAAGTTGAGCTACCTAAATTGTTCAAGCTAGTTTCTAGTTTTTTTTCTCTCCCAAAATTAGGTTTGATTACATCGTGAGTATTAAACGATAAAAATACTGACTCCGAGAGCTGTGTCACTTTAATGTAAATTCTTTTGCTGAAACACCCAAGGCTGTTTTTCTTCAGGGGATCAGAAGAGCTAGAAGATGCAAAGACATTGGACCGCAGACTGCAGAGGACATCAGCGGCGAGCAACCAACCGGCTACCGCCGTCATTAAGTCACTGAATGTCTCATATTACTCATTCAGTATGTATTAGTGCAGACAATGTGCAAACTCTCTTATTTTATTAATTCTAGAGAAATTTCACTGGTGAAGGCAGTTGTATATCATTTGTAAATAGAGCTTTAAAGATGCCTAGAGTGCTAGAATTACAAGACGAGATTAATAAGGACAGTAGATATATTTGTGGATATAATGATATGTTTTTTTGCTTTTTGTTATTTTTATTCAGGAAAAAAAGTTAAATTGGAGAAGAATAATTGTAGTATTTCCTGTGCCAATACTGTAATATATTATTACTTATGTGTGCTTGTTAAGCATGCCAGGATAACATGATGAGTTGTGATCAGTTGTGTTTTTGTGTTTAAAAAAAACGCTTGAAGCGTTGTAGTGGAGTTTTGTTGGCTGGACGTTGGCTGCTGTCAGGGGAGCATCTGATCCGACCTCTGTTCTCTCCTCCTCTCTCTGAAAGCATGTCTTTTCTTCCCTCTTAGTGTTGCCTCTGTCAATTAAACCGGGACCTTATCAGAGTGCTCCCAACTACAAGTGTTCCTATTGAAATGCAAGGCCTGATGTTAAATCATTATAAGCAAGATCTGCGGTAGCCGGGCTAATCTCCATTTTAAAATTTCACACGGCGCCTGCAGTTTGTGCCTTTTCCCTGCCTTCTTCCCTTCCTTACTTCCTTCCACTGAAAAGACGGACAATTGCTCCTTTTTTTTCTCTCAAACCTGACCTTCGCAGGTTCATGCACAGTTATACCCAAGAGAATAATGGCTGCTGCCGCTGCTAAAGCACAGCCCACTTGAACCTTCTCCATCCTACAGAGGAAGAGAGCTGTTCAAACGGAAGAAGATAATCCCCAAAGATCACTGTGTGTTGCATGAATGTTTTGAATATATTTGGTATATGTTGATTTTGTTGTCTAAACCTAACGTTGGCGTTGTTGTCTAAACCTAACGTTGGCGTTGTTGTCTAAACCTAACGTTGGTTTTGTTGTCTAAACCTAACGTTGGTTTTGTTGTCTAAACCTAACGTTGGTGTTGTTGTCTAAACCTAACGTTGGTTTTGTTGTCTAAACCTAACATTGGTGTTGTCTAAACATTACGTTGGTTTTGTTGTCTAAACCTAACGTTGGTTTTGTTGTCTACTGTCAAACAATGGAGATTACACTGGGATTAGCTACTTTGATTACATTTAAAATTGTAAGAGCCCAGGGCCCTCATTTATAAAGCTTGCGTACGCACAAAACGGGGCTGGAAACGTGCGTACGCCACTTTCCACGCAAATGTTGTGATCTATAAAAACCAAACTTGACGGGAAAGTGTGCGTACCCGTAAGCAAACTCTGAGGCATGCGTACCGGTACGCACATTCTGGAGACTGGAGGGGAATCAGCAGTAAACGTGAGAAGAACTATATATTTTTGATGACTCGCACACATTTAATTACACTCCATATCATAGGTTAGATCTGCGTTATCATGATGAAATGTTTTTGACGCTTTTAATGAGTGATAGTTTTTTTCATATTAACACCTTCTTTTAAAATCTGACTTGTATCTTAAATCAAAATCATTTTGAAATATTGAATCACCGCAGGAGGAGGAGACGGCCCAAATGCATGTAATGCAGTATACAATAAATACCTTCCATTAGATCACTGTAGAACACAGCGGAAATAACTAAATATTCTCCTTATTTATGTGCATATATCATCAACACACATACATACAGCCATTAAGCCATCGTATAATTGTTACACTTTATCCTCGTTTTTAAACCACCAGAGCGCAGAGGAAATGCGCTATAATGAGTGGCACGCTCGAGCGCGCTCAGTCGTGGAGCGTGGAGAGCGCAATTTTATCGATGACCCCGAGCCACGGCCCCCTGCCCGACTGGAGGGGTATCAACAGGGCACAATAATCCGTGAGGATGTCATGCGTTTGTAATATAAGGAAGACAACAATCAATGTTCATTGTAAACGTATTATTTTATTAATCACAGTGCGCGTTTGCCGTAGCTCATCTGCAACGTTGTTGATGGCGGTGATTGTGTCTCGCTGAAGTTGCAGGACGGCATCAGTGAGCACCCGACCACTTGATGTGCCATGCGTCCGGGGTGCGCTGCTGCTTTGCGCCGGACCCGGACGCTGTGCCGAGGGCCCGTCACCGTCACCCTCCTCACATCACCCTCCTCACGTCACCCTCCTCTGAGCCCAACGCTGCAGACTCTGGAAGGACAGAAACGATTTAACGTTTTGTTTTATATACAATAAAAGTTTAAAATCTGTTCACCCTTATCCCTCTGGTCTCAGTCGCGTCTGTGTCTCCCTCCTTTTCGGACACAATCCCCGTCAAAGTCACATCAAAATCAAACTTCCTCAAATACTCTAGCAATACATTAAATCCATGTTAGGAGCAGAAAGATTTACCTTCAGATCACCGTCCGCTCCGTCCAGCTGACGCCGTTGACTGCAGCAGTGTGTTGTCACTCGCACTGCGTCTTTTTCTTCGTGATCCCGCTGCTGTGACCACTAAATTAAATTATTGTCCGGGCCTCCACCTCCCCAACAAGTGTATCTTTCTCCGTTTCTGAAAAGTTACGTTTCTTCGCTATTTTTCTGACTTGTCGCCGTGATTCACCACACGGAAATGATTGCATGCCGGCTCATTAATATAGTAAAATGTGGGCGTGTACAGGGCGGGACTCAGGTACGCACACTTGTAGGTGATCCTGTGATTTATAAAGGGAACATTGCGTACAGCTTGCCTGCGCACAGTTTTATAAATCAGATTTTTTTTTGGCGCACGCAAACTTTGGCTTTTTGCCGTACGTACACTTTTAGTAAGGATCCTACGCACAGTTTTATAAATGAGGGCCCAGGACGTTTCATTGTTTAAAAATGGAAATGTTTGCCAGCAAATCATATTGACACCAAATGATGAGACATTTATTTTTAGACACACAGTATTGTGTGAAATAAATTATATGGAGTTGTTCTCAACGCTGAAAGCAGCAACTATTGCATACCTAAATAATAAACACAGAATTGACTCATACTTTATTTTATTATTTGAATCAGAAACCATGTATTCTCTGTGGCGGTGTGTTTGCTGGACATCAATAAAAGGTTGATACATGGAGGCGAGGCTTAGCTCTGCAGTTTCGGACAGTACCAGACCTTCTCCTCCTCCTCCTCCCCGGTGTCTGTGATTTTCGCAGCCTCTCTCCATCACTGTCGGCTGCGGGGCAGGCCGCCGAGGAGCCCGCTGTGGAGGGAAAACAGAGGACGGAGTGATGAGAAGCTGGAAGGATGGATGGATGGATGGATGGAGAGAGGGGGGAAAGCACGCGGGAGGGGAAGGGGGGTCCTTCCCCTCAGGGCCTCCAGAGGCAGCACTTGTATCAATCACCCGACGGGAGGAGAGGGTGATTCTGACGGATGATATCCCACAGCACAACACCTCCCCCTTCACCTCCTCGCTCTCCTTCTCTCCCCTCTCTAGCCCTGCGTGGATGAACTTTTATCCTTCATTCATGGATCTCTCTATCGTCCTCATTTTTCTCTCCTATTTTCCTGCTTAGCTGGACTCCACATCATGCACAGTTTTCCTCCTTCTCTCCCACTGTTACTCACTTTTCCGATTTATCTGTTCGTCATTTTTCTCTCCTTACTTTCATCCTTCCTCGTCCACTACCACATCTTTCTCAGAGTTTAGGAACTTTTTGTTCTTCCTCCCTTCATACCCCTCATCATTCTTCCCTCTAACTTTTTCCTCCCTCATACTCTATAAGCCTTTTACGTTTTTGTTCTGTTCTTTGTCCTGCTCCTACTTTGTTGTTTGCTGCCTTGCAATACAGTTAGAATATTCTCTACCATCCTTGTCTCCTTTCCAGTCCTCACCTCCTAGTCCTCTTAGAACCTTTTTTCTCTACTATGGCCCCAACAGGTGAAAGTGCTTCAAAAATGCCTCTTGGAAGAGTGCGCCGGGCAAAGCAGCTGATGATCCTTTGTAGCGGGTTTGTGATCAAATGTGGATTCAACCAGACGTGGAGGACTTTAGTTGCTCTATTGGCTGATGAGGATGGAAAAAGACCATAAAAAGGTCATTCTGAAAAACTGTGTTGGTCATTCTCTTAAAAACCCCTAAAATCAACCTTTCATTCCTCTGTTCTACCACATCTACAGAAGTGGTTAAACACTAAAGCCAGCCTCCTGCTCAATTTGATTGGCTGCCTAGATCACAAATGTCGTTGACAAGCGGTGCGACTCCACACATTGCACTGGAAAGTTGAGGATATTTTAACTTGTATCTAAAATAGCTGAATGCTGAAAAAACATTTTTGTAGGCGAAGTGTTACATTGCTCCTATTGAGCGTCTTTTTACTCCTTCTATTCCTGTCTTCAGGACCGTTCCTCTTCGGTCTGCCCATCAGACTCACGCCATATCACCTCTTCCTCACACTCCTCCTCCTCGTCCTCCTCCTCACTGGGCCTCAGCATCTGTCAGGTGTTTCTGGCCAAAGCGGCCAGTCTGTGTCACGGTGCGGCTTTGCGGAGGAGACTGCAGGAGGAGCAAACCTTTCAAGACCAGCTCTGGGGAGGTGCAAGGTAGAGTGAGGAGGTGCTAAGTGAGGTGAAGAGGCTCTCGCTGAGTGAGAAGGGATACAGCAGAGGAGCAAAGGGCAAAGCGAGTTAGACTTTGGCTGACAGCAAAATGGCCGGCGGAGAATAAAGGGGGTGCAGGGAAATGTAGGAGGTGTAAACGGGAAATGAAAGGGAAGGAGATGAGGTTAGAATAAGGAGATTAGGTGAAAATAAAGGAGGAGAGGAAGACATGACCAGAGTTAAAGAGAAGACAAACGAGAGGAGCAGAAAGGGAGTGGAAAGAAATGAAGAGAAGAAGCCATACGATGAGTGGAGGAGACTGTGAGATGACAGAGGGTGGAGGACATGAAGGGAGTAAAAAAGCGATAAAATGGAGAATGAGCAGAAGAATAAAAGAGGAGGAGGAGGGGATAGAGGAGATCAGCAGGGCATTAAAACAGCAGTAAAGCTTCAATTTCTCATTTCTCAACGGCATTTCAATGGTAATGATGGCAGCAGCAGGAAGTTTCCACTCAGCAGGCCTCCTCCTCCTCCTCCCTTCTTCTCTTCCTCTCACCTTCTTTCTCCTTTTTCTCCCTTCTACGTATCCTTGGCTACTGTCACCTCTTAACTCCTCCTTTTTCTCTTATTATTCTCAAATTATCTTCCTCCCTCTCTGGCCTCCTCCTCTTCCACCTCCTCTCCTCCTGTTTCCTCATCTCTCCTCCATTTTCAGCTTTCTTTGTTCCCGTTCTTCTTTCTCCTCCCTTGTTTCCTCTCCCCCTTCACTTCCCTACTCTTCTCCTCCTCCTCTACTCTCAGTCCTCTCCTTCCTCTCCTCTCCTCCTCTATTCCTCCTCCTTCCCTCTAACTTCATCTCCAAGGTAACAGGAATCATAATCATCAGCCTTTGTCATCATCATCATCATCACGGCCCTAATGATGCTAATTCATAACAAGCCGTGACCAGACCATGCATCATCTGCAGCTTGACCTCGCCAGGTGAGGAGGCGTGAGGTGTGACCCGGCCCTCCACTGACCTTCCAGACGGCCGCCGCGGCGCTGAATGTCCTCCGCGATGGTGGGAGGTGGGCTGATGCTGGTTGGCTGCCGGCACAGCGGAGGAGGCTGCCCTTTGAGGACCAGGAGGTAAGAGTTCAGTCAGGCACACTCGTGGGGTTTTTGCCAGAAGGAGATTGAATCCCTCATTTTACATCATTAATTCTCATGATTACATTTTTCTGGGAAAACTTGATTGAATCACAGTAAACAGAAACTGCCCATAAGGCATCAGGCTTCAATTATCTCCAATGTAAACACAGCCACGTCATTATAAGACGCTCACAGCGACTCAGACCAATGTATATGAAGATACAATATGTACCAATCAAACCCAGGAGACCACTGTTCATGTCTTGTGTGAAACCAAATTGACGTTTGACTTATTTCAATGTATTTTGTTAGGTAACTTCTTTCCTTAACGTGCACCAGCTATGTTATAATTGTAGCATACTTATATCAGATTTTAACCAAAATCACCATCTTTTCCTCAGCAAGACCAAGTTGTTTTGTTTTATAAATAAACATACATTCAGAGTTTATTTAAAAAAAAGACAATTTCTCAAGATAACATTTTTTTGTGCAGTTGTTTAGACAACTTTTAACGAAGAAGTCTGTCTGTAGTTTTGTCAATGTCAACAAATGCCACGTTGAGGTTCAAACCAACATTGTTTTGGCTCGACCTCCTGTCTTTCTGGCTTCCTGCATGTGGCTCTTAGCTTCAAACAAATTGGTTCCTTCTGAAAACTAAAATCTTTGAAAACATCTCAGTTTTATCGGTGACTACCTAAATTGTCGAACAAACAGGAGGAACTAGTACACCTATTTGGGGACTATTTTCAGTAGTGGATTCATCCACATTTGCTGCTATGTTTGTATGTGTGTACGTGTTTGTGTTCATAGTGATGAAGCAACAACCATGAGGCACACTGATGGGATTTCATGGAGCTCTATGACTCAGAGGAGAAGATACATCAGGCTATGAAACGCTTAGTAGGATCACAACACTGTCCAATCATAACACAACCATCCATCCATTTATCCATCCGCCATCCATCTACCTATCAGTCTATGCATCCATCCATCCATCCATCCATCCATCCGCCTATCAGTCTATCCATCCATCCACCTATCAGTCTATCCATCAGTTCATCCATCCGCCATCCATCCATCATTCCTCCATCTATCATCCAGCCATCCCTACACCCTTTCACCCATCCATCTGGGGAGGCAGATGGACATCCTTCAGATTTTCCTGGTTGACCCACAGGCATTCCCAGGCCAGACCAGATATATATCTGCAATCTCATATTTTGGTCACTGCCCGAAGCTCGGGACCATAGCTGAAGGTGAGAACTAAGAAATCAGGAGCCAGTTCAACAGCCCGCATCACCAAACTGCCTGTCCATCTGCAGCGCCATCTTACCCACACTTGAACTCCCTCCCAACCTGGAGTTCTTTTTAATAATATATTAGATCATCAGCAATACCCTCTGAAGCTACAGCAAACACTAATATTTTAGGAGATTTAGGTCATCAAACATCCAGTCGAGAGAGAACTTTGGCCCTGCCTCTTCTGCCGTTTGTTGGGTTTTGCTTTAAAATCAATTTCATTCTAGTATTGAAGCTTCATCATTATACTGATGAAACCCACCAGATTAAATGTAGACTCCAGTCAGACAGACACAAACAAAATCCATTTAATCATTACAGACTCATCCTGCATGCCTTCATTTTAATTTAATCTGAATTCAAGGACTCTTCACAGGAATACATGTGTATGTGTTGTTTGGTTGAATTATTCAAATCCAGCAAGACTTTTTCTTGTCAGAGCCGACAATTATCTTTTTATTGTTGGTGACTCTTCACGCTTTTCTCTTCCGTCCTTGACACTGACAAAAGGGTCACATTCTTCACTTCTGATCTATGAGTCATGGCTTAGAAAAAATTGTATATTCTTCTCATCTCAGTCCTTGAGCTCTTCTTCCGAGGTTTCACACTAGGAATTATGTAGACATGCTTTTCAAACTGTAACATCAGTTATTAGCCTGGTCGTTCAGTTCCCAAATCTATCTAAGATGTTTTGTTACCTAAACATGAAGGTGATTTTGTTGGTTTCATCCTGACTAACAAGAAGAAAAAAATACATTAGTTTGAAAGTTGTGTTGAGCTACAAAAAGGATTTAGATTTAAAATGAAATGGGTCCAAAAACACAACTTCCAACCACGTTTTGTACATTGCGTATAAACCTAACAGCAGTTAAAGGCAGAGTAGGTCATTTAGAAAAAACAGAATTTGAATGCATCAGCAAACCGCCAAAAAGTCCTTTGTTCAGACCTCTGCTCAAACTTGCTGGCCCAGAACGCGAAACGAGTGCGCGGCAGAGTGCGTTCAATCGAGTTAAGCATTGACGAACAGGCAGGCGGTCCGATCTATAGCCAGACAGACGATTCTGCCGTAATGGCGGGAAGGCGAGTCAACATATGCCGCAAACCGTTAAGACCGAAGTTTGGTGGCGGCGTAACGCCACAACGGTGTCTGCATTTAGATAGCACCTCGGCATTGCGGAACGTGACATATACAATGAGCCTCGGAAATTTGATTAGCTCTATACATCAAAACAACTACGAAGGGGATATTTTGCTTGTCTCGCATATTTACACAACTCTCCAACCGCAAACGAAGTTGCTGTGCATCATGTCAATGCGTATAATGGTGAGCAACTACCGGCGTTTTACCTTCTTCAGATCTACACTTTGAGCTTGTTAAATCTGTCAGCGCCGTGTTGCCCTGGTAATCAAAAAACGTACAGTCCTGCCACAGTCACACATGACATTTTATTAATGTTTTTATGTCAGAGCATTACATTTATTCATTTCTATCAGTATGTTACGAGGATTTAAAGGAATATAACAGAACGTGTTTCTGAATAGCATCACCTACTCAACCTTGTATGTGTACCAAAAACACCCCCCAAAAAAAATCGGTGTCACGGAGAACAAAACCAATAGATTAAAAAAGGTTGACTCTCATGTCATGGACATCTCACTGCTCTGACTCTACGACTTCCCACTGTGTCCAAACTGCAATTACTGAATCGAGCACAAATGTTCGTGTCGAATATAAGGATAAGATAATACAAAAAAACACGCCAGCAAACATATGCCTACAGCTTTTATTGTGAAAGGTAAGAACTGGAGGAGTGGATTTGGTCACGCTGCCTGTGATGGCCGCAGTAGCAACCCCACACTGAATAATGCACATTGGCGGGTAACTCATTTAGTTTATTTACTTGTTAAGTTTCTGTACACATTTGTCAAGATAATTAACTGGACACAGGTTTTTAGTTTCATACAACACTTTTTATTAGTAGTTTTGACAGAATGGTTTCCTTTTGTAGTGCAGACATTTAGGTAACTTTTATTTAGTCAATTTTGCTATTCGTTTCATTAGTTTAATTTATTGCATGAAAAGCTAACATTATATTCTGTGAGTTACCAGTTCCTGGGAGTTGCAGTGGAGTTCCTGGCTGGCCAGCAAAAGGAGGCCAATCTGGATCAGCTGGGCTTAAATAGTGCTGGCTGCTAATTGGACTGCTTCATGCTTAGATTGTTGCACTGCATTTCAGTCAATATTATTGTTAATTATATTAATGATGATTACTTTTTCCCTTAAAGACCAGAGGGGTATTCCATCAAACTCGCTAAGTGCAAAGCCGGGCTAATTTCGATAAGCCTCGCTACCTTTAGCGAGAGTTGCGTTCCATCAACGTGACTTGAGGCACTCTCGGCTAAGTAACCATGGGAATTTATCCGACCAAACTAGCCTGCCCCGGGGCAGGCTAACCATCAGGCTTACTTTAGCGGGGGTTTCAGAGAAGTCCGTCTGTCGGAAACAACTGTACCAGCAGAAGGTTCCGCCAAGCCTAGTCCTCGTGATTTCGTCACGTGAAAGACCAAAAATGACCAAAATTACATATATGAAGTACAAACGTCTAAGAATACACGCTTGCAATTAAAAAAATATGAATAAATCGTTTATTTTGTTTAAGACCAACTGGCCATATCATTACCTAAAGCCCCCAGTTGGGTGAGTGGTGATGCTCCTGCCCCCGGATGTGGGCATCCCAGGTTCACATCCCGGTGAAGACATCTCATGTGTGTTTTTTTTTGTTTTTTTGCCTGTATAATTGTCTTTAGATCAGAGAATTAGACCAACATTTTACCTTAACTATGATAAATATGTCATACAATTTCCCCAGAACCCAAATATAACTTGCAAAGACATGATAGGCATAAAGATGTTATTATTAATAGCATGTATATCCCAATGACAAAGGCATTGCTGCATGCAATTTTCAGCCACATAAATTCCTTTCAGGTGAGTTCATTAATAGGTTCATTGAATGTGTTCATTGAATTGTTGAGATAAATGAGTTGGTCAATGTAGATGCATTTACTAGGCCTATCTATAAAAAAAAAGAGAGAGAGAGTTCCGGACAAAGAAAGAAGTTTCTCAAACTTCCATAGTCGGGAATTGAACCGTGGCCGGCCGCATGCAAAGCCGACACGTTACCTCTACGCTATCGTCGCTTTTGACAAATTGTAGTCAGAGTTATATTAGAACATGTTACTCTTAACGGTACTTCCGTATTTAATCGTTCGGCAATTCTTGCCCAAGCAGCCTCGCGATTTTTATTTATCACTACAGTATTCCCTTTATTGGTTATGATGGGTTTGTACTCAATATTTTTTGCGCTGGTCTTTTCTGCCATTTTCTCGATGATTCGACATTCACGGTTCTGGTCTGGCTTCATATCCCGTGAACGGCGTAACACAAGACAACTTTAACCTGGCTTGAATTAGCTTCAACAAGGCGCGGCTGAAATGCGTTAATGGAACGGGTTTAGCCGCAAGTGGAAGTTGGCGTTAGTTCTAACCAGGCTTAACCAGGTAAGCCCCGCTTTAATTAGCGAGTTTGGTGGAATACCCCTCAGGTAGACTAATTAGTTTTGATTTGTGTTTCTTTGTAGTCTTGTTTAAGTGGTATGTCTTTGTCTATCCCCCAGTGTGTCCAAAATGGCCTGATCAGCCACTATATATGTGAACCCGTATGTCTCAGTTGTTGGTTTTTTGTAAGTCTGCCCTGAGCTAGAGTTTATCTGGTTGACGTTAAGTTCTGTTTAGTTAACCTATTTTAGAGGCCCAGAACTTTATTCAATGTTTGTTAATTAAGTATTTTTCATTTTTTGTTAATAAAACTCACTTTTTTGAAAACTACACTGTGCCTTCTCATGCCTGCTGGCTCGGTCCCTGACACTGCCCCTTTTCAAGGTTGAAAGGAGTAATGAAGTTTGCCCTCTTGGTTCAAACCACGGAGCATTCCAGTTGTTGTTTAATATACATTTAAAGTTGTGGAGAAGAGGGTGCCTCTGTATGTGGTGCAAAAGCTCAGGAATAAATGATGTCACTCTTTGACTGTGTGATAATCAGGTTCTGTGACCAAAAAAATGTGAATCAATCGGGTAAATAAACACCTTTAAAATGCGTCTCACTCATTTGCTAATACCCTTTAATGGGCAACCAATGAGATGACAGCTGTCAGGACAAAAAGGCCTGTTATTTTTTGTTCAACTGATTACATTAATCACAAAAAGTCTTAGCTCAGCAAATTGTTGTTTTAAAAAAATGTATATAAACGTGTCTCGCCCTGTCATACTTCACTACAGTTTTTTTTATGATTAATGAATACATTTATACATTAAAGGAATAAGACCCACGTTTAAATAATCCCAAACTATGGTCTGACAACGAGAATTGACAACCCAGCTCAGCAGCGTCATCACATTTAACAAGCACTTAAAATAAATACATCATTACAATACAATACATTTGTGCTGAATGCTGACAAGGATCTCCTGGCTGAAATGCAAAATACCTTCTTTTTTTATTGCTATTTATTTTCCACATGAAGAATCCAAACAGATGCAATGTTCCATCTCAATGACATTGTTCTCTCATTTTTAAGTTGCTGATGATAAAAAAAGGTTGATTACAAATCCAAGGGGAACATTTGAAAGCCAAAGTTTCACATACCATGAAACAACCGAACCAAGTAAAATCCTGACTTTCAAACAAACTACGTGTTGAGCTTAGGTTGGGTAAAAGATGCTAAATCTCCAGAGGACTTGAGTAAAGCGAGAGGGCCGCCAGCGCTGCAGCCTCCTGCAGAACCAGAAACACCTGAAGCTGCTGATTGAGGAGGAAACACATTTACAATTCAAACCACAGCATCTGCATTCTGCCCATTTCATCTCCGCGTCTTGCTTGTTGTTTCTTCGGGGAGGTAAAGCCAGCCGCCGCCGCCACGGCGTGGAGCTGCGGCGGTGTAGTTTAGGTAAAGAGAACATACAGGAACCAAAGAAAGCACAACAACGAGAGGAAACAAGAGAAAAACAAAACCACAAACAGAAAATACATGTGCATTGATTTTGTGTTGTGAGAGCCTGCATTTCTTGAGCACTGTGTTGTGTGATGCTAACACACACACACACACACACACACACCCTGCGTGTATACTCAGGAGAATCTGCAATCTGTGCCATTTTCTCCTGTCGTGAAATATTCGTATTCCCTGTGACAGCCGAGGGCGGCGGCAGAATTTATCTTCACATCCACATCTGAGCGTCTCGGCTGCCAAACCGCCGCCCGTCCCCACCGACTGCCGCCCGCCGAGCCTGGAAATCTGCTCTAATAAGCATAGCTGGCTGCTGAGGCACTGCTCAGTAAATATTACGCTTACCAATCAAAAACGTCACCGGGTTCAATATGACTGCCTCTAAATATCAGACTGGAGGCTGAGTTATACTGCTGCACGCCCTTATTCATTATCCTCATAATTAGTCATTATTCTCTCACATCCAGCCAACAAGCTGACTCTCTGTTTTTTTTTGTTTTTTTTTGATAGGGACAGATACAAGTCATGTGGATTGTGCAACAATCCAACAGAAAGCATCATAGCATTTATAGCCTTAGCTAGTTTCCAATGCCCGTCCCAGCCAGCCATCCATCCATCCATCCATCCATATGCATGCATAGTCATCATCGTCGTCGTCCCCCCCCCCCCCACCCCTCACTCACACACACATACACACACACACACACACATAAATAATCCCCCCCCCCCACACACACACACACACAGACACACAATCACTCATAAAATACCCACATTTCCCTATAAATGGCTACATACCTGGTTGTCTTTTAGGAACTCCTTGATTTTGCCCCTGAACCGTCCATGACTATGAATTGCCTTGAGCTCGGTGGGTAAACGGTTCCATATATTAACTCCCTTAATGAGGAATGAAGACTGGTCAAAGGAGGTTTTTCGGTGAGGTACCCTACAATTCCCTGCAGCAGCACTTCTAGTGGACCGCCCTACAACCTGCATCGGTTGGACCAGGTCGCAGAGAACCTGAGGGGCCCGATCATGCAGGCACTTGTGAATTAGGTTGATGTTGGATAAAGCTATATAACTATCAAAGCTGAGCATGTTCAGGTCCCGCTGGACATCGCAGTGATGAGATCTTAGCGGCCTCTTACCTAAAGTTTTTAATGCACGGTTGTAAAGTCTCTCCAGAGGTTTGATTACCGAAAGACTTGCCTGCGACCATGCAGTTACACAATAGCCGAGGTGTGAGAGGATCATTGAGATCATCAAATATATTGGCTTCTTCAAATGTTAAACATTCTCTGATTAGTCTGAAGGTAAATAAGTTCAGTCTGATCATTTTGCTGATTTTCTTTACGTGTTTATCAAATTTGAGATGAGCATCCAACATTAGACCTAAATATTTAACTTCTGTGACCTGGCTGATTGGTTGATTATTGATATTAATATTTAGAGCAGTTGATGTAGGGCGCCTCCCAGAGGAAAAGCAAATTGACACAGTTTTATTGACGTTAAGCGCCAGACAGGACTTGTCAAGCCAAAGGGCTACAGCCTCTAGATGTTCATTTAGCATATGGGAGACTGCAGCAGTTGTTTTACCATGGGCATAAATAACCGCATCATCTGCATACATTTGAAAGTCAACCCCTTGGCATGAATCAGGGAGGTCATTAATAAACATACTGAAGAGTATTGGTCCTAACACCGACCCCTGTGGAATTCCAATTTTGGTTTTTAAAAATGATGATTTGGCATTGTTGATAGCAACACATTGTTCATGGTTTAGAAGGTACGATTTGAACCAGGCCAATGTTTTTTCTGCAAAGTTATAATTGTCTAGTTTGGATATTAATATGCTGTGGCGAGAAGTTTCCTTTCCGCCGTGATGAAAAATGTTTAGAAACGTTATTCTTGTGGGGCTGGATGTTTTTTGGGGGCCTGAGCCGAACGGCTCTGATTTAATTTAGAGTTTATAATGTGGCGTTACTTCTTTCATTTATTATTTGATGTTATATTTTTCTATTAATCCTTTGACAAGGACTGTTTGTATATCACACAGAGCTCCATATAAATACATCAATGAGCCTCCTGTTCCTTCATCACCATGAAAACACACCAAATGTGGCAAAACCTCATTCTGACTGAAACCAAACGTGGTGCCGGCACTAATGATCCTTCCAATTGAAATGGAAATGAGTTTGACACGGAAAACAATGGAAAACTGGTGTTCATGAACACAGATTACTAGATTTGTGACTACGGCCGTCAGAGTGTGTTGATACGCTGGTCAAGAATAATTTGACTCCACGCGCGGTGGAACTACTTCCTGCTGCAGAGGAAGGTGAAAGGCAGCAGAGTCAAGAGTCGTCAATGAGAGTAACAGGATTCGACATCAGCTCTCTCTCTCCGTGTGTGTGTGTGTGTGCATGTGTGTGTGTCCACCATCTCCATAATGGATTGTGACTGGTTGATTGAAGTTTACTGAGTGCTGCTAATTGGTTTTGTGTGGAGTGTGTTTCATTTTGTGTGATTGCTTTGTGAGTGTGTTAGTGCGTGTGTGTGTGTGTGTGTGCGTGTGTGTGTGTCGCTACACTGACAGTATGGGTGTGACTTACGCTCGGCTTCTCTCAAACAGATGCTCGTGATCATCTGAGGAGGTGCTACGAAAAGTGTCAGTCAGAGTGCAGCACTCGGTGAACGGTCACATGACCACGTACGTGAACCCGCGGGTGAGTCATTTCCTGTCAGAGATCCTGGAGGAGAACCTGATCAGACTGAATTCTCTGTTCCCCGGCCTCACTTGGCTGTAGCGCTGTCTTCCTCCCCCCTGCTCACCCAGACTGTTTGTTCTCCGACTGTGAAGCGTCTGTAACGAGCGCGTGGCTATTAGCCAAATGGCTGTAATATTACTCCCCTCAGACTCCACAGTCACTTTGCTCCTCATGTTGGCAATCTGTCTGAATGTGTTCTCCGTTATTGCCTCTGCTCTCCTCCGCCAGCAGATGTTATTAAACCTTTTTTTTCTCCTTGTTTTTGCATGGCAGGCGAAAGCTGACACGCTAATATGCTGCTGCAGTCGTTCAGAGCGGCGGCGAGGAGGCGGCGAGGAACCGGCAGGTAAAACTTCCTGTTCCAGACGCTCAGGGCAAGAAGCTTGCGTGTCAAATGTTCAGACATGATCAATATAGAGGATGGACTCACTGACACTGGGAAACATGTCGGTTGGATCCATATAACATGTGAGCAGCATCAACAGGTTATCCCAACAGCATCACAAACCTCGCGGTAGCTAATCTGTCTCTGCCCAGACCACGTCTCCTGCCATCGCTTCACGGAGCGAGTCAGTTGTTTGGAAAGTCCGTCCGTCCGGCGGCAGGTCATCACGCGGCACTGACGGACACACAGTTGGAGTCGACTTGCTTCCTTCTGTTTCCTGGTGAACGGTGGTCAGTGTCTTCCTTCTGCAGCTGGAACAAGATCTGTTGGACAGTGATCTTCTGCTGGATCCTTCTGGAAAAAATTGTTTCCAGTGGAAAAGAAGTCAAAAGTCAGCCGCTTGTCCAACAAGTGTGGAGACCTTTAGGTTACTTATAAAAACAGCAACAGCATTCGTTATAGAAGCCAACCTCGCTTAAAATATCTTCAGCACAGGCAGCACACGGGCCTTATGTTAAGTTGTTCAGGTTCTGTTAGTTGTTATTCAATTAGTTATTAATAACTAAATACTGGACTAAAATCATTCTGGACCAAAGTGCGTAAATCCCTCAATTATTAATCTGTCTCCTCTATGACGAATTTGTTGCCTTCACTTACTGTACGTCGTGCCTTTCTGGGCGGATGACTAGGATTTAATGGGGCCTTCAGGTGCACTCTGGTTTATCACGTTACGAAGAAGAATTGAAAAGAATCCATTTGACACAAATTGTCTTAGAGCTCACGAGTTGTAATATATACTGATATTTTGAAAATGTTTTAATAGATTTAGGAATAATTAATTCATCCTGATTTATTTGTTGTTAATTATGTATTAAGATTCTCCTGAGCATGATGCTGAAATGTGGCAAAGTCGTCACCATTTTTTTTTTAAAGAAACCAGGGAACATCGAATATCTCAAGACATACAACGCCTGAACACAAAAACATGAGCTTGAGGGCCAATTTGCAAGCTGATGTGTCTGGTGAGCATATATAATAATAATAATAATAATAATAATAATAATAATAATAATAATAATAATAATAATAATAAAAAAAAAACCCTCTTTAATCTTTAAAACTGGTAACATGCTAGTCACAGCAGTCCACCAAGTTGCAGGTCAACTGTGGACTCCCACAGTGTCTCTTTTATGGACCATGTTTTGTACTGTGTACACATGTATCATGTCCTTGTACTACTTACAGATATAAACTCTCCACCTAACCTCAAAAACTTTATTTTAGTCCTCTCGCAAGTGTGATCATATTACAGAGAAACATATATCGCCATATATATTGCCAAAAGTATTGGCTCACCTTCCTTGACTCGCATACAAACTTAAGTGACATCCCATTCTTAATCTATAGGGTTTAATATGACGTCGGTCCACCCTTTGCAGCTATAACAGCTTCAACTCTTCTGGAAGGCTTTCCACAAGGTTTAGGAGTGTGTTTATGGGACTTTTTGACCATTCTTCCAGAAGTGTATTTGTGAGGTCACACACTGATGTCGGAGGGAAGGCCTGGCTCTCAGTCTCCACTCTAATTCATCCCAAAGGTGTTCTATCGGGTTGAGGTCAGGACTCTGTGTAGGCCAGTCAAGTTCATCCACACCAAACTCTCTCCTCCATGTCTTTATGGACCTTGCTTTGTTCACTGGTGCACAGTCATGTTGGAACAGGAAGGAACTGTTCCACAAAGTTGGGAGCATGGAATTGTCCAACATCTCTTGGTATGCTAACCTCGCTCAAAAACTCTGTGGTTTTGGTCCTTAAACAAAAATACACTAAAGTACTGTTGAAAATACTTGGAAGTGTGTGATTGCGTGTTCATGGCGGCTGAAGTTCAGAGTTACTCTGACACTTTACAGATTTCTGGAGCTTTGAAATAGTTTCTGTGGAGCTTGAGAGATGAGAGACGAAGAGGCCTGAAAGAGGGCGACACACACACAAACACACGCACACACACACACACACACACACACACACACACACACACACACACACACACAGGCACACACACTGTAAACAGTGCAGCTCATATTGTTTCATATCAGCCGAGAGCAGAAAACTAATTTCTCGTCTTTCCTCCTCAACAGTCACTGGATGAATTCTCTGTGTGGAGGAAAAGCCTTTGACTCATCTCAATGAAACAACAAAAAAACTCTCTCTCTGCGTGTGTGTGTGTGTTTGTTTCTTTGTGGGGACCAAAATGAGTTGAGACCTGAGGAGTGGGTCCATTTGTAGAAAGATACAGCGTTTTTGTGGTCAGTGTGGACATTTTTTAGGTTTGAAGCCAGTTTTGTAAAGGGGGTATTTGTGTAAATTAAGATGTGTTAGGAAAGAAGGTAAAAGGTAAGGACGTTTTTTAGAAAAGGGGATATTTTTGTATAGTGAAGACATTTTGGAAATTGCAATCATATTAGGACAGTGGGGACATTTTGGAAGATGAGGACATTTTGAGGAAGTGAGGAGACATGTGAAGGACCAGGCTACGCAAAAAAAACTGGGAGAGCAGGTAAAAGTGGAAAAATAAGGGTTTTAGTCAATACAAATAATATTTACAGTATTTTAGGATGGGAAACAAACCAAGCAAAAGTGACAACGTAAGATAAATATATACTTTGAACTGCAAACTAAACTGACCAGAAATGAAAGTAACAGCATGAGGCCTCCTCTAACCAAGAGACTCACTTCATCTCAAGACTTCAGGGTTCTGTAATCTATGCTGGTCAGCCCATAGTTATTGCAGGGGAGAGAAGGCATTCCTCGTCTGTGGCATCGATGAAGTGGCTCCAGAGAACCCCCCTCCGGCTGTGCCAGAATGGCATAGACCAGTTATCCAGCTCCACCTGCTCCAACACTTCAGTCTTTTGCTAGATTGCCAAAAGGATGGGAAACTACAGGACACCAACAGGGAACTTATTAACACACTATATTTGACTTGATTGCGTGCACAAAATCTAGAAAAAATAAAGTAGATCTAAAAACGTGTCTTGTATTTATGATACGAAAAGTAACTGAAACACATCACCTTTCATATGCCTAGTTGGCTGGTAGTTGCAGCCACCTCTCCACACATGTGTATGGACATTGTTTGACCAATAAACGTTGATAATTGGTATTATACAGTATGCAACTTGGATTAGCATCTGGTGATGATGTGATGTAGGAGCTCTTTCTCAATAAATACCCTGCATGCCATGCGCACATGAATACGCGATAGACGCCAGAGATCAGATGTTCAAACTATTGCAACGCACATATTTAAAAGGGAAGAATGTGTTGTGAGATTGTGCACTTCTCACACAGATGAGACGTATACGGTTTGACAGAGGCTTGAAAAAGCGTGTCATGCAAAGGAGTATGTTGAAAAAAGAAATACTATAGTATGCCTTTAAAAGCCATAAAGTACTAGAATACTTGTTGAAACCATGAAAAAAATCATACTATAATATGCCTAAAAAAGTATGTTCAAAATCATAAAAAGTCATAGTCAGAAAAGTATGTCATGCTGGGGAAAAAAGCCTCATAATCTTGGTTTTTGTTTCTTTATTTTCCTGTTTTGTAGCCTCTGGTTTTGTTCGGCTGACTACTTTTATTTTGTAGTATCTGTTGCGTCCAGTCTCGCTTTGCTTCCTGTTTCAGTTTCCCTCCTTGTGTCTGATTGTCATGCCAGACGTGCCTCTTCTGTCTCCTTGTGCCCTCCACCTGTGACTTGTTCCCCTAGTTAGGCCCTGTGTATTTACTCTGTGTATTTACTCTGTTTGCTTGTCAGTACCACGTTTCTCAGTTTACTGTTTACTGGATTCCCTGTGTTACCTGAGGGGTATTCCACCAAACTCACTAATTAAAGCGGCGCTTACCTGGTTAAGCCTGGTTAGAACTAACGCCAACTTCCACTTGCGGCTAAACCCATTCCATTAACGCATTTCAGCCGCGCCTTGTTGAGGCTAATTCAAGCCAGGTTAAAGTTGTCGTGTGTTACGTCGTTCACGGGATATGAAGCCAGACCAGAACCGTGAATGTCGAATCATCGAGAAAATGGCACAAAAGAGCAGAGCAAAAATGATTGATGGAACTGTACGAGGAGTACAAACCCATCATAACCAATAAAGGGAATACTGTAGTGATAAATAAAAATCGTGAGGCTGCTTGGGCAACAATTGCCGAGCGATTAAATACGGAAGTACCGTTAAGAGTAACATGCTCTAATATAACACTGACAACAGTTTCTCACACAGGAGGATAGTGTAGAGGTAACGCGTCTGCTTTGAACGCGGCAGGCGACGGTTCAATTCCCGACTCTGGAACTTTGTGAAACTTCTTTCTTTGGCCGGAACACTCTCTCTCTCTCTCTCTCTCTCTTTCTCTCTTTTTTTTGGATAGGCCTAGTAAATGCATCTACATTGACCAACATATTTATCTCAACAATTCAATGAACACATTCAATTAATCTATTAATGAACTCACCTGAAAGGAATTTATGTGGCTGAAAATTGCATGCAGCAATACCTTTGTCATTGGGATCTATAACATGCTATTAATAATAATCATGTTTTTGCAAGTTATATTTGGGTTCTGGGGAAATTGTATGACATATTTATCATACACTCAACAAAAATATAAACGCAACACTTTTGTTTTTGCTCCCATTTTTCTTGAGATGGACTTAAAGATCTAAAATTCATTCCAGATACACAATATTACCATTTCTCTCAAACATTGTTCACAAATCAGTCTAAATGTGTGATAGTGAGCACTTCTGCTTTGCTGAGATAATCCATCCCACCTCACAGGTGTGCCACATCAAGATGCTGATCTGACATCATGATTAGTGCACAGGTGTGCCTTAGACTGTCCACAATAAAAGGCCACCCTGAAATGTGCATTGTTTTGCTTTATTGGGGGTCTGGGGACTCAGAACCAGTCAGTATCTGGTGTGACCACCATTTGCCTCATGCAGTGCAACACATCTTCTTCGCATAGAGTTTATCAGATTGTCAATTGTGGCCTGTGGAATGTTGGTCCACTCCTCTTCAATGGCTGTGCGAAGTTGCTGGATATTAGTGGGAACTGGTACACACTGTCGTATACGCCGGTCAAGCACATCCCAAACATGCTCAATGGGTGACATGTCCGGTGAGTATGCTGGCCATGCAAGAACTGGGACATTTTCAGCTTCCAAGAATTGTGTACAGATCCTTGCAACATGGGGCCGTGCATTATCTTGCTGAAACATGAGGTGATGTTCATGGATGTATGGCACAACAATGGGCCTCAGGATCTCATCACGGTATCTCTGTGCATTCAAAATGCCATCAATAAAATGCACCTGTGTTCTTCGTCCATAACAGATGCCTGCCCATACCATAACCCCACCACCACCATGGGCCACTCGATCCACAACATTGACATCAGCAAAGCGCTCACCCACACAACGCCACACACGCTGCCTGCCATCTGCCCTGAACAATGTAAACCGAGATTCATCCATGAAGAGAACACCTCTCCAACGTGCCAGACGCCATTGAATGTGAGCATTTGCCCACTCAAGTCTGTTACGGCGACGAGCTGGAGTCAGGTCAAGACCCCGATGAGGACGACGAGCATGCAGTTGAGCTTCCCTGAGACGGTTTCTGACAGTTTGTGCAGAAATTGTTTGGTTATGCAAACCAATTGTTTCAGCAGCTGTCTGAGTGGCTGGTCTCAGACGATCTTGGAGGTGAACCTGCCGGATGTGGAGGTCCTGGGCTGGTGTGGTTCTGCGGTTGTGAGGCCGGTTGGATGTACTGCCATATTCTCTGAAACGCCTTTGGAGACGGCTTATGGTGGAGAAATGAACATTCAATGCACGAGCAACAGATCTGGTTGACATTCCTGCTGTCAGCATGCCAATTGCACGCTCCCTCAATGCTTGTGGCATCTGTGGCATTTTGCTGTGAGACAAAACTGCACATTTCAGAGTGGCCTTTTATTGTGGGCAGTATAAGGTACACCTGTGCACTACTCATGATGTCAGATCAGCATCTTGATGTGGCACACCTGTGAGGTGGGATGGATTATCTCAGCAAAGCAGAAGTGCTCACTATCACACATTTAGACAGATTTGTGAACAATGTTTGAGAGAAATGGTAATATTGTGTATCTGGAATGAATTTTAGATCTTTAAGTCCATCTCATGAAAAATGGGAGCAAAAACAAAAGTGTTGCGTTTATATTTTTGTTGAGTGTAGTTAAGGTAAAATGTTGGTCTAATTCTCTGATCTAAAGACAATTATACAAGCAAAAAAAAAAAAAAACATACATGAGATGTCCTCGCCAGGATGTGAACCTGCGATGCCCACATCCGGGGGCAGGAGCATCACCACTCAACCAACTGGGGGCTTTAGGTAATAATATGGCCAGTCGGTCTTAAACAAAATAAACGATTTATTCATATTTTTTTAATTGCAAGCATTTATTCTTAGACGCTTGATGAAAATATAGTCTGTTTGTACTTCATATATGTAATTTTGGTCATTTTTTGTCTTTCACGTGACGAAATCACGAGGACTAGGCTTGGCGGAACCTTCTGCTGGTACAGTTGTTTCCGACAGACGGACTTCTCTGAAACCCCCGCTAAAGTAAGCCTGATATGGTTAGCCTGCCCCAGGGCAGGCTAGTTTGGTCAGATAAATTCCCATGGTTACTTAGCGGAGAGTGCCTCAAGTCACGTTGATGGAACGCAACTCTCGCTAAAGGTAGCGAGGCTTATCGAAATTAGCCCGGCTTTGCGCTTAGCGAGTTTGATGGAATACCCCTCTGGTTCATGTGTTCCTGTGTTTTTGTGGATTTTTTCCTGACTTGGTTTTTGGACTGCTGCCTGTTTTTTGGACTACATTAAATTATACATGATTTAGTAATATACCTTTCTATCAGCTACCTCTTTACCTGCATCTGCATTTGGGTCATTAATCTGTATTCCCGAAGCCATGAGACAGTATATAGTATTAAAAAGACATACAATAAAGTCAGATAATAGTATTCCTAAAAATTCAGAAAATAGCCATACTATAGTATGTTGACAAAATCAGAGTCAGTCATCGTCATAGTATAAATTGCTGAAAAAAGTCAAAGGCTAGTTTATCGAAAAAGCACAAAAAGGTTATAGTATGTTTAATAGTCACATCTATTGTATTTAGAAAACTCATAAAACGGTCACATTGTAGTACGTTGACAAAATTCATTATAAAGTCATGGTATAAATTGTTGAAAAAAGTAAAACTCAGAAAATGGTCATAGTATAGTCAAACATGTATGAAGTCATGAGAACATAGTATATCATAAAAATAACATCATACTGAATTATGGCAGCTGTCATAAAAGGCAATATATAAGTAATATAGTAGTAGTAATATAATGTAATGGTTTTATTATTAGCTTTATTAATTATTATTTTATGGTTGTTACCATAAGTAATGCAGACATTAAGGGTATATTGTTACGGCCTGAGCTTGGAGTTGGACCCAAAAAGCAGGAGACGAATAGGCAGTTCAAAGAAAAGGCGTATTTATTATCTCCACCAAGGCACAAAAAACAAAACTGAAAGAGACCCACAGGAAAGGGCTGCAGGCAGCTGCGTAGAGATGCGTAGAGAATACAGGAAGTGTGAGTAGGCTGGAGCGCCGTGGCACGGACCGAACGGGACGGAATTATCTGGCAGCGCGGCTGAGGCTGAGCCGGTCTTTATGGAGGAGGAGAGTGATTGCCGAGTGACGACAGGTGCGGCGGCACTGAGCCAGTCGGCCACGCCCCTCAGCCAGAGCCTGCACCACAGGGGAGACAATTAAGGTGAAACAGAAAACACAACAAGCATAAACCCAAAATATCACAAACCACAACATATATAATAATGAATACTTCATCTTAATACACGCTTATAAAGTTAATATATGTACAAGGCAATATTGTAGTTTTAATTTTAAGGTGGAAATGCAAATTTTTAAATTGATTTAATTCATGTAGCAAAAAACATTTTTGCACCAAGGTTCCTTGGAAAGACAGACACATACGCTGACACATACAAGCAGAGAGACATAGTGTATGTGCATTGCAATAAATAAAACAAGATGCAAACAGAATATAGATATGCAACCTGTCTAAAAGCCTCGGGCAGGATCGTCCACTCATGAGTCTCCGGTCTTCTTCCTACATGAGCGGGCCCAGCCAACAGGCCAAGGTGGGTGGATATCAAGCTCTGAGATATATGTAGGGGCGAGACCATGAGGACATTAGTGGACAATTAGATAGACTTTTATGTTTATAGTATATTTCATTGTATTGTATGTCATTAAAATGTCATAGGATGGAATAGAATGGAAAAAACAAACAAACAATGAAAGCCTAATTTAACCATGGTATTTGGAAAGACCAACCATTCCTATATTCACTTTAAGATATACTTTATATCTCCTTATGGTTTGTTAGTAGTCATCAGCAACATGATGGTGGAGGTGGAGGGGGAGCATCAGGTTGTGGAGTGTTAAACCCCCTGTGGTCCGTCTGGAGGACGAAGCACAAATTAATGTCTCGCTAATTAGCGAGCGATAAAAATAGTTGTGGAAACGGTTGGATCTGGATCACAGTTTGCACTCCAGCCTCCATTCTGACACCACTGAGCTGCTGCCTGCTTGTGCCAGTGAGATACACGTAAAAGCAAATTAACCCAATGTTTCAGTATGCCTAAAAAAAACATGCACATGAATTTAAGCACAAATGTTTATTTAAAACCAAGCTGTGTGATATATCCAATCCAAACAGCCTAATTTTCAGGTTTTATAATTTGTTGACAGAAAAACTAAATCAATTTTTGGACTTGGATTTTATTGAGATAATCTTGGATTGGCAGTGAAAGTGAAACAAATCCATCCTAACAAGCTGAGTCATTTTCAGCCTTCAGGTCATTATAACAGCCTACCAAAAGGTGGGACATTCAATTTGAATTATTTTTCAGTTTTCTGGGGGAAAATGTTTAATTTAATTTCAGGGAAGGGGAACAAAATGTCACCATCAGAGAAAAAAAAACTCAGACTTTGTCTTGGACATATGGTCTATAACAATCATAAATGGAATAATAATAGATGGAATCATTGTTTTGGCTGTAGTCTAACTACAAAGGAAGGAATATCTGTCATATCTGTCTTCTAACAACTCATCAGATCTACTTGACACTTAGCTGGTAGATTGCTGGCGACCTCATGGAGTGCTTTGTCAAATTTTAAAATTTGCAAAGGCATCACATTGAATAATAATTCATTTTGAATAAACAAGCACAGTGCTCTGTGCAGCAGCGGGGGCGGAGTGTCGGGGCTCTGCAGTCCAGCATGTCGTTGTCCAACTTTACAGCCACACTTTTGTTCCAGTCCCTGGAGCGGACCCAGAACATCGCCACTCGGCCGTTGCAACTCAAAATTGTGTACGTTTTTGCCAAGCTAAATTATAATTCCACTCGTAAAATCCATTCTCTACTTCTTACCCACGGTGTTTACGTTAGAGCAAGAGACTAATACTCTTTAGAAATGATGACCTCTGCCAAGTGGATCTCACCAGCAGTGCAGCCAGTGCTACTTGGGTGTGCTGTATAACACTGCACTGCAAATGCCTCCACCAGTAAATCCATGCTCTACTTTATAACCGCGGTGGTGACGTCAAAGCAAATAATAATGATAATAATGGATTGGATTTATATGGTGCTTTTCAAGACACTCAAAGCGCTCTGAAAAGGTTCCAGGTTCCATTCATTCACACAGTCATACCAGTGGTAGTAAACTACGATAGTAGCCACAGCTGCCCTGGGGCAGACTGATGGAAGCGTGGCTGCCATACTGCGCCTACGGCCCCTCCGACCACCACCTCAAACATACAGCAGTCATACAGCAGTCATACACATTCACACGAGGCAAACTGGGTGAAATGTCTTGCCCAAGGACACAACAACCATGACACAGTGACAAGGGCAGGGATCAAACCGCCGACCCTCCAAACATTGGCCAACCCGCTCTACCAACTGAGCCACAGTCGCCTAAATACACCTCTTTGGCAATGACCTCTGCTGAGAATGTTTCACTGCTGTTTCTGAAAGCGTGTAACCCTGAACGGGTTGTTTCCCCCATGACTGAATCCCCCCCCCTGCAACTTTATAATACTCCTCCTTGAACCGACACCTTATCGTGGTGGAGGGGTTTGAGCACCTGAATGATCCTAGGAGCTATGTTGTCCGGGGCTTAATGCCCCTGGTAGGGTCTCCCAAGGCAAACAGGTCCTAGGTGACAGGTCAGACTAAGAGCGGTTCCAAAGCCCCCAATGATAGAGGAACAATCAAGGACGTGCACGTTGCCCGGAATGGCGTTACCGGGGCCCCTCCCTGGAGCCAGGCCCAGGGTTGGGGCTCGCAGGCGAGCGCCTGGTGCCGGGTCTCTGCCCACGGGACCCGGTCGGGCACAGCCTGAATGAGCGACGTGGGCCCGCCCTCCAGTAGGTTCACCACCGGCAGGAGGGTTCAGAAGGGGCGGGTGCAATGTATTTTGGGTGGCTGTCCTGGGCGGGTGCCCCGGCGACCCAACCCCCGGACAGTGACTCTAGCCATGGGGACATGGGAATGTCACCTCACTGGGGGGGAAAGAGCCTGAGCTAGTGCGGGAGGTAGAGCGGTACCGGCTAGAGATAGTCGGGCTCACCTCCACGCACAATCTGGGCTCTGGAACCCAACTCCTCGAGAGAGGCTGGACTCTCTTCTACTCTGGAGTTGCCCGCGGTGAGAGGCGCCGAGCTGGTGTGGGTTTGCTTATAGATCCCCATCTCGGCCGCCATGTGTTGGAGTTTTCCCCAGTAAACGAGAGGGTCGTTTCCCTGCGCCTTCGGGTCGGGGGTAGGTCTCTCACTGTCGATTTCGGCCTACGGGCCAAACGACTGTGTAGAGTACCCGGCCTTCTTGGAGTCCTTGGGAGGGGTACTGGAGAGTGATCCAACCGGGGACTCCATTGTTTTGCTGGGGGACTTCAACGCTCACGTGGGTAACGACAGTGTTACCTGGAGGGGCGTGATTGGGAGGAACGGCCTCCCCAATCAAAACCTGTGTTCTGTTATTGGACTTCTGTGCTAGTCACGGTTTGTCTATAACGAACACCATGTTCAAGCATAAGGGTGTCCATCAGTGCACATGGCACCAGGACACTCTAGGCCGGAGGTCAATGATCGACTTTGTGGTCGTGTCATCTGACTTCCGGCCGTATGTCTTGGACACTCAGGTGAAGAGAGGGGCTGAGCTGTCAACTGATCACCACTTGGTGGTGAGTTGGATCCGGTGGCAGGGGAGGAAGCTGGACAGACTTGGCAGACCCAAACGTGTTGTGAGGGTCTGCTGGGAGCGTCTGGTGGAACCCTCTGTCAGGGAGGTCTTCAACTCCCACCTCCGGGAGAGCTTTGACCAGATCCCGAGGGAGGCTGGGGACATTGAGTCCGAATGGACCTTGTTCTCTGCTTCCATTGTGGACGCGGCTGTTCGAAGCTGTGGCCGTGAGGTCTCCAGTGCCTGTCGAGGCGGCAATCCCCGAACCCGGTGGTGGACACCGGAATTAAGGGATGCTGTCAAGCTGAAGGAGTCCTACCGAACCTGGTTGGCCCGGGGGACTCCTGAGGGAGCTGACAGGTACCGGCAGGCCAAGCGTGCTGCAGCGCGGGCGGTTGCTGAAGCAAAGGCTCGGGTCTGGGAAGAGTTCGGGGAGGCCATGGAGGAGGACTACCGGTCGGCCTTGAGGAAATTCTGGCAAACCATCCGGCGCCTCAGGAAGGGGAAGCAGCCCTCCACCAACACTGTTTACGGTGGAGGTGGGGAGCTGTTGACTTCGACTGGGGATATCGTCGGGCGGTGGAAGGAATACTTCGAGGATCTCCTCAATCCCCCTGACATGTCTTCCATAGAGGAAGCAGAGGCTGGAGACTCGGAGGTTCATCCACCCATCACCCGGGCCGAAGTCACCGAGGTAGTTAAGAAGCTCCCCGGTGGCAAGGCACCGGGGGTGGATGAGATCCGTCCTGAGTACCTCAAGTCTCTGGATGTTGTGGGGCTGTCTTGGTTGACACGTCTCTGCAACATCGCGTGGCAGTCGGGGACAGTGCCTCTGGACTGGCAGACCGGGGTGGTGGTCCCTCTATTCAAAAAGGGGGACCAGAGGGTTTGTTCCAACCATCGGGGGATCACACTGCTCAGCCTCCCTGGGAAAGTCTATTCCAGGGTACTGGAGAGGAGAATTCGGCCGATAGTCGAACCTCAGATTCAGGAGGAACAATGCGGTTTCCGTCCTGGCCGTGGAACACTGGACCAGCTCTATACCCTCCGCAGGGTGCTTGAGGGTTCATGGGAGTTTGCCCAACCAGTCCACATGTGTTTTGTGGACCTGGAGAAGGCATTCGACCGTGTCCCTCATGGCATTCTGTGGGAGGTACTTCGGGAGTACGGGGTCGGGGGCCCTCTGCTAAGGGCCGTTCGGTCCCTGTACGACCGGAGCAGGAGCTTGGTTCGCATTGCCGGCAGTAAGTCAGACCTGTTCCAGGTGCATGTTGGACTCCGGCAGGGCTGCCCTTTGTCACCGGTTCTGTTCATTATTTTTATGGACAGGATTTCTAGGCGCAGCCGTGGGCCAGAGGGGATCTGGTTTGGGAGCCACTGGATTTCATCCCTGCTCTTTGCAGACGATGTGGTCTTGTTGGCTCCTTCGAGCCAGGACCTCCAGCATGCCCTGGGGCGGTTTGCAGCCGAGTGTGAAGCAGCTGGGATGGGGATCAGCACCTCCAAATCTGATGCCATGGTTCTCGACCGGAAAAAAGTGGCTTGCTCCCTCCAGGTCAGGGGAGAGTTCCTGCCTCAAGTGGAGGAGTTTAAGTATCTTGGGGTCTTGTTCACGAGTGAGGGAAGGATGGAACGTGAGATTGACAGGCGGATCGGTGCAGCGGCCGCAGTAATGCGGTCGCTGTATCGGTCCGTCGTGGTGAAGAGAGAGCTGAGCCGAAAGGCGAAGCTCTCGATTTACCAGTCAATCTACGTTCCTACCCTCACCTATGGTCATGAACTTTGGGTCGTGACCGAAAGAATAAGATCCCGGATACAAGCGGCCGAAATGAGCTTCCTCCGCAGGGTGGCGGGGCGCTCCCTTAGAGATAGGGTGAGGAGCTCCGTCACGCGGGAGGAGCTCAGAGTAGAGCCGCTGCTCCTCCACATCGAGAGGAGCCAGTTGAGGTGGCTCGGGCATCTGTACAGGATGCCCCCTGGACGCCTCCCTCGGGAGGTGTTCCAGGCATGCCCCACTGGGAGGAGACCCCGAGGAAGACCCAGGACATGCTGGAGTGACTATGTCACCCGGCTGGCCTGGGAACGTCTTGGGGTCCTCCCGGAGGAGCTGGGGGAAGTGTCCGGGGAGAGAGAAGTCTGGGCGTCCCTGCTCAGGCAGCTGCCTCCGCGACCCGGCCCCGGATAAGCGGAAGACAATGGATGGATGGATGGATACAACAGTGGTTCCCAAACTTTTTCTGCAGCCCCTCCCCCCCTTTGTACATAAAACAAATCACAACCCCCTCCTCTATGAAATTATTGAAGAAACATTCTAGTAGTTCCCATTATAATTCCTTTTCCTACAGAGACCATGACCATTATGTGCAATTATTTATGAAGGAGTCACAATATACCACCCACTTTTTAAAATAGCATCTTTGGACCCCCCTGACTTTTACGTCTAAAGTCAGCGCATCTGTCGATCCACTCAACGCTATTTAAGTTTCACTTTCAGTTGTGAATCAGTTCATTTCTGAACGTTTCCGATGTGAGATTCTGTTTGTAGCTGCTCATCACACGGATTCTTGCAGGTCGAGGAATTCTTATGTTGATAAAACTCAGAGAAAAGTTAGAATCAACGTCTTCGACGTGAGTGTGTGTGTGGGTGTGTGTGTGTGTCAGCCACGCCCCTCAGTGGAACAGAAGATAGACGCTACATGAAGTGGTGTGCCCGTTAATTACACTAAAATACAGTTGGCTCAACGTGTTTTTTTCTTCTTCTCTTTCGGCGTAGGTGCGGTCACAAACTCGTGACCAATAGATGGCGCTCTCTGTTCAACAAAGGGTTGAAAGCAATGGAAATATATTGGCCTTCAACCCTTTGTTGAACAGAGAGTGCCATCTATTGGGCTCAGAAAATAAAGAAAATGCTTCACGAAGCTTCATTTGGACATCACTATGTAAGAGCCACTCATTATAATTAGGGCTCATATTAAAGTCAATACACAAACTAACATCACACACTAATCACACTAAAGGGGCGTTCACACCGAACGCGATAGACGCGAATTGAGCGGAGACTCTACATTGAAAACCAATGTAAATGGCGCGATGACACGCGATTCAGGCGGAGGCGGCGCGAATGGAGCGTCTGGCGCGATGAGACGCGGCGCGAATGGCGCGACTGACGCGGCGCGAATGGCGCGAATGACGCGTCTGACGCGAATGAAGCGAATGGCGCGTCTGACGTGGCGCGAATGGCGACATCCAATCAGCGACGAGTTCAAGCCGACAGACAGATGAGCTGAGATGGACGGGCTGCATTACCAAACCCGACTCGGGAAGACCGGACCCCGGCGCGACGGGGGCCGTACCGGCCTCACACCGTCAGGGCTGAGCCTCGATCAGAAGGACTCAGGCGCGACACCGGGCAATCGGTCTTCCGTACGCCACATTTCCCACGTCCGCCCGCCCGTTGGACGGGGATTTGGCGCTGGGCTCTTCCCTCTTCGCTCGCCGCTACTGAGGGAATCCTAGATAGTTTATTTTCCTCCGCTTAGTAATATGCTTAAATTCAGCGGGTTGTCTCATCTGATCTGAGGTCGAATGTGGCCCCGACTCTGGGGAGAGGTGCGAGGGACGTGGCTCCCGGAGGAGGCTCACGGACTCTGGCATCGGGTACCCCGAGGCGGAGGAGGAGGGTCCGCCGACGTGACCCGCCGGCTCCCCTCAAAAATGAGCGTCATGCGCGAATGAAGCGAATGAAGCGAATGACGCGAATGGCGCAAATGGCGCTAAAAAAGTCCAAAATGATCAAGCGGCGCGATACACGCGTCTGACGCGATTGTATTCGCGTCTATTGCGTTCGGTGTGAACGCCGCATAACAGTAGGTCTCGCTCCTTCCTTCTCTTCCGACTCACTGGATAAAACACATCAGGTAAGTTTACATTAGTGATGGAACGTAGCTAAGTTAGCTAGCTAGCCGAGCTAGCTAGCCGAGCTAGCTTGTTGGTGGCGTACGTTGTGTGAGAGAAGAGATGTAGCTCACTGAGCGGATTCACACTAAACTAAATGACACAATGACAAACCTACAACACTGAGACTTTCTTTACGTTCACAACTATCTTTTAAATAGACAAACATGTAATTCATGGTACAACTCAAACGGGATCAAAACAATATCTGTCTACTCATTGTTGACTATCATTCATATTTGTTTCCGAAATAAGGGCCATACTGGAACAGACGGGACTTAGCCTCTCAGTTGTGTGTTAGCATTAGGGGGCTCACAACCAAAAACACAAAGCAAAAGGTGACATAATATTACATCGAAACCCAAACAGTTCCATGAGTTTATAAGAGCAGGTTACCAAAGCTGCATTACAAAGTAGTGGCCGACTATCTGGCCTTGTTTAAAATGCATATTGCATCATCTCTTTTTGGCCGGAGGTTCTCTGCCTGATGAGAGTAGCTGGATGGAGTGGTGAAGGAAGGAGGAGTGAAGGGTCCTTTGTGATGAAGTTAGCCTCTCGTTTTACCGCATCACGGTAAAAGTCTGAGAGTTGGGTTTGAGTGGCGCCCGTGATTTTGGATGATTCTTATGAGCTTTTTCTGCTGGAAGTTAGACCGTGACGCAGTGTTGAGGACTGATTCAATGAGTACAAGCTGCCTGACATCACAACCTTTCAGCCTCCTCATGAGGCTGTTGGGTCTTCTTGTCGACCATGTTGAGGTACTTAAAAAGCATGGATGGATTGGATCCATCCAACAACTCAGGACTTTCCAGCACCAGATGGGTGTTGGACACTTCTGTCCCAAGTGGTTTTGTTGCCTGAACTTCACGTCTGTTGTTGAGCATAAAGATGCCCAGAAACAAACAATACTTCCAACTGAAATACATTAGTTTCATAGTTATGCTGGTCATTTACATTTAGGGCATTTAGACAATTTTATCCAAAATGACTGACAATAAGTTCATTTGGGCAACAGTATATTGCTATCAGTATAGTGAGCAACATGAAAAAATGAAAATGCTTGTCCGTGTACACGACATTACTTGATTTAATTTCTTGATATTTCATATTTTAATTTTTCAAGCACTTTTTGTCCGATTGTTTAATTTCTGCTGTCAGTGTAAAGCACTTTGTAAGCAATGTTAAAGAGGTGCTAAGATACAGTTATTTTTAGTAATAATAACGATATCAGCGTGACCCAGCACCTTGCCCTCAGAGTTACTGAACCACCAACCATGAGCGAGCACAAAAGGGAGCTCCCTGTCAAATGAGGATTTACTTTCTTACATCAGTGCATTATTAACACTTAGTCTCAAACCAAGTTGATTTGTCTTATAAACAGCTCAATACTCTCATCCCATTGGCTGACGTTTCATCTGGTTCAAATAAAATGATTTTCAGGAGTCTATAATTTGAGTAAATGACTTGTGGATTTTTTTGCAGCGTTCATCCATCCTCAGGGGGATTTACAGATAAAACATTGGCATCGTCTGCATCAAACTGACTGAAGGGCCTGCAGAGACTTCTTGTCAACAGATTAGGAATCACTCGAAGTGAATTGTCCTCATCATTAATATGTGCATAACACGGACGAGCCGGCACGCCGCCGCCGCTGATGAACAATGAGGTCGTTTCATCTTCAGCTGAGTGCCACTCTGATGAATATTCAGACGAGGGAAACTGGGCTTTAAACGGTACACACTGAGCCTCTTAGCTAAATCAGCACTCGCTCCTTTATTAACATACTGGAATCTGTAATTATGCCCCGTCGCATGTTAGCTTTAAACAACACGACTACACGAGATACGACGGAAGGAGAAGGACTGATGTTATGTGTGATAAGAAGTGCAGGGGCATATTTTCATTTATATACGAGTCAGCTGAGAGTCACTGTACCCGCAATAAATATAGTACAAAAAAACGACCATCTTCATAAGTTATTCAGTTTATTGTAGAGTCCTTAAATCTGCAGTGTAGAGCTGTGCTTACACTGCCTGCTCAGTGGAAAGAAGCTGGGCTCCAGTGGGGAACAGTTGACACAGATTTAATCATGAGAACAACTTGGGGAACAAGAAACTGATATTTTCTGATTTCTATACTTTGGGGGAACACTCCTGTGTGCAAATAAGGCGTGGAAGAAACAAACTGCATTGTCCCGTACACTGGCTGGGTTCAGGCTTGCTTTAAAATAAGGCGTAGTGTCGCGTCGCCACAGATCGCTGTGCTTTTGGGGGCTGCAACCATTTCTACCAAAGAGCTATTTTAACCATAACTACTTCACAAGAAAAGCCTCACAATTTGTGTCTCTCGGTACGAAATCAATAGATTAGATGTTGTGACGGATGCTGGGGAAGATCAGGGCTGTTCTGTACAACTCCTCCTGTAAATAGTGGCAGATCAAATATTTAGTAACCATACTACCCAGTGACTATGTGGAATTACAGAACTTATGTATGTGCAATATACAGGGCAGGTAACTGTCTGAGTATAACTGTCAACTTTTCTTGATTTTTTTGCAATAATACCTATGCACTGTGCACTATCCTCTTAAGATACTAATACCTCAACAGACCACACAGCGTTGTTTTATAGACATACATTGTACATACATAACTTTTGTGCCATTATTTATATTTATTTATGTATAGGTCTTGTCACATTGCTATGTTCACAGGCTCTTAATTTATGAGCAGATGGTTATGGAACAATTGCAGCTGTACAATGTCTTGTGGGATTTAACAACGTTTTGTGATTATATGCTGCTGCTGCTGCTAACACATTAAAGTTGCTACGGTTGATCAGTGGTGCGAGATTGTCTTTCTTTTAGCATTCCTTTTCTGAGATCCTGCAGCACAATGTTTCAACTTGTTTCTGCAAGCTCAACTACAGTGATGTGAACCCCAGAACGGTCACTACAGCTCGGTTAAACCTCCGTTCTCCGGGAAACAAACAAAAATGATCCCGAGGTCAAACTTGTGTCAGGAACACAAGGTGAAAATCAGCTTTGTGTTTGGTGTGCAGACAGCATGAGGTTTCATTATACATTGTGCTGAGAATGATTTAATAACAGCGTACTTTTAAGGCTGAGTTCATATGTTCATTTTTATAACGAGCAATCTCTGACAGTTCTACAATGTTCGCAGCTTTACTAACCCTGGCACTGATGTAACAGTATGAGGTCGATGGTTAAAACATGGTTTAACAAAATCAGAATTAAGTGAATTACAGATCGATGAATGGACGTGAAAGTATAAACATGTATGTAAGTCTGAATGAGCAAGATTCAATAGCGATTAGTAAATGAATGTACAAAAATAAACAAGCAGTATGTCCTAGTTATAAAACCCACAGGCTTTTACTTCCTATTATTCTTACTTTTACATATTGCCATTGCACTCCACTGATTTAAAACCCACAGGGGATTAAAGTCATTATAAATTTCATATTTCACATAATCACATGCAAAATACATAAAAATGGTATTTATTATTCACATGCGACAATTAGATGCAAATGTTTTGTCTTTTGTATGCGACACATGCTTTGATACACGTTAACTTCATGGTTAAATATTGGAGCGGTATCTTTTACAGTGTGCAGCAGACTGCTGCTGAAGATCTGTGGACTGAAGAGATTATCTGGATTTATCAGCTTTGGCCATTTTGCCAGAGATTTTCCTTTTTTTTCTCCCAGTCAGTTAGATGGAAAACAAACCTGCATGAATAAAGCCAAACAGACCCCCACCCCCCTTTTCAAATGGAAGATCAGATTTAGCGTCCTGATAGAGGCAGCAAAGAGGATTTTGTTGGAGTGGAGTCCACACGCTGCTCACATGTGTTCCCTGTCATCAGAAACACAGAAACCTGGAGGTTTCCAAACAAACATCATGAAGCAGGAAGATAAGATGGGAACGCTGCAAGGACAGAGAGCAGAGCAGAGGATTAAACAGATTAAACACTTAAGTCAAACTGTCAGTGCTGCATGACGTCTGCACATGCAGGCCAGTCCACACATGAGATTTACCTCTATCTGAATTCATCAACTTATAAATTACATATTTGTGTCCTTATGCAAAATGATTTGTACAAAATGATGGTATTTCATAATTAAAAAAAAGATGATGCCGAGAAACCTGAACTCATCATGTGTTGAATGGTGTTTAATGTGATAATTTACATGGGCCTCTATGTTAATTATTTTCAAAATTGTGTTCAAAGAGCTATTAAAAATAGCGTTAATATTTATAGGGAAATTGTAAAAAAAATTGTGCTTCAAATGTTAATTAATATGGAAAATATTGTTCCATATGTGATAAATGGTTGAAAAATAATAATTGAAATACATTTAAAAAAATAGCGCTTTGTACGAGAAATCAAACAAAATTACAAAATAATAATATGAAATATAAATAAAGTGTAAACAAATTGAAAATATAAATTTATTAAACGCAAATAAATAAACTAATAAAAATACAAATAAAGAAATAATAAAGAAAAAACATTAATATGAACAGAAAAAAACCCGCTGAAATATAGAGAACTACCGCCAGCACAGTTCATGCTTTCATTATAACTGTGGAAACGGCATCACAGAATTTAAATGAAACTCATGAAATCAAACTGGTTTACAACTTGAAAGAAGATGGCGATGAAGTTAGATGAGTCAGCGCTGCACAGAGTGGAACCCAAATCAGTTGGCGTTGAGGTTTTGGCCATCTGATCAGAACTGCTCCCTGTGGAGGTCTTCCTGGACTCGTCCAACTGGGAGGGAATCAGAACAGACCCAGAACACAGTGGAGGGTTTAGACATCCCATCTGGCCTGGGAACGTCTCGGATCCCCAGGAGGAACTGGGAGACGTCTGAAGAGCGGGAGGTCTGGGAGACTTTACTGTGCCGGCTGCTAACACGACCCGGATTAATGTCAAAACACTTGATGCATTCGTACGCATTCTTCACCAGATGGAGGCGCTGTGGAGCCATGTTGTTCTCTGGTCGCTTGTTTTCGATGACTTAGTCTGGAATGGATTCTTTAGTGTCTATGCTTTTCACCAAATGCTTCACAGCGGCTGCGTCAAGACCGTCCCATCTCAAAGACTCCTTCAAATGCAGCCCAGAAATGCGGCCTTCTATTCCCGGAGTCAGAGGATCAAACTGATGGAGCCCTCACAGCCCGACTAATCAAGATTCATTGCCCACCATTGAGGATTGGATTTAAATAAACATGCCATCTACGAGCAGATCAGCAACGAGAGATGCGGCAGAATACACTTTAAAAGTAACAATTTGGTTTCAACTCACTCAAATTTCAATCAACTGCAGCTGGTTGCTTGGTAACGGCAACAAACAGTAAATCCTCTGTAGATCCATCATCATTTCAGACAGTCCTCAGAGAACGCAGCTGAAGTAGACCACAAGTCTTGTGTCCGAAGGATGCGGCCGCTGAATTGGGATCCAATTTATTTCATATTATAAATGTTGGATGCGCTGCAGTACGTCTAGATCATGTTATTTGGAGTGCTGATGGAGCAGCTACAATGTTAGCATAGCCTAGCACCCATCAACCCAGACTCCATTCAGAAAACAAGCATTTTAAATGTTGGTTGCAGACAGACTCAACAAAGCATGACTTTTGACGCTTTACAAATTAAAACCATGATGTAGTTATTTCTGCATCCTTTTGATGCAGTTATTGCTAATACATTGAGAGAAACCTGTTTATTTTGGGACAGTGAATACACCTCAGTGACTTCTAACTATTAGAACATGACAAACAATGCCACAAGTCACTGATTTATTAGACATAATGTAAAGTTATGAAGACAACTTCCGAAGACAACACTGTTAAATGTCCATATAATTTGTGATCTGACTAACTTGAACCTCTTTGTCTAACTCCTTTTCAGACTTGAGAGTGAGTCAGGCAGCTCAGATTTTGTTTTAAGTTAAAAAATCACAGTTCATAGGGAGCTTCTTTTCATTTGCTTCCTTTGTTGCAGCAGCAGCAGTAGCCTCAGTTCTCATAATTGTGTTGTGTTTGTATCGAATCTACATGATCTGTGGTGTAATTTTGCTTCCCTTTTCTCCTTGATGTAGTTGGGTCGTAACAAAAAGGTCAATGACTGCAATGAAACGGCAACGACTCAGAAAATAGACAATTTTGAAGCCGAAAGCAAGATCGCAGGGAGGCAGGTTATATAAAAGTCCAGTTAACTCAGTTCAGAAAAGCAGGTGAAGGTCAGAAGCATTAGACTGATGTGGTAAACAAATCAAATTAGAGGCAGAGAATCATCAAAGAGTCGGACTGGTGCAATATCACGGGAAAGCAGATACGGAGGGGACATGGACTCTGATTATGGTAAATGGTGCTACATTTATAAAGCACTTTGATAGTCTTTTGACCACTCAAATCACTGTACATTACATATCTACATTCAGGCTGCCATTCAGGGGGGCCACCTGGCCATCAAGATCTAACTAACACTCATGCACATTCACAAACCAACTCCACAGACGCCAGGGCAATTTAGGGTTCAGTATCTTGCTCAAGGACACTTCAACCTGTGGACTGGAGGAGCTGGGAGTCAAACCTCCAAGCCACAGCCGCCCCATATAGATATATGTATATGTATTGGAGCAAGTGAGCAGGTGGATGTTGGTCAGGTGATTGGATCTGCAATGACAGGCAGAGTTAGTCTTTCAGGTCAGCATGCACCATGTCCTTTCAAAATAAAATACCGTCATAAAAGGAAGTTAGGTATGGGCAACAAAGCCCTTGTTAAGGTTTAGGCCAGAAGCGAAGTAGTCTGCCATTGTTGTATGACGTATGGTGACATATACAGAGACGTGATGATGTGTCTCTCTGGGCTGTGTAGCCTGTGGAAACGCAAACAGGTTCTCAGAAAGTTCGCAAGTTGAACCAACTGCGAACCAGCACTGGCACCGGCCTGGCAGCCAAACTAGGTTTGTGTTGGTGGAAAAGGGGTATATGTGGACTATGGTGGGCCGAGTCCTCTGCCGCTCACGGCAGTACACATCTGTTAATCTCCGGCTGTTGGAGAGGCCATGCAACAATATGTGTGATTTTTTTTTTTAGTAACACGGTTTTAAAGAGTTTTCCTTGCAGAAGAAAGGGTTTTTTCTACAACCATGAAGTAGAATTCATTAGATCCTGCAGGAGGTTCTTTCCTCGGTTTTCACTGGACAGCGACAATATGTTCAAATGTATCTGCATTAGTTTGGACACGAGTAGCACGGAGCAGTGAAGGGAATCTGGAGACTCGAGGGTGTCTGTGTGTGTGTGTGTGTGTGTGTGTCCTGCACAGAAAATATAAAACATTGAGTGAGTGTGTGTGGTGTGTATATTATGTTATGTATCAGTAGAGACTGTTTCTCTCTTCCTTCCACTACATCCCTGCAGGCGCTGCCCTGGGCTGTCAAACCCACGCCCAACCACACACACACACACACACACACACACATACACACTGTAATGCAATGTACATCAGAGCTGCTGTTCAGTACATTGACCTCCACAAGCCTTTGGTACCTCAGTATCTTATATAGGCGAGCAGTTTGCCCCGGCTGCCAGTCTTTATGCCAAGCTAGGCAAAACAGGTCATGGATGTATTTCCGTGTGGGACCATCTGAGAAGCAGTTGTTGGAAACATCAGGCTGTCAAAGAATCTGTTGCAGGTGATGGGATGAATCATTCTTCAACGAAACTCTTACTCTGGGAGAAAAGTGAAAACACATGTTTCATGGAGAAAACAAGCCACATAGACAAGCGCCTGGCTTTGAAGAATATTTGACATGATGGACAAACAGTGGAGTTATTACTTCCGGGTTCAAGACTTTTACCATTGACCTAGATTGGGAAACAGAAGTCACTAAAACAGCTAATCTTTTTTATTTTGAGGTGAACTTCCTAGTAAGACTTACTTATAAAGTCAATTCAGAATGAAAATACCTTTTCCATATCCACATATTATTCACATACAAGATATTGATTTGGATTTGATGAAAATGCACACATGCTTACATCAGCTAGTACCAACCAACGTCCACGTATAAGTCTCACCGGAAGTACGTCACAGATGACTTTTAAATCGGTAGGTCCTAAAATGCACTAATCCAGAGTTATTTTCCTTCCTCCATTCATGTGAATGAGACTGGGGGCTGGGAGGCGGGGTTAAAGGAATCACTGGCCTCAGCCAAATGTGTCCCATGTTGGAGTCCTCGTAAAAGCTTCCAATCAATTTTAAATACATAAGAATGAGCCTGTTAGAAAATGCATTCTGACAAGCAAACATGTGACAACCAGACATGTAGATGCTGCCAACAGTTTTAAGTCCATGTTTATCTGAGTTAAGCATCTAACTGGTCTGGATGGCTGAGACAAAACCACACGAACATGCATGTTCTTCTGAGGCTTCATTTGAAGACGAATGCATCACCACGGCTGAGACAAGGCTGTCGGAGTGTTTTTAATCAACATGGCACACACTACAAGCGGATCAGCAGGGGGAGATGCAGCAGAAAACACTCGCTCAGCCTGAAATATATAATAAAGTAGATCCTCCATCATAATATAAAATAAAAAGAATAAAACATGAACTCTGGCTTCATTAAATCAGATAATGTTAGTTCCCTCTTCTAAACTCTCTTTCTCCGACCTGCCCCCCTTTAGTTAACAACGTACAATTCATGGTGCTACTCTGGAGCTGATTTTTCTGGCCCAGTGCCAGTTGTTGGTGGAAACAGAAAAAACGGTTCCAAATTAAGCACTGGAACTGCTTTGGTATCAGTGAAGTTCATGTCATACACAACCAGAAGATATGTACCATTATATTCAACTTCATGTATTTGTGATTCTGCTACATTTGAAGGTCATCTAATGTTTTACCTTCATGAAAACTACAATTTGTACAAAAAAAATAAAGTCTGAAGTGAAAATGTAAATTTTTTAAATATCCATTATTTAAGAAACCTGAGTTTTAGGCAGACAGATGCATTATTGTTAGCCAGCTGTTGTTTTTCGCTGGTGTAGTATTCCATGGCGAGCGTGTCTTCCAGATTAATCCTTTGTATGGGCACGTACTTGGCAGAAAACTGATTTTGACTGTGAACGTCTTGGCTGACAGACAAATAACGGCTTGCAGCTTCCTCACCCTTTACTATCAGTCAGATTATTGACAGCGGCTCCTTCCTCTTTAGTTTCTGCTGCGCATCAAGTAAAAAAAACAAAAAAACTGAGAAGCCACAGTGACGCTGTTGTCAGTTTATGCAGGAAAAACAACAACTGCTCACTTCCTCTGCTCTGAATTTAAAATCCTGAATTTAGTCCCAGTGACACAACAAGAAAGAAAGAAGCCTGGAATGTCAAACTGTCTAGAAATTACATTTTTCAACCAAAGCACTGAAGTACTTAGTTAAGGTGGGAAATATTCTGGTTTGGGTTAAAAAGGCTACCAAGATTCATCATCATTGTCATGGCTCTAACAATAAACGTGTAAGTAGAGCATATACATGCTTTTCTTCTTCTTTTCTTTCATTTAGTGTCTTTAATAGATTTTTTGTGAAATCTGATGTGATGTAAAATGTCTCCGGAGTGTCAAAGTCTAAAGTCCAGGTCCAAAGGGAGTTACAGAATCTCAACAGGGAAATGATTTAAACACCTCTATCTTGCCTTTTCTTCCTCAACGTGGTGACGTCATCAAGTCATAGATTTGCATACTATCTGCAGCGTTTATCACACCTTCAAATAAAGTGAGAGTGGAGCTGAGCGTGGAGTTGTTGAGAAGACAATGCCCTTTGTTTGCACTTCTAGAGGAAAAGAAGCTGAAGAACATAAGGCTAACATTTATTGTATCACTATGACAAAACACTAATAGGCTTACCAATCACAACAGAGTAGACCAGGCATACTGAAATACAAGTATGAACCAGAAAAAGAGGAGCATAGGTCATCTTCAAGGAACGATATAGTGGTCATTCTTTAAAAAAAAAAAAAAAGGAATTGTGGTCTGAAACATAATAGAACATTTAGCTGCTTTTTCTTTTACATTTTTGTTTTGTTCCGTTTTAATTTAATATCAAATGTAATGTCATTTTAATCCAAGTTTTGTTGTTTGTTTTGTTGAACTATGTGGTTTTGTACCGCTTTTTGTTTAGTTTTGTTTGTTAACCATGTGTTTCAAACCGTTTAGAACTGTGACCTTTCAATTGCTAAGCGAAAAAAAAATGTAGTTTTATTTTTTTTTTATTTTTTTATGGGAACAAAATGTTGTAGGAAACATGGTTCAATCTGAGATATGAGAGGTGGCTGCTCACAACAGAGCTTAAATTAATATATATATATATATATATATATATATATACCTGCGCCCTAACAGGCCCGCCAACTTCTCTCCAGGTAGCTAGGTAGCTCTGAAACAATAGAGGAAAAAAGTTAATTAAAAGTGGTGCAGTGAGCTAAAAGGTGAACGTTAATGAAAGGGGGAGGGAAAGGGGGAGGCTGGAGATAATGAAAATAGTCCCTGAACTTGATTTCCTTAATCACTGCATGTCCCTCTTTCTGTTAATTGGAGATAATTATAGGATTTTAATTTTCTTATGTAGGTTAAAGAGGATCGAGAGTGAGAAGTCAGCGCAGCTGGAATTACTGAGGCCGATGAAGACGAAGAGGCCAACAGTGTCTATTAGTGACTCACACAGCTGAACATTTCAAGATGTAGTTAAAAAAAACATTTTATTGTATTAATGTTGGTGAAAAAAATACCAAAACTAGCCTTTAAAATTAGACTTTACAGTAAAGAAAAAGCCTGTTTTGATCGAATACAGACTGATTTTTTTTTTTTTTTCAGGAATAATTACAAGAACAAAATTCCTCTTTTTTCATTATTAGTTATTATGTCTCACACATTTCTCATATTTTTATATATTTTTCCAGTCTGTCAAACAAATTTCCTCTTATTTTTATTATTGGTAAATTAATATTCTCTATTTAACTATTGATCTTCTTCTTACAGTTAAGTCGACCATGCTGCTCCGTTTTATGATCAAGTGGGATTCATCATTCAGCAACCTGGTAATTGATGGTTAAAGGTCCCATATTATAATCACAATATGGGACCTATAATAATGTTGGTGGATCAGCAGTTGACTTCTCTTATTTTCTCTCTTAAGAGGAAATTAAAAGAAAAAGAGAGACTTTCAATGGAAAACCCAACATGTTGGCGGTCTGACTAATAATGTGGTTATTCAAAAAGCTCTATTTGTTATTCGACCTATGAAGAGTCAAATCTAAAGTCTGTTAAAAAGAAATTAAATTATATTTAAGGAAGAGCAGGACCATGATACAATGGTTATCTTTTTGATTACAGACTTGACTCTACTGGATAATAACTTCTTGGACTTTACCATCAAAAGGTCTGAATTTTCCTGACACTAATTTATGAAGGCAATTGTTTTGCCTATTTTTCAATGAATGGATCTCAGATTAGGTTATATAATGATGCTTTTCTGGCAAATAAATTGAGGGCACACATTATTAATTTGAGGGAAAGAAGATAGAACCTCCTTAATTGAGAGTAGTAAACATTTGGAGCACATAAATGAGGGCCGGATTTATCCAAACACCGAAGGTAGAGCAGATGTTTGAGGTGTTTATTTCACCAACATGTTGGATGAACCAGACTATAGGAAAACAGTGTGTTTGTACTGGATGTGTACAGGTGTTGACTTCCCCGGTTTGAAAGCTCGATTTTCCACTTTCAGGGCTGCTGACTGAACTAATGGCACAAAGCACAACAGTCTACAGCAGCTAAATGTTTGAAATGGCTTTCTGATATGTGTAATATCTGAGAGGTTTGGGACTAAGTGGATATGTGAAGGAGGCAAAAAGAAAAGCCTGCAGCTTTAATATGTTTTTATATAGACGGTGAGCTGTAGCTAATGCTTTGTGTTGCCTCTCCATTATCTCAGAAATATGAAGAAAACACGACTATTTGTGTTGGAAATGCACAGCGGTGTTCGGCAGACCACAGTCAAATGGCCTTTTGTATTGGAGAAAATGGTGTGAGCTCGGTCAAATGAAGTGATTATGAAAAACGGACCGTCTTTTTTTCCGGTGGGGCAGACGACATGCCAGAAAATGGGCAGAGTGTCCAGTAATTTGAGTTTATTTATGTGATGCGTGTCGGCGAGGTGAAAGCAGAGCGGCGAGGCAAAGGCAGATTGATCTCTCAGAGGCAATCACGACGGGAAACAAGCTGAAAATAGGCTGGTGGCATCTAACAGTCTCATCTGTGAGCAGGATTACACAGCAGCAGAGGAACCTTCACCTGTCAGAGAGGTTGATGTGGTTCAGGAGGTAAAACCACAACAGGACGGGTCAGGAGGGCGTCAACATTAATGACAACATACAGAAAAAAAACTGCTATTCATTTATCAAAAAAATCTGTTGTAGTCAAGACCATCTAAGCCGTGACCAAGTCAAGACCAGACCAGTGTGAGTCCCACACGATATGACCCATTACGATACAATGTGGAACATACAGACTCTCCTAAAACTGATCTGGGGTCCGTTTCACAAAGCAGGTTTAGTGAAAACCTTGAGTTAGTTAACCCTGAGATGAGGGAAACTCTGGTTTTTCGGTTTCACAAAGCCAGTTCAGCATAAATCTGAGTCAGTTACCCGGGTAACATACTCCGTGAACCTAACCTGCTCGCTAGCAGGTTTGCTTCAACAAACCCTGAGTTTCTCCCTACATGTCTCCGCCTTTTTCCGGAATCTGAACCAACTCTGAAAAAAATGTGCCGTCCTTTCATCGTCAACCTAATCGATATGGAAATAAAAGTGATTCTAGCAGCTTTGGGTTGGGAGACAATTTTAATTACCTTTCCTTCCAATCACATTAGATATTATCTAAACAATATTCTCCGACATTTTCAACATTTCATATCGCGGACATAATCCGCAACCAGATTCTTTGCGGAGGTAGTGTTTTTGCGAACGGGAGATTTATGAAATGTTTAAGTACATTTCTGTGTTGAAATATCTGCTTATATTTACTGTTTAATATGTGAAATATGATTAAAATCATATGCCTTAGTCAACGTATTTGCGCAATATTCTTATGCTTAATTTTCAACTGACACCACTTTCTTTCTGTGCCTGGGGGGATTACACCCAATGAAAATGATCATTTATTTGATGCACTACTTTGTGAACTACGGGAGTTGAACCCCTGTCGCCTGCACCATAGGCAGCTACTAACCGTTACACCACAGTGTTGCTCTGCAAAGCTGAAAAATAAACACTTATTACCTTTAGATCAATAGACTGTTTCATTCAGTTATACACATTAGATCGGGCAGTAATTGTCTGCCACGCTAACTATCGCTACTTTGCTGCAGTTACGTTGCTCCGCTTTCTCAGGATGAGCTCGTTTTCTACATAAACACTCAGTAATATCTAATGACGCTCTCCCCGTTGCCATGGTGAATCATAGTATCGGAGCTCCATTGATGATGGCTTTGTAGAGTCGGCAGGCACGCGTGTAACTCAGAGTTTACATACTCAGAGTTGACTGAACTAATTCAAAACCGCTGTTCTGAAACTGAAAACTCAGAGTTGCCCATCTCAGAGTTGGTCAACTCAGAGTTCAGGGTTAGGTTCAGAGTTTGTTGAACCTGCTTTGTGAAACACTAAAGAAAATCATATGTAGGTTCCTCTTCACTGACACCTCTTATTACTGCATGTACTATATATGGCCTCGCGCCGAGGTGCAGCCGCTTCAGAAACACCCCTCGGCAAAGTGATGATCCTGTGTAGAGGGAGTGCGTGATCAACCAGGTGATCAAGCAGACGTGGAGCTCTTGATGTTGCTCTGCTTTTGGAAAGGAGGTGGGAAAATACCATAAAAAGATGCATTATGAAAACTTGTAAAACCGCTAATATTAACCTTTTATTGTCTGTTCCAACCATGTCTGGGTAGGAAGTGGTTAAGTGATCAAACCCACATTTTGCTCCATTTAATTGGCTGTCTGCGCCAAGTGTCGCCAAGTTTAGGTGTAGACAACAAAACCAGCGTTAGGTTTAGACAACAAAACCAACGTTAGGTTTAGACGACAAAACCAACGTTAGGTTTAGACGACAAAACCAACGTTAAAGAGACAGTGTGTAGGAATTACTCCCATCTAGTGGTGAAATTGTATTTTGCATTCAAACGAATAGTGCTCTCTAGCGCGTCGCTTTGTTGCAACTACGGTAGCTGCTAAGAAGCTATGACAACATGTCATCCAATACCACTTCACCAGTAAGTAATTACTCCTGGAGCAAGATAGTGAATTATGTTGCCATGTTGATATTGGTCTAGTGTTGGTAGCCTTCCATTAATAGCCTATAGCATCGGCTAACAACTAAACACACAACAAACACAAACAAATGTAACTAAAGCTCTTATATTGCTCTACAACACTGACTGTTAAAGGTCGTCCACCACGGGCGAATAACAAAGCTCGGTAAAAGTCGCTCTCTGGGAGCTCCAGGGGGAACAGCGGGACGTGGGTGCACCAGTATCCGAGATCTGTGCCCCACAGGCGAAAAAAAAAAGTCAGTCAAAGTCGCTGTCCACTCCAGGGGGGAGAGCCGGTCCTGCTCACGTACCCTCTCGCGCCTCTCGCTGATGTGATCTCCTTTCAGTCACGCTGGCTCTGAACAAAATCGCGTTTAGGTGTTTTGTCCCTCTCCAGTTATAGTCTTCAAAATGGCAGAACGACATGGAAGCCTGCTGAGGACTTACCCGTCCAATGTAAATACAAATAAGAAATTATTTGCTTACGAGGATAGATCAAATTATTGGCAGAGGTAATTATACACTCATGAGGACCTATTTATGAATGAAGATATTGATTTTAGCTAATAAATTACTTAAAATGTTACACACTGTCCCTTTAAGTTTCACCAACAAAACCAACGTTGGTTGAAAAAGTGTGTTTTGTATGTATCCACCTTCCCAAATCCCACCATCAGTAGTCATATTAATCAATATTTAATAATATGTCACTAGCTGTGGACGTTGCACAGTCATGTGCATTATTTGTGTATCCACCATGAAAAACAATGCTAATTAACTCTTATTTACACAGTTTTACTGCTGAGACATAAATAATTCCAAAACCAATAGATTTAAATTTTATCACAATTTCACCATCTGTGGTGACACAGTTAGACAATTTCACAGACTGTGTTCGCCGTTGACATCATGGTGAAGAAGAAGAAGAAGAGTAGCAGGGCGATGCTGTCTTCACACTGGAATTAAACTTTGTTCTTTCCTCTTGCAAACATTTTATCATTCTGAGCAGAACAACCATGTGTGAGATGAAAAAAACCACAAAGTAGACCACAAAGTAAGAAACCAGTGATACACAAATACTCATGTTTAGCGATTACAGTCATGGTTCACATGGCGGTTGGCATTTGACGACCAGTGAATGAAAACCATGAGCTGCCAGGAGACTTAAGTTTTTTTTTTTTTTTCATCCTCAACAGATCCAAGATGTCAGCCCAGAGTGGAGTGGTGCAGAGCCTCAGAAGCCACCACCGGGCCCCAAGCGAGCTGCAGCAGCCCCCCAGCTTACATTTTATCTGGTGCTCTTTAATTGACTCGCAGTGTGACGAAGGAACAGCGAGGGACGGAGCTGAGAGGAAAATGATGTTCCTAGATGTGGAAGACAGTTGTGGGAGGGCTGTGATGAAAAAATAATGATGCGAGTTACATTCTATTACAAAAAAATATGGAAGACGGCAATGAAGTCCCCCCCCGCTACGGTTTCTCCTAAATATCACCCTCATTGAGCACTGCTGCCGCTAGGAATGCTGGGACATTACACAGTTGCTGGGAATGTGCTCACACACAGAAATGTTCCCGTGTGTGTGTTTTAATTGATGCTGCTTTTAATGTATTTTTTATAACATATTTCACCTCATTATGGATTTTATTTCTTGGTTCTTGGGCTGTAGAGCTCATTAACACTGTGTTAATGCGCTTTTTATGGTTGCAGTATTATTATTGCTGTTATTATGAACACACATGCACAATATATAACTGAATTTTGAGGGGTTTATTTGAGAATTGGATTAATGAGGTCTTTGGTTCAGAGCAAAATACATGAAAGAGATTGCCATGAAATTGACTTTAATTCTAATAAACATATTGATTGATTGGAATTTACTCCAAAGTCCACTTACTACTCTTTTATTTCAACGTGACCAATGAGGGTAAGACGAGTCAAAATCCAGTTCTGATAAGTGAATCCAGTGCTCAAGTGGCTTAAACCTGCATTCTTTCTACTAGCCATCAGGTTTCAAGTCTTTTACAAAAATAAGTCAGATTGTTTCGAAGTCTATGAGAAAATGGCAACAGCCCAAAACCCTCTCTGTGTGTTTCCAAAGTGAAGGAGGATCCTACAATGGCTGAATTTAAAGAATGCTATGTCACCTAATCCTTTAATGTTGAGGATTCCTTCCAGTTCTACCAAGTCCTTTATTGAGGGGATTTTTAAGGATCCAAGACCCACAATCATATGTATTTCTTGTCCCCCAGTTTGGATTTCACCTCAGCAGTCAGCCAAAAATCTGTTCCTGAGAAATTGCCATTCCAGTTGCTAAATCGCTCATATTTGATCTACAAGGCCTACTTTAAAAGTTTTTCGTGCGACGACAGCCTCGCTCAGTGAGCTGCTCATAGCACTGAGTCGGACAGCAGCAGAGGGAGACAGCATGGTTGGGCAGCGTGTTTCGCATCTAAGTCGGAGCATTAATTCAACCAGACCAGAGTTGGTGATTGTGGGAACAGTGGAAAAACTAATCAAGATGGTTTTGATGAGTTTGATTCTGTTTCTACGGAGTCTGAATGAAGTTACAATTGGAAAGGTAAAATTACTATATTTTCCAATGGAGTCTGGCAGGTTTGAGGAGATCTTAATGGCTTTTCCTCTTTATCCAAGACAGTTTTGATGAGTTTGATTTTGTTTCTGTCGAGTTTGAATGAAGCATGTCAAACAATCATCAAGCTACAATTGGTGTTTTTAGGAATCTGGTTGCTTTAAGGGAATATTAAATATCTTGTACGTTTATTAATCATAATGGTTGTAAAAAGTTTTGTTGCTTTTTTTAATAGGACTAGGCCTGTGTTTTGAATCTGTGGAATATGTTTTATGAAAAAACAATATTCCTATTAGATATTGTAATTAATATTTCTAAAGAAAGTATATAAAAAAATATCACATCTATTCCTTCCAACACTGGCACACTTTACCAAGGAAGAATCCATGACTTTGAGAAACACGTTGGTGCTCAACAATTAACTACATTTTAACTATATATATATATATATATATATATATATATATATATATATATATATATATTTGGTTCACAGGCTTTGAGAGGAGGCAGAAATGTGTAAATGACAATTGCAAAATTAATATTTCATATTGTTGGGGTTGTAGCAGGAGCAGATTTGGTTATCAACAGTTAATTATTAATGTCAATATGATTATCGATATTGATAATTATATTTAATATATTATCATGATATAATCATGAATAAACGGGGCACCACCCTGGGATCAGGGAAAAGATAACCTAAAACTGTATTCAGTCTCAATATAAAGGTTTTATACTCACATGCCAATCATCGTGATCATTGGCATAGGAGTACAAAACCAATCGAACAATTAAAAAGGCGTGAAATTCAAGCACTAGCCTTCACAACCTGCTGTTATCCAGTGACATATACACAACAAGCACAAGAGACCGCTAGTTATAATATAATAAGATTTATTAAAATCAGTAATAATGATCACAATCAATAACACTGCAATTAACAAAGCCTTATTACCTAACTACCTAACACACAAAACTAAGCTAAACGGAAGGAGGGACACACGTGGAGTGTGTGTGTGTGTGCGTGCGTGTGTGCGTGTGTGTGTGGGTGGGTGCGTGTGTGTCGAGAGAGAGAGAGAGAGAGAGAAGGAGAGATGGCTATGTGCGGCCACCAGATGGAGCTATTCCTCACAGCGTTCAGGGGCGGAGCCACTGATGTCCGACAGGATCGCGAGAGGGAGAGAGAGAGAGAGCTATGGAGCTATGTCCTTAACGTCCGGAGCTGGAAACAGCTGGCGGAGGATATGTGCGGGCGGCGAATGTGTGGGTGTGCGTTAGCGGGACACAAACAAAGAGAGGAGGAGAATGCGCGCACAATACTCTAAGGCTCGGGAGGCGTGTTACTATCACACGGGCGCGTGAATGAACTGGCGTCCATTCAATGGGACCGGTCTTTTAACTGATAGTAGACGCTTATTGGGCTCGCGAGTATGGCTGAGGTTTAGTCAAAAGCACTGTTTACAGAAATCAACCCACGATCAGCATTCAAATACAACATGGGAAGCACCGGACTCGGCGGTCCGTGATCAAAACTTAAAACACGTTAACAAGAATTACACGCATATCCTACACTATCAACTTATGTCTCTGCCCAGACTGATAGCCTCTTACTGGTGTCGTTGCGTAAGCTGCGAGTCCGTCCTGGCGATGACGGCGTTCCGTAACGGCGGTAGTTCGTGGGCCCCGGCGTCAGCGGGGGACGTGATGAGTCGGCTTCGTCCAGACGAGAGCGGAGCGGGTTTCCTCTCGTTGATCAAACTCAAATAAAGAAAACAGTCCGTGTTTCTTTCTTCCACGGACGGCGATATAATCGCGGCTTGGCGATTTAGTCAGCTTACTTCAGACAGCGTCTGGTAGCTGGACGGCAGGAACCGGCTTGGTTCCTCTTGTTGCAGCGGTGCGCTGCAGGAGGGGTCGCCTCCCGTTGCAACGTGGTGTTGCGCCAGTTGTAGGAAGAGACGCCAGTGTAAGAGCAAGAGTAAGAGTAAGAGAGCGTTCTCCGGGCGGCTTCGGTTTATAAAGCTCAGGCCGCTCCAGGGGACCCCCCGGGGTTCCCTGAAGATTGTCAGCCAATAGGGCACCAGTTGTGTGGCGTTGCATCTCTCACCTGGGTGAGATGTGAAACTAAAATGGCGGTGTAGTTTTTAATCCCCTTTGTCCTGTTGTCCTGGCCGCATGTGTAGGCTTTTGTAGGCCGCATTGTGTATTCCTTCTAGTGAGGTCCCAACAATATTATACTAATATTTTGTATCCACATATAAAATATTATTGTGCATGATTCCAGTACCTGTTAATTATGCTTTTCTGCAGGCTTCTGGTAACATAGCAATGAAACCTCATGTGTAAACCTCATTACTGCTCACTGAAACGGAGCAATCTATCCCTCTGCAACAAAAGAAGATTCATTGACACAAACTCAGCATGTAACATGTAAAGTAAGAATTGGATGATAAAAGCTGCCGTAAAAGTGCACAAGTGACAAACAGTTCTCTTCAAAAACACTGTGAAAGTCACATCTGAAACAATGGAGAGTAAAAGTCCATCAGTCTTGATATCAAAGCAGCAGGAACGCAGCACCAAACTCAATTTAAAATCTGCACTAAATAAAGCAACGAGAGCACCTCGCTGAGTGTGACACAGTTTCATCAGGTTCAGATTAGATGAAACTTTATTGATCCCCGCAGGGAGACGGTGTCACTGCAGACGGAAAATAATAAAATGCCAAAATTGAATATAATTAGAAATATGGTAAATTAAATTCCACTGTGTTGAGGACAAAGGAAGAAGAAACAAATAACTGGAAAGGAAAAGAACTCCTAAACACCTAAACTGCAGAGAGAGCAAGAAGAAAGCCTCAGTGCTCTGCAGCAGGACAAGGTAACGTTATTTGTACAAAACATTTCATCCACGGGTTCAAAAAATATATTGAGATTAGAACAAAGAAATGTCAGAAGAATTTTCTTTTAAAAAGGGGGTACAAATGTTCAGAGAGGTTTTTTGTGCCTTTTTTCTTCATAGGGTTGATTTTGCCACACAGTTTGTACTGTGTTCTAATCATTTAGGGCAATGTTGCAAATCAATGAGCAGAGGCAATATTGGAATGATAATTTTGTCTTTAATGTGAAAGGGGAAGGATTACCGCGATGCATTTTCATACAGTTAATAGACTTGTAAGAAAAACATGAAACAGTCAAGACATTTAATCAATTGGTTTGGCTTCGAGACAACAAAACCATGTATTTAGTTAGTCAATTACCTCAACAGACCCACATACAAAGTAGTCATGGTAACGTCGCCATTGGTTTGTGGACTACAGTTTTTGAAACCTCGAGTTAGCGTTTGGGTGTTTCCATCTTGGATTTTGGCTGTCGCTAGTGATGTCTAAATGAAGCTTCGTGAAGCATTTTCTTTATTTTCTGAGCCCAATAGATGGCGCTCTCTGTTCAACAAAGGGTTGAAAGCAATGAAATATATCGGCCTTCAACCCTTTGTTGAACAGAGAGCGCCATCTATTGGGCTCAGAAAATAAAGAAAATGCTTCAAGAAGCTTCATTTGGACATCACTAGCTGTCGCCATCTCGGATTTTTATGTTGCGACCAGTGAAGGAAGTGTCCATATTTGGACTGTGGAGGAGCGACAAGGGGATCTGATGAACACAAACAGCAGAGCAGCAACCTTACTGGATCTGGATCCATCTGGATTCTGGTTCGAAAGCTGCTAACAAAGTGAGCTGTAATATGATGTTAAATTATCGGTCATTTTAATAATAATAACAATTCAGTCAGACAACTCACATTTAACATATTTATTGTAGTAGCAGCACATTATTAGAGTTTGGCGTCTAGGCTCCGGCCTCATCACTCCCCAGCTAAACTTACAAGAGACAATGGGTAGTGATGAGTAAATATCTTAACCCCCTCTCCGGAGCCTACAGGTGGATGCTGGGGAGGTGGGAGGGGTTTGTACGAAGTTGACAGCAGTACTGACGTGCAGCAGAGGCAATGACAGCCGAAGGGGGGACACGGGAAACGTCATAGCTTAAATAGACCGCCAAATAGGGAGGATGTGAGTGGGAGAAGATTATTGGACTATGAGGTATGTCACATGATTATGAAGGCGCGGCTCGAGTTGTCTGCCTGAACTAGCTTGCAGGCTTCGCTCCATTACATTTTATTTGTTGGTGCCTTTCAAACACCCAAGGTCACCTTACATGATAAATTCAATTCAATTCAATTATATTTATAGTGTCAATTTTAGTAGCTGACGGCATTGTAGCGTGGTAGCAACTGTAGCAAGACGTGATAGCCCCACCAGCCCCTGCTTTTCTGGTCTGTTGGACGCTAAATGGACCATAATGTACTAAATGAACATCATGCTGGATTGAAGAAGTCTTGAAACTAGAGATTGAGACTAAAACTCATGTTTACAGTGTTTACTGAGATAATACATCAAGAGAGAAGTAGGCTCATTTTCTTGTAGACGTCCCGGCAGTCAGACTTCTTTTTCAACCCCCCTGATGGCCAGTAGAGGGAATGCAAGTGTAAGGCACTATGACAAGAAGACATAGACATGATAAAACATGGCTGCCTCACTGGATGAAAGCATGCAGGCCTGCCCCTCACCTCCTCCGTCGTCTCCTTCAGCACATCTTTGAAACCTGGACTGAAATATGTTGCAAGTGGCTCTCTCTCTATCTCTGAATCTATTCCATCTTCCCCTTTGTCTTTTATCCCCCCTCAATTTTCTCTCCCCACCCCTCCCTCTCCCCACTCTTTACTCTCTCTCTCTCTCTCTGAAGGCCCACCCTGTAGATTTGCTGAATAGGCAGATCATGAATCGAGCGGCGTTGTAGAGGCGGCCGTTTCCACAGCACGCTTTATCAAAGTCAAGCCAATGTATTAAACACAGCACTGAGGCATAGTGAGAAGGATAGAAAAAGAGAAGCGATCTCTCCTCCTCCGCCGCCGCCTCCACACTGAAATTAGGACACGGCTTCACTGGTCGCCGGGGGTTACCGGGAGAACAGGGAGCTTCCTTTCCTGCGAGAAGAACAGGAAGAACACCAGGCCTCATGCTGCAGGCTCATCACAGATTTGTGGAGTCAAAATGTCTTCTCTTCTTTTAACTCCTCCTTATTTCTTTGGATAGTCATCCAGGGAGGAAATCCCAGATACAAGCAGCCAAGTTAGGTTTCCGGGCTTGGATACGATGTAAGGAGCTCAAGGTACAGGTCTTCAGCGTTTGGACCCAATCCCTTCTGAAGTAGTGAGAATAACTGATCCAAAATGCAGTGGACTCAGATAGGGAGCCGTCAACCACACTGACACTTTATCACGTCATCATGATGACATATAACAGAGCTGATGAGTCAACTTGGATCCACTCAGGACACCATGACCTGCAGCTGTAAAACTGGAGTCTTCAGACATGATGATATTCGGTACTAGATCAGGTCTGGGTTACTTGGAGGAAAATAATTTTATAATAATTCTACTTGTTGTCATTTATGTTTTCTATTTTACTTTACTTATTTTATGAAATGTATATTACTCTGTTTAGATTGGTGCTATTGTTTTTTGTTATTCTTCGAAATGTTGTTGTTTTTCTTTTGCTTCAACTACAACATCATTAGGAAGGAAATTGTAGAAAATAAAAAAGTAAGAAAAAAAACCACATAATTAGATTGGAAAAAAGAAAAGAAAAACGGTTGTATTTTTTATTTAAAAAAAAAAAATAACATTGTTTTAGATTTTTTCTTATTGGAAACTGGACAGGAACAGCTTGATACCTTCACACCAGCTTTTATTGTAAGCTATGTAAGCGTCACAGGGGAGGGAGATATCCATCCATTCATACCTCTTATCCTGTATTCAGGGTCGCGGGGGGGGGGGGGGGGGGGTAGAGACATGTAGAGACAGACAGGTAACCAGTCTATCACAGGGCTGACATGTACAGACAGACAGGTAACCAGTCTATCACAGGGCTGACATGTACAGACAGACAGGTAACCAGTCTATCACAGGGCTGACATGTACAGACAGACAGGTAACCAGTCTATCACAGGGCTGACATGTAGAGACAGACAGGTAACCAGTCTATCACAGGGCTGACATGTAGAGATAGACAGGTAACCAGTCTATCACAGGGAGACATGTAGAGACAGACAGGTAACCAGTCTATCACAGGGCTGACATGTACAGGCAGACAGGTAACCAGTCTATCACAGGGCTGACATGTAGAGACAGACAGGTAACCAGTCTATCACAGGGAGACATGTAGAGACAGACAGGTAACCAGTCTATCACAGGGAGACATGTAGAGACAGACAGGTAACCAGTCTATCACAGGGCTGACATGTAGAGATAGACAGGTAACCAGTCTATCACAGGGAGACATGTAGAGACAGACAGGTAACCAGTCTATCACAGGGCTGACATGTAGAGACAGACAGGTAACCAGTCTATCACAGGGCTGACATGTAGAGACAGACAGGTTACCAGTCTATCACAGGGCTGACATGTAGAGACAGACAGGTAACCAGTCTATCACAGGGCTGACATGTACAGACAGACAGGTAACCAGTCTATCACAGGGCTGACATGTACAGACAGACAGGTAACCAGTCTATCACAGGGCTGACATGTAGAGACAGACAGGTAACCAGTCTATCACAGGGCTGACATGTAGAGATAGACAGGTAACCAGTCTATCACAGGGAGACATGTAGAGACAGACAGGTAACCAGTCTATCACAGGGCTGACATGTAGAGATAGACAGGTAACCAGTCTATCACAGGGAGACATGTAGAGACAGACAGGTAACCAGTCTATCACAGGGCTGACATGTAGAGACAGACAGGTAAGCAGTCTATCACAGGGAGACATGTAGAGACAGACAGGTAACCAGTCTATCACAGGGCCGACATGTAGAGACAGACAGGTAACCAGTCTATCACAGGGCCGACATGTAGAGACAGACAGGTAACCAGTCTATCACAGGGAGACATGTAGAGACAGACAGGTAACCAGTCCATCACAGGGAGACATGTAGAGACAGACAGGTAACCAGTCTATCACAGGGCCGACATGTAGAGACAGACAGGTAACCAGTCTATCACAGGGCCGACATGTAGAGACAGACAGGTAACCAGTCTATCACAGGGAGACATGTAGAGACAGACAGGTAACCAGTCTATCACAGGGCCGACATGTAGAGACAGACAGGTAACCAGTCTATCACAGGGCCGACATGTAGAGACAGACAGGTAACCAGTCTATCACAGGGAGACATGTAGAGACAGACAGGTAACCAGTCTATCACAGGGCCGACATGTAGAGACAGACAGGTAACCAGTCTATCACAGGGCCGACATGTAGAGACAGACAGGTAACCAGTCTATCACAGGGAGACATGTAGAGACAGACAGGGAAGGGAGATATTGGAAATTAAATTCAAAGAAAACAAAGTAAAAAAAAACAACAAAAAAAACTAAAACAACATCTATGAATTAGGTTGACAAAACACAAGAATGTCCTCCTTATTTGTTTCTGTTCCAAACACTGGTGAACTTGGAACCTTCCTCCAGATCTGGTTTCATCTTATGTTGTGTATCAACCTTGTAGTAAATCAATAATATTCCAAGCTCTTTAAATCACTGTCAGTCCTGAAAATGCTTCCCCTCTGTATCTGCAGCTCCTGACAGTTTGAGGTGTACCCTTTTGGTCTTGGTTTCACTTTCTGGCCTTGGACCACACAGATTTTTAGTGGTGTTGTTTGCAGCAGCGGGCGGTTGCACCTCAAGTACCTCCCTATCAACACCTACAATATTAACGCTACTGCACAGTGCGGCCTGCATGTAGAAGCCTCGGGTGTTCCTGAGATGTTCACTGAGTGAAATAATGACAGGCAGGTGAGGATTTGTCTTTTACATTTACATTTAGGGCATTCAGCAGACGCTTTCATCCAAAGCGACTTACAATAAGTACATTTGTTGGAAGAAAGTATATCGCTATCAGTACAGTAAGGATCTTAGTTTAAAAAGTCAGGGCAACTGAGAGCTGAGACAACTGAGAGGCTAAGTCCCACCCCTTCCTGTATCTCCCATGGGACCTTATTCCTGAAAAAAATCTGTACAGCGTTCAAGGCGAGAGACAAATATTTTTCCATCGTGTTTGAATTGTACCATAAATTACACATTTTATCTTTGTCCAGTTAAAAGAGAGGGGGGGAGCTTACCCTCATGTAGACCGCACGAAAAATTTGCTTTACTTTCTTTAACGTACATTCATATTTCAATAGTTATATGACAAAATAATCTTAAACTGACAAACATCGTTTGATGTCATGTGTTTTCTGCGACCACAGTGATGCGGAAGGTCCTGAACATGCATCATTATGTGATGACAATGTGTTGGATTGTTTATGAAAAAGCAAAGAGAATAATAATAGATCACCCCGACTTCTATTGACACATAAACAACACCAGGAAATCTATTATTACAGGAAAATAATTAGAGGGAATTATTAATTAAACAGTCATGCCACAGGAGGAAAGGGGGCAGAAAAACTGGTGTAACCGTGGTAACCAGAGCTGTCATTTGAAAATATGCCATTGTTTGCAGCACAGATTTTAGTAGACATTACGTTCAAAGTTTATGACAAAGAGCTGCATCATGATATGAAAACATTGTACCGCTGCAAGTCAAGCAGGTGTGTGTGTGTGTGTGTGTGTGTGTGCGTGTTCATATTATTCACTAAACCCATTTTGATACAAGGCAGGTACACATGACAGACTATGAAAAGGCACAGAAAAATGCACAATGTCTGAGGCTTAATGTCTGAAATCGGTTCTGTTGAACAGAAGCTGAAGAGATTTGAAACCCTCTGGTGAAGTTTGAAGCTGTAGGTGTCTTAAGAAAGGTGGATACTAACAAGTGTCTAAACGAGTGACTAAACGTCCTCACATTAAACACTGGTCCACTTTTAACTTTATCATCATAAAAAGTGGTGTTATCCACCGAACAAAACATGCAGGTATCATAACTGTTTGTTTGTCTGCTATATAAAACAGGTGAAGATAATGTTGTATCTATGACAACCAGGCTGGTTATTGAAGGAAGCACTAGCGTGCTGACAGATTCAATGTGTTTGGGTTTTCAGCTTTCCAGTTAAAACAGATCGTCATTGTTCTCCGTGAAGTTTCCTAGAAGTGATGTAACGAAGCCCCGCTGGCCGCTGCATTTTGGGCTCTGATTAATTTGTCCTAATTTAGTTTATATGAAAACTCAGCACCTGTTATTTTCTCCAGGAAATCACAGGTGGACCAGCTTTAAAAGTAAATAAGTGCAGTGGCGTAGATCTAATTTATGCCAGTGTGAGGACTGGTTCATGTGCATTTGGAAAAAAGGCTCTGACAGGTTTAGGAATAGTAACTGATACATATTTGAAAGGGTTGATTTTAGGAATGGGATTTGGTGTAAATGTGTTCCATTTGGTGGTTTGATCGAGCTTCCTCAGGTGGAGAGGTCGTCCACTCGGGTTCTTTAGTTGCCACGACAACCCCTCCATTTCTTGCCGAGCCCTGTGATCTTTTCCTCGATTAGCGTGTTTCCCTACATCAACCTCTCTCTCTCTCTCTCTCTCTCTCTCTTAGTAATTTTATTAATAATAAAATAATAGACTTCATTTCTGGCATACTTCAAACGCACAGTTGACAAAGTGCTTCAACAATCAAATGCATTCAAACATCAAAGTGGAAATAAATTAAAAAGTAAAAGGAAGAAGGCAGCGGGAGATACAAGGATAGAGACAGAGGGTAAAAATAATATATTTGTAAAAATAATAGGATAAAAGCCATCAGATGAAAGGCAGCCTACAAAAATAGGTTTTAAGAAGAGATATAACGGGTGATACTTTCACCTCGCTTCCTTTCTCTCTCTCTGTTCCCCCTGTCGCCCTCTCTCTCATCTGCCGCCTGCTGCAGCGGAGATGAAGTGTTGCTCTTGTTTTAATTATGCAGAGGAGGCTGCAGAGCAGGACAGGACATGTTTCAGTGTCGTCGCCAATTAAGCGGCGTCACCCAGTCGTGGAGCGGGAGGCGAGGAAGAGGAGGAGGAATGAAAGAAAGAGAGAGAGTTAAAGGAAACGACAGAGGGGTAGCTGAGAAATGAAATTAATTAAATGCGTTAGAGTCTTTTTCTTATTTTCCACGCAAATGGAGACGCTTCTCAGGTCTTCTCACTTCAACGTACTGATAGCAGCAGCAGTAACAGCAGCACAAGCTAAAGTACACCAGCGCAAGTAGTACTGGTGTCAAAAAGTAATACTAGTCGTATCAGAAGTAACTGTGGTCGCAGTAATCAAATGTAGTAGCCGTTGATGTAGTTGTACAAGTAACCACAGTAGTATAAAAAGTAACGGCAGGTAGTATGAGCAGTGGAAGTACTTCTAGAGCTGCTCCCAGTAGTAGTGGGAGCAGCTCTAGAAGTAGCAGTAGTATGATTATGGTAGTAATGCAAGTAGGAGAAGTTTAGTAGTACCTGTTGTTGAGAGCAGTAGTTGGTGTTAATTTAGTACAATTCACACAGGATCAAAACATTATTTTTCTCTTGCCATACTGTACCCCCCCCCCCCCCCCCCCCTCTAAATTTTTATGAGTAGTAGCACTAGTAATGTGAGTACTCTTTGTAAAAGATTCTTTTAACGTAGAGACTCCTCACAGACACACTGACTACATGCAGTCTAAACTCTCACTTTCTTTGCCGTATTGATCATTAGCACATGGACTCTAAGGCCATTGATCTGGATTGCATATTCACCAGCTCCCCCCTGATATTTGCCTCTATTGTAGCTTTAAAGTGTCAGGCTGAGACACGGCTGGATAAAGAGCCAACGAGCACAGCACAGCGGCAGGTAATTACCACTCCTCCATCGATAACCATTCTAATAGACTTCCAACTGGCTATTTACATTAGGGAGGCGGTCCTCTTACAATATTGACTTTCATAAAATATATGTGTGGTAGGCTACATTAAAATCAATAAAGCCATTTAAAGAGCATTATCATTAAGAGGCGACTGTGTGTTAAGTGTATCTCTGTGTGTGTGTGTGTGTGTGTGTGTGTGTGTGTATGTGTGTGTGTGTGTGGAGGAGGCTGGGGGAGGTGGCAATCTACTGTGGTGTGATGCCTTAAACCAACATCATTTACTGGATGACTGCACCAACGGTCTGTCTGCCACATGCACTCTTTCTCACTATGGATCTCTCTGTAGTCTACTTTCTATTGGCTTTACAAGACTTGCATGTAAAACCATATTTGGGAGTGTATAAGATTAAAATATCATTATTCAGACTGGAGAGCTGGTGTCACAGACGGCGCTGCTTCTATAAGTAGTTTTAAATTCTAACAATATACTTCCCTGACCTGCTAGACGGTTTGTAGACTACGGTTTCAAAGTGTCTAGTTTGTTATTATTGTCATTGTCATCTTGGAATTTTTTGCAATCAGTGAAGGACGGGACCATATTTGGACTGTGGAGGAGGAACGGGTGATCTGATGAACACTTGCAGCAGGGCGGCGCCCTGAGCAGCAACACAACCATGACACAGCAAATACATGTTTTCCACCAAGAAATGTCTTTCTTTGGTCTTCCTTCAATGAAGAAATAATCTCCAGTTCTGATATACCTGATGATGTTGCATTATGTACACCAGGAGTAGCCTACACGGTGCCCGCGAGCATCTGGAGCTAATAAGTCGCCTGCAGGCACATTCTAAAAATAGAACAAGTCAATGGTGGAGTTGTTCAGTCAAAGCATTTTTGTTCCTGAGGTCAGCATATTGTTTTAATTCTTTACAATGGGAGTACCAGCAGCAGTGGTTTGTTGTGAATTGCTTTACTTCCTGTTTTAGTTTCCTCACCTGTGTCTCGTCTCCCAATCAGCCAGCATTGCTGGTTGCAGTTGTTGTTGCAGTTGTTGTTGGCTCACCACTGTTTTGTCTGTCCTCCATGTGTTCCTAGTAGGGGTGGGAAAAAAAATCGATATTGCAATATATTGTTGTGCTCTCTGTCGCAATAAATAAATCGATACACTGACGGCAAATATCGATATTTTGGGTCTACGGTTTTTTTTAGACTTTTCGGCCGGGTTTGATTGCCTATTTACGGGCAGGATTCCGAGCGGCGCGCTAGAGTTTAGAGGCTCACGGACTCACAGACTCACGGACTCACGGACTCTGGCATCGGGTACCCCGAGGCGGAGGAGAACGTGACCCGCCGGCGCTGCCCTCGTTTCCCCCGCTAGAGCAGCACTGGAGCAGCACTGGTTCAAAAATGAGCGTCATGCGCGAATGAAGCGAATGACGCGAATGAAGCGAATAGTCCAAAATGATCAAGCGGCGCGATACACGCGTCTCACGTGATTGTATTCGCGTCTATTGCGTCCGGTGTGAACGCCGCATAAGCGTGGCCGTGTGCTGGCCGGTGCTGTTGTGAGCTTCAAGCGCTTTTCACACAGCATTGAGGGCATGAGGACCCACTTTTCGGCCGGGCTCGATTGCCTATTTACGGGCAGGATTCCGGGCGGCGCGTGTTTACCGTCCGCTGGAGGGTCCGCATGTGTGGATCAGCGGAGCCCTGTGCTGCCCGGTGTTGCTGTGAGCTCCAAGCGGTTTTCACCCAGCTCTGAGGGCATGAGGCCCGACTTCCCAGGTACTGGATGGGTGAACATAACTCTGCACATAATTGGTTGCATACTGAAATGTGCCCAATATTTCATTTAATTCTGATGTTATTCTTATCTTGTTTAGCTATTGTTAAACTAAAACGGGCCCAAGTTTACATAAAACAAGTTGCTACTGACTTTTCATTATCAGAAAGCACTGTCCTGGTTTACACAAGACATGTTATTAATGTTCATGCACTTTAATGTGTCCAGCTGGACAGTGTTTATTCATTTGTACATTGTACGAAGTTTTGGAATTTATTTTTTATGCATATTTTTTCTTTTTCAGTCACATATCGTGGTATATCGTTGATGAAATTTCTTGCAATATATTGAATATCGCAGATATCGTGTATCGTGATATTATCGTTATCGTGGGCCAAATATCGTCACAGTATCGAATCGTGAGTTACCCGTATCGTCCCACCCCTAGTTCCTAGTGTGTTCCAATGTTGGGGGTCCCTGCTGACGCCAAGCCTGTTCCGGTGTCAGGCTTTCCAGCTGACAGCAACCCAGTTCCTGTCTCAATGGGGGCCCATCTGTCTCCTGTTCCTGGATGACGGGGGTCTTACCGTCTCCTGGTCCTGTCCCTGCGGGGTCCTGTCCATCTCCTGTTTCATGTGTCGTTACGACGGTCCACCTGACGCCTGCTCCATGTATCTTTACAGGGAGTGGGCCCAACTCCATTTCCACGTGTCTCCTATGGCGGTCCCCCCAACTCCACTTTCACGTGTCTCAATGGCTGTCTGCCCAAATCCAGTTGCACGTGTCTCCACGGAGGTCCATCAGACTCCAGTTCCATGGTGGTCCGCCCAACTCCTGTTCTTGTGTCAGCCGAGCTGCAGTCCTCTCCAGTTCCTGCCCCCGCTGGGCACCAGCACTCTCCAGTTCCTGCCCCCGCTGGGCACCAGCACTCTCCAGTTCCTGCTACTGCTGGGCACCAGCACTCTCCAGTTCCTGCCCCCGCTGGGAACCAGCACTCTCCAGTTCCTGCCCCAGCTGGGCACCAGCACTCTCCAGTTCCTTCTTCTGCTGGGGACCAGCACTCTCCAGTTCCTTCTTCTGCTGGGGACCAGCACTCTCCAGTTCCTGCCCCCGCTGGGAACCAGCACTCTCCAGTTCCTGCCCCCGCTGGGCACCAGCACTCTCCAGTTCCTGCCCCTGCTGGGGACCAGCACTTTCCTGTCTCCACATCGCATGAGCATCGTCTGCCCGGTCACCCTCCTGAGCGGCTCCACCCCTGTGGTCGCCTTCCTGCCCAGCCTCCTGATTCACAAAACCTTCAGAATCCTTGAGAAACCTTGCGTCATGATCTGTTTGTCAATGGTTAATTTCCTGTTTTATTTTGTAGTTTTGTCCCCTGTGTGGTTTCCTGTCTTGTACTTCCTGGTCCTTGCTATTTCCACTGTTTTGACTCCCCCACTCTCTTTTGTTGATCGCCCTACCTGCCCTAATGTGTTCACTGTCCCTCTGTCCTGTTGCCTGCATTTTCCCCTTTTCCCTACCATACCCTGACACCTTGTAAACTTTTCCAAACCATTTTGAATATTTAAGATTCTTCAAGAATCATAATGAAACTTTAATGATTCTCAACAATATCAACAGGAGCCTCGCAAACCCATACAATTCTTCTTAAAATGTTAGGGACTTTGTGAAACCAACAACATCCACTAGAACATTTTAAGAGACAGCCTTTAGTATCCTTGGGGAAAAAAAGGAAACGATGCAAGCAATTATCCAGATGAGTTCCATGTGCACCAGACTAGAAAAATGGATACAGCTGAATAGATCATTTTTATGTATATCAATAATAAATACATTTTTATAAGCTGACGGAGATGTGGAGAGAAAAAAGGCTTATTCTGGTAATCCTTAAATCACAACAAAGTACTTGGATAAAACCTGATATTGAATGTTGTCATTTGTGCATATTGTTATATTAAGACATACACATACTATGCATACAGACTTTTTATGTGAACCTTGACCAGATTAAAACCTGAAGCCCAATATGAACTATGTTTGTCTTCTTTTTTGTTTAAATTGCCACTTACTCATTTATTTGAATGTTGCTGTTTTTGCATTCATTATATGTCCCTTAGAGAATAAGTTTTCTCCCTCACTTCACTTTAATCAATATTTTTCTGTAATAATTTTTCTTAAAAATTGAAATATTATTATGTTTTGCATGTCATCTTTGTATGACTAATAAGTATATTGTAAAATAAAAAAACTGCAAAAAAAATGTTCTCACATTGAAAGACTAAAATCTGTCCTCAGAAAGACACACACACACACACACACACACACACACACACACACACACACACACAAACACACACACACAGAGCAATAAAGATAGCAGTGGATTAGGGATTATGTGAAATATTTCTTCTTCTAATGTGAGCCTGTTTATCTGCTGCTTGTAGAAAATGCAGAATCTGACCTGACGTAATCTCTGAACCCAACAGCTCTCAGTATGATGACAGATAAGCCTCTGAGGGGTGGATCTGTTTTTCAGGGCCATTTCCAGGGAAACCTAGTTATTGAATATTTGCAGTTTTTAACACATGGTTAACAAACAAAACACATTATAAAACTACATAGTTTAACATAAAACAGTTTTATTAGACTTTGGCACGCATGTTACGCTCCAACTTTCTGTGGCATCTCTCAGAGTGTGTGTCCATAAAAAAGGTCTGTGTTGCAACATCAACCACAGGTGTGCAGGTCCACTGCAGCATACATTTAAACAATAATCCCTACTGTTATATCCTTCATATTGTTTCTGTCCTTTTATAAGATTTACAATAATTAAATGTCTAACTTGTACCTCCCTATGACTGATCAAACTTAAATTGCTTCCAAATAATACTACAACAAAAATCTTTATTATAAAGCACCTTTTATGCTAAGAACAAAAGTTGGTCGTATTTCACATCCAGAGTGAGTAAATATTCCTGAAAATTGCACATAAACACTATAGCATTTTGTAAACATGTGCATACATCAATATCTTGTAAGTGCATTTTCCCCAAAATCTCAGAATTTGTATACTTTTTTCTTTAAATCGCATAGTCTTTGTAGTGTTGTGTCTTCAGTACTATGCAGCCAGATCTGGCAACTGATGTGCTACCATTCCCAGCATATGTGGCTCTTCCAGAGGAAGGAACAGTCTCTGAGGTAAGCAGGCTCACTGGGGCCTGTTCCTTGTGCATCTCAGGTATCTCTGGTTACTCCAGAAAAAACGCCACCAGAATCCACCTGGACTTCATAGGATCTGGAGTCAATCTGTCAACTGGTTTCATCTTGGGATACCTTGGTGGACGAAGTGAGCTTTAAGTTTCTTTATCACTGTAACATCCTTTGTATCAGGCATATATATCACTTATATCAGACGGATATTTCCCAAAAATGTCAATAATAGTCTACAATGATTTTTTTTGTTGTAAAACAAACATATCCATGCCCACCTTTGCCCATTGTCTGCTTGGCATGTCATGTGGGAGTAATGTCTCTTTTTGTTGTTTAATATCCACTGTGCAGATGTCACACTTGGCGACATGTCTCTTGATGTGGTCGTTCATGCCTCTCCAGTAGACACACTCTCAAGCCCTCCATAGGCATCCCTCCACACCAAGGTTAGAGGTGTGTAGACGGTGGGTGATGTCCCTCCCCAGCTTGTCAGACCCGTTCAGCTCCAGTGTCTAAAGCGTCACAATGTCTGGGCTGTTAAACTTCAGGACAGAAGCGGTTGTAATAGTCTCTTTCAATTTGAGGAAAGCCTCCTCCTGTTGATCTGTCCAGTTCCACTCACAGACTTTGTGTGTCAGCTGTCACAGCACCTCACACTGGTCAGAAAGGTGTGGGCTTGGCCCAGTAACTTACCGTACTCAGTAGCCTCTGAATGGCTTCCACATCTGTTGGTTTCGGCATCTGATGGCATGCGCCTTTTCTGGGTCTATTTTTAGTCCATCAGTCATCAGCAGATGTCTTGTTGTCTCAGTTTGAACTTGTCTGCTTTAAGTCTATTGTTGGTTTGTGTACATATGTTCAGAAACAGTCTCAGTCTCTTCCTGGTCACACTCACTTTCTTCTTGTGTCTCACCTTGACCTGTGATCAGCACAACATCCATGAAGTATAATGTACAGACCAGGCAGATCCTCCAGAGACTGTGTGAGCTTTCTCTGAAGGATCTCTGGAGCTGTAATCATCCCCATTGGCATCCTTAGCCATATATGGCGTTCAAAAGGGGTGGAGAACATTGTCAGGTACCTGGACCCGTCTTCTAGTTTGACGTGCCAGAACCCACTTTTGGTGTCACACACTGTAAACGCTTTCACTTTCGACAGGTCCGGGAGTATCTCCTTAATAGTTAGTAATGGAATGTGACTGCACTTTATTGCCTCTTCAAGGGAATTGGAGCAGTATACTCTTTGCTACCATTCTGTTTTTGAACAACAACCATTCCAGTGACTCAGTCTGTGCTGCACGGGTGCGCATGATTCCTCTGGTCCTACAGTCCATCCTTCAACAGTTTCACCGTGGTGACTAGAACACATCTCGTTGGCAGCTGCAAAGGCTTCACAGTGCTGTCTAACTCTATTTCCTATTCTCCCGCAAGACAACTGTCTCCTCTGTACATTTCCACATATCATGCTTTTATTTGCTCGATAGACCACTGTTTACATGCAGGCTTCTCTGAGGTAACGATGCTGTTGATTGCCGTAATGTTCTCATACTGCACCTATATCAGTTTCATGGCCTCGCGGCTCCAAGCAGTGGCACTGTGCAGTCCAAGTCCAACTGGTTTCAAGTTTTGTGCCAGGGTTAAGCAGATTGTTCAGGATAATATTACAGCTAGCACCACAGTCAATTTGAGATTTTATAATATCCTTGCCCAGGAGCATGTCTGCAAAGAGCTGAGTATCATCCACTTTGCATTCACATTCTCTGTCCCTGTCTCAGTTACACAGATAATCTCTTCATACTCATCACTCACACATTCTGCTATATTATGTACAGGTTCCTTTTTTACTTTGTTTGGGTGTGCTCTACATTTAGCTGCAAATTGGTTCTCACTGCCACATGTTTGCACTTCTTACCATTAGTGAGCATTTCTGTTTGCTTTTTTTCTGTTTTTCCACAGAACGTGCATGCCTAGTTTGTCTCTGGCGAGCTGCTCCTATTACTGCATACACCTCCTCCACGTTAGGTCCGGATATGGCTTTACTGTTCTCAATGCATGAGTCCAGCGTCATGTACTTCTCATGCAACAGTCTTCCTCTCATCCCTGCATCAGTTAGTCAACACACACCGTCTTATTGACAAGATAGCTGGATAGAAAACAGTTTCCCTTTCTTCTGGTCATCTTCAGCCTTCGTCCACATAAAGCATACATTTGTCCCTACAGGTCTTCCACGTTCCTGAAAGATTACAATCCATCCATGATGCATGGCTTGCGGTTACTCTGGGTCCAAGTCACGTCTCTCCAGCCCCGAGGGAGTCACTGCTGCACAGCCTCACGGTGGTTATGCAGGCAAAGTCCGCTACCACGTGATATTCTGGTCTTACAAACCACTAAGACAAGAGAATTCCTTGTTTCAACCCAACCTGATGAACAGTTTTATTAAACTTAGGCAAGCATGTCATGGTCCAACTTGCTGCTGCATCTCTCAGAGTGTGTGTCCATAAAATGTTGTGTGTTTATGCTGCATCAACCACAGGTGTGCAGGTCCACTGCAGCATACATTTAAACAATATCTCCTATTGTTACATTTGGATTAAAATGACTATGGGATTAAAATAAAACACCATCTGGATTTGGGTGTGAAACTGTGAACAAAGCTATCTTCATAATTCAAGGTCAACTTAACAGCTTAGTCCTAAAGTCTTAGTAGCTAACTGCATTGGTAGCGAGGCTGTGGTAGAGACCTGTCAATCACCAAGTAGCCCCACCCTAAAGCATCTCTTGCTATCTTATGGTCTATTTTACTCTAAATGGACAAAAATGTGCTAAATGAACATCATGCTGGATTGAAGAGGACTTGAAACTAGAGATTGAGACCATAAACTCATGTTTACAATGTTTACTGATATAATAAATCAAGTGAGACGTAGTCTCATTTTCTTATAGACTTCCATGCAACCAGACTTCTTTTTACAACCAGAGTAGTCGCCCCCTGATGGCCAGTAGAGAGAATGCAATTTTAAGGCACTTCAGTTTTGGCTTCACTTCACACAGAATCAGAGTTTGCTGCCTGCCCTCGCCCAAACTTAACTAAGAGGTTTTGTTGACTAAACCGAATGTTCATTTTGCAGCATAATGATGTCCCGATTGACTGAAATAAATCCTGATATTTCCAACTTAAATACATCAGTTTCAAAGCTTTCACTTGCATAACGATTTCATGGACGGTTGTTAAACTTTTTTTACATTTTTTTTTATTTCATTTTATAGACTTTTATACGACAGCATATTAGGGCATCTTATCTGTGTTTGTTGATCGGGTGGTTTGGCTAAGCTAGCGGTAGGTCATAGAGGAAGTAAACACGTAGCTCGACACGTAGCTTGTTTGACGTTACTATGACAACAAGTGAAAGCTACTGCTAGCTTAGCCAATACACCGGATCAATAAACACCCTTAAGATGACAGTTTGGCCCATATAAAATTAACCAACAATAACCATCAACAGCCATCACCCTAAGGACATTAGCAAAGCGTTGTCACACGTTCGGATGGATTAATTAGAAAGATAAAAGCGACATTCATGGGAAGTTAGCTAGCATAAATGCCGGTTGTTAGCATCGTAATAAACTAGCAAATTTGCCACTTTAAAACGAGCAAATTTGCCACTTTTAATCTCAGAATATTGCCCACCTCTCTCGGCTGCGTTTTTTCCCCCAACAGTACCCCTAATACGCCGTCGTACTTTTATCAGTATTTCTGTGCAGTATTTTGCACAGTATCATGTAGTATTGGTGGGTCCTGTAGTGTCTCTGTGGTTTTGTAGCAGTACACGGTCTAACTGTGACCTGTCAGTGTGATCTATGTGCAGAGAAATCAGAGGGGCTCAGCTGCAGTACTGATGCACGACTCTATATACCCCCCTTCCACATCTCTCCGTCTCATTTGACACTGAATTAACTCCCACCTGAGCTTGTGCCACTCCCATCATGCATCAGCTCGCCACCTGTGTCCCCCCCCTCACTCTCCTGTTCACCTTCCAGCACCGCCATTCGTCTTCCTGGCCGTTTCCTTCAACACTGAAATACACACATCCTGGACGACCCCGATTCATAGCGCCGACAGTAACTTGGATGATGATGAGTGAATTGATTCACTGCTCTCTGCTGAGATCGACTGACTGACTGGATTGGTTTTCAAAGGAAGTGATAGAGATGCAGCATGAACACAATTCAATACAGACAGTGATGGTGTCTTATGACAGCCAGGCATTCATATGGGCTGTTGTCTTTCTCACAGCTTTGGAAGTGCACATTTAGGCTACGTTCACACCGCAGGTCTTAATGCACAATTCCGATTTATGGCTCAAATCCGATTTTTTTGTTTGGCTGTTCACATTACCTCTTTAAATGCGGCCTGTCTACGGATTGCTGTGTGAACAGCTCACGCTCCTGAAGTGACCCGCATGCGCAGTTGATCATTGATGACATCACGCCACAGCGGTGTTTACGGAAGCGAACATGGCAACGGCAACCGGTAACGTGGGACTGTATGGCTTCATGCTAAAAACAGTGTGTGGCGGCAGCCAGCAAATTTGTGAGCGGGTGATTGCACGAAGGAGGAAGAGGAGAAATGTAAATGTCATTCATTTACAAAACAGTGCAGCGCGGGTCAGAATGACGTCAAAGTCGCATTAAATGCGACCTGGCTGTTCAGACTGCGGTCGCATTCAAAAAAATCCGATACGTATCCGATTCAGTACCACATTTAAATGTGGCCTGAATCTGATTAGAAAATGTCAGATTCAATGCGACTTGTGCTGTTCACATTGTCAAAAGCAAATCAGATATGGGTCACATATGAGCGAAAAAATCTGATTCAGGTCACTTGTAACTGCGGTGTGAACGTAGCCTTAGATCATGAACTGTGATCTAACTTATGGTTTTAAAATGTTTAGTCACCTTTTTTTTCTGCTATCCTCGAGTTCCTCAGGCTGCTCTCACTCAGCTTTCGTACTAAAAAGTACGAAAAGTAAAGCACAATCATTTCGTATGATTTCCTACGTATTACACAGAGCCGTAGTCACGTAAACGATGCACTTTATACTGGTAGTTAGAGACCATCAGGCCTAAACCTGACCATAACCTTTGAGGGTTTTAGCTCAGGAGGTAACGGGGCTTAGCTGGTGCCCGCAAGATTGCTGGTTCGATACCAGGCTACTCCAATTCTAATCCTAAACTTAGCTTTTACCCTAACCCTAACCACCAAACGAATGATCATATACATTCACTGAAGGATTAATATGAGAACAAAATGCATATTTTTCGCTAGGAATGTCATCAAAACATACTTTAATGCCGAAACAGCTTTTAAATGCTGCATTATGCTGCATTTTCCATTATGAGTGAAAGGAATGGAAGCCATTTTTCACTGCAGGGAATCGCGCATGCGCACTGGCGTCATTTTGATATTCGTAGGATAAAACACGAACAAATTGTGCATGCACACTGGTGTCATTTCAAAATTCGTACATAACTTTCCATACAAAAATTCATGAGAATACGTTGAGTTCCTAAACCTGACTTTGAAATGTGCTCAACACAAACTAAAATATGGTCAACATCTTTTCCAAATTGTTACTACAAGGAACATACGTTTTGTGTTGGCTTTGGCACCCCTGAGAGAAAAGCAGTGTTTCAGAGCACCAGAGACACTTTAGAAAACATCTAATTTTATTGCAGCAGGGTCTAACATCTGGACCACCCTGTCCTGGTTCTGGCTCTCCCTGCAACAGACCCAGCAATACATCCTGGTCCTTTGCATGGTGTCAGTGCTGCAGCTGCAGGCAGACTCTTCCCTCAATCCGTCTGCTGCCAGCACACGCAGTGGAACTTCCCACCAAAGTTGATGTACAAGTCATTCTGTAAGAGTAAGATCATCCAGACCATGACTGTGTCCCAATCCAGCAGTCACATCCTTCTCACCATATGCATCATCATCATTATGGAGTTATTTCAGCATCCGTTTTTATCTGTTTATTGCTATTAAATCACAGCTAAATAGTTTATTTTCAATTCATATAGCTGTGGTAAACCAGCTGATATGTGTCTTTATACAGTACATACAGTGAATAAAGTTCAGGAGGACATTGTTTGGTTTCCCTTGTGTATCTTATTTCAGCCATGATTGATGAAACCTTGAGATAAGCTCCTAAATATCCCTTACATTAAATGATACAGTGAGATTAAGTTTCCTTGAGTTTAAAACACAATTTCTGATATTTTCCTTCTTCTAATGAGCCAGAAAAGGTCTGAATTCTGGTCTCACCTCCTCACCCCCAATTTCCACTGCATACGTCTCCGCTGCGTTGCGTCTCCGCCATGCCAGCGGAGCAGATACGTTTCACTTTAGTCTATGAGTCAATCCCCACCAGGTCCGCTGCACTGCGTGTCCGCTGCGTCTCAGCTCCGGCAGTCCGCTGCTCTCCGCAACAAATACGGACTTCTATTTCTGGTGGATGCCGGACCACGGCGCAGCAATTCAGCACGGAGCAAATATAGCGAAACAGGAAGTTCGGTACATACTCAACAATAAAACATCTGGTTACTTCAAAATAAAACACTTGTGTTAATAAAACCTCTTGACGACGGATCATATTTCAGTTAACTACGTCACAAGAATGTCAGAATGGGCAGGGCCAGGTAAGGAGTCAACAGGTCAGAGGTTTTCAGAGTTGTTTAACTGCAGTCTCGCGCGATTACATATTATCGCGAGGTCTTGCGACGTCACAGTCGTTCTGCCGGACTGCGCCGTGGCAGACTCAAACGCATCCTGTGGGGATTGGCAGACGGCGGACCGAAGCCGGATCGGAGACGCACCGCATCGGAGACGTATGCAGTGGAAATTGGGCGTCAGTCCTGCTAGATCCTCCATCCTCCGTGAGGTCAAGCATGGCTCAAACACACACAACCTTATTATAATTTGTAGCAGAGATCCAAAAGTTAACAAAGATATCAAATCCTTCAGATATAAGTCAGGCTGAAGCTTTTGTGGGAAAGAACATCTACAATATTGTGTATAAATATGGTATGTTTATGTATTTGCTGACTCATAATGCTTGAGGATAATTATGATATTTTATAACTTCATCATGACGGGAATGTTTAAAGGGAAAACGGAAAGACCGAATTCGGGAGGTTAAACCACAATTGTCACAATCAGGGAGCGACCTCGTTATCGCCAGGCCCTCCAGATTACCCGTCAACCCGTCAGCTAGCTGTCGGAACATGCTCTAGGTCTCGTTATGCCCGGAGTCCGCACTTTCATTCATTATCTAATTGGTTGCCGGGAACCTGGATCCCTGCAGGAACCTGATCTCTGCTGCCTCGTCCTTCGGCGTGGGCTGTCGCTTCATCAGCGACTCTGTATGTCAAAGTGTCACAAACAATGCCTCCACTCTGTCCCTCTTATTGTGTAACAGGCAATTATCAGTGTAAACCAGGGCTGATTATTCCAGTCTGTTGTGGCAGTTGTAGCCTAAATGCTTTCACTGTGTGGCCCGCGCCGAACAAAAAAAAATCCTGCTTGTTAATAGGCTAATTACAACTCTGCAACGAGTCAGGTCTGAGCCATATTAGAGGCACAGCTGCTTGTTTCACTTGCAGAGAATAAAATCAGTCAGGATGCATTCTGCCAGTTTATTATGATGGGAAATACAGCCGAATGTTGTTAAACGGCATCATCTCAGAGCAGCGGCTCGGCACAGTAACAGGAAGGACATGACGCCAAACAAGATGGCTGGTGGCGTTAAATAGAGGCATTTTTTTTATCATGGGAGTATGGCGATTAAACCATGTGACAATATAAAGATACACACCTACAAACAGTTAGCATCTTAACTATTTCTATAAGCAACACTGGGAAGTTACGACAGCACTTCTTCAAACGATTCTCCAAGGCAGAGGACCAATTACCAGGAGACTGTTGACACAGAGCAGCGTCTCGCAGGCAGAGGACCAACTATCAGGATCCTCTTGGCCCAGAGCAGCGTCTTCGCATTGTAATAGTGAAGAGTACCTATGACCCTTTCAGTTAGCCTTATGATAATTACTAATGCTAATCACATACACAAATCCCAGCCTTACATGTAAACTCACATTCATAAATGTTCATATGGGTTTCAACTGTATTTGGTCACTCACACTTCTGTAACCATAATCATAACAGCATCCTGCATGCTAGCAATTAGCATTAGTGGTTGGCATAAGCTAATTCAACGTGTCATGTACAGTAAGCAGTGAACAGTAAACAGTGAAGTCTTAGACCAAGCCCAGCAGTTCATGTGGTACATGTTATGTTCTGTTAGTGAATCATGGAATTAGCAAACTAGCTAGCTAACTAGCCATGTGTGAAATTAGTAAAACTTGACAACTTATGCTTCATCCACACAATCCTGTCACCAGATAATAAGTCAACAACAATGATTCACCAGATTGTGTAATTCTAATGCTTTCTTTTCAAGCCCAAAGCAAAGAGAGAACACACCTTTTATTGATACTTTTTTGGAGCATTTATTGAATTTCCAGGTCAGAGGCTCTTGCCAAAACTTTAGGACTCTTCAACCTGCTTCATAGAGGAGGTTAAAATGTCCCATTATTCTAGAATAGATGTGATTCTGATGAGCTGTGAAGTTTCATGGTTTCCTGAGTTGCTGGCCATTTCTTTGTTGAATTATTAAGCGCTCTGTATCTCGTCTCTGATCTGTGAGGATGGGGAGCGACCAGCTCAGACACCTTCAGGGATGAATGACTTTATTCTGAGCTGACCGAACACACACACACACACACACACACACACACACACTGGTCTGAGCTGTGAACCGGGGCGTCCATCTCGGCCGGTCTTCTCACCGCAGGCCTGCAGAGAGAGAGACGTCCTTCCGACAGCAAAGGTTAATAATTCTGCACCTGACTCTGCGGGACCCGTATCGCGGCGGCAGCGGCTATGATTTAATCAAACGGAAGGAGAGGTGAAGCCTGACGCCGCGCTGCCAGCCGGCCGGCTGACCAAATCATACAGACACAGAGTCCGAAATAACTGAGAGAGACAGTCAGGAGGGACGGACACAGAGGACCAGAAGATATGAAGAAAATAAATTGGATGCAGAGGAAGACAGTAACTTAGTTTGAGTAGTGGACATCACTTTATTTCCACTTTTTACTGCATTGTTCTTTTACTACATTTATGACAGCGCAAGTTACTTTCCACAGTCTACTTTAATTTCACACAATATGCTTAGATGTCCTCACAAACGTAGAAAATATTCATGTCGACTATTGTTTTTCATTAGTGATGCATTAGCAGCATCTTGACAATGAGTACTTTGATTTTTGTTATTGGAAAACAGCATTTCTATACACACATTTTGATGCAGGGTTTTAGCAGTTTTAGTAGTTGATACTTCTGGATGTCAATCAAATATCAGTTTGTTTGAGTTGCCAAAATATTTGCGCTTGTTAATGAATACTTGCTTTTGGATTGAACAACTAAGTGATGATATGTATATGCCCAACTTCCACATCATACACATACTCCCCCGCTTCCTCATTTAACTGAATAAAAAACAAAACAAATGTGCACAGATATCTGTTGTATTTCGCTAAATTTATAATGTATTCTGCATATTGTGAATTTTATCAATATCATTGTCTTGATAAATAGAGATGCTGTGTCTGCTCTGTTTTTTTGTTTTGTTTTTTTGATAACCAGCTACTGTAATATAATAATTGACCAATTTTGGATGTGTTTTGTCCTTCTATCCATTTGTCCTTCCATCCATCCTTTAATTAGATAGCTTTGATGGTGCTGGTAGGAAGATTCTATTCCATTTGGCTAGTCAGGCTAACATTTTCCCCTTGTTTCCAGTTGAAATATATGATTTATTACAGGTTTTAATACACATGTTTACTCAAATATGTCATTATTCTTAACTGCCTTAACTATATTGGTTAAAGAGTCCTTTAGTTGTATTTCTCTTTGTCATGCACTGTAGGAAAATAGTGTCCATCAATGGAGTCCTTAACACTCCTCAAAACCAGTTTGCTTTTGCATAAACGTGTCCTGAAACATGATGCACATGGAGGGCAGAATGACAGGTGATAGCAGTGCATGGTGGGATACCATTAAGACAACTTAATCACAGCAATCACAGCTGCCGTCCATCTCTCTGATGAGAACAGATACATGTCCGACTGAGAACATGCTGGAACTAAAAGGTGAATGAAAACATTTTGCTCTCACTGCTCTTCTTCAGCTCGCTGCTCACAGCCAGTCACGTGACTCTAATGATGTAAACAAACGAGCCGGTGCCGCCGCGGTTCACCTCATCTGCACAAACCAACACTTAAACTGAGCCACTCTGATGTCTGAGGGGGTGCGGACGGCGACTGCTGACATAACTTCCTCTCATCCCTTGGCAGAGCAAGTTTGTCCTGCATGCCAAGCTGAGAGAGGTTCACAACCTGTCTGATGTATTGACTTATGATAATAACACTGATATATTTGATGTGTAGCTATGAAAATAGAGGAACAATGAAACACTCATGACCTTAAGAAATTGTAATACGAAGTGTGGAGCTGGAGAACAATAAAAAATAGAATAACTTTGTCTTGTTCTTTGTTCGGAGATGCACGCCCCCCCAGGGAAGATTCATGTTTTAAAATATCAGCTTGAAAATGTGGTTTTAGAGTCGATTTTACTAACGGGCTTCGGGGGGGAAACTCATCACTAGAATAGGGAGATTTTTCACACTTTGCCACAAGGCCAGATAATAAACAAACAATTATCACATTTAGAAGATTAAAATGAATTAACATTAAAAGGCCTATAACTCATTTTTCATTTAAATGACTTGTTAACTAAATTAACTTGGCACAAGGATTGAAACAAGCCCTATAAGGTGGATAAATCAGATATTTTACTGCATTTTAGTTATATTATGATGCTTTTTTATGCACTCTGCCACTTTATTGAAATTAGAAGTACAGCGGAAGCGTCTTATACTGATCACGTCTGTTCATTTGATCAATATAAGCAAGTGGTTATTATTACCCTCTTTTAAAAATGTTTTCTTCATTCTCATGCAGATTATCATCTAATTGACATTTGTATATTTAAAGCATTAATACCAATTTCTTGAGACAAAGCACCATGGGAGTGAAGTAAAAACAAAATCTGAATTTATGTTTATGCCTATTGTAGTTAAAGTTATAACGGGCCCTAGTTTCGTAGACCAGGCGCAGTCAGCTTTCAGCGCACCTGCGCCACGCCGACGGGGTGTGTCCGCCTGGACTTTGCAAGTTTCGTGCACCGCGCAGGCTCGCGCAGGCACACCTCCCGTCTCGCCCACCGGCGCAAGTGGGAAAGAGGGAGGAGAAGAAGGCGTGAGTGGGAGACGAGGAGGAGATGAGGCGTGGACTGGGATTAATACAGCCGATTCAGATCTTCACCAATCAAATGAGCTCCTCTCCTCACCTTTAATGCGTTAGGGGAGGTGCAGAGCAAGTTCCGTCACTTGACAACCCGATGACAGAAGCAGCGCAGCCGCTCCCACCACGCGCATCACACGCTGTGCGCGCGTATTCCAATAATAACAATGCCGATATTATAAAAAACAGGAGAGAGAGAGGGAGATGTTTTGGTCCGAGAGGCTGAGTTTCCGTTACGCGTGCCATCCGCCTTTGATCTGACATCAGATGTGATGGGACAATCTATATAGATATAAATTCACGTGTTGATTCAATTAGTTGCATTAAATAGTGTTTGTTGTGATTATTTATTGCATTTAAATGTGCCTGGAACTGTGGAAACCTGCCTGTGAGGTCTCGGTGACGTGTACGCACTGCGCGCCGTCAGCCAAACTTCCACTCCGCCAGCTGTGATTCGCATTGAATGAATGGACTTTATTTACGCCTTGCGCCGAAAGTAGACCAGGTTGGAGCTGGCGAGCTTTCAGCGCAGTCTCGGCGAGGCTTTTTGCCACGAAACTTCCGCTACGCCAAGCTGAATCTGTGACGCCTCCCCCTGCTGCGCCGCCACACCCATCTTGGCGCAGGCGATCCACCAAACTGCCAAATTGACGGTGCGCAAGGCTGCGCGGGTCGAAACATGCATTGCGCCGGCTCCGCCACCCTGCGCCGCCCTGCGCTTCGCCACGAAACTAGGGCCCACGGTTTTCTCCTTTGATGTGGTTTTCCACACTTTTTCCACCTCTGAACGCTTATCTCACCTCCTGGTTATGGCTGATAAATAGGCTGCGATTTCACACACTAAAGTCCCCCTTTGTGCACCTTGAAATGAAAATTAATAACTGTCACGCTAATGGAAAGATTAATGAATCCTCACGGTAACCTGTACATTTCCATAATGCATATTTACATTAAAAAACACACATTATTCTGGAGAGCAGAGCTGCGTTTAGCTGCGGTATCTCTCCTAACTCTTATCATCCAGCTGCGAGGCTTTATCAGCTGTGAGGCTCCGGCAGAATGAGAGCATATCTACTCACTGCAGAGAGCAATATGAAAATTACCCTGCTTTTATAACATAATTCATGCATGTTTAAATAAATGTAGTTTGTGGGAGCTGACTCAGTGCTTTTCTCTATTTTTCCTCGAAGAACCACTCTTTTAGTTCGTAACAAAACTGCTGCGATCAACAAGCTTGTTAAAGTTGGTCATGATATCGTTTTTATTAAAAAGAAAGTCCTAAGTGCAGGATTAAAACTCATACACTTCATTATGCGCCATTACGGCTGTAATATATTAAATCAACAAGATAATTTAATAACATTGGTGTGATTATCAAGATAATACTTTATCCATTAAAAAAAAAAAAAAAAACATGGCCGCCACAGAGCAGTTGCGGAGTACTGGTTGTCCACTGCTTAACCAGTACAACCGGTTTAGTGTGGTTATCGTCCAAACCCGGCACATTGTCATCGGGTACATTTACATTTACATTTAGGTCATTTAGCAGACGCTTTTGTCCAAAGCGACTTACAATAAGTACATTTGTCAAAAGAAGGAAACAAAGAAACCACAACGTATCATTGCTGATAAAGTAAGAGCTAAAAATAGAACAAGCGTGCTATAGGTAAGGGTTTTTTTTTTTTTTTTTTTTTTTGGGGGGGGGGTGTTAGTGGGTCATGCTAGTCGAGGTGAAGTCTGAACAGGTGAGTCTTGAGCCTTTTTCGGAAAATGGCAAATGACTCAGCTGTCCTGACATTAGTCGGGAGTTCGTTCCACCACTGAGGCGCCAGAACAGAGAAGAGTCTGGACTTTGCTGAGCGACATTTGTTTGATTTCAGCGATGGTGGTACCAGCCGGCCAGCTGAAATAGAGGAGCGAAGTGCTCGCTTCGGGGCATGAGGTTTGACCAGTGTTTGAAGGTGGATGGGTGCCGTTCCATTGATGGCCCTGAAGGCCAGTGTCATCGTCTTGAATTGGATGCGTGCTGCAACAGGGAGCCAGTGGAGGTCACGGAGGAGACACATGGGAGAATTTGGGTAGATTGAAGATAAGGCGTGCTGCAGCGTTCTGGATACGCTGCAATGGTTTAATCGCAGAGGCCGGGAGTCCCGCCAGGAGAGAGTTGCAGTAGTCAAGGCGGGAGATGACCAGTGCTTGGACCAAGAGTTGCGTTGCATCCTTTGTGAGGAAGGTCCGAATCCTGCGGATGTTGTAGAGGGCAAATCTGCAGGATCGGGCCACAGCAGTGATGTTGGGGGTGCAGGATTGTTGGTCATCGAGGATTACACCCAGGTTCCTCGCAGTTGACGACGGCAATACTGTGATGCCCTCGACAGTGACCGACAGGTCCATGCGAGGGCAGTCTTTCCCTGGGATGAAGAGGAGTTCGGTTTTATTCAGGTTAAGCTTGAGGTGATGTGCAGTTGTCCGGACAGAGATGTCAGCCAGACAGTCCGAGATGCGAGTTGCAATGTGAGTGTCAGAGGACGGGGGAAAAGAGAGGAACAGCTGGGTGTCATCTGCGTAGCAGTGGTAGGAGAATCCATGCGATGTGATAACAGAACCTAGTGATCTGGTGTATAGTGAGAACAGAAGCGGTCCTAATACTGAGCCTTGAGGGACACCCGTGTCCAGAGAACAGGGTTTGGACATAGAGCCATTCCATGTGACCTGAAAGGTGCGATTTGTCAGGTATGATGTAAACCAGGTGAGAGCAGAGTCAGTTATGCCAAGTTCAGCCAGAGTGGAGAGGAGGATTTGGTCGTTGACTGTGTCGAATGCAGCAGATAGGTCGAGGAGAACGAGAACGGAGGAGTGGGACGAGGCTCTGGCGTCTCGCAGGGACTCGGTCACTGTGAGGAGGGCCGTCTTAGTGGAGTGAGCAGTCCTGAATCCTGATTGATTAGGGTCTAGGAGGTTGTTCAGCGAGAGATAGGATGACAGTTGGTTGTAGGCGGCACGTTCCAAGGTTTTAGAGAGGAATGAAAGAAGAGATACAGGTCTGTAGCTTTGGATGTCAGTAGCGTCTAGTGTGGGTTTTTTAAGGAGAGGCTTCACGGTAGCTGTCTTAAAATCCGCTGGAATGACACCTGAGGTGAGGGAGGAGTTGATCAGGGTGGTGAGGAATGGCAAGATGTCGTGTGAGATGTCTTGGAGAAGAGAGGAGGGAATCGGGTCGAGGGAGCAGGTGGTGGCACGGTTAGATGTAACAAGTGCGTGAACGTCTTCAGAGGTGAGGGGGGTAAAGCTGGTAAGACCATCCGAGTTGAGAGTTGGGGGAGATGTCTTCTGGGAGGGAATAGGCGTAAATGAGGAGCTGATGTCATTTACTTTCTTGGTAAAGTAAGTAGCAAAGTCATCGGCAGTAAGGAAGGAAGGGGGGGGAGGGGTAAGAGGGGTGAGGAGGGAGGAGAACACAGAGAAGAGTTTCCTGGGGTTGGAGGCAGAAGAGTTGATCTTTGCCAGGTAGAAGGCAGATTTAGCTGCCGAAACAGTTGAGGTGAAGTCAGAGAGGAGGTGGTGGTAGTGAGTAAGGTCCTCGTGCTGGCCCGATTTCTTCCATTTTCTCTCTGACGCTCGCAACAATGATCTGTTGGTTCGCAGAGGTTCAGACAGCCAGGGAGTGGTAACGACGTATTATATTGAAGTATGTTGGTAATATTACTACTAGCCGGTGATATCAAGCTGAACCCGGGCCCCCTCCCCTGGCTATCTGCCATTCAAGATGCTAACGTTAGCCACCCAGCACAGCAAAGACTGCTAGCATCACACGCCAGTGGTGCTAACAGTGAGCCGACAAACTTAGCCTTCCAAGTTTGTTCCAGTTCAAACATCCACTCTTTGGGACTCACAGAAACCTGGCTATCCTCATCACCTGAAGCTGCTGTAGCAATGTCAGATTATCATGTTTTTAGAAAAGATAGGGACCATGGGAAAGGGGGGCAGGGTCCTACTGTACATCAAAAGCACTTTTAACTGTTCCCAGATAGAATTCCCTGGAGAAATCGATTTAGAATGTGTTGTGGTAAACATCTCCCTTTCTGCCAAAATGTCCTTTACTGTCATTGCATGTATCGTAAACCATCAGCTAATATCAGCTTTTTCTTAAATCACTTAATCACAGAAAGGAGAACATTTTGGTCGGCGATTTCAATGTAAATTGGGATAATAAGAAAGACAGGAAATATAAGAGACATAATTACTGATTCTTTTAACTTAAGACAATTAATTGGCCAACCAACCAGGATAACAAACTACTCTAAAACTAGAATTGACCTGTTGTTTTCAAATAAGTTGGAAAGAATCACTAAGCTTTACAACCTTCAGAGGACTATCAGATCATAATGTGATTTTCTTTTCCCGGAATCTCAATAAAAATTGTCTCCTAAATTCACACACATATCTGCCTCAGAAATCACCAAATCATAACTTTATCCCAAAGAACCAACAGCAAAATGTCGACAAAGCTCTCAAGGAATTAGAATGGGATAATCTAATTTCCTGCGATGAAATAAAACAGAGTGCTGACGCCTCTCAAAAAAAAAAAAATCCTTCTGTTGTCTTTCTCTTGGACAGGGAGCTAAAGTAACATTAGCATTGAAAAAAGCTAAAGCAAACTTCTTTTTAAACATTGAGAATGCAAAGGGAGATTTTAAAAAAAAGTGTAGAAAGAGATCAATAACCTATCAGGCCGACAGACCAAACAAAGCAGTAAAGGACTGGAACTAAACATCAAGAATCAATTGGTAAAAAATCCTGTCACCTTGGCTGCAGAATTTACTTCTTTATTTATGAATTCTGTTCAAGAAATATCAAGTCTGTTCACTGCACCTGACTGTGTTTATTTTATTATGAAATTCAACAGCCACAATAAATCAGTGACAAAGTCAGCCTACTATCACCTACCTTTGAGGATTAAAAGACTTATGTCTCAGCAGGATTTGGAAAAACTTGTCCATGCTTTTATCTTCAGCAGGCTCGACTACTGTAACAGTGTCTTCACAGGTCTCCCTAAAAAGTCCATCAAACAGCTGAAGTTATTTCAGAACGCTGCTGCTTGAGTTCTCACTAAGACCAAAAAAGTGGATCACATTACTCCGGTTCTCAGATCTTTACACTGGCTTCCTGTCTTTCAAAGCATTGATTTTAAAATACTACTGTTGGTTTACAAAGCACTGAATGGTTTAGGACCAAAATACATTTCTGATCTTCTGCTTAGCTACGAACCATCTAGACCTCTCAGATGGTCTGGGACAGGTCTGCTCTGTGTCCCCAGAGTCAAAACCAAACATGGAGAGGCAGCCTTCAGTTTTTAAGCCCCACATATCTGGAACAAACTTCCAGAAAGCTGCACGTCTGCTGCAGATCTCAGCTCTTTTAAATTAAGACTGAAAACTCTTCTGTTTGCCGCTGCCTTTCAGTAAACAGTACTATCTATGAACTTCTTATACTGCAATGTAATTTTTGTTTGTTTATATTTTTGTTTTTATTTATTATTTGTTTTAATTTATTTTATTGGCTTGTTTTAATGCTTTTTCTCTAATGATTTTAATGTTTTATGTAAAGCACTGAATTGCCCTGGTGTTGAAATGTTCTATACCAATAAAATTGCCTTGCCTATCATCCTGTCAATTGCAAACATCCTGTTTTTAACATAACTGAAATCTCTGAAAAAGACGTAATGAAAATAATTTTCTCTCTTAACAAATCAGGATGACTATCGATTTTACACTGATTTTTTAAAACTTCACATAGAGAATCTGGTTTGCCCCATCGTCCATCCATCCATTGTCAACCGCTTATCCTGAATTCAAGGTCGTGGGGGGACTGAGCCGATCCCAGCTGTCATTGGGCGAAGGCAGGGTTCACCTGGACAGGTATACAGTCTATCACAGGGCTGACATGTAGAGACAGACAGGTAACCAGTCTATCACAGGGAGACATGTAGAGACAGACAGGTAACCAGTCTATCACAGGGCTGACATGTAGAGACAGACAGGTAACCAGTCTATCACAGGGAGAAATGTAGAGACAGACAGGTAACCAGTCTATCACAGGGAGACATGTAGAGACAGACAGGTAACCAGTCTATCACAGGGCCGACATGTAGAGACAGACAGGTAACCAGTCTATCACAGGGCTAACATGTAGAGACAGACAGGTAACCAGTCTATCACAGGGAGACATGTAGAGACAGACAGGTAACCAGTCTATCACAGGGCTGACATGTAGAGACAGACAGGTAACCAGTCTATCACAGGGCTAACATGTAGAGACAGCCAGGTAATCAGTCTATCACAGGGCTGACATGTAGAGACAGACAGGTAACCAGTCTATCACAGGGCTGACATGTAGAGACAGACAGGTAACCAGTCTATCACAGGGAGACATGTAGAGACAGACAGGTAACCACTCTATCACAGGAAGACATGTAGAGACAGACAGGTAACCAGTCTATCACAGGGAGACATGTAGAGACAGACAGGTAACCAGTCTATCACAGGGCTGACTTGTAGAGATAGACAGGTAACCAGTCTATCACAGGGCTGACATGTAGAGACAGACAGGTAACCGGTCTATCACAGGTAGACATGTAGAGACAGACAGGTAACCGGTCTATCACAGGGCTGACATGTAGAGACAGACAGTTAACCGGTCTATCACAGGGCTGACATGTAGAGACAGACAGGTAACCAGTCTATCACAGGGCTGACATGTAAAGACAGACAGGTAACCAGTCTATCACAGGGAGACATGTAGAGACAGACAGGTAACCAGTCTATCACAGGGCGGACATGTAGAGACAGACAGGTAACCAGTCTATCACAGGGCTGACATGTAGAGACAGACAGGTAACCAGTCTATCACAGGGCTGACATGTAGAGACAGACAGGTAACCAGTCTATCACAGGGAGACATGTAGAGACAGACAGGTAACCAGTCTATCACAGGGCGGACATGTAGAGACAGACAGGTAACCAGTCTATCACAGGGCTGACATGTAGAGACAGACAGGTAACCAGTCTATCACAGGGCTGACATGTAGAGACAGACAGGTAACCAGTCTATCACAGGGCTGACTTGTAGAGATAGACAGGTAACCAGTCTATCACAGGGCTGACATGTAGAGACAGACAGGTAACCGGTCTATCACAGGTAGACATGTAGAGACAGACAGGTAACCAGCCTATCACAGGGCTGACATGTAGAGACAGACAGTTAACCGGTCTATCACAGGGCTGACATGTAGAGACAGACAGGTAACCAGTCTATCACAGGGCTGACATGTAGAGACAGACAGGTAACCAGTCTATCACAGGGAGACATGTAGAGACAGACAGGTAACCAGTCTATCACAGGGCGGACATGTAGAGACAGACAGGTAACCAGTCTATCACAGGGCTGACATGTAGAGACAGACAGGTAACCAGTCTATCACAGGGCTGACATGTAGAGACAGACAGGTAACCAGTCTATCACAGGGAGACATGTAGAGACAGACAGGTAACCAGTCTATCACAGGGCGGACATGTAGAGACAGACAGGTAACCAGTCTATCACAGGGCTGACATGTAGAGACAGACAGGTAACCAGTCTATCACAGGGAGACATGTAGAGACAGACAGGTAACCAGTCTATCACAGGGCTGACATGTAGAGACAGACAGGTCCCCTGCATGTCTTTGGACTGGGTGGAAGCCGGACATGTAGAGACAGACAGGTAACCAGTCTATCACAGGGCTGACATGTAGAGACAGACAGTCTATCACAGGGAGACATGTAGAGACAGACAGGTAACCAGTCTATCACAGGGCTGACATGTAGAGACAGACAGGTAACCAGTCTATCACAGGGCTGACATGTAGAGACAGACAGGTAACCAGTCTATCACAGGGCTGACATGTAGAGACAGACAGGTCCCCTGCATGTCTTTGGACTGGGTGGAAGCCGGAGAACCCAGAGAGAACCCACGCTTACACAAGGAGAACATGCAAACTCCACACAGAAGAAACCTGAAATTTATGAGATTAATCTTGCAAATAAAAAAAATAAAAAAGTACAAATATGACCAGAGAAACACTCATTTGCTGTATAAGATGCCTGCAGTGGATGAGCGAATAATATTCTACCTTTGTGGCGTAGAAAGTTGCCACCCAGGGTTCTCACAGCTCAAACAGCTGCAGGGAAACAAGTTGACAGTTCCATTTATTTGCTCTTTTCTACACATCTTGGATGTCAGTGCGTCCCACGATGCCTGGCTATGGCACACTGACATCCAAGCTTCAGTACTCTCTCTGCCCTGCCTCTCCAGCATGTTTTGTCTGGGTTCCTCTCTCTCCTGCAGCCAGATGCTGCACCACGCCCACCTCCACAACTCTGCAATCAGAATGATTTAGTAATAAGGAAAAACTCACGATTTCAGCACTGAACCACCATATTATCATCAGCACCCAGATGCTGCTGTGATTTGGGCCTCTTCAGGAGAAAACAACATACTGCTTTGGATGAGGTGATAATAGATCCAATACATTCTAATAATCATACAGAAAATGTGATTTTTATTCATATTACCATTATTCATCTCCTCCTCCTCCTTATTACTCTCCTCCTCCTCTTTATTAATCTCCTCCTCCTCTCCTGTATGCATCTCCTCCTCTCTTTTATTAATCTCCTCTCCTTTATTCCTCTCTCCTCCTCTCCTGTATCCACCTCCTCCTCTCCTGTATGCATCTTCCCCTCCTCCTCTACTTTATTCATCTCCTCCTTATTCTCTCCTCCTTCTCTACTATCTCCTCTACACCTCCTCCCCTTTATTTCTCTCCTCTCCTCTTGTTTATCCTCCCCTTCTCCTTTCCCTCTCCTTTTTATCTATTTTCAACATTTCTCTGATGTTCATCCAGTAGTATATACTCCTCCCCTCCCTTTCTCCTCCTACCGGTCCTCCTCCTGTCTCCTCCATGTCCTGACGGAAAGACTCAGCTGTGATAAAATATCTTTGTGGTTGTGTGAATGAGTGGAGGATTGTCTGGCAGAGCGAGTCCAACATCTTCAGGTTTCCTCCTGATGAGAGAGCCAAAGCTGCTGGATCAAACTCTGCAGGACTTGGCCAACTTTCAAATGCCCGTCTGAGATCGATTGAGGCGGTCTGTCGCGCTAAATTGAACGCTCCCACGGGTCGAACCCGAAACCCCGGAAACCCAAACACGTGAACCGAAAACGACTTGGTCCAGCCGGCGTTGAACCTCGGCAGAGAAAGCAGAGCTGGCAGCGTTCAGGCCTGCAGGAGCAGCAGCGTGTTCTTCCTTTAATCCCGACGTTAACTATTCAGCGTCTCTCCGCTCACATGTTCCAGAGGAGATCCCCGACTTCTGGCGTCTGAGAATCTCTTCAGAGGATCCCAGGAAACTTGTACAGCCTCCAGGAAGCCAGACTGTGTGATAAACACTTTGTTCGCTCGGCAGCAGCTCGTCTGTGCCTCTCTTCATGCTGCTGCTAACTTTCTGAATTCATCTTCAAATCCTGCAGCTCACTGCAGGTGTTGCATGGTGAAGGCCTTGAATATATTCCTGAATTTCTATCCCCTTATCATAATGTGAGACCTGTAAAGGCCTCTTATCAAGTGCAAGTGCTTGTCCCCGGGTGAGGTAGAATCCACTGGCGTGTTTTTATATTTTATATGTTTCTGGCTATAAATGGTTCAACTGCCATATGTCAATGAAGCCCAGTAGTGACACTTTTCTTACCTGCGGGATCAGAAGTCTCGAGCCGGACCCCTTCCTTCACTCAGACAGTTAGAGTGCAGTGTGGCAGCAGTGAGAAGGCATGTTTGCTTACTCGGAAGTAAGCGGAGGTGGCAGCATCTTGAGTACCAGACTTCAATCAGCCATCGTGTCACTTTTTGGTACGTTTCCAGGACAACAGGGAAAACAACATAACTGAAATTTTTTTCTTAATTTATTTTGAAAATGATAAGAATTCAACAGTTTCTCATTCGCCATTATTCATAAAAACAGTTAAGGCACTCAAATACTGGCATATTAACATCATAATACAGCGCCAGCAACACCCCCAAAATTATTGAGATATTATAAGGTCACTGCAAAAAAAACTAAATACTGTGAAATAATATTAACACCGCAAAAACACAGCAAGATTGGATTCAGTTTGTCCGTTAGTCGGGACAACAGAATGCCTGGTAGATAGATTTACCAGCTGCATGATAGGGCAACGGGCTGCACGGTGGTGTAGTGGGTTGCACTGTCGCCTCACAGGGAGAGGGTCCTGGGTACGATTCCCGGGTTGGGTTCCTTCTGTGTGGAGTTTGCATGTTCTCCACGTGTAAGCGTGGGTTCTCTGAGGGTTCTCCAGCTCCTCCTACAGTCCAAAGACATGTCTGTCTCTACATGTCAGCCCTGTGATAGACTGGTTACCTGTCTGTCTCTACATGTCTCCCTGTGATAGACTGGTTACCTGTCTGTCTCTACATGTCTCCCTGTGATAGACTGGTTACCTGTCTGTCTCTACGTGTCAGCCCTGTGATAGACTGGTTACCTGTCTGTCTCTACATGTCAGCCCTGTGATAGACTGGTTACCTGTCTGTCTCTACATGTCAGCCCTGTGATAGACTGGTTACCTGTCTGTCTCTACATGTCAGCCCTGTGATAGACTGGTGACCTGTCTGTCTCTACATGTCAACCCTGTGATAGACTGGTTACCTGTCTGTCTCTACATGTTGGCCCTGTGATGGCCTGGTACCTGTCTGTCTCTACATGTCTCCCTGTGATAGACTGGTTACCTGTCTGTCTCTACATGTTGGCCCTGTGATAGACTGGTACCTGTCTGTCTCTACATGTTGGCCCTGTGATAGACTGGTACCTGTCTGTCTCTACATGTCGCCCTGTGATAGACTGGTTACCTGTCTGTCTCTACATGTTGGCCCTGTGATAGACTGGTACCTGTCTGTCTCTACATGTTGGCCCTGTGATAGACTGGTACCTGTCTGTCTCTACATGTCGCCCTGTGATAGACTGGTTACCTGTCTGTCTCTACATGTTGGCCCTGCGATAGACTGGTTACCTGTCTGTCTCTACATGTCGCCCTGTGATAGACTGGTTACCTGTCTGTCTCTACATGTTGGCCCTGTGATAGACTGGTTACCTGTCCAGGTGAACCCTGCCTTCGCCCAATGACAGCTGGGATCGGCTCCAGCCCCCGACCCTGAATACAGGATAAGCGGTAGACGATGGATGGATGGAAAAAAACGTTTTTCTCTTTGAATATTTAACAGCAATAAACAGAAACTCAGGTCAAGATTGAAGAGGGTTAAATCCAAAGTGCGAGTTATGAGGAGACAAGAACACATCGAGTGCAGGTGAGAGCTGTTTAGGTTGACAGCAATTTAACAATCTTATAGGGCAATTTAGTAATTAGTCAACCATTTCATTTAATTACAGCCATTTCATTTTATTTGTTTTACGTCTGGAGAAACCCTGAGTCGGCCCACATACAGAGGCTCGTTACCTTTCTGGGACGCCATCTGGTTGGATCCTCATTCAGTCTTTTTATACTGTGGTGGTTTGTCTCGAGAGTTAAAAGCTGACATACCATGTTTTTAGTTGGGCAATTATCAACCTTTCAAAAAGGACCCGCAGGAAGATTTTGTATGATGTCACTCAAAACAGGATAGAAAGGAAACCAACCCCTACTTGGTAATTATCTCCAACAAACATCCCAAATTCAGTATACAGGCTAGAGGTATTTCACACTGAACATATAGATATTAAGTGTCTTGAAGCCTATTTGTCCATCTGAATAAAGAAGAAATGCATGCTCTTCAGTAAACGATAACTTACTGGTTACTTTTTAAGCTAGGAAAAATAAACAAAGGAAAATGCAACATGACATGATGTACAAGACGCATGTTCCTTTCATTCCAGGGCTCCACTGAATCTATATCGCTATATCCATCCATGTTCAAAGTGTCAAAAATGTCTTCTATATTACTTTCTGTCTGATTTTCTGATGTGTATTGCACATTGCACACAGGTGGAGCTTACCAATATGAGCTATTAAGCCACCAGTCCTTATCAGCTTGTAGTGACCACGGTGTCCACTTGTTAAAATCCATTTGTGTAAGTCACTCTTGGGCTGACTGAGAAGAATAGACACTTGTGATTTGCTTGAGAAAAAGAATGGGATGTCCAGATGTGCGTAAAACTAAACCTAAAATAAAGGTGTTTATTTTGTCTTTACAACATTTTTCATAAAAATGGTGAAAATACTAAACGTATTCTGATAAAAAAACGATGCGAAACAAGCAAGCTAGAAAAATGATGTAAGCTGCATAAGGTCTAAAGAATGAGGCTGTGTTCTAAATGCCATACTAACGTTCCACTCGTACTTAAGTGTGATGTAAATTGGAGTACGTGTAGTATGTGGATTTGTGTACGTACATGATAAATGCCCAGAATTTTTTGTAAATGCTTGTATTATCAGGTCAACACTTGTCAACAATTGTTAACCTGATAATACAAGCATTTATAAAAATGTGTTGACCTGATAATACAAGCATTTATAAAAATTCAGCGAAACTTTTTCATACTCTCGCGTGAAACTCGCGTCACGGCATCGGCTGGGTAAACACGGTAGTGGCGTCTACACTGCGGTAGCATAGCAGCCAAGGATAGAAGCTATCAGGCAAGTGTTCTTTTAAATAAATTCCTGGTGTACTTACAAACTTTCAAATGCCTCGTTTTGTGAGTACAGACCCTATGTGTACTACTGCAGAAGTTTGGTAACATTCCATGCATTATTAGTGGGGTAATTTACGAGATATACAAGATGTACCATAGCGCTAGTACTAAGCCATTCGGCTGATAGCCCTATCTTGACCGATGTTGACCATCGCTAAAAATGCTTCTGAGGGAGTGTTTGGCTGCATGTCATAGTGGAAATTACCTAGGGTGCATTTTACTCCGAACCATCACTTTAAACGGTGGTTATATAATAACTATAATAACGGTGAGTAATAACACCGTCCACCATTTGTTAAAGGGAAGGATGCAGACACCCAGCGCCTCATTCGGTGGAGGGAAGGATTAGGAGAAGTTCACCGGCAGGAGGAATGCTGCTATGAGAGGCTTCACGTAAGAAAGTGTGGTATTAAATGTTGTAATTCTCATATGCGGGGCTCCGTTTAAGTTCTATTGTTGCATATTTAGTAGTGATGTCCAAATGAAGCTTCGTGAAGCATTTTCTTTATTTTCTGAGCCCAATAGATGGCGCTCTCTGTTCCACAAAGGGTTGAAAGCAATGGAAATATATCGGCCTTCAACCCTTTGTTGAACAGAGAGCACCATCTATTGGGCTCAGAAAATAAAGAAAATGCTTCACGAAGCTTCATTTGGACATCACTAATATTTAGCTACTCAATGATATAAACCAGCGTATATAGATGGTAGGATAGTGGGTTCTCTCCGGGTTCTCCGGCTTCCTCCCACAGTTCAAAGACATGCAGGATGGGGATAGGTTCATTGATGACTCTAAATTGCCCGTAGGTGTGAATGTGAGAGTGAATGGTTATCTGACTAGGCCCTGCGACAGACTGGTTACCTGTCCAGGGTGTACCGTGCCCCCCACGTGACCCTGAATACAGGATAAGCGGTAGATGATGGATGGGTGGGATGGAGGGAAGGTGGAGCCTGGATGGGCAAAGAAGAAGTGGGAGAACATGAAGCAGAAATACAAGGTGAGTTGGAAGCAGTTTAAAGTGTTGAACACTACATTCTTGATGTTAAGCATAAAAGAAACACGATGATGTTGTCTTTCTTATAAATAAGCAGGCAAAGTCAGTGCTGGGTAATATCTACAATACATCAGAGTTCACTAAGTTGTTCCCATGTGGTACAGTACTACTGTACATATTATAATATGACTGGTGGTGAATAGTTTAGCTAAAACGTGATTATGAGAAGTGTTTGTATATGTTGTTTATCGGAACTGAAGGTGTCAGCACTGAGGGAGGAGAGGTCATCGTTGCATACTGGAAGTGTTTGTTATCATAGATGAGGTGATGGAGCAAAGACCTGCTATTACCCCACTACACCCCATCTCCTCAGCCATGATGCCAACCACTGCAGAAGGGTCTCTCCTCCAGAGCAAGTAGACCTGCAGGCATAAAGAGGAAACATGAGTCAACAATATATCAATATATATTCAGATATTTATTATTTAGATTCATACAGAACGACAGATATAATCATAAAACATTTGAGTGTAATAACTTATACCGTGTGGTATTACTTATAAACTCCACCACTGATAAACAAAAATAAAACCTCAACAATAATCATGTTCCTGCAGAACAGGGATCTGGACATTTGAAGCAGACACTGCAGCTTCGAGCCTCTGAGGATGTCCTCGTACTGCTGGAGTCTCTGAGGATGTCCTCGTACTGCTGGAGTCTCTGAGGATGTCCTAGGACTGCTGGAGTCTCTGAGGATGTCCCAGGACTTCTGGAGCCTCTGAGGATGTCCCAGGACTGATGGCGCCTCTGAGGATGTCCCAGGACTGCTGGAGACTATGGACATGGATCCCATCTATGCTCCCCTAGTAAGCAGTGAACGAGGTTCTCCGTGGAACTTTGGACATATATGTACTATAGAGTCTGAGGGTAACTACATACTCAAACATAAAAAAAAACAGAAATGAGAAGTCATATATTCGAGGTCAATTTGGATGTTTCAGTTGTGTTGACATGAAAAGTGACCACATAGTTGGTGTTGCCTCTGTTCATCTTTTCTCCACATGCCCTTATAAATGTATCATCTCATAAATGCATCGTATATTAATTTGATTCATTAGCACACGTACATTCATTCCGCAGATGTGTGCTGTCTGCTTCAGTCCTCACTCCAATACTCAAACATTATTGAAAAAAGTAATCATTGACATCCTGTTCTGATCTAATGAAATATCCTGCTTCATTCCATACTTATTGGCGTTTAACCTTTTCAGAACAACAACCTTTTCACAAGCCGTTTGCTCTGCCACTTGCTGCCGCCCGCACAAAGGGAGGCTCACACCTGAATGAACAGAACCTTAATTTAAAATGTCAAAAACAGTTTTGAATGTAATGTGCTTCCTACTTCCGTTATATTTATTGTTATATTCCGTAAAGATTTTTCTGAACTCTTGCTTTGTAGCAGGAGGCAAAACTGAACAGCAGCTTATATAAATTAAAAACATTTTTTTCCTTTCACCACAACAATTAAAACAATTGGCGAAAGGAACAGATACATGCAGGTCTTCCAACATAACAGGAAGTTTATTGTGGTTTGTCCTGCTGACTTGACCTTCTTTAGAAGTTAGGAGTCGGAGCTGCAGCAGTGAATGTGACACAGACACAGGCAATTACCATATTATGAAGGCAATCTGCATTGAAAATCAAACTCCTCCTTGTTTGAGACATAAATCAGTCAAATTGCAACATGATACAGCATCTGCCATGGATAGCTGACGATTCACGGATATTTATTTCCTGAGGACGGATGTCTATCAAGGATAAACGTCCATAAATCAACGTATAAATTATATAGGAGAAAAAAGAGGGTCCTTATAGCTCCATAACTTGTAGAGAATCATCACGTCTTTAAGTTTTCCACAACATAAAGCATCCAGTGATGGTTTCTGTACATCCACAAGTACACCGTTCACATGGCAAATCCCCAAAATGTTAACAAATATAAGGTGTTAACATTCCCCCCAACCACCGTGGAAAGTTCCAACAATGTAAATGTAACTAACAGTTCAAATTCGATAAGAGGAATACTAATAGAAGTGACAAATCCCATCAATAACAATATAGATAAATATATTGTGTTGTTTTCCAATGTATTCACCAGTTCACCAGAATACATAAAAGGCAAATAGATTATTTTGATTAAGAAAACATACATTGGCAGAAGGGACAGCATGTGAATAAAATATGAAAAAAAGTAATTAATTAAAATACAATTAATAAACATTAAGTATTAATAATAATAATAATCATCATCATAACTAAACTGTAAACAGCCCTCTGTTTATTTTATTTCGTCCCTCCATCTCACTTTTACTTTATTATTATCCCTTTCTAATTAGAGAATAGATGTAAAAGTAGTGATAGTTAGTAAATTGTTCCAGAGTTTGGGGCCCAGGCTGCAAAAGCCTGATAGCGTTCCGTCACCAGTCGCGCTCTGGGACATGCAGAAGGCCACCATCAGTAGATCTAAGAGGGTGCACAGGCTCAGAACAAGAGCCTCTTTAACTGTACGAACTTACCACAGCGATGAAGAACCTTTTGATGACTCATTGCTTTTTGACCACAGGGACAAGGTCTAAATTAAGTTATTTTTTTACCCCCCAGAAGGCCCAGTTGGGGGCTCATAATCTCTGAAAGTACAGGAACTTTCAGGGTGGGGTTTGAGGGATGGGGCTGCCTGATTGGTCATACAAACAGCACTACGCCTTCAAATGGTTCACTGCAAGCTGCCAAGTCGCATTAAAAGGTTTGATAATATTAAAAATAAAGTTATAACTCATAAAACTTTTAAAAATGACAAAGAAAAAATGGTATTTCTGCTGTAAAGTTGGCCATTTTAACAAGGGGTTCGGTGGGTATTGACTTGCTTTTGGAGCGTCCACAGATTAATAGAGAAGTTAATTCCCATCCTTTCCTTTGTCCCCATGGGACCTTATTATATTTCAATTACGAGACAAAGAGACAACAACTTTTTGACCCCATTTAATTGTACCATGACTTACACATGATGTTTGTCAATTTAAAAGATAATTTTACGTTTTACGTTTACTCATTTAGTTTAATGTGAAACCGCTGAGTGAACTACATCTCCGTCACCAACATGGCGTTGGTGAGCTTGTCTTGCTTGTCTTGCTAGCTAGCTGACTAAGCTGCATTTCATCACTAATATAATTTTATCTTAGCTGATGTGTTTTATCCAGCAACTTTTTATCAGTAGAGAAAGAAGGAACAAAACCTGTTAGAGTGAGTAACGTTACATCATGATACCGAACGAACAGGGGGTGACGCCACTTACCTCACTTTTGGGAGGAAATTCTTCAGAATTACGTATTTTCAGTAATACATTAATACAACAAACAAAGACTTTCTGGACATGCAAAATTAACTTCTAAACTGAACAAACATAAGTGTAATTTATGGTCGGCCTAGCGTACAAGTCATACAGAATAAAAAAAAAAAAAAAAAATGGTTTCTCAACATTGACCACCTTACTTATTTCTTCTGAAACCAGGTCCCACGGTGTACCACAGGAAGAGGTGCAGACTGGGGAGAGAAGTATTAGTGAAGCATAAGCCTGAACCAGGCTCTTATCTAATTTCTGACACAAATTGCTAACACTAATCACTAGCATACACATATCCCAGCCTGCATGTGAACTCGAATGCACCAATATTTAGAGTTTAAATTTTATATCACTATAACAGACCTTAAACAGGTCTTAATCAAAAAATAGCCTGCATGCTGGCGATTTGCATTCATGCTAGTGATTAGCATAGAAAGAGCAATTAGCATAAGTTCACTGAAAGAGCCATTATGAACGGTTTAAGTTAAAACAGTCATGGCCGTCTAAATTCATGCAACATTTACACATAGCCGGGTAATTAAAGAAATTCATATTTCCCCTTCTCCATTTTCAATAATAACGTTTAATGAGGTTTTGGTTTACATTAACCTGCATAAATATGCCGTCAAGCGCCATCGTAACCATGCCAAACCTATAGGCGGCAGTGGAACGAGAAAGAAAATGCTATGCAGGATAATCAGAGTCCTCAGAATCAACAACAACAAATGACACGAGTCACTTGCTGTTCATTTCAAAAGGGTAAACATGGACGCACACATGACGACAAGTATTTTCTGTCGTATACTGTGATGTTTGGGAACTCAAAACTTGGTTTCACCCAGTACACAAGCAAACACATGTAAATGAAAGGCGAAACCCCTTCAAAATATGTATTTCCTACATGTAAATGGGGTCTTGATGTAGACCAAGTCTAGCAGTTAATTCGGTGCGTATATGTTCTGTTACTGCATGCACCATCATGGAATTAGCACGCTAGCTAGCTAACTGGTCAGCCCCTAAATAAGTATAATTCAACAACTTGATGCATCGCCCACACACGCTTGTCACAAGAAAATCAGAGTCCAAACGAAAGATAATTAGTCAATAACACTGTTTCACCCGATTTTGAAATGCTAATGGTTTAATTTAAAAAAGCAAAGGCCTCTGTTGTGACTGCAATGCTACACTGGTTATGGAAAATTGACAAACAATAGATGCAACATGTTGATCCTTTTTTTTTTTCAAAACATTTTTTTTTAATTAAGAGGCCCTTCAGCCCTTTAGCTACTCTTTAAAGTGAAATTCAAGAGATTTACTTGCCCGTGCACATAAAGTGCTCCCGACTGATTCTCGGTCTGTTGCATTACTAATGAAGCCTCCGGCCTGTTTCAAATGCGCCTTGCAGACGTCAGAGCGAGGGTGCGTTGATCTGTTTTGTTCTCTCGCAGCTCATCAGTCTCCTTGCATGTTTAGCTCCAATTCAAACATCCTTTTGCTCTTATTTCACTGCCGTGTGGATGCGTTTCTCGTGCTGTGTGTTTATTGTGTGTGACAGCTGTATGTGCGCAGTGTGGAAACACTAGTGTGAGTCACGATGAGTCAAATGGCAGTTTGTTGTTAGATGATGAGAGCGCTAAGTGGAGAGTGTTGTATTCCTTCAGTGGAGTTGACATACAACTCAGTCCGCGTTATGTCTCCCTCTAGGTTACATTCAGAATGTTTATTCTATAGGGAGAAAACATTTGTCAGTTTAATTTTAGCTCAGGAAATACTTGCTTTTTACATTCATTTTGAAATATTCTAAAAAAGAAACAACAAGTAATTATTTAAGTCTTTAGGTAAATGCAGTAGGAAAAATATTCTGATATTTTCTTCTGAAAATGTGCAATCTCACAAAATACAAATCCTGCACTCTGCCAAACTGCATTCCTAAATATACAGGATTTATTAACTGAGTGATTGACACCATTATGCTATTTTTTTTCTGCAGAACTCCTTTTCAGTTTGGCCACTGCAAGAATTGTAGAATTACTGCTTAAAACTGGGAGAAATATTTCTATATTATTTTGGTGAGAAAAACTGTCTGTCGAGAGGAGAAAGTCTAAGGAACATTCTCCATTTCCTCCTCCTCGTCCTTCTACTTCTCTCTCTTTTAGGTTTCTGCCCGGGGGCCCGAGGTCACGTTGCCGCTTAATTAGTGAGATGCTTGAAAAGGCTCCTGGCAACATCGACACAAGGCAACGATGACGACGAGATCTCACACGACACGTTGCCAGCGGTTTAGATGATTCAACCCCATGGAGAGATGTGATGTGTAGGATTATTTCTCCAACTTGATCCGACTGTGTATGAAGTGTGTCATTGCTTAAAGGCTGATTGTGAGAACTTAATGGAGGGTTATGAGTCGTGGGGGGGTTCGGTGAGCAGCTGTGGCTGTTGTTCTCGTTGCTGATATGGGTCAATGTTGATGGGTGAAATGTGAATTTCTTTTCTTCTTTTTTAATTTCCATTTTCCTCTGGGAAATAATGTCTTTGGACAGAAAAGAAGCTCTCAATATTGTTGCCGGCGTGTTTGCTTGGCAAAGACTCATTATATTAGATATTACTGTGGCAGACCCCAGGAGGGCATGCAGACCCTCTGATGAAAATATTTATGACCCTGAGGCCAAAAATATATAGAGAGCTATAAAAGAGTCTCCAACTCTGGTTTAAGAGTTCAGATTGAGTTTGTTACAGTGAATAAAAACACACAGAAAAAAAATGAATGCAAGATCTATTCTGAATACAAAGAAGTTCAAGTGTCAAAGACATACACAATCCTCCTGCTGGGGACTGAGGTAGCATTTAGCCTACTGACAACATTGGAGAGCTGTTTACCCAGAAGGCAACAGGTCACAATAGGCTATAAAACTGAAAATCATGTCTTATGCTGTGAAACTGAAGATACTAAATCCATTTAGTTTTTTTGGCAATTTCTTATTCGTTTTTTCAAAACATACAAACATAATGGCACACAAAACCAGTTGCTACTGTGGATCAATTAAAACAAAAATAAAGACAATCTGGGTACACAAAATGAGCAACAAGTATAGTAAAATAAAGAATGAGCAATGCTAATGGTAAAGAAGAAAATAAATATAATGAATAAACAAATAATTGGGAACCCTGTATCGTTATGTGGGGTAGGATATTTTCCTTTATGTACATGAAAAACGTAATAAACCTTTCCTTAGTAATTAATAGTCCATGCAATTAAAGCTGCAAAAGAGACAATATTGTCATAAATGACAACCTCTGCCTTTGGAAAGTGAAGCCAAGGCTGAAGTGCCTTAACTTGTAAACACTGTAAACATGGAGACTAAGATGGTGACGACCAAAATGCTGAACTTGAGGCTTCAAAACCACAAAGCAAATGGTGTGAGATCATAATAACCTTGTCCACTTCTTAAATACAGTCGATGGTTTTGGAATATCGAACAGTGAGCCACATGACAGCTGACCACGAATACATGAATCTTATACTTTATATGGATTTGCTACACCTCTGTTTCCTAGTTATGATGATGTTATGTTGTACAGTCTGGTTTTGAAAGACCGTGTCTACTCCTCTTGACATCCTTATTTTATACTTTATTGAATGCTATAATTTAAATCATCATGTGGTCAAAAATAACAAAATTATTGTCTGAAAACCGTCAAATAATGATCTGGTATTTCATTGGTTAACCAAATTAGCCATGGCCATATTAAAAGTCTGTGCCCCCACCGGGTGCCACTAAGCAGCCGAGCTAGTAGCTAGCAGTCAGTTAGATTGCAGAAATGTCTAAACGAAAGAGGTAATTTGATCCTGAATGTGCTGATGTTTAGCATGTAACATTTGACTAAGGGTCTGATCAAACCAGTATTTGTAAGTGAATATTTGGACTAAAATCAATTAATTAATTTAAAAAAAACAGCAGTTAGCAGATTCATTATGGAGGTGATGTAAATCCATGCACAGCTTAAGCAAAAGCTTTCCAAAATACATTTCGTTGATATGACCGGGTACTATAGCATCGCAATTACAACTCTGAGGGAATCGCTTCGGCATAGAAATTGTTCTCATGTAAATTGACAAATTGATTTGACTTCTGTTAATCACACCTGTTGGAAAAAGCCAATAGTCTTTTTGGTCACTGGCCCGCAATATGGACATGCTCTATCCCAAGACCAGAGAAAAAAGTACAATCCAAGTGCAACTGTCAATGCCAAGGTGGCATCAATTTGCTAGAGTGACGGGTGGTGCACCTGAGAGGGAAGCGTGTGCTTGTTAGGTCGGACACCTCAACCATCTTCCATATAAACCACCAAAAATGTTGGGGCACCAAATCAGCACTGTTACTACGGATGTCACAGCCTCTTCTGATGTGGACAGTCCCCTGCCTGTCTAGAGGCCTACAGGTGATGTATCTAGTGGGAGAACAGAACCAGGTCGCATCACAAGCCTCCATCTTTTCGGCATGTCAGAGGTGGATCTCTGCGCCTCGGAGATGTCAACCCACTGCCCCCTCTGGTTCTCCTTGATGGAGAGAACCAGCCCTCTATGTCAGGATGCTCTGGCTCAGGCATGGCCAGAGGTCCTTCTCTATGCCTTTCCACTGTTCCCTCTGATCCTCCTAATGCGTCTCAGTGTGCTTTGTCGGGGCCACATGCTTCTTCTGTTGGCACCATTTTTACCATTTTGTGGGTTTGGCCGTTGGGAGGGCTCGACCTGCTGTTGACCGACTGCATTGATCCCATCAAGAATACCATTCTGAATGCCAGGGCACCGTCTACCTGACTGCAGTGCAGGAACAGGTGGAAGCTTTTTTCTGAACGGTGTACAGCTCGGACAGATACCCAGTGCACGGTTTTGTGCCTACCATCTTGGAGTGTCTGCACACCCTCCTGGACAGTGGCTGGTCTACCTCTACCCTGAGGGGTTATGTGGCCCTATGCTGGCCACCCTTCGCACAGGCAGAGCCGCGGTGGTTGTCGGGTTAGGATGATTGGAAGAGGTGGATTTCGGCATGTAACGTGGACATGACGTAGGCTTTCATCGATAGGCCATCATCCCTCTCATTATTGCTCAGTGTTCAACTCAGATCGACCCCTGTTATCGAGACATTTTTTGGCTGAAAATACTGTTGATGACTGTCAGACAGCAGGATTCTGGGTCAGGCTTGGGCTTAAGACTCGTGGTGTGAGTGGTACCTGAGTGGAACTGGACCAGGAAGTAGTACAACGCTCCTTTTCATTGCTGATCTGCGCATCCTTTTCATTGCTGATCTGCGCTCTGTCCAAAATCCGCTTGCGCTCAGCTCCGCTTGCATGCTCTAATGCGGGTTCGGTGTTGACTAAAAATATGTGCAGAAGTGACTTGTCAGTAGTGATGTCCAAATGAAGCTTCGTGAAGCATTTTCTTTATTTTCTGAGCCCAATAGATGGCGCTCTCTGTTCAACAAAGGGTTGAAAGCAATGGAAATATATCGGCCTTCAACCCTTTGTTGAACAGAGAGCGCCATCTATTGGGCTCAGAAAATAAAGAAAATGCTTCACAAAGCTTCATTTGGACATCACTACTTGTCAGTCAAGTTGCAGTCATGGTTTCATGTTTTCCACCAAGGTTAGCATGAACAGCTGCCTAATGTCAATACATTTCTCCGTGCTTCAACTAAAGCACGTGCCCTATTTGCAGCCCTGCAGTGGTGATGGAATAGTCCTTTTCTGAAGTGGGAATAGGGGGATGAATAAGTGCTCTCATTGAATTCCTGTGTATGATATTTTGGGGGGCAAGAAAAAGTAAGAAAAAATAAGTTAATACATCATTTATATGTGCTATCAGTTATTCCATGGGGCCCTTGGCTGCTCAGGGCCCCAAGTGGTGTCTAACCTTGCCTAATGGTAAGTCCGCCTCTGAGTACAGTCATGGTAACCAGACCTCCTCCAGGTGAGCAGAATCTAACGCTCCCCTCCCCACATCCTGCTGAGCTAATGTCTGTCTATCCTGCTCTGAAATTTACGGCACTAACCCTCCTATACGGTAAAAAGTCCTGTGAGCCGAGAGAATTGAGGTATCCATTCCGACGACAGTTTTATAGCGGCTAAGTTCACTTAGCATTAAATCCTCCTCCTCCTGACTGAAGACTAACCTTGTTTTCAGACCAAAAGCAGGGAGGAGAGAGGCAAAAGGCACACTCAAATTTAGTGTTTAATTTGGTTAATATCTCGGCTCACTCTGTAAATTTACTGCAGCCCTCAATTTGAATTAGACTGCGGTGAACAGTCAGTGAGGAGTGGACACTAATGCAAATGCACGAGCGCCGGTCGATACTGCTGTGTTTGCTTTTCTGTACGAGTCCCTGTTTACCCAGAGAGAGAGAGAGAGAGAGAGAGAGTGTGTGTGTGTGTGTGTGTGTGTGTGTGTGTTTGTGTGTGTGTGTGTGGCTCACAGTGAAAGATAAAGAAAAAAATGGAGGAAAATATTCGACACATCTCCGCGCAGCTCGTTTACAAAAGCAAATGAATACATGGCTCATTTGGAAGGGTACATGAACACAAGAGCGCTGGAGTGTTCATTCAATAAAGTAACTTTTAGTGGATGTTTCAGACCTTTGCAGTGCAGCACATTCCTACTCTGGTATGCATGGTGTTCGGTCAATGTGTGATATAACAGGTGACATTTTTCTCTGTGCAGCTGAACCTTGAAGCATTCATCCAGTATGAATATGAATGTGAATGAAGAACCGTCAGGGCCAAAGCTGCAGTGTTAAATACAAGTGAAGACAGGCGAGACTGTTATGTCCTTTTAATGGATTATCTACAGCATATAGAAGGTGGACAACACAATAACCATGGCACCTATCCGATGACCTGTTCTCAGTCAGCTGCCGTGTCTCAATGTGCGTTAGGGTGCATAAAACACAATTCTTGAATTTTGATATAGCTAGGTGCTTAAAGTGTTCCAATATATGTAGAAACTACACATGCAAAATATTTTTCCAATACATGATGTTTTAGTGGTGCCACTGCACGTCTATTTTTGTTGGAAAAAGTGGTAAACAGTGCTCAATGGTCTCTGTAGAGCTCTGAGGTAATAAAGACTGCAGCTCAAGAAAACTAAGGTGATCTTTATATTTTTGTGTTGGGTATGTATACTCTTATTACATATCACTACTATATATGTAGTTGTGTCTTTGTAAATGTACATACTTCTAATGAAATGTAGTCATAATTCATAGGTATATGGTGCTCTTTACATCTAGCTAATGTTAGCTAGCAACAGTTTGCTAACCACAGTTAGCTAGCTATATTAGCTAAGCTATAAAGCTTAACATCAACAGTATTCTAGAGTAGACAGACAATATCATATTCAGAGTATTGATGTCTCATGCTTATTGAGTAGCACTGTAGTTGTTAAATTAACATTTTAAATAAAGGTATATCTGGGAGCACAGCTAGCTACTCTGGTAGTGATGTAACGGTAAGTTATCATTGTAATGATTAAGTTAGACTATGTTAGACTATGTACAGCTAAAACTTGAGGCCTATTCAAGCACGGTTTATCATAATTGAGTGATATTAAGTATGCTAAGATATGCTTTGAAACACTAACCGTGTCCTTGTATCCTTTTCATTCTCTGGCACTGTACAACACAACCCACCCCAGGATCCATCTCTCCTAAGATGCTGCCCTCACCCACTGGTCCCTGCCAGACTAGCAGTCGCAGCCTTGTCTTTGGTCTGGGCCCCAGCATCACCAGTGAGAATGGCATCATCACTGGCGCCAAGCTGCCAAACTGGCCGTCAGCTCTTACGCTGCATGCTTTCCAAGCAACCTGGTGCAGATGGAGCGTTGACGCAGTTCGAGGCAGCCAAGGTAGTCCTGGAACAGGTGCGGCCATTTTACAAGAAGGCCAATATTCCTATGGTGAGCAAGGGTGCATGCCACAAGATGGTAGACTTCATTAATGCCAACAACAAGCTGTGGAAAATCTCCAAGGCCAAGTGCTCCAGTGAGGCTACAGCAAAACAACTGGAGAAAATGGAGTGCAGACTTGATGCCACATTTCTGCTGTGACCTCCAAATGTTGAAAATCCGATGGATAACCCAGAAGACCTAGCTTTCTTGGCCAGCATGAAGACCGACAGAGTGGCCACATTTGGTGTATTGGACAAAAAGCTGCAGCTCAAGGTGAAAGAGGAGTGTCAAGCGGCCGCAGCAGCCAGGCGGTGTGAAAATTAGGGATGAGGAGACGCCAATGTCCAGCTTGGTGTTGGAAAGTGATAAGGAGCCAGAGGAGGATACTTACAGAGTCTGTCCACCATCTGAGGACAAAGCATCCCTCAAGTGTAAGAAAACTGGAACAAGTGTCTTCATTCCACATGACATCCTTAGGGGAGTCATATCTGAGGGGAGACGCACTGCCTAGGTTCAGAGTTCAGGTTCCATTTCCTCTCTCTCTCTTTCTCCCTGTTGATGTTGCTCAGTGGATTCTGACACAGGCTGAGCAATTAAGTTTGAAGTGTGGTTAATGTCAGCTCTTATCATTAGGCCCTGTGAGTTGCCAGTGAGTTAGCCACTAGAGATGATTTGTTCTTTTAAGTGTGTTAGTATTCCCCTTGTGTTTAACAATACATTCAATTTTACTCAGGGAAAGGCCACATGAACATGTCCCATTGACCTCCATTCATTTGGTCTATAGGACTGTCACACCGGTGAGGTTTGTCTCGTCTTGGTTTTTGTCTTGTCCTTTCCTGTTTTATTTTGAAAATAACTCCCCTCTCGTTTCAGGTCACTTGCCCTTCCTCATGTGTTTCCTGGTCTGATGTCATCCCTGATCCCTGATTGTTGTCACCTGTTGCTCGTTTTCCCTCTGTGTATTTAAGTCTGTAGCTGTGTCCCAATTCAGGGTCTGCAGCCTTCGGAGGACCCAGCCTTCGCGGTCTACGGAGGCGACACCTTCGGAGACTCCTCCGAAGGCTGGGTCAACCGTCGGTAAATGGGACGGTCTAATCTACGGAGCATTTCCTGATTGCGTCGCGACGTCATCACTTCTGCCGGCCAAGCCCGGGAAAAACACCAGTCAAAACAAAAATACGACAGACGAACATGATGGAGAGTTTTTAATATATATATTAGTGATGTCCAAATGATGCTTCGTGAAGCATTTTCTTTATTTTCTGAGCCCAATAGATGGCGCTCTCTGTTCAACAAAGGGTTGAAGGCCGAAATATTTCCATTGCTTTCAACCCTTTGTTGAACAGAGAGCGCCATCTTTTGGGCTCAGAAAATAAAGAAAATGCTTCACGAAGCTTCATTTGGACATCACTAATATATATATATATATATATATATATATATTTTTTTTTTCTTTTAATTTAATTTAATTTTTATTTTTTTTAGCAAGAGGAGAGGCGGCTGCGACGACACCGGCGGCTTGTTTATCTCCGGCTGGGAGAGCCGTGGGGAGGTAACGTTAAAGCCGTTATTTTAACCCATATTAATGTTCATACATAGCTAGCGTAGTACGTGGTAATTAATATACCCGTTAATAAATGATACCGCTAAGTGACGACCCATATTAAGTATAGATTGACATGGATAATGTCATTTAACCATAAGACTTAATACAGGGTTCGTACAGGTGCTTAAAATGTAAAATCTTTGAAAATGCTGTAATTTTAATGCTGTTTTTCAAGGTCTGAAAAGTGCTTGAATTTAAGTCTAAATCCTTGGCTTATAAAGTGATTAAATTGAATAGTAAAATGTGTACGAACCCTGTAAATAACCCCGACTTAATTCCATATTTTATTCTTGCCTCTCTTTAAAACATTTTAGTGACATGGCATCCGTCGATTGCATCAGCCCTGCAAACCCCGATGATGGACGATGTGGTGGACAGTGGAGACATGCATCCCACACCCCCCACCTTCCAGATGATGTCCCACTCAGAGCCAGAAGAGTCCAGGGTCCTTAGCATCCCATCCAGTCCAGCAGCACCACCAGGGACTCCTGCTCAGTCAATACTGTATATATGTTCTCTGTAAATAGTTATTTCTGCTGATCTTTTGTAAATAGTTCTACATGTTAAGAACACCCACTTGTCAATAGTTATTGTAACTTTGTAAATATTTGTTAATTACACAAAAAAAAAATTATTTTCTTGTCACTGAAAAGCAGTTCAAAAGTTGACTTTAGTTGTAAATACGAAATGGAACAGATAATGTTACAAGGTTATAGGATTTTTATTTAACTATATACAATATTTGGAAAAGAAAATGGTACAATACAATATTTTTAATTAACAATTTAAATTACAAATCAACACAGAACTTAATCGAAGAGAACATCAACCACCCCCCAAAAAATTCAACGCCTCTCAACCATTCTCTCCAATAAACTAAAAAGTCTCTCCATCCTCTCTCTCTCTCCTTTCCTCGCTCTCCCTCTGTAACTTCATGTCCTCCCTGATCAAATCCAGCAAGTCATCTCTTTTCCTCTTTCTTGCTGCTGTCGGGGGTCCTGTGTTCTTGGCCTCAACAGGTGGTCGTTCTCATCCCGGACCCGGAGTTTGATCAAATCCTCAGTCTGCTCCTTGCTCTCTACAACAAAACGACATGTAAAGCACATTTCCTGTTATGTCAACATGCAAAACGATTGTACGATATAATAACGATATCAACAGTAATAATGATCCTAAGGTTAGCTCTGTATTCAATCCAAACGTTTACAGTTTTACAGCCTAGAAATACAGCGGGGCTCACAACCCATCGTTAACGTTATATATTCAGCTGCGAGAGGAGCGAACTGTAGCCTATACAACTTACAACGAGAACAAATTAACTTAACAGCTCCACGGTTACAATAACATAAGTTACCATCGGAGCTTGTAACATTTGAAAGTGAAGGGTTTTAGGCTTACGTTACGTTTAAAGGCTAACGTTAACTGAGCTCCTCGTATCAACAGCCTTAAGCTACATCACGTAGCTGGCCCTACATTCCGGTGGCTACACGTATTAGCATTATAAACGTCACGCATTTTAACACTCAAATGTGTTTTTAGGCCCCTTGAACGTCCGACGTTAAGCAAAAACCCGTTACTTACATTTAAATGTGTATTCGGCACTGCTGCCGGTGCCGGAGCTGCTGCCGTCTTTCGCCGCCATTGTTGGTTGAACAGCGGCGCGCAAAGCATCTTGGGATATGGGAGGCCGCGAAGGATAGTAGCGGTGCATCCTCCGAATACGGGGGAAAGGAGGACACATTTTTCGGCCGCATTTGGAGGAGCCTCCGAATTTAGACGAATTGGGACAGCCTTCGCGCAGCTCTGTGACGTAAGCGGCCTTCAAATGTAGCCTCCGAAGGCTGCAGAGCCTGAATTGGGACACAGCTTGTGTCTCCCCTTGTCTTGTGCCAGTTCGTTTCGTCTTTCATCATGAGCCTCATGTCCAGTTAGTATTTTTGATCCTCAAGCTAAAGTCAAGTGGTATTTTTGTTGTTTTATGTTTGTATCCTGTTTTTCCTCCCGGTGGAGCAATTTTTTGTTTATACCTTTTGATTTTTTAATAAAAGCCTGAATACTGCCTCTGCCCTGCACCTGAGTCCTCCCTCTTTGCCCGAAACCTGACAAGGACAAATTAATGGAAAATCTTGAAAGTTGAATTCTGAGAAATACCCAAGTTCTCCAAAGGGCAAACAAACGTATTCTACTTTGATAACCCTATAGAACATGTTGCTGTATAAAAATTCACTGTACTCAACATTTCCGGGTCAAACTTTTGGCAATGAGACAAAAAATCACAAACGTTTGTGTGTTAGGTGGCACCCCTGAATCTCCATGGATTTCCTCAAAACTTTGCAAAAGTCATTTTTATGTTAATTGGAACAAAATGCAATGCCATTGATGTTTTGAAATGAAAATTCCCCATTCAAATTTGATGCACCCTAATGTGCGTGCTTCTCTACTTACACTTTGCATCATGCTGACCTGCCTAAAACTTGCAATCTCTGTAATCTCCATCAGGGGGTGACTCCGCCGGTTGCGAAAATCATTCTGATTGCATGGGACTCATGGCAGTTTGCAACTGTTTGTATAGGGAGAGAACAGACTTCCCTGCTGTGCCTAGAAACTTAACCAGGTTTGGACATTTGCTGCTTGGGGGAGGGATTTAGTGACCCTAACCCTAAACTCTGGGGTGAAATAAATATACTAAGTATATTAAAGGAAAACACCACCGCATTTCCATACTGAACTATGTTCTGCTCTGATCTTAGACGAGGTGATACATACCTCCCTCTCCTCTGTGCGTGCACTCAATGGCTCTTGCGCGCACTCCGCGCAGCGCTAATTTGCTAGCATGTAGCTTGTCCCAGTATATTCCTTAGGATCCAAAGGGGGGTGAAGTTAGAAGCGACCAAGCACTTCCACGTTGTCCCTATTTAAATACGGTTACGTGAGTAGTTACACGACCCAAGTTTGGTTACACAAAATGAAACATGCCAATTTTTCTAAGCAGATAACAAGGATAACTATATAGTATGGCGGAATAACAACTGGAAGCACTTCGACGTCGGCGCAGTAATATCATCACTCCGCTCCCCCTCTTACTTCCGTCAATAGAACCTACGTGACCTGCACGCCGTCGCCTGCACTACCTGTAGTAGTTTGTGCACAGTTGAGGAAGCATCAGGTTGTAGTAAGATAGTTTGTGAACAATCAAACATCATGGTTATAACGTGCATCGTACAGGGTTGTGAAAACAAGCAGAAGGTATATAGTCCCGTCATGTTTTGAGTGATGATATTACTGTGCCGACGTCGAAGTGCTTCCAGTTGTTATTCCGCCATACTATATAGTTATCCTTGTTATCCGCTTAGAAAAATTGGCATGTTTCATTTTGTGTAACCAAACTTGGGTCGTGTAACTACTCACGTAACCGTATTTAAATAGGGACAACGTGGAAGTGCTTGGTCGCTTCTAACTTCACCCCCCTTTGGATCCTAAGGACAAGCTACATGCTAGCAAATTAGCGCTGCGCGGAGTGCGCTCAAGAGCCATTGAGTGCACGCACAGAGGAGAGGGAGGTATGTATCACCTCGTCTAAGATCAGAGCAGAACATAGTTCAGTATGGAAATGCGGTGGTGTTTTCCTTTAAATTTACGTATACTTGATTGTACTTGCAGACACACTAATCATCAGTATACTTCAAATGTGTTAACGATTTTAAGTTGAAGTTTGCTATTATGGAGCAAATCATTTTGTGGATTTTAGTTTAATTTAAATAGTATAAAAGCAAAAATGTAAGTGCATTTCGTGTACTTTCATGTTAGGATTCTGTTTTGTCTTCTGTCCCGCTCCCCTTTCCTGTTCTTCTCCTACAGATCGTGGGAGGCGTGACTGGCTTCTCCCACTGCAGTAAGGAGGCCCACCTGTTCCCCATCATCATCAACTCCTCTATAAAGGCCTGCTTTTCTCATCACAGCAACACCAGATAATTCCGTCTCGTACTATAGTTGCTCTGTGATTCCTAGTATCCTATCTATGTCTAGTTGCTACACTGTCTCTACACTTGTTTCTCTACACTTGTGTTTCTCTCGACGTGTTCCTCTCATGTGTTTATTGCCTGTTGCAGATTGAACAGTGTTTCTTCCTCTCCTTGTGCAGGTTTTCCAGCGTGCCTCGCTACGCCGCCTACATCTGAGTTTTCCCGTTCTCACAATCCTCGTTGAGCCTCTGGTGACAACTCATTTGTGCCAGCCAGCTTCCTGCCTCTCAACCTGCTCAGCTCTAAATAAACTCTTTTGGTACCATCCACCTGCTTCAGTCTCTGCTCTGGGGTCCGATATCAATTGTGCCTTGTAACACTTTCATGTTCTAAAATAGTAAACTTCAAGTATACCCAGCACACATAAGTACAAGGTTGTGTATGAACAGATACATGCTTGATAAGTTAAATTAAAGTGTCTGGCTAATATATAACAATATGCCATTACTAAATTCTTGTTAGTCTATTAATAGTATGCTCAATTGTACATCTGTCTTATTCCAACTAAGCAATTGATTTTTAAAAATGCATCCAATGCATTTTTACAATCATAATTCTGAGCATCTTATTTTCAAAAATATACTGAAGAAGTTGACTGATGTATACTTCAGTAATTACATCTAACTTTCACTTAAAATGAAACACCAGTACAATTATTGTGTGAGTATACTTTCAATGTTTTCAGATAGCACATTTCTTAGTTAGTGTATTTCCAATTTACGATAAATACTTCTATTACTACTGAAATAAAATATAAATATATGAAATTCAGTATATATATTTTCCACAATAAACTGGTGTGTAGAATTAAGCTTGAAATAATGAAGTTGCTACCTGTAATATTGAGACTTGTTTGACATTAATTGAAGAGATTAATGAGCATTTAAAGCTAAAGAAAGTGTTTAGTAGAGACCTCTTCACCTCCAGTAATGCTGACAGAGATTAGCAGGCTTTTACTTTCAGGAACTAATCAAAGCTGTGATCGGGATCCCAGAACGAGAGAGAAACAACACTAATCTCCTTCTGATTAGAAATGAATGGGAACTATGTGTCACAATCCTGCAAAATAAAAGCCTGATGAATCACCTCTCTGATTAAAGGAAGACATCATCAATCACCCACAAACCCTCTAATACTGAGCCTGAAGAGTCTGAAACCAATAAGCAGTCTACTGGGCGGATTTTCTCCACGATACGGAATCACTTCATTACAAACGTCCGTCCTCCTTCTCAAGAGACGTTTTCTTGCACTCGGAAGATTAAAAGACGAGTTTCTCAGGTTGCTTTCTCAAAACATCAAGATGCATCCCCATATATTGGGCCCTGTTGAGTGCTATATTCTTCATCACATGGTGTTTTATTATTCACATTCCATAACACAGGAATCTATTCCTAGAAGTAAATCTGCATTGTGAGCAGAATAGCGGCCTGTCAGGGCTTGTTGGTTAAACCTTTTAAATGAATGTTTACTTTCTTACCCAGAGACACATGAGAAGATGGACTTTAGATATTTTTCTTCATCACTTCTATTACATCACCTGATATTATATTAGACCATATGCCCAAAAGTATGTGGACACCCTAACAATGTCATGCCCAACACCATGAGTGCTGCTCTCCTGGTTAGAGTCTTTCCACCAGATGTTGAACCCTGCTGCAGAGATTTGGTTCAATTCAGTCCAAAGAGCATTAGTGGGTTCGTTTTTTTTTTCTTTTTTTTAATTAATTCATCCACGTGGGCTTTCAAGTAGGTTTTCTACAGGTCTGTTTCTCTCTTGATGTATTATCTCAGTAAACATTGTAAACATGAGTTTATGGTCTCAATCTCTAGTTTCAAGTCTTCTTCAATCCAGCATGATGTTCATTTAGTCCATTATGGTCCATTTAGAATCTAAACAACTATAAGGCAGGGGGTGCTTTAGGGCGGGGCTACCTTGGGATAGACATGTTGCTACCAAGACGTTGCATGGCCAAAAACCAAGATGGTGACGGACAAAAAACATGTTTATACAATCTATGATACAGATGTTGGATGATGATTTGTGCTTAATCGTAGTAACTTCATCAGTTTACTGTGTCTCAATTCCACACTACGTACTAATTGTATCCAGTATATACTATAACTATATATTTAGTAATTAGTACACAATAAACGTTTAGGTAATGATGCACCCAGGGCTGTCGTGGTAATGTTGAAGAAGATTCCAGAATTACACATCTATTGTAGTGTAAGTGTTTTATTTAATCAAAATAAAACAGCACAATACGTATCAGCAGGCATACAAAAAACGATCAAACAACTGTGTCCTCATACAGAAAACAAAAAGGTCAGAGCAGGTCTGTTTAGAAAAACCAAACAAGCTAAATCAATGGCATCTCTCTGGGAACCACAAATGTAATCACATTACAGAAACATGCTAAACTTTAGGCTTTCCTCCTCTTCTCTGTTTCTCTACATCTGTCACTTATTTCTCTCTCTTTCTCCTCCCTCTCTTTGACCTCCTGTCCCTCCTCTCTCACCCCTACCTGTCTCACCCCGCCTGTCTCACCCCTGTCTGTAAAATACATGTGTAATGAATTGTATTGGAGAACTCTGCCCTGGGTACAGCTGTTAGGCAGCCTGTCACTTTATTTAGCCTACTGGCTGATCTCCCCGTCGCTAAAAGACCTACAGGAACATGTCTGGATGTGTAAGTGCTGCAGCCCAGCTCCAGCTTTGTTCCACGCTGTACAGCAACGCATTCAACATAACTCACTAGCAAAGAGCTGTGTACAATAGTGGTGACGTCATCGTCACTGACTGAATGCATCATCTTTTACGAACCAAAACAACATTAATAAAAGGTGAAGTATTGCTCTTTGTACTTCCTTTGTAATTGAGGCCTTGTGCTTGTGCTTGTATCTGTAGGAGGTGAGACATTGCAGGACGCTTCACAAATCACCTACTATCCATTGTAACAGTCCATTCTACAAACCGCATCAATGTGTATCGAGCCACTGATCAATAGACAACCTGCCGCTTCCTGATAGCTGCCACAGCCGGTGATTGGCCACAGACACGCACCATAATGCAGCTGAAAAATCTATTTAGGAAGACGTTAAAGGCATGTGAACGTAAACGTAGATGAACTAATTTACAGGTGTGTAAACGACACTCGGAGGTGTGTTAACGGCGTTTATGTGCGTTTAGCCTCCACTACAACCCTGGATGCGTCTTTGAACATCAAGCAATCTGTGACTTCAGAGTGAACCCACTCATTCAATTCCACGAAGAGCAAGCAAACTTCAGTTTTTTTAACTTAACAACCGTCCTTGTGGTGACACACATGTAATACAGGACAGTGTAGGACGCACACCGGAGTGGACAGCAGAATTAGCTCTGGTGTCTTCTTTTATGATGACCTGTTGTCTTTGAAGGCCTCAGGAACAAACATGTCACGTCCTCTTGGGGGGGTGTCCACTGCCCTAACACTTCCCCAAAATATCCCAGAATCATCCTGCTGTGCTGCGTTCACAGACAGCTGTACAGAAAGGAGAGCAGGGCCGACGCCACGCTGAGACACACAAAACTAAGAGAGGAAGTGCTTAAAAGAAAAAAATCCAATAAGACAGAAAACACACCGACCTGGAAGGACGTCAACCATTTTTTTTGCTGATACAACAGACAAAGAGAAACAAAAATGAGCAAAGTTCTTGCCTTGACAACCTCCTGGGATGACTTTGTTCAATTTGTTCTGAAACATCGCAGGTTTCCGACCAAGCAGCATTCTCTCACCATTTTAGTCTTTTCACGTGGATCAGCTTTTTTCTCTCTGCCTTTCTCAGATTTCTTGTGCGTCATCGACACACACAGAACAGGCCTGATCAGCAGCAGAACAGACAAAACAGAAGCTCCTGTAGGAAAGTGTGAAGGATGGTACAAAGTCTGAAATCTTCATGCAAACGATTGTATTTCTGCAGCACTTTAGCATCACACAGCTCCCATGCTCATGTTATTTGGATTTAAAGTCACGCCTTGAACCTGCATTCTCTCTTCTGGCCATCAGGGGGCAAATCCTCTGGTTTCAAACGCAAGTCTGCATGGAAGTCTATGAGAAAATGACCCTACTTCTCACTTGATTCATTAGTAAACATTGTAAATATTAGTTTATGGTCTCAATCTCTAGTTTCAAGTCTTCTTCAATCCAGCATGAGAGTCAAACACACTAAAGCTCAGCAAAGTCCAGACTCTTCTCTGTTGACTAATGTCAGGACAGCTGAGTCATTTGCCATTTTCCGAAAAAGGCTCAAGACTCACCTGTTCAGACTTCACCTCGACCCCCCCCCCAAAAAAAAAACAAACAAAAAAAAACACCCTTACCTAGAGCACTCTGATCGTAGCACTGTTGCTCTTGAAGTACTAGTTTACTCAGATGAGGACCTAACACTTGTTCTACTTTTAGCTCCTACTTTATCGGCAATGATTCGTTGTGGTTTCCTTGTTTCCTTCTTTTGACAAATGTACTTATTGTAAGTCGCTTTGGACAAAAGCGTCTGCTAAATGACCTAAATGTAAATGTAAAGCAGGGGATGCTTTAGGGACGGGGCGGGGCTACCTGGTGACAGGTCGCTACCATGAAGTTGTCCGGTCTGGGTGTTGTCTATGTTTTTGTCTTACAACTTACAACTCGGTATCACGTCATGAAAGTTGATTGGAACATTTGTTCCGATTATATTTTCTAATCCATCATTTTAAAGTAATTCTAAAGTTTGCTCACCAGTTCCTGACCGTAGATGAACCGTGACCCTCTCTATTCCAAAGATGAAGTTGACTGTACGCATAGTGGGCATTTTCTCTCTTTACATTGATGTTCTGCTAAATGCTGTTCCTCCATTAGCTTTATATGCATTTTTTAGATGTGGCAAATTAACAACACCCTCTAAATATTTCAATCCCAATAGAGATATTTCACATTCTGATCTAGCCTTTCATCCTAGTTATTACAGCCAACGTCTGAAGCATTCCAAATGTGGAGGCTGTGCTGCAACGCCTGCTCCTGGGTGATGTTAGGACTGTATGAATTTACTTTGAAAATCATAAGCGTGTTCTAGTCCTGCTCTATGTGAAAAGTTTCCTGAGATAACTGAGATATGTAACACTATAAATAACATTGGATGGAATTGAGGCGTAGGCTTCGTCATTGTAGCTGGCATGGACTCTCGTTTATGCTCCTTTCAATCTGTGATTACCTTCAATGTATTTCCATTACTTGCAGCCCGTCTCATCCCAGGTAACATTCTTCTTTCTAAAGCTTGGTTTGACTATCATTTTCATCCGATCCTCACCAAAAGCAACATATCCCCCCAACAGTATTCAGGGCATTGTTTCAGAATAAGGGCTGCTACTTCTGCTGCCAAACAAGACATTTCACTTACCTCTCTGTAACACATGGCGTTTTGGCCATCATCTGCCTTCTGCTATAATCGGCCTTACATCATCACTACCCTCAAGAATGAAAGAGTCCATAATTGCCATAATTCTCTGTTAAGTCTTGCATCTACTGTAACTGATGGTGGTGTTTGCTTTCACGTATCATTCCTTCTGTTCACTGGCATCTCGTTCACTCCGACTCATTGTATGGTGCACGTGACCTCACTCATTCCACTGGTCTATTGTGACCTACTCAGAGCACTGAGACAGAGGGTTAGGAATGAATGAGAGTGAATGAGGGATAAAATAAGTCTCCCTGACTGAACTTCCACTGAGCTTCATATAGTTCTCTATATAGTCATCTATATAGTCCTCTTCATAGTCCTCTTCGTAGTTCTCTACATAGTCTTATATATAGTCCTCTATATAGTCCTCTATATAGTCTTCTATATAGTCCTCTATATAGTCCTCTATATAGTCATCTATATAGTCCTCTATATAGTCTTCTATATAGTCCTCTATATAGTCCTCTATATAGTCATCTATATAGTCCTCTACATAGTCTTCTATATAGTCCTCTATATAGTCCTCTATATAGTCATCTACATAGTCTTCTATATAATCATCTACATAGTCCTTTGTATAGTCCTCTACATAGTCTTCTATATAGTCCTCTATATAGTCTTCTATATAGTCCTCTACCAGTGTTGGGCAAGTTACTTCAAAAGCATAATGCATTATTAGTTACATTACAATATTACTGTCTTTGAATTGTAAGGCATTACACTACTTTTACATTACTTTTGCATTACTTTTCGCCAAAATAAAGGAAATATGGATTTTTTGTTCTCAATAGATCTTCTTGTGTTCAATGCAGCTCATTACACAGCAGGATGTGATGTTTTTCGCTTCAAAATAAAAGAACGAAAAATGGAAAATGACTCGTATCCCGTTATTCGTTTTAAAAACAAAAAACGAGAAACAGAAAACGACTCGTTAACTGATATTAGATATTGTGTTCATGAATGGGATTCGGGGATGAAATAACAGTGACATTTTTCATTCCAGATTTGCCGTACGTCTTTTTTAATGACCCGGAAGGTGCTGTGTTATGCCGTGAAATTACCTGAAAGCCTACCTGAGACATTTAGGGGGAGCTACACGGACCGGCTTTCACACTTTTCCAAAAGTGGAGCGTATGCCCATCTCGCGATCGCGAATGTAGAGTCAATTGATTTTGGGTTTAAAATGCATTGTAACGCGCGTTACTGAGATTTGTACCGAGTAAAATATTACCAGTTTTTCTTTTGTAATGCCTTACATTACCGCGTTACAGCAAAACGTAATGCATTACAGTAATGCATTACTTTTGTAACGCGTTACTCCCTACATAGTCCTCTACATAGTCTTCTATATAGTCCTCTACATAGTCCTTTATATAGTCCTCTACATAGTCTTCTATATAGTCCTCTACATAGTCCTCTACATAGTCCTCTACATAGTCTTCTATATAGTCCTCTACATAGTCTTCTATATAGTCCTCTACATAGTCTTCTATATAGTCCTCTACATAGTCCTCTACATAGTCTTCTATATAGTCCTCTACATAGTCTTCTATATAGTCCTCTACATAGTCCTCTACATAGTCCTCTGCATAGTCTTCTATATAGTCCTCTACATAGTCTTCTATATAGTCCTCTACATAGTCCTCTACATAGTCTTCTATATAGTCCTCTACATAGTCTTCTATATAGTCCTCTACATAGTCCTCTACATAGTCCTCTACATAGTCCTCTACATAGTCTTCTATATAGTCCTCTACATAGTCTTCTATATAGTCCTCTACATAGTCCTCTACATAGTCCTCTACATAGTCTTCTATATAGTCCTTTACATAGTCTTCTATATAGTCCTTTACATAGTCTTCTATATAGTCCTTTACATAGTCTTCTATATAGTCCTACAGGAAGTCCTAACAGCAAATTCAGCATTTAACAGAGCCAACATTTATTGTGTCAGAGTTTCAGTTGTTTCCAAATGACTAACAACATTAAAATGATCTGATTGTTTATACTGATGTGATGTGTTCAGGGAGGAAGTCTCACATTAGATGTGGTGGAAAACAATAGTTATAGTTAATATTAATCAAAGACATTATGTTTCAAATGCCTGACTGAGATTTCAATAAAAATCCTCCAGACGATGTTCACAGACTGGATGTGACATTCAGTGATGTTATTCTGTGATCAGCTCGTTTAACTTTACTCTGGTAATGGCTGAGTATTTTAGTCACTCAAAAAAAATCCAGGTGCCTTCAGATACACTGATGGGGAGGAATATAACAAACAATCCCACTGATCCATTTGACATGTGTTGGGTTGATTTGCATGGTAAAAACGTGCCGACAAACAGAGAAGAAAATTACAAATTTGTGCAGGAGGAGATATGAAAACAACATCACGCCTCGCACTGAAATGAAGGGGAGGAAACTTCAAAACTCCGACAAGCGACGGCTGTGCTGAGCCTGATGAGAAGGCCGAATGACAAGAGAAAGCAGCATGGTGGAAAAGAGGAGAAGCATGCATGCAGTCAATGACAAAGCAAGGGAATAAATGAGAACAGCCTTGATGCAGAAAAACGAAATCAGCGTGGTGAAAGACGCCACTGATCAGCAGAACAATAGAGGAGCGGAGAGAACAGAGGAAATGAGTGTCTCGCTCTGGACGGAGCTTTGTTCTGCAGCCTTCTCTATATAGGGCACATGTGGGACAGACACATAATAAAGTGTATGGTATTGTCTCTATGAAGGGATGTTGATGCTGCCGTTGTACATCAGCTTGCTTATAGGTGAGACTTTCTCATTCGTATCATCACACTGAACGTCCTGATTGTTCTTCCACTTTTGATGTTAGAACCATGACCTGTATATAGGAAGTGTGCGTAGTCATCGTGGCAGCACCCAATGGTTTGTGGACTACAGTTTTGAAGCCTCAAGTTTGGCATTTTTGGTCCTGAAGGAAGTGACCATATTTGGACTGCGGAGGAGCGACGGGTGGATTTGATGAACAACCTTACTGGATCTGGATCCATCTGGATTCTGGTGTGAAGCTGTGAATATTATATAGATCCGATAATATGTTGCCCTTTAATAATCATACCTACACCATCAAAACCCTCTGGTAAAAATATTTTCATCAACACATTTTCTGCTTTATGTTGTTTCATGTGATCTTCCGATTTTGACAAAAAGTCATTTTTATATGAATAGGTCTGAATTCCCACCAAGATCTGAAAGAGTAAAGAGTTCCTTCCTTCCAGCTGCTGTTGCCTTTTTCTTGTGGTTGTGATCTAAATTGAACACCGGCTGTATAACAAATAGCCTCTCGGAGATAATAAAGATTTACTCGACGGTGGGGTCTCTTACTGGGCTTCACCTGCTGAATTCAAACCCTCCGTGACTCTCCATGAGCTCCTGTAATCACTCTCAGCCAAATATCCTTTTGTGCTCAGCTGTGGAGCGAGACAGGGTTGTCCTCTGACTCCCCTCTTCTTTGTAATCTTTATCGAACCATTATCCTGTCCCGTCTGTCCGACCAGCAGACTCTATTACCGGTATCACCACAGACGCTGTGAGCTTTCCTTCATGCTGTCAGGGCTCTACCGGCACATTCTGGAGCTGATACCAACGTCTATACGCTGAAGCTGCTAATCACTACATGACCATCATTTATCCTCATTTAAAGAGAGAAGTGGAGCTGACAGTCTTCGGCTTTTATAAATACTTTTAAACTCACACACAGCGATCATTTTGAAGACAACTGACAACATTTCGCAAATTCAGAAAATCTGTTTGATACAAAAGGCTCTTTCTGGTCTATTTATGTAACAGAGATCTTCCCACTGCCATGCAGGAAATACATTCTTGTGTGAACACATTTTTGCACTTCTTAATTTTTCTTGGTCTAGAAACAGTAAAATATAAAAAACTTTCTCTGAAATGACAGGCTGGAATAGTATGACATACAGATATCATGGGGGGTTTAGCTCAGGAGGAAGAGCGGGTTGGCTGGTAACCGCAAGATTGCCGGTTGGATCCCTGGCTCCTCCTAGCTGAGTGCCTGGTGTCCCTGAGCAAGACGCCTCACCCAATTGCTCCTGACGAGCTGGCCCTGCGTGACTGACTCCGCCGTCGGTGTGTATGAATGGGTGAATGTCAGTCAACATTGTAAAGCGCTTTGGATAAAAGCGCTACATAAATGACGACCATTTATGTATCATAGTTGTCCCAGTCCCCTGTGAATATTCATACTTGCCCCAAAATTGAATTAACATTGATGGTCTTTAGAGAATGAACCATTTATTTACCCGCCCCATACAGTCAAAAATAAATGCACCAGTGTCCAATCTCTGAAACTACAGGCCAGAAATAACATGACATTTCCTATATATCTCCTGCATTGTCCCAATTTCCTGTGAATATTCCAGTTTGCACAAGATGTAATTGACAGATTGACATTCATGGTCTCCAGAGAATGAGCCATTTTTAGTGTTGAGTCACAACTGATGATGCTGTGTTCACTATAAAAGTGACAAAAGCAATTAAATGGCAATGTGTCTCCAGCTACACAACCTCTAAGACGCTGTTGAAGTGTTGCTCAAGAGCTCGTTTACGTAGTTATGTCAATCAATACTGGGTTTTTTTTTTAGATGATTCACCACTTGGAGCACTGACGAAAGATACAAAATAATTTTTTGAGTGTCAGTTTTTAGATTGATGTCACCGGCTGCTAAAATGACTCATACCTAAGTTAGGAATATTCGGCTTTCATGTGAAATTTCAGGATGAACCTAAAATGCACTTTAACCTTTACAGGTGAACTTCATTTGACCTTCTCTACACTTTTGAATGCACATGTCCAACTGTTCAATGTCCTGGTTAAATTAGAATCGGTATTTAAACATCGTCTTCATCATGCCATTCACATCTTGACATCATGAGAGCAAGACGACACCTAACAAGTGATCAACAGCACCTCGCCATGCGAGGCTTCAAACAGGATGTTGTCAGAGGGAAGTGGCCAATGAGCTTAGAGAGTCACAGAGTGTCATCAGCAGGTTGCTACGGAGACACAGAGAGACTAGAAGAGTCACATAAAGCAGAGACGTGGACGTCCTTTGGTCACATGACAAGTTATTGAGACATTGACATTGTGGTAGACCCGCCACTGCTGCTGGCGTTATTTCAATACAGATGAGATGAGGAAATCACCATTGCATGCTTCTACTTCAATGCCCTACTTTCATATTATATCACTGTAGCATGAACTCTTTACATTTTCCATACATTTCACCCAAAAGCCAAATACTTTTGTGAGTAGTGTTATGTATAGTGTCGGTAGAGTGAAATCAGCATAAAGCTCTTAGAACATGAAATGTGTTGGTATGTGGAGCCTGAGGACGAGAGTCTGGAAAGGAAGAGGAAGTCAAGATATGTCAGCACATGCGCTTGTTATGTGCTTTTTAAACTTGTGAATTTGAATTTGTGAACGTTTGCATAATTGTGTGTGTGTGTGTGTGTGTGTGTGTGTGTGTGTGTGTGTGTGTGTGTGTGTGTGTGTGTGTGAAGTCTTGAAAACAAGCTGCCTGGGATTAACAGAGTGATTCTTCACACCACCAAACAGGAGGCTTTATGTGGAGGTGTTTTACATACACGCACGCACACACTTTCCTTCCCCTTGTGCTGACTAGACGGTTTAATAGGGGGGGGGGGCATTTGTTTAGTTGGTTTTAATGTGGAGACGCATGTTTGGGAACTTTTAAATGTCATAATTTCATTCTAAAGCCTTTCTTTCTTTTATTTTTTTTCTAAATGTACGACTTTAGTCTCAGATATTCTAAATTGTTTCTCACAATATTACCTCCTCACAGAAGAGACACAGTATGCAGTACAATAACATAATTACAGTACAAAATAAAAATAGAACAAGAGTCTGACGTATGGACAAATGTTTTCTGAAATAAAAACCAAGTAGAAATCAATGTTTCATATCACTGGCATGACTGGTAGAGGACATCGCTCTCACCCTGCTGCAGGTTAGAACCCAGACCGACTTCCTCTTTCTCCTCCTTAATTCCCCGCGGGGATCATTAAAGCTCCAACTAGCGGTGAAATTAGACCCGTGGAGATGTCTCTCTCCGGTAACACCGAGCTGCTGACTGGGTGACGGTAATAAGGAGCAGAATTTAAATCGTTCAGGTAAAAGTATCAATACCACTTCAGGACGGGTGTGCCATTAAAAGTGAAAGTCCTGCAATGGAAAGAGGATGGAAGAAGTTTCAGTAACATTTGACAATACTCAGAAGTAGAAGAGTATCAAACTTATTTCGTTAGGTTAAGACAATAAAAATGACAGGTTTACTCAAACATCATGGTTTGGCTTGAAATTATGAAATTGAAAAAAAAAAACGCAACAGAAGTACTTGGTCATGTTAGACAACAAAAGTACTCAGTCTTGTTTAGGCAACAAAAGTACTCAGTCATGTTTAGACAATAAAAGTACGTGGTTATGTTTAGGCAACAAAAGTACTTGGTCATGTTTAGGCAAGAAGTACTTGGCCATGTTAAGGCAACAAAAGTACTTGGTCATGTTTAGGCCAGAAGTACTTGGCCATGTTTAGGCAACAAAAGTACTTGGCCATGTTTAGGCAACAAAAGTACTTGGTCATGTTTAGACGACAAAAATACTTGGTAATGTTTAGGCAACAAAAGTACTCTGTCATGTTTAGGCGACAAAAGTACTCGGTCATGTTTAGGCAACAAAAGTACTCGGTCATGTTTAGGCGACAAAAGTACTCGGTCATGTTTAGGCAACAAAAGTACTTGGTCATGTTTAGACAACAAAAGTACTCGGGAATATTTAGGCAACAAAAGTACTCGGTAATATTTAGGCAATAAAAGTACTCGGTCATGTTTCGACAATAAAAGTACTCGTTCATGTTGAGGCAACAAAAGTGCTCGGTCATGTTTAGGCATGACTTGGTTCTAATGGGACACTTACATCAGTCTCCTGGTGAAAGTCCTGTTCTTTTTGACGCACCCCCCGCCCAGAACTCCTCCCTATGTGGACTCCCACGGACTCATGGGAAACTAATGTGATACATCAAGAGCAAATGTAAATAATAACAATAATATAAATATAAATGATAATGTAATTCATTTGTGTGAGAACTAGACTTTTTGTAAACCAGGCGACGTAACGTCATGCAAGAGAAAAACGTGTGAGCGCTGGTTGAATATTGTTTCATCTGGAGCTGCAGTGTAAGGTGCACCCTCTGAGGTTGACAGGTCACATCCCTCCCACCTGGACTTAAGTATCGGGGAGGTGGAGCTCAGCATGTAACTTCCACACAACTCAACTCAAACACTATAATCATGAGTGCAGTTTTTTTTTTAGATTACAGAGTTTTGTTTTCTCGCACCAACAGAAAGCCTGATGCTTTTACCAGGAGGCGTTGTTGAAGGTTTGTTTTTTTCAGAGTGAGATAAAAACGTCTCATCTGAGTGTGTCCAACAGGACTCCATCTCCCCCATTGTCCTCTGCCGTGTTCGAGAGGGTGGTAACAAGAGAGAAACCTGGCAGCTAAAAGCATTCCTGCAGGGTCGTCCTCATCGCCTCGCACTCCCTGAAAGGACACACTCTCGTTCGTCTGTTTGGAGAGAAGCTGGGATCCCAACGCCGTCGCGTCGCTCACGTCGGCCGCCACCTGATTTTATTGGACAACTTTATTGTTTTTGGGCCCACTGTGGTGGACATGGATGCTTTAATTAAAAGTGTTGGACCACATCCCAGAGGGTTTTAGGGGAGGTGGGAGCGTCTGAGTGGTGAACATGTGTGAATCACAGCGAGGCTTTTGTGTGGGCAAAAAGAGCTGCTGAGTCGTTCAACAGAGCAACACACTGTAAAAAAAAAAGCTAAGATTAGCTTTTTAAATAATTCAATAGCTAGAAGCTGCACTGGAAACACGCCGAATCATCATTACTGGGTTTTCAGGACTCTGTACCTTCAAACACATTTCACATTGATCCAGATTTAATTACATGGAGAAGAGGTGGAATTTTTCTCTTTGGCAGTGAGTTGATTGTTCCGAACGTTTGTATCACCGACACATCAACCACTCAAGTACACTACAGTACCCACATAGAGGCTCCGTAATCTGAACCAAGACAGCAAACTGTTAACTCATTTCAACCTTAACAAGACCCACTAACACCCCCCTCCCCCCCCCCCCCGCAAAAAAAAAAAAAAAAAAACCTTACCTATAGCACTCTGATCGTAGCACTGTTGCTCTTAAGGTACTACTTTACTCAGATGAGGACCTAACACTTGTTCTATTTTTAGCTCTTACTTTATCGGCAATGATATGTTGTGGTTTCTTTGTTTCCTTCTTTTGACAAATGTACTTATTGTAAGTCGCTTTGGACAAAAGCTAAATGACCCAAATGTAAATGTAAATGTAACAAAGGCAGCAAAGAGCAGATCCACCCCTTCTGTTGTTACCTTTCACAATAAAAGCCTTAAACATACACAGAGGCTGCTCTGGGTCAATACGATCCTGCTAGTCGGTGCACCGCCAGCATGAATCTGTTCAGACCTTTGGATTGAAAAAGTGCAGTTCTTTCAAACAAATATTGCTGCCTGCATGAAAGGTTCAAGTAAATAAATACATTTCGGTGTTTAGTTATGTGTAAAGGCCTCTACAGCCACATCCTTCAAACGTCACACCTCCAGATGCTAAAACAGGCTTTCCTTTATGAATTTGATGTTTTCCACAGCTTGACCAGCAATGTGTTATTCAAAATAAAAATATTCTGTAGAAGACTCTGCCAGATTAAGGTGTTCATTTTTTACAGTGTGCTCTCCATTGTGCAGCGCTGACACACATAAAAAGTTTCTCTGCTTCAATTTGTGCCAATCTGACTTTGGAAAAAGGGGGAAAATGTGTTCTTTCTCCACGGTGATCCGTCTTCAAAGTGGGCCTGTGTGTGCTGAGGAGGGGGGTGATAAGTGTTGGGGATGTAGTAAATTTGAATACAATGACATAAAATAAAGCTGGTTGTCATGCTCGGCGGTTCTGCTCCGGCGGGCCTTCCCTTTCTGTCTAAAGCTGCTCGACACAGTTCCGGATTTACCAAATCCTCCGAAGACGAAACGAACCCTGTCGCTTTCATTGTGTGAGAGCTGCCGTCAAACAGCCCCCACCCTCCTCCTGGTCCCCCGCCACTGCCATCCTCCACTCCTCCCCCCTCTCTCCGTACAGATGGGGGAGACAGGCAGGAACTCAGGTTGCAGTTTGAGCTTTTAAGCATTTGGGGATTGGTTTCAATTTAATGCGGCCACGTAAAAAAGGAAGAATCAATTTAAAGTAGCTGGGTCTCCCGGGTCACCTGGTGGAGCGAGCGCTGGAAGTGGCAGAGGGAGAGGGAGATACAAAGCACAGACAAAAGCAGCAGAGAGAAATAATTACAGGAAATCCTGCCATATCACAAGGAAATAAGGAAATAAAGTTTGCTTAATTAGTGTTGTTTTGTTCAAGTGATCTGTAACATTCATATTAAAAAAAAAAAGGCTCAATCTGAAAATAGTTTAATGATGGTAAAAAATAAATCTAACTAACAAAAGAAAATAAATATTCCCCAATGGTATGAAGATTATGATAAAAAAAGAAAATGGCTTGATAGCCTTTCCTTGATTTGAAAAAACAACATGGTAAGACTTGGCCACAGAGCTTCAGGGAGAAAATATTCTTTAATGTGTGTAATAATCCAATCAATGCTAAGAAAGGAATACATGTTAATGTGAAAATATTTCAGGGTGCAGGATGAGAGTTAAACAATCAGACAACAATTTTTGTAAGTAAATAATGAATAAAACCATTTGCCAAAGAAAGTAATACATTTCCATCCATCCATCCATTGTCTTCCGCTACATTTCCCATTCCGAAAATGTACACCAAACTACTGAGAATTTGTTTGTATTTTCTAAGACACTGAGGAGAAATAATGAGTTTATTTGTTGCCTAAAATAAAGATATATCAGGAAAAAAAATCTCTGAAAACAGTCTACAGTAGGAGTGTTACTCAACACTATGAGATTAAAGTTAATCTGAGGAAATTTGACTATGAAACAATATTGATGCCTTATGACCAACATAAGCAAAGGAGATCACCATCAAGAAGATTTCTATGTAGTTAATCTGAGGACATATTCTCCTTTTTTGGTTCTTACTTCTATTTCAGGTTACAATGTCAACATGCTTTAATGCTCCAAAAAAAGGGTTTCATTTTGCTGCAGCAGCTCTTCTCAGCCTCTATCCAAAACTCTCTGTTTGAGCTCCTGCCCCTCCCTCCCAAAAAGCCCAGTCTGCTCTGATTGGGCAGCTGGCCTACTGTTTTGGTTGGTTTATCTCGAAGTATGTTTGTCAGAAATGTCCCGCCCTCTTACCATAACCAGATAACAGTTTATCTGCTGAACAATAGTGATAAAATGAATATTAGCTACGTCAGCTCCTCTTCCTTCAGAAGTCCATGCAAAGGACATCAAGTTTGTCTTTTCAACATGCAGACTCCATGCTCAGCTCCTCTCTTACTAGCTTTGACAGAGGGCATGATGAACTGTATTTATGCACATGAGTTACAACACCGCTTTGCAAAAGAAAGATTTCTATTGAGGCGTTTGAACCAGTTGGGGATCAGAGTTTCTGTGGGGGAGAGGAACTCCCTTTGGACCTGGACTCATTCAACATGATCAAAGACACTAAAGGAAAGGTAAGAAGCAGAAAAGTATATGTGCTCTTTAATGACAATCAAACAAAATCAATCATTCATTTTCAGAAGCGTACGTTCTGACCGCTCTTGTCAAACGTGTGGGCTGCACAATGTGGAAGTGTTCAAACAGGCTTTGATGACGTTGTGGTCTTTCTCCTCTCCATCTACTTTGACTTACGAAGTACTTGGTGACAAAAAAACAAACTTTGTTCAAATGTCCCGCCAGTTAAAGCTCATTTGGGTTTTGGAGACCGGGGGGGTTCGAGGTGCTGAAGGATGTGCAGGCAGCAGGAAGGAGCTTGAATCAGGCCCAGATGGCTCCACAGAAAGTGAGACGAGCCGACAGCCAAACGCAGCGAGGACTTCATAGGGCGAGAGACAGAGAGTAATTAAAGGTGTTTCTAAAGGGCTGTTTGATGTAAAGCTTCCCGGCAGGACTCGCTTTCACACTGCGGACAGGAGGAGAGCTAACATGACAGTTGGCAATAAATCTTAAAACACTTTTATTTGTTCCTGCACGGATAAACAAACGGAGGCTTTTGGAAACTGACAGGATCTCAGAAATCTAAAAATACTCTGCGGTTTAATTAAGCCGATGATGACCCGGCAGGCTTTCAGGGGGGTTAACAGCCGCTTTCATGCCTCCTGCCTTTTGTTGTTGTTGTTTGGATGCAGAGCCACCTTCTCTCAGGTATAACGAAGCTGCCAGAACCTCAGGAGTCACTTCCACCGCAACAAAAAGCTTCCTCGTTGCGGTGGAAGGGCACTGCTGCTGTTTATCTGCCAGCAATTAGCATGGCAAGTGCTGCTGCTCTGGCCCGCCTTCCACGTGACTCAATCAGCGAATGCAATAGCAACATAACGAGGACGGGGAGGAGGCAGCGCCATGCGAAGAATAAACGTGACAACAGAAAGGAGAAGAGCTCAGGGAGACGACAGAAAGTAATCAGATCTGCTTACAGGGAGGATGATTAGCTGCAGTCTCTGGAGCTCCGTGATGTTTAAAGACAAAGACGGCGATGCGTAGGCTGCAATGTATTCTTCACCTCTGGTCGGCTTCTTCAGAATTCACCTGCAGGACTAAAGAAACATTTATTTAAATGGAAACACTAACTGCACGTTCCACTGAACGGTGATTTGCAGGTCAAATAGATCTGAATATTCAGGTTAAAACTGGACTCATTTGGAATTTTAAAAATAAAAATTATTTTGTTACATTCGACCATTCATGTTCAAAGTGGCTTTAATATATATATATATATATATATATATATATATATATATATATATATATATATATATATATATATATTTATCATGAATTATTTGTGAAAAGAGGTTGCTCATAGTGATAAAAGTTCAGATAATAATCCCCCCCCCCCCCCCCCCCCCCTGCTTGAAAGCTGCTTCTCACAGAAAATGCGAGAAGACAGAAAATCTGCATTCTAAATGTTCTACACGACAACTACACGCATTAAATCTGGTTTGAATCATCCGCTTGCAATGTCCCATTGTATTCCACTGCATTGAATGTATTTAAATTCAAGAGCAGCGAATACAAGAATGCTTTAGTGGCACACCAGGACTTCACAGACGGAGACTTGGACTAGTCTGTTTGAGAGGCTGCAGGGATGTGTTGAAGTACAGTAGATTAGAAGCTGCCATTCATTGGAATTATTGCATGCTGAATAATGCAATGTGTGATATTTCCCTGAGTAACAGTAGTCTGTATCCATGTTTAGTAGAGGTGTAACGATTCATCAACGATTCATCTACTATATTGATGTATCAATTTTTATTCCTCCCATCCAACTACATCGATAGTTGCATGGCAAGTTGTCCTTAACTGGGGACAAATATATCAATATAAAATCGATTTGCAACGTAATAACCGATTGTATCGATATTCAGTAGGACTCCAGAGTGTGACCATTTTGGGCGACCAAATATCAGTGAACTGCAACTAAATATAGCGGTCTCCAACATTCAGCTGGTCTGTTTATGTGTTTGGTGTTTTTTTCCTACAGCAAACAGAGATGAATCGCCACGGTCTGAGCCAATCAGAGGCCGAGTAGGGGCGGTCCTTCACCTCTGATTGGCTCTGACCCGGTCTCTACTTCGCTGAATGTTTGTGAGGAAAAGTAATCAGGCAGAGTGACGTGAGCATCAAAAATGAAGACCAATCGTTTTTTCATACAGAAAGTTACTGTCTCACTGTCTCCCCTCCTGTGTCACTGTCTCCCCTCACACTGTAAGACACCGGTCCTGTCTCACTGTCTCCCCTCCTGTGTCACTGTCTCCCCTCACACTGTAAGACACCGGTCCTGTCTCACTGTCTCCCCTCCTGTGTCACTGTCTCCCCTCACACTGTAAAATACCGGTCCTGTCTCACTGTCTCCCCTCCTGTGTCACTGTCTCCCCTCACACTGTAAGACACCGGTCCTGTCTCACTGTCTCCCCTCCTGTGTCACTGTCTCCCCTCACACTGTAAAATACCGGTCCTGTCTCACTGTCTCCCCTCCCGTAAGACACCGGTCCTGTCTCACTGTCTCCGTCCGAGCCGAGGGCGGGCCGACAGTATGCATTTACTGCAAAGAGTACGGCCAGAGCCGGGCTGGGAACGCTGCCTTCACTGTCGGAGCGTCGTCGTTCAGAATGGTTAAAAAGCACCAGAAACACAACCGTACCGGGACAGGTGTGTGGTGTTCTGTTCTCCTTTTGCAATATAAGAAAAGAGCATATTATTTTCAAATCGAAGGTGAATTTATTTGCCATTAATCGTTGTTTCCTTGTTTTACATCCATAATTATTTTACCACTGTTGATTCCCTTACAAGAAATACTTCGAGGAATCCTCACCTGCACTGTCCAGTATCCATTCAGGTATTTTTTTTTTCACAGTAACATCTGTTGAATTTTTGGCAAAAAAAGTTATTGAATCAATTTCAATTAATTGAATCGTATCCAATTCTTCTACAAAGTCCTTGAATCTTATCGGAGCCATAGAAAATGATAGGTAACGTGTCGTTTTAAAAACGTACCGTTACACCCCTAACGTTTAAATTTCAAACACAGTGATTTACTTTCGAGGAAAGATTGTTTGTTTTCATATTTCATTGCAACAGCCTATGAAGTGATCATATAAACCACTAATCAAAGCTGATACTCTATGTGAATAATAAAGGAGGGGTGTTAATACAGTAGCCTGCAGCAGATGACAGAATGAAAAAGAAAAAAGGAGTTGTGAACATCTCTGCTTTAATGTCAAATGTAATCACAGTTTAGTTAATTTTCTTTGTCATGTGGTTTTCTGGCAGGACTGCTTGAAAACTGCATATTTACTATCGTTGGGGCCGTTAAGATGTGTTCAGGAAAAACATAAATCCGCAACTCACCCGATATTTGTGTGACACTGTCTCTAAAGCCTCTCAGCGTTGAGATTGTCCTCCTGACGTTGCTGAATCAGAGGGCTGTGGTACGAACAACAAGGTCTCTGCCATATTTATGTCTACATGACCTTATTTGGAGTGTTGATGGAGCAGCTACAATGTTAGCATAGCCTAGCACCCATCAATCCAGACTCTATTCAGGAAACAAGCATTTTTACACGTAGTTTGCTTGTTGTCTTGCAGACAGACCTAACAAAGCATGACTTCAGACTTTTTAATCATTACCATCATCATGGAGTTATTTCAGAATCATTTTGATCTTCATTGCTATTAAATCACAGCTCCAACTGTCGTCAACCAGCCGACGTGTGTCTTGCTTGATCCAGTGAATACAGCTTGGTGAAATGATCTGATGTTATGAACGCAGACAGGACGCCGTTTGATCGCGTGCATAAACATAAACGGTTTGTCTGTTTGTCTGTCTGTGGTCAAAGTCGAGCGAGTAACAAAAGCTAAAAAATTGCTTTGGCTTTGGTGTGAACATGCAGACGAGTCAGAGCCGAGACTCAACCTGATGGACTTATGGACTTGAGAGGGAAAACTAAACTCTTCCAGCAGCTAAAGACGGAAAGAGATGGCATCGCAATGGTTGAAATGTGAGATTAAAACCTAAAAAACAAAGAAATCAAAGTTACAATGAAAACCCACAATCATCAGCTGACGTGATGAAAGTTGTGGACAAATTTTTTGTCATCTCACCCTCTTGCAATCTAAGAGCATCAAACATTTGAGCGCAGAGAAACCATGAGTGCAGGTGGCAGACCCAGCCAGCCGTTTCCTGTTTGCTCTCCTGACGGCCGTGTCGGTGTTCGGAGCTGACGAGCAGGATGTGGAATCAGGCCTCGTGTCTGTTTCCCCGACTCCACCCCGCTACTGTCTCCGCTCCGTCTTGTGTACACTGATCTGCCGGGGAGAAGCCGCTATGAATTGCAAGCGACGGCGAGGGAGCCAACGGGGGAGAGGAAAGGTGATGACAACAGCCAAGACGGGTGCAACGTGGCGAGAAGAGAGCGTGTTTACAAACGATACGATCTGCAAATGGAGCGTTGGCAGCGAGGCTCTCAGGACAGGAGGAAGTCCAGAAAGAAGAAGTGTCTGCTCCAACGGGCCCAGATGAATACAATTAAAATGCTGTGTTTCTCTCTTTATCTCCTCTTCTATCCTTCCTGCAGGTGTGATTCCAGCCTCCTTTTCCCCCATCAGAGGGTTTTTCTCCTCTAATATCTCCCTCCTACATCCAGCCCCTTCTCCTCCCACCCTCTTCCTTTTTTTCATTTCCTTTGCTCTTGTCTAAAATTGAGAACAGAACAGCTGGTAATTGAAGATCATTGTCTCTCCTCGGGGCCCTCAGGATTTGCAATGCTTCTCGCCACAGCTCATCTCCACCACACTTTTTTTTTTTAACTCTCTTTTTGTTTGCTTTCTTTCTCCTCCTCCTCTTCTTCTTCTGCTCTTTAACTGCACAAGCCCTTTTCTGAAATTGGATTTTCATTTGAGATGGACCAGGAGCACCCGTCGTGTTTATGCTGCCTTCCTCCCATCAATTTTCCTTTCTCTTTTCTTCACTTCATTTCAGCCTGCTCTCTCCTCTATCTCCTCCTGTGAATTATCTCCTCTCAGTCCAGCTCGGACAGGAGCTCCATTTTCCTTCTGATGGAGTTTATAAAGAAAAAAAATGAAAGAAGAAGAAAAAAAAACAGGCCTCTGCAGTTTGGAGAAGAAGAAGCTGAGAAGATCGTGATCGGGCAGACAGTGTTCCTGATTCGCTGTCGTCTGCAGAAGGAACAGGACGCTCTGACCTTGTTTCAAGTTCTGTACGTGGAAAAGAAACTCTTTGTTGTGTTGAGTTCATATGAAATATTTAATAATGTCAGTTTTTATTATTACATTGATCCCAGACCTGTTTTCTTCTCCCCAAACAGGAAAGCAAGAGCCTGTTTCTTCATCAGATAAAAGAAGTACTTGTTTTATTCAAGTACTCTACTTAAGTACTTGAGTATTTCCATCGCCTTCCTTCCCTCCTCTACATCTCAGAGGGAAATATGTCGCTTTCAATTGATTCCATCGTTGATGCCAAAGTCTCTTTATTAAAATGAAGCTTCCACGTCTTTCTGTTCACTTATGGCATCTCTTCTGGTTGAACTCCATTTATCTGACAGCTGGAGCCAAAACTTTTGAGTAAAAAAAAAAAAAAAGGTTCTGAGAACTTCCTTCCACCTTGGGGAAAAATACCACTTTGAAAGAAGGAACATGACCTCATTCAATCAAGAAAATGTTTTATCATATTTTTCTAATGAATTACTTTAAGTACATTTGAAAATTCCATCATCTCTACATAATGAGGTTTGCTCTCTGTCTACGAACAGGAAACAGTGCCGCAGAGCCGGCTTACATTTATTACACTGGACGGTAACACACTGTTAATTATATGATAACTTCCTCCAACAAAACACTCTATTGTGTTACATGCTCGTTTACATGCATGAAATAATTATGTTACTAATGTTAATAGTGATGATTAGGGATGCACCCATATCTGGGCTCATGTATTCATAAAATGACCAGTGGCCACAAGGTAGCCCCGGCCTGAAGCTGCTTTGTGTTCTGGTGGACTCTAAATGGACCATAATGTACTAAATGAACATCATGCTGGATTGAAGAAGACTTGAAACTAGAGATTGAGACCATAAACTCATGTTTACAATGTTTACTGAGATAATAAATCAAGAGAGAAGTAGGAACATTTTCTCATAGACTTTTATACAATCAGACTTATTTTTGCAACCAGAAGAGTCACCCCCCGGTGGCCAGTAGATAGAATGCAAGTTTAAGACACTTTAGCTTGGGCTTTACTTCTCAGAACCAGGTTGCCGTCTGGATCCGCCAGTGTATAACGGCCAGACATAATGTTTGCGAGTGTCCGGTGGAGAGAATTACAGCGTGGATGTAGCAGGCCGTTGTGGATTAATGCTATCCTGGGGGCTATTGCACAGAACCTAGATAGGGGATTAAGCCGGGATTCCCAATCATCGTGGCTGAAGTTATCCCTGATCCGGTTGCATGAAAGCATGCTGCATATGTTGTTGCATAATTTACCCTGATTTATGCTGTGGAGTTAGCCTGCTCCAGACCAGGCTTATCCCGTATCTGCCCTTTTGGTGTGTTCATTACAGTTATTCCACTGTTCATTCAGCCTCGATTCATACATTTTATTATCAAAGTGATCGTCATTGTCACTGTTATAATTGTGTTGACAAATCTGTTCATATTATTCACTGCGCATCAGTTTAAGAGTAACAAGATAACATCATCTGGTTCATCAAGCCACAGTACTTTTTTTAGGAGGAGCTTGACCTTCTTATATGCCTCCATCAGAAGCTCGTGCTCAGTTTGTGAGAAGTACGCGCGCGTTGTCTTCATGGTGAATTTGGGATTGCATCAGTGAATCAGTGATCGATCTCGGGGTCTAGTTGTGGAAGATGAGTGCGCACACTTGCTTGGATTAGTTGCACCTGGCTTGACTTAGTCGCAGCTGCTCATCCTGGTTCGGCCTTTGTGCAACCAGTTAAGCCAGAGCAGCTGGGATATGTTGAACCCAGCTTAGCCATTTATCCTGGCTTTCTGGATTCTACTTTTTGGCAGTAGCCCTCTGAAAACCCTTGAGGAAACTCAAGCTAAGTTCCTCTCTTGGAACTGATAATTAATGTGAAGGGAGTTAGCCCCGGATAGGTTTATTGATGACACTAATATGTCCCGTAGGTGTGAATGTGAGTGTGAATGGTTGTTTGTCTCTACATGTCAGCCCTGTGATAGACTGGCGACCTGCCCAATGTCAGCTGGGATCGGTTCCTGCCCCCCGTTGAAGGGATGGCTTAGTTGTAGACTCGGCGCCCCAGGTTCCGAGGCTGAGTCCTCACCGCAGTGTCTGGGTTCTAATCCGACCGGTGGCCCTTTCTGCAATGTTTCTGCAATGTCCCTCTCGCTATTACTCTCTCTCTCAATAAAAGGTGAAAATGGACCAAAAATAACTAAAAAAGAACACTTAAGTTGGGCTGACCTTTAAGGTGGATCAGCGCTATTGTCCTTTAAGTGACAAGCTGTTCCTCTGAGTCTTACTTATCTTACTATTTTTAATATTTGTTTTAACTCTTTAACTGAAAGCACGGTTAACTATTAACATCTTACTATAAACTGCTCTGTTTGTATCAGGAAAACATAGAGTTGAATGTCAAAATGTAACAACAGCATCGTCTTGTATTTGGAATTTATTTCAGTCAGAAAGTAAGGATTATCTGATGAAAATAAAATGTGTTCAAAATTGTTATACCTGTAATGTCATTATTAAGTAGTCATATCTGTACTCGGTATCAGCAGGTACTGAAATGTAAGTACTTGTAGTGGCTGGTATCTGTGCCTCCTGAGTAATCATGATAATGACAATAGAGCCACAAAGGCTCCCCCCAGCATTCATCCATCATCCCTCGGGCTGGGGAATACCTTCCAGAATATAAAGTGGATATTCTTGGTCCCACATGATCAGAGCAGAGTCCATGATGCAAATGTATCTGTTTACCTCCAGATTGCGTCAGATATTCCATGGGTAAAACAGTACATTATGCCAATATAGGACTGTTTGTGGCTTATTGAGATCCATTTTAGTAGTGTCATGTTATGTGCAGCATATGTTCCCACATTCATCAATTTGTGTCTGTTAATCTCATCGAATGGTCGGTGTGGCTTTCTAACTGAAGCCATAGTGGATCTACATTCCAAATCAAATTTAGCTTTGGAACTTAAACCCAGAAATCCTGGACATGTACACAGTTCTAAACAGTGTGTTTAACTGCCAGCATCTGTACTACACTTAATACACAGCGCTGACTTCATATTCATAGAAAAACGGTTAAACTGCTTTAATCGTTAAGTTTTTATTATTTATTCCAAGCTGTTATCATCTCATCAACAGGAAAGGTAATTAAATAAATAAAAATGAAAAATCGATAAAATCAGCAAAGGTGGAGATGATGATGATGATCATCACTTCCAAGAAAATTCATACACAAAAAGGTAAATAAAGATAACACTATATAGGAGAGAAAAAAGATACTCCCAGATATATATGTAGAGATCCTGGAGAGTTTAGCACAGACTGTGGGATCTTACCTGCTGCTACAGACAGCTCATGTTTGAATGGTTCAGGATTGTTGAAGGGTTTAGATAACGGTTCAGTTGGGCCAGAGAGTTTAAAAAGATTCGGCCATCAGTCGTGTGATTCATGTGTTCCATTGCATTTGGGACTTAAACAGTTTGCTTAGTTAGAGTCTTTGTCAGGTTAGTTGGTTTTAGGACACATCCCTCAACAGAAATGTGTCCCATTCTAACAGCGGGCCGTGTCAGCTGTGGAACTGTGATATACAGTATATTGGCTTATGCCGCATATTGAGCGAACCCCGCTCCGATCATCAACGGGACTGGCACGTTACTGCAGCGTGAAATTAAAAAGGATCTTGTTTTATTGCGGAGGAACATCGCTCTCCGAACCACGTGTCGTCTCCGAAGCCACGCGTTGTGGAGTGGTGATGTCAGAGCGGGCCGAGGCAGTGGCCGCCCGGAGCCACAGTAATAAACAGGCTGGAATATTGCAGGAATCAGCAATCCGAACGCTGAGAAATTAGCTTGTCTCTCCCCTGCACCGTTATTGATCACCTGACTTCCTTATACATTTCCACATAATAGGCAGCACTGACTTAATTAGTCAAAAGAGAGGCTGGGTAATTACATGTCACTTTAACAATGTGTTTTATTGCCTACAAGCTCTGGTGGTACCAAGCGGATCTAATGGTGGATTTAATGTAAAGTGGAATAGAGAGGGAGGGATACAGAAGAAGATGGAGGATGTATAAAGAAGAAACGGACAGAGGCTGAGAACAGGAAGGATTTTCATCCTGCATGGCTTCATGGTTTCACATTTAGTGTTTAATGTTCTTTTCAATTCACAACGTCAGACACATGTTTTACTCAATCTGCTGCTCTCAGTTTTTTTTTACTGAAATGATGTTTTCATACTCTGCTATACTATACTTAACTCCAGAGATTTCTTCTTCGCTGTTCAATATTAAGTTTCTAGATGTCTTGTTACATTTAAAGCCTACATATGAAGGGGAGGCTGCTGAATGGCCACCAGGGGGCGACTCAGGTTGCAAAAAGAAGTCCAATTGCCCGTCTATGATAAAATGAAACAACTTCTCTCTTGAACATTGTAAACATGAGTTTTAGTCTCAATCTCTAGTTTCATATCTTCTTCAATCCAGCATGATGTTCATTAAGTACATTATGATCCATTTAGAGTCAAATAGAGCATAAAGCAGGGGATGCTTTAGGGCGGGGCTACCTTGTGATTGACAGGTTGCTACCACAGCGTTTTTATTGTCCACTTCAAATATACGATGGGAACAACTGATGGAATCATACCTGTGTATGGACACACAATATCATGAGGGAATGTAAATTAACAGAGGAATATATCAATAAAGGCCTCTTCGGCTTCCTCGTCACTATTTGCCAATTTACGGTATCCCAAGTAGATGGTGGAGTTGTTTAAAGTTCACGTCTTGATCAACAACTCTGCATTCAGGGATATTATTGCTTTAAGTATCTAAAGAGGTCAGTTGTAGTAGAGGCTCCTTTTCCATCCATTCAAAGAATGCTCAGCACAATTCATTCATCTTTCTTTGCCTCTGTGCTCTATAGTCATGTAAGTCAAGCAGCTTCAACCGTTCTGACCTGCTGCTGGGTCAGTCGGTACAAACTCACACTGTGCAGTCAAGCTTCCTTTAAACTTACACAACCTGATTTGAAGCGTCAGTGGAGTTCTGGTGTTTCCCAACCATATAAATCCTGTCAGGCTGAATTTAGTAATTAGAAATGTGTTTTAAAATGATGCACAGCATACAATTTCCATTTCGTGAAATGGTGCAACCATAATAATAGAGCCTGGAAAAAATACTAAAACATATAAATGTGTCTGACAATATGGAATAAGGTGATTTTCCAACCTTAAATGCTAGTGAAGGGGGTTAGGCAGTACAAGTCACTGAATTCTGGGCTGTGTATTGCAAAATCCATACCACTCTCACCAGACATTTAACATGCAGTATGTTAGCTTATTTGGATAGTTAGTACGTTAACACAGGAATACGAGCACTGAAGCACAGCTGAGACGGATGGAAGGTCTACAGAAATGTGATTTAACGCTGGATAAATACTCAGGAGATTAAAGCACAAAATAATTCAGAATCATCTTCAGGTGATCATGAGTGTATCTGATGAAAATTATGATGGCAAATGTAAAACAAAAAACAAAACACGATAGCAGCAGTAAAAAAACATGGCAACGACTAAAATCCACAATGTCGACAGCTTAAAAACCACTGCTAAGTTTTAATATCCCAACAGACTCCCTAAAACAATCTGCACATGTAATTGCACCATCACTCAAGGAAATTTAGGCATAAACAAAGGCAGACGTGATGATCTTGAAGTTGATTTTCACAGCAAACTGAAACCAAAGATGGAAACAAACAATTACTCAGAAAAAAAACACCGGTAAGTGTCCTAATTGGTCGTTTCCTGTCAGGAAAGTGTTTGCTGGTCGAGTGGGAACGAGGCTGAGGCTCGTTTTGATAACGACTGCTCAGCTCGACGCTCTGATATCAGACAGGAAGTTAACTGTGATATGAACCCAGATCCCAATCCTGCCAACTATCGGAGACTCTGTGGCCGCCGCGTAGCGAGCCGCCCGCCACCTCCATCGGAGAGCACATTGTTTTCTCTTTTCTTTTTTTTTTACGCCTGAACGGCATCATGCAATCACTGCAACACATTAGTCAATGCTAATTTTAAAAAATTAAAGCGAGAAAGTGTGTAGGAATTACTCCCATCTCCTTTCGTTCACACTGGCTCTGAACAAAATCGCGTTCAGGCGTCATGTCCCTCCTCGGCGGTTAAAGTCTTCAAAATGGCGGAACGACATGGAGGCCTCGTGAGGACTTACCCGTCCAATGTAAATACAAATAAGAAATTTGAGGATGAATCAGATTATTGGCAGAGTAATTATACAGTTATGAGGACCGTTGTATGAATGAAGATATTGATTTTAGCTAATAAATTACTTAAAATGTGACACACTGTCCCTTTAAGGACAAAACCACAATGTGTCACAGCGTTCTTCCTCTTTGACAGGAGTTGATTTGATTGCCCTTGATTTTTTTCCCTCCTCAACATGTCGGATCCGTCTTTCTGGGGCAAGACCAGGAGGAATTAGGTTTAAAAAGGACTCACTCCATATTCAAAAACTCATCACTTGCTTCACTCTGAGCTTCACAGCCTGCGGCCACAGACACATGGAGGGTTTGAGAGTCATGGCCGCTGCAGTCTTCGCCCTCCCTGCCAGTGTTTCTTTTGACGAGCCGCTTCATTTATTCGAAGGATCAGCTGTCAGTCCCGTCTGTCAGGAAGTTTTAAATGAGCTCGTCGACCTGGACGGCATCTTGGAGACGGATTAGACTCCATATTTTAACTGCAGAGCCATCAGCGGGTCCTCGTATCAGAGACCCACTGGAGGGTAAAAGCCACACCAAAAAAAAAAAAAATCTTTTTCATGCTGATAGAATGAATTGATTCGGTTTACATAGATTAACATACATTATGGCCAAAAGAGCAAGTGTTGGTGGAGAGAGGGTCATTTAAGGAAACAAAAAGTCAGCTGTGCTCACTTTTCATTTTTACTTTCAAATTGAAAAGTTGGGGGAAACAGTGAAATCCTCTGAGATTAATTCCGTTTTTCTTTCCTGGTGTTTCAACGTGTTGACGGTTCCTGTCATTTCTTACAACAGGTGGGTATCAGTCATGCTTGAATAAAGGCTGGCTGCTCTTGTTGAATAAATTGAACTAAACAACACATTCCAGTCAAGCATTGAGGACTAATGAAAAAATATGTTGACCCTGTGTCGTTCTATGAAGTCACGACAGGACATTCTCTGAGAAAATAAAAAAAAGACAGAATAGAGCAGAACTTTATTGTCCTACCAGGACATGCAGTGTATTTAGTTGTTGGTTTGAGGTTTGGTCTCACAAATAAAAACAGTACAGTAAAAAAAAATTTTACATACTAATAATAAATAGCATCATGAAGATTCATTCTCAAATATCCCGTCACGGGGACATTTGAGTTTAGTCAAACAGAGCAAACAGGTGTCAGCATCATCCAGAAGCTCCCACTCAGAGTGGACTGAATACTGAATAATCTCATGATTTATGTTGGCGACATAATAATACCTTTTACCAAACAACTTGCCAAAACAGTTCATTAACGGTCAGTCTTTAGTTCAGTTCCAATTTGGTTTGTTACATTTCCAATGTGTTTGAAAATATCTAAATACACAGATTGTTTGACAGTGATTGAGGATTCTAAATGATTTGGATTCTGCCAAAACGCAGTTGTTGGGTTTTTTTTAAGGTTCTGTTTGTACGTCATTGAATGTGTATATGCGGTTCACTTTGTCATTGAACGTTTCCTGTTTTTGTGCTTCAGGTTGGACGTCATTGATCCCTTCGGGTTGGAAGTCACCCTCCTAACAGTCTGTCTGAGTGTCTTACTGATGACAACAACACGGACTGTGTTCACTTCAGTTTGTCGCCACTGTTTGCACTGAACTTTTTCAAGGCTTTCATAACAATGTGAGACTAAAATTGAACAGAGCTTAACACACACACACGTTCACACACACACACACACACACACACACACACACACAGCATTACCACCCTCCACAAATATAGATGGGGAATCGTATCTAGAATGTCAAATCATGGATCAACTCTTATTTGTACATCCGTGTCTATTTTCAGAGAGAAGTGGTCAGCGTGTGTGTGTGTGTGTGGTCGGTATCCATCACCATCCAATTACATCTCTCATCTCCTCTTTCACCCTGAGCTTGTAAGCTTTTCTTTCCTCCCTCCCTCCCTCCCTTGCAGGACTCGGGGTCGGCAGCCTGCTCTCCCTCCCCGCCTCAGAAACTCGACCCTGCCACTGAGCAGCCTGCCCGCCCCTCTCGTTACATCCATTAGCATGTCCCGTGGGAGGGATCACGACCTCTGCTCCGGACAGGTAACGAGAGTTGTAGAGAAGTGAGGGGGGCGGAGCCGGTGTCCGCCTCACCTGTCGGCAGGTGGACGGCGGGAAGCAGGACATCCAAGACCTCCGTTATCTAATCGGTTGTCTCCTAATGAGTCATTGAGAAGTCTGTCCCCTCTGCGCGGGCCAAGGAGGGGTTGTTGAAGTCTTTGTGTCCCCGAGACTAATTACACCGTGGTCGTTTAGTGCAGGATAAGGCCTGAATTCAGGTGGACAAAGTGATCCAGTGGGGGGGAAAGTGTCCAGTGTCCAGTTACCTCTGAATCCCCCTGAAAACAGAGCGTCCTTTCTGTGGAGTTCAGGTTAGGGGGTTGAAGAGGAGGGGTCGTTTGATCTGGGCACATTCCTCCCCGCTCAGCCAGTCTTCTCAGGAGGATTAAAGGAGGGGCGCTGGATGTCTTGCAGGTTTAAAGTGGTGGCAGATTGCAGACCGCGGTCCTGGAGATTGGATGGCGAGGAAGCAGACAATCGCTTCTCTCAGGGCTTATTTTCCTCCTTTTACATTCCAGGTGAGAAGAAAAGTGTTTTGATAGAGAACTGCAAAGCTCAGGACTTCCACTCCCACAATGGACAAATAACAGCTTTACACTTCCTTATTCCTAGGAATTGTAATTATCTTGCTTTACATCTATTAAAAACGTCTTACCTGGACCTTCAGATGAACCCTACATCATAAACTAATTCTGTATGGCCAAATTTGTTGACCCTCTAGACCCTAATGAGGGTGCTGGTCCATCACATTTGTGAGGGACTTGAAGGTTTGCTCTGGTCTTTAAGATCCAGTCCTGTTGCAGGTTGTTCTGGCCATTTGAGCCACCAGAGATGCTTTGTTTTGGACATCTGACATTCACATTCTATCTCTGTGTATGCATCACAATACCTCTTTTAATCCTTGATTTTGTTCAGAAGGAAATGTTAAACAAGGCACCTCAAACTAACACGAGTAAAGCATTACTGCTAGCCAGGACACGCTGGAAGCATTCACTGAAAGTCTAGTTTGCCAACTATGTTGTCACAATGGATGAATGAAGCGGATTAATGATGCCTGAGTTATTTATTATTGTGTTTAGAATTCTGCTTTATTGGTAGCAATAAAACAAACAGAACTCACTCACACCAATGACTTAAAATAGATGCAAAGTCTAATGATGGATGTTCAAAATAACATTCAAAGTCAAGTTAAATGTTATTGTCATCTGCATAAAAACGACTATGAAACCATTGTCATAAATACCTTCACATAAATAAATAAAGATGCTGCTGACATGATGGTAGACACATTCTACAATATGAATGACTATTCTGGGTACAATAAATGAGTAACTAACAGCAGTGAAACAAATTTAAATATAACAATGTTTAGACTTTAGACCTTTTATAGCCAACATTAAAAGTATGCGTGTGCACTGTTGAGAAAGAAGCATTAAACATTGTATTACAACTGATACTGGCATCGAAATGTCTGCTTGTTACATGTTTGGTTGTCAGAATTGATATTCTAACAGAATTTTAAAAATTCAAAATTCAGACCATTTCAGAGCATCAGGTGTTGGTGCTGTTTGCTGTTCGTAACAAGGTCATGGAGATGTATTGTAGATTCAGAGCGTCAATGTATCAACTATCATCTATGTAAAGATATAGTGGAGTAATATTTATGAGCAGACAGAGAAGTCCCTCTCCCTCTGTGTGTGTTGTAATCGGAGCTTCTCCTTGCTGTGTTTTTGTGCGTGCTTTTAGTGCATGTGAGACTGCCGCTCTGCACTGCTAACATTACAGCTGATAATGTCATCGCTAACGACAACGCATCAAACTCTTTTGCATGACCACAGATAATGTAGTTGGATCATCTAGTGACCTAATGCTCCTAATGGCTCGCTGGTGTAATGTTACACAACAAATACATGTTTATATGTGAACACTAAACATTCATGTATTCTACCCACTCACTAATTGCACACTTACACACATTTGTTTAGGTTTTATCTGCAATGTTTGTTGGTTAATGTTCTTGCTTGACAAGCTACTGTGCTGTACTAACGTTGTTAAACTGTATGAATACACACTAATGTACCTACTTCATCAGGGTTTATGAACAGTAAAAAAAGGATCTATACAATATCATATACAATTTGTCATATATTATATGTTGAGTTTTTTGGCAGCCTTCTTCTCTGCGATGTTTGGAACCTATTATGATGTGATGGATCTGAGTGCTTACTTCAATGTCCTCCTCTGTCTCATTTCATTTTTGGTCTCTCTTTACAAACGGATGAATAATGATGGCAAACTGCCAACATGATCCAAAAAAAAGAGCCTGCTCAGCTGCCAAATAAAATAATTGCAAAAGAACAAAAATGTTGAGACCTTAATGGCTCCAAGCTGATGGCAGCTGGGTGCCCTCCGACCTGCTAGAGTGTCCTTGAGCAAAACACTGAGCACCAGCTGACTGTGACCTCTGACCCCCCCCCCCTGTCATGATGGCAAACATTTGAGTGAGCTGATCGACGAGTTTGTCATTCAAAGAGCCTTTCAAATGTCTATACATTATTTTAGCTAACTTGCTGTTAGCTTTCAAGCTAACTGAAGGTAACAAAATAGTCCACGATTGTGATTTAATTTGGACTTAAATGTTCCATTATTATCACATATGACATATTTTTTTGTATAATTGTGTATCCAAGTGTCTCTCTGTGTGTGTGTGTGTGTGTGTGTGTGTGTGTCTGTGTGTGTGTCACTCATGCTTGATGTTCCAGAGAAGAGGCGGGGCTTACCTCCATGTAGACACCTGCAACATTGCATGATTGATGGCTGAAAACACCACTATTGCTGCTTTGTACATGTTGCGAAGTCCCAGATACACCAGGAAACCAAACCCCCTCCTGTCTGGGTTCATTTTGGTTCCCAGCTGCACTTATAAAGTCATATGTCGGGGCGGCTTACGACAGCAAAATTATCCCATAATAAACTATTTAGCTGTGATTTAATTGGAATAAATGGATCAAAAGGTGACAGAACTGACTTTATTTTGATGCCAATTTGTAAAAAAGTTATGCCTTGTTAGGTCTGGAAGGCGACATAACACAACTTTTAAAAGATTGTATTCTGAATGGAGTTTGGATTGAAGGTTGCTAGGCTAAGCTAACATGATAGCTGCTCCATCAACACTAAAATAAGGTAATCTAGACATAAACACGGTAGCCACGTGGTTGTTTGTACCACAGACAGTCTCTGGTCCACAAAGTCTGGTCTGGTACCTGGACTAATAAGAGGTAGATTTTTGTTTCCGGTCAGGATGTCACTGATGACAGGAGGAGAATCACAAAGCAGATTAGCTTCACAATACAGCGTCAGGCAAAAGTCTTGCTCAACTTGAATTATTTTAACTTGCACAAAGAGGAGGGGGTGACAGAATTTAACTTCAGGTCAGTCTCAAATATACTTTGAGGGCTCATGCTATTGTCTTCATAATCATTTCACTTCCTTGAAGTCACAATGTTGACGATGTCCATTGTGCTCTTTTTGGCGGCCCCTATGGCGATAAGGAGTAACTACAGGAGTGTTCTTGGAGTTCCAGCGCCACCAGGAATGTCACAACAGTCACCCAGTTCATAATACTGCAAATACAAGGGCTTTCATCAGTGCATGAAACGTTGACAGCATTTCCTTCTGTTTCATGCCAACCATCCGTTTTTGCTATCTCAAAATAATTCCACGACAGTGTGTTTAATTTCTTAATTTTGTCCAGACAGAGTAATTAAAGCCAGATTTGCCGAGTCTCAGCTTTAAATTGTCCTTTACAGGGAAGAGCTGTGTGCTTGAAATCAATTAAATTGTGAAATGACCTCCATCGCAGCTGTAAAAACATTATAAACTTGGAATAAGCAGCAAAAACGCTCTTGTCATGAGTTTCCTGAACTCTAAAGGAACAGTGTTTGGATTATTCTCTTTTTCATATCAGTGGTTTTCAATTTAGACCATGTGTGCACGTTACTCAAGTGCACACACACACACACACACACACACGCACACACACACACACATACACGCTAGCCTATTAGGCTTCTTCCTGTCTGTTCTCCCTGGTGTTCGTGGCCAGGACTCTGCTTCCTTGTTTCCTGTGGGAGAGAGAATGAATAATCAATAATTCTTAAGTAGAGGGAAGCTATACAACATTATGCCACAGTGTGTCCACTCTAATGTCATGTGGCCCATTTTAATGGCTAGACCAGCACACAAAGTGCCGCCCCACCCCTCCAGCGGCCCCCCAGAGTGGCCGTAAACCTGCCGGTGGCCCCAGGCGAGCCATAAGCCAGATTTATGGTTTACATTTGTTTCTGCCCGCCGCAGCAGGAAGCGACTGGAACTCCGGCCGCGACATGCTGAGTCTCACAAACAACGCCGGCCGAAGCTCGGAGGACTGAACGGTGCTTTGCTGCATCCATGTAAACCACTAATTAGTCCACTAATATCAGAAGTAAACTAAATATAGGTTGAGTTTAGGTGACAGATAGTTGAAAAGGTTGAGATGATCTGACAGCATACTTACATACTTTTTAAGTATAAAGAAGGAACTCTAACCAGCAGTCATCTGATCCAGTTTAACTCCATGATCTGACCTGGAGATGACCTTCCTGACCCATAAAGCCTGTAAACAACGTCACGGTTTTTAAACTATAAATGGAGCCAAGTTTCCTGTTGGTGTGTTGTTGGCTTGTCTTGATACTTTGCATCTTCTTTTTTTTTTTAACTTTTTTTTAATTAAACAGAAACACAAACATTCCTTGACAACACGACAAATTATGTATGACAGTGCTAAAGAACAGAAAAAAGAAAAAAAAAACATTGGGGCCAGAAGGCTGAATAATACTAATAAGTGAAAAATAATAAATAAATAAATAAATAGGACAGTTAAGACATTCCAGCATACTGTGGGGTCCCCCTCAGTTAGAGAGGTATCTTGCTATAGGTAGCCTCCTCCTCACAAAAACATCAGACCTTAATTGTAATTGAGCAGTTAAAGCGATACTTTGCATCTTAAAGCAATTGTTGTTGGTTCGATTTTAATCTTAATGCTTCATCTGATGTCTTCAACACTTTCTTGCACTAGTTTCATAATTAGAGGAAGTGGAACCGGAGGGTGGGCGCTAAGCTTCCACAACAATGGTGTCGGTCAGGGTGGCATTATCATCTGAAACCGCTGAATGAGTGCCGCGCTAATGGACATGCACTAACACGCATTAACATGCAGTGAAAGGCAAAGTGGCAAGCAGGGAGAAGCACTGACAACAACACACACAGAGGGAGAGTGGCTTCATTCTCTGCACTGTAGATATTACTCCAATATATCATTTCATAGACAACAGTCGGTTGATTAAATATTAATGCTATGGGTGTCCTAAATTGCACCTTCCATGGGAACTTAATGCTTATTAAACCTCTTAGTTAAAGCTTGTACAAAGAACTCTGTTCTGATTTTGGCGGTCCCTGTGGAAAAAAAGTGGTAGTCTTTACAAGCAATGGAGCCCCTTTAGAAGACCTCTCATTTTACTGCAGCAGGGTCTGACAGTCTGCCACGCTCAGTCCTGGTTCTCCTGTCGATGTTGGGTCCCAGCCAGGGACTTGCCAGGTGCTCTCCCCCTCCTGTCGGAGCTCCGACTGCAGGTCGAAGGCGGCATCCAAGCTGGATCTGGGTCTGTCTGCGGTGGCCTGGTAACTGCCAAAGGCCCTGCTGGAGTTTAGGCTCAAACCGTTTCAGGTGAACCTGCCTGCTGGAAATTGTCTGTTGTTGCAAGTTATTTTGTCATCAACATTTAGAGACTTAAGACTTTGATTTAGACAGCCTCTGTCTTCTAATCATCATACGCCATTTAAAAGTAATAATATAGCTTTAAAGTACCAATTAAATCTTAAGGTGCTTCATATAAAGGGTAAAGACACATAATAGTATGTTAAAACTAAACTATTTACACAATAGAACCACACAATTTTAAGGTTTGAAATAGTGGAACTGAAACTAGGAGGTTCTGATATCTCTAATTCCTGGGACTACCCCTATTTAACCTGCGGGATCCAAACTGAACACGTTGTTAGAGTTTGTGGCTGGTAGTGCTTTAAATCAGGTCTTTGGTTCAGTCAGGGGCCCTTCGTTGAATGGATGGGAAGCCCCAGATGTTCTGAGAAAGGCAGCAGTAGCCGTGGTGTTTCCCCCGGTGGTCTCGGCTCAGGTCTGCACCCTGTTGCTCTTCATCTTTCAGGAAGTGGCAGATCTGCTCAGTCATGAATGAGTTCATTACAGCGAGGAAAGGAGGGGAGGAAGTGAGTGAGGGATTACATGCAGCCCACCTTCCTCTCCTGTTCTCCCTGATTAAGATGCATCTGCTGCGTCTGCTCACGCCCCGGCCGCTTTGTGCATTCATCAACATCAGTTTAATGAAGTGATCAGAGGCTGAGATCAGACGCAGACCAGAATATTACTCTATTAGCCTTTCCCAGCTTTCTGCAAAACAGGAAACACTGACCTGAGGCACGAGGCTTGTTTTCCCCTCACATTGTGTAAAAACACAGAGTTTGAATATGAAGTGTAACTGATTACCTGTCCAGCCTCTCCAAACACAAACCTTCTTTTCTGAATAAAAGGACAATCTTTCATCCACGCACTTCAAACAGGGAGAGAGTCCGCCCCCACTGCTGCCGCCGCCGAGCGGCCCGTCCTCTCTCTCTCGCAGCGATGATGTTAATAAACTGTCAGCGTGTGGCACTTTGTAATTGGGTTTGTGCCTTGTTTAACAAAGAGCGATTGGATAGTTAGGAGGGAGAGCAGCAATCTATCCACCTCTCCCGTGAAATGAGCCGAGTGTCTCATCCATGAATGTGTTATCCCAGAGGAGCGGCGTCTGAGATGTGTCTGTTATCCCTGGTAAATAAACCGAGGCGCTGAAAACAACTCCCACCCCCCCAATCCACCACCCCCCCGGACTCCTGACATCATAAAGTCTGTGTAATGCTGTCATAAACATGACACGTCTCACGCAGTAACCATTTGCAGCGCTTCGTTCGGAACAAATGAGCCCGAGGTGCAAATTTATGACGTCTTGTGATTTAGCGTCAGCGGTAAACCTGCAGACGGCGAACAGGAACTCCAGGCAGGTTACAGATGTGACGTGTTCAGGACACCGATCCCAAAGCCAGCTGGTCCCTCAGTCTCACAGGGGACATCAATAAGTCTACCTGGCAGACACGTATCGATGTGTGACTAGTTTACAGCTAATTGGAACAGCTATGTTTCTGGGGGGAAGCTGTTAACAAAGTTAGCTTCCATAACTCCTAAACTTTACAGATAAGTGTTAAAGTCACCGCAGAAAATAATTGCATCTCTAGTGAGGGTACGCACGTGGTACAGATGCAGTGGTTGTCAATCAGCAGGTAGCCCCGCCCCCTAAAGTCTGTTGGACTCTAAATGGACCATAATGTACTAAATAAACATCATGCTGGATTGAAGAAGACTTGAAACTAGAGATTGAGACCATAAACTCATGTTTACAATGTTTACTGAGATAATACATCAAGAGAGAAGAAGGGTCACTTTTTGCAACCAGAGGAGTCGCCTCCTGATGGCCAGAAGAGAGAATGCAAATATTGAACAAACATTTTGACCCTTGATGATGGTGCCAGACTAAAGTCAAGCTAAAATTAAAAATGCTTTCAGATCACATCCCCAGTGATATCAGGCACCTATTCAAAAATAAATGCAGAAAAAAAGAAAATTTCAAATTTTTAACATAAAAACCCAATACTTTCCCCTTGTATGATTACACCAACTTGTACCAACCAATAATACCATTGTACCATCCATCAATTAATGTGTTCATTTTGTAACTTTCGCCTGTTTGTGCTGTTTCACGGGACACACGTCAACACAGTAGATAGAGACTCTGGAAACTCCAGTTCAGCTCCACAAAAATCAGTGGATCATCCAAGTTATTGGCAAGTCACGGAACGAAGTTTGAAATACATTTTGACATTCACAGTACATTTTGACAGACTACTAAACACATCCTATATATACTGTGTATATATATATATATATATATATATATATATATATATATACAGAGAGAGAGAGAGAGAGAGAGAGGGAGAGGGAGAGAGAGAATGTCACATGGAGATAATTCAGTGAACTCAGTTGTCACTTGAGTTTTCTTTTAAGCTCCATTCTCAACACGTTTCAATGAAAACAGAACGTCCCAACAGGGGGCGCCAAAGAAAATCCTCCAAGGCCTTTAGAAACATATGGTATCGTCCACCAAGCTAACTCAAGCTCTGGCCAATCAGTTCAGAGTCATGTGATTCCAAAAATAAAGCCTCCCTTTGGATACTCCCTGCTGTGATAAAGCCGTCAGCCACCGGCTCTTGCCTCACCCCCGGCTCTTGCCTCACCACCGCTGCCATCACCCCCGGAGGAGACACAAACTCGGTAAGGGGTGATGGGAGATGGTTGGCAGAAGGCGACAGCAGAGAGAGAGTTTACGCCCACAGGTGACACCGCAGCCCTGAAGCACTGACGCCTCCTTATCACTCCTGACATGGAAACAACACTGATGGTTCTCCCTCACCTGAATCCACAGTTTTTCACTGCTGACCGAGTTCCTCCAAGAATACTCTCCACAGGGGTCATCGTGGGGGGAGGGGGGGGGGACATGCCCCTCACACTTTTCACATACAAGTAAGGTGCAAGAGCAGCAGCGTGATGCCTTATGGATGAGATGTAACTGGGCTGGCAACATGGCCGGTGTCAGCTGATGCCAGGAGGAGGAAGATGAGGAGGAGGGGTGTGACAGCTGTCAGTGATAGTTTCCTGTACAGAACATAGGTGACAGCCAGCAGAGTCGACTGCTCGGCAGCGCTGACAGCCGCCAGTTTCTCAGAGAAAAAAGAACAAAACGAAGTTATTCTGCTGCCAGGCTCGATGAGACGCTGGACTAGCAGCAGCAGCACTAGCAGCATCAGCATTAGCAGCAGTAGGAGCAGTAGTAGTAGTAGTAGCAGCAGCAGCAGCAGCAGTAGCAGCAGCAGCAGTAGTAGCAGCAGCAGCAGCAGTAGTAGTAGCAGCAGCAGTAGCAGCAGTAGCAGCAATAGTAGCAGTAGTAGTAGTAACAGCAGCAGCAGTAGCAGCAGTAGTAGTAGTAGCAGCAGTAGTAGCGGCAGCAGTAATAATAGTAGCCTAGTAGCAACAGCAGTAATATTAGTAGTAGTAGTAATAGCACTAGTAGCAGCAGCAGTAGTAGTAGTATATGTAGCAGCAACAGCAGCAGTAGTAGAAGCAGCAGCAGTAGTAGAAGTAGCAGCAGCAGTAGGCTGGAGTGTGTCACAAGTTGGACATAATAACTTAAAATGATCTAGAAAATTCAGTTAGGTGAGTGATGTCCCGCTTCAAATCTAAATACTGCTAATACTATATTGAGGATATACTAAATAAGTGGACTGAACTCAAGTAAAATCATAAAAAATACATTTTGACTGGGTAGGACATGGACCTGATGAAACCGAGTCCAACTAAGTGAAGTACCAGAAAGAGTATGAGACTTTGCAGGACTTGTTGGCTTACTCAGGACCTGCCTCAGCCTTGTCGGACTGATTCAAGACTGGAAACTTACTCTGGACTTGGGGCTGACTCCGGAATTGCCAAAAGACCTAAAACGTATCTCAAAGTTTGTGGTTGACTCTGCACTTGTCAGTAGATTTAGGACTTGTCAGCCACCTCTGACTTGTTGACAGACTTGAGATTTGGCATGAGTTTTCATAGACTTGTCTGCTGACTCTGGACTTACCTTGGACATCCATTCTCCCGTCAGTCAGACACTCACTATAAACACACTGCTATTAGTACTTCTGCTACCTCATGATGGACACCTACACCCACTACATGCACCTCCTCATGTTGCTGCTCACTGTTTATTTATCGCCATATATTCTTGTACATTTTATCCCCGGGGATTTTTTTTTTTTTATTAAAGACTCGCCTCTGATTGTAAACGGACCTAAGACTTTTTGACTCTCTGACTTGCTGGGATTGACTCAGGACATGTCAACAGATTTAAGTCGCTGACTCGTTGACTGACTATGGCTGACTTTTCAACCAATGTAACACATGACGAGAATTTGCCTCAAACACTAACCGGAAGAGATGCTGTGACACAGGAAACCTCAACTGCCAACTGAAATTCAAAAAAGTTAAAAGAAATCATATTTTCTCAATGATTTTTCCAAACCTTTATTTCCCCAGAATGAGAAGAAGAAGAAGAATTATTTTTTTCAGAACACAATCAGAATTTGTTTCACTGTTTTCGATCTGTGACCAACTCACATACGTATTTGACCAATGAAATAAAGTTTAAGTTGCAGGCATCACATAGGGGTGAGGCTTATGGTGTGATGGTGTCAATCGTGTGACTTCCTGCCTCCTCCGTCTCCTCCTCAGTCACGACAAAGGGCTGAAAGAATTAATCAGATAGAAATCTTTTTTTTTTCTGTCTAAGTTTTCCAGTCTGATGCAGCACTCCAGATAGCCTCCACACTCCCAAGACAGTGCCGCCCAGCAATAACAGTAGAAAGCCCACTTGTTAAAAGTCTCAGCCATCACTCAGCCGCTCTGATAGACAAAATCCATCTACAGTAAATACCAAGGGCACTGCAAAATGACAAAACAGGGGGAAAAGAGGCCGCTGAAGGGAGGGCAGAAGTTTAAAGTTTCTTTTATTCTCCCTCAGCAAAAGAAAATCTGTATATTCAACTGTCTTGACCAGTGCTTATGACTTTCGTATGTGGAAATACATCCCATATTTACACAAATCATTTGAATTCTACAGATTTTAATCCGTATTTTCTACTTCCTGTGGACTAAATGCACACAGCCCGAGAGATGGTTACATATTCTGAAATGAATGTTTTCCACCAGCAACAATTCAAACAAAATCTATTAATTCATAGAATCAACACATTGCGTGGATTCACAAAGGCAAAGAGTTGAACTCAACACAAACTTGTCCTGTTGACCAAACTTGTCTTGCTGACTTCAGAGTGAAAATAGAGCCCAAAATGGCAGCAATGTCATAACGGTCCAATCTAGATAACTGGTAAAACAAGGCATTGCTATTATGACTGGGTAGTGCTAACATGTCAGTTGCTGTGGTCCAATAGTCAGTAATTGGGAATAATAGGTTCAAGTCTACGTAGGGGGTAGGTCTGGGTGGTGGACAGGTTCAAAAACACAGGACTGCCACTGTCCTTTACCATATAGTTTTGCTTTTGTTTTTTTTCAATTTCATAGTGATTTTATGCCAAACATGACGTGTTTTACTAAACCTAACCAAGTAGGTTTGGAGATTGTTTTTTGTTAAACTGCGTTTTGCTGGAAATGTAATTAAGGGGAGCAGTTTAGTTCTATGGGCACTACATTCTAAGGACAGTGATCCAATGCTTCCTTCATTCTTTTCCTAAGTCCTTATGGATTCTCCTTCCCATCGTTCCTCAACCTCATGATGTTTTCTATTGAGGAAATTACCTAGGATGTGTTTTTCTTGACTTTTCGACTGCAGCCACTACAGAATGTCACAAGCTTCAAGCAGGACTGTTCTACATTAAATCAAATGTAACCGTGTGCTTTGTTGTGTGACTGGGCTGTGTAACCAAGGACGTTGGCGGCTGATTGAAGCTGGATGATTGCCAAATGTTCCAATCAGGTCGGTTGAAAACCCAACAACAGACTATTCTAAAGGGTTTTGTATGTGTTTTTCAGATGGCAATGCTTTCACAACACAAACTCAGGGTAGCCCCGCCCTAAAGCATACCCTGCTTTCTGGTCTGTTTGACCATAATTAAGAACTAAACTAAACCAGAGATTAAGACCATCAACTCATGTTTACAATGTTAACTAAGATAATTAATCAAGTGAGACATTTGCCCCCTGATGGCCAGCAGAGACAATGCAAGTTTAAGGCACTTCAGATTTGGCTTCACTTCTCAGAATTGGAGGTTGCCACCTTGGTCCGATACATGTTTTCCTTGTGTTATTAGTTTGTGTTTATCCTTTCAATGCTGTGTGTGGTTGTGACTTTGAATATGGACTTTTTGTAAGGAGGTGGAGACTAAAAGCTGTGGTCCTGTTGGGGAGTATAGTTACTTCGTGTTCGTTGAGATGTGACAGTAGGCAGCCTGTAGTTTGTCGACCACATTCAGATTTATTTATATTTGCTTGTAATTATCTGTGGGAATGTATGCATCTGGCTTTGTATTCTATCCTTTGTGTTTTCTAGTGCTATATAAATATAACCTAAATAGGCTTTATTATTAATCCATCCATCCATCCATTGTCTACCGCTTATCCTGTATTCAGGGTCGCGGGCTTTATTATTAATATTATTTTTTATTTTCTACTAACCGTTGTGTTTGTTGTAAAACTAAGAACCAATCAACTCTTTGCCACCTCGATCTTGTGAGATTATCGTTAACCACATGTGCATGATGTCAGAGCAAGTCGGTACACAAAACTAACCAGCATGCATTGTGCGCCCATCGATTCTGCGCAGGCCTGGTTCATCTCCAACGAGCCTATGTTGCATTGCTGTGCTATGTAGGCCTCATGTCACTCCAAATCCTTTTCCTCCTGTTCCCACCTGACCTTCACCACCCACCTGCTTCCCATTTCCCCAATCAGCCCACTAATTAATACTGAGCACTGGTTCATTTCCACTACTTTCTGCCAGAATCTGGTCCTGGTTAAATTCGCCTTCACTGATTGGTTTCCTTGTTTTGACCTTTTCCTGTTCTGGATTAAAGCTGACAGGAACTTTTGCTCTCAGCTGATTATCTGTGTGTCCTGCTTCTGGGTTTAAGTCTGTTCATTACAATAATCAAGTTTCAGGGAGTAACACATCCTTTCGAGGTGTAACTGTCATGGCTTGACAACATTCATATATATATCTAAACCTGTGTTACACCATAAAACAACTCTAATACAACCCTAAATATGACAAATTCTTAATCACTGAACAACATAAGGGAAGTGAGCAACTTGTATTCCACTTTAAAAGACAATTCCACATGCTTAACATGGCACTTAAAGGACTTAACATATAAAACAAACAACATTTTTTCAAACTAGAAAATGCATTTCCTGCGGAAATACGTGGAAATGCTTTAATGCTGAAGCAACACTGAAAAAAAAGCTGAATATTTGAAGAAAATATTTAAAAAAGCTAAATATTTGAAAATAATATTAAGAAAGCTTAATATCTGCAAATGTATGAAATAAGCTAAATAGCTGAACAAATATGAAAAACCTGAATATTTGAAAAGAATATGAAAGGCAAAAAAATGTTGAAGACATGTTGAAATGTCCATAAAGAGCTGAACATTTTAATATTTGAATGTTCTTTTTGTTTTTAGTATTAGTAGGGTACTAATAGAAGTAGTAGGAGTAGTATCAGTAGTAGTAGTAGTAGCAGTAATACTAGTATTATTAGTAAAAGTAGTATTAGTAGTAGCAGTAGTATTAGCAGTAGTACTAGTAATATTAGTACAAGTATTAGTATTATTAGAAGTAGTCGAAGTAGAAGTACTACTAGTACTAGTAATATTAGTACAAGTATTAGTAGTATTAGTAGTAGTAGAAGTAGAAGTACTAGTAGTAGTAGTCCTAGTACTACTACAAGTAGTGGAGGTAGTATCAGTAGTAAACTAGAAGTAGTACTAGTACTAGTACAAGTACAAGTAGTGGACATGGTATCAGTAGTAGGCTAGTAGCAAAAGGAGTAGTAGTACGAGTAAAAGTTCAAGTAGTGGACGTAGTATCAGTAGTAGACGTAGTAGTAGTACTAGTACTACTACAAGTAGTGGAGGTAGTATCAGTAGTAGGCTAGTAGTAGTAGTAGTAGTACTATTACAAGTAGTGGACATAGTATCAGTAGTAGTACTAGTACAAGTTCAAGTAGTGGACGTAGTATCAGTAGTAGAAGAAGTAGTAGTAGTAGTAGTACTACTACAAGTAGTGGAGGAAGTATCAGTAGTAGGCTAGTAGTAGAAGTATTAGAAGTAGTATCAGTAGTAGGCTAGTAGAAGAAGTAGTAGTAGTAGTAGTAGTACTAGTACTACTACAAGTAGTGGAGGTAGTATCAGTAGTAGGCTAGTACTAGTAGTATTAGTAGTAGTACTATTACAAGTAGTGGACATAGTATCAGTAGTAGGCTAGTAGTAGCAGTAGTAGTAGTACTAGTACAAGTACGAGAAGTGGACGTAGTATCAGTAGTAGGCTAGTAGTAGAAGTAGTAGTAGTAGTAGTCAGACAGACAGAGAGTGAGACAGAGAGAGATAGACAGACTTGTGTATACATTTTAAAGTTTAAATGGAGTTTCTAGGTGAAAGTATGTTTGAGCAAGATGTTTGACAAAAAAAACTACAAATCCCACTGACTGCTCCTGTCTGCCGCTCCTGTCCGCCAATCAGAGCACACCTGCTGTCACTTCTAAAGATCAAAGCCACAGAGATCAAAGCCATCTACGCGCCTGTGTAACTGTCTAGAGCCTGTCTCTATTCCTCCATTTCGGAGGGTCCGAACAAAAGCTTCTCACGCTCACACCGAAACTCGTATCGCCAAAATGTTCGCACCGTTAGCGCCACAAGACTCTGCTGAAGACACTGATCACTTTTATTTTTTCCTAGTCTCAGAAATGTGGACGCTAGGGCGAGTTAGAAATGCTGCTCATTTCAGGTTTCTTTGAAAATCTGTTTCTCAATTTGTATGGCAGCCCATTGGGAGAAAAAACCGACGTGGCTGCGCTTAGAGGTTGCTAGTTCAAATTCTGTAAATCTCATAGAGTTTTTGAGCACATGGTGAGAGACAGGACAAGTTTGTCTACAAAACTGGAAAATATCACGTGTGTAGTGTGTAAATTGTGGCCAGGAGGAGTTTGGAAAGAAAAAAAAGCTGAAGTGTGTTGGGCTGCTCTCACACTCTAACGATGATGTCACGCACTCTAGCAGGCGCAATACACACCCATTATAAACTCTGATGAGGTCTGAAAAAACCATAAAACATAAACTGTGATTATAGAAAAACTGTAAAAGATATCAAAAAACTGAGCAAGAGTTTTATAGTTCAAAGTCTTGTAGATTGTTTAAAGTTTAAATGGAGTCTGTAGGTGGAAGTATGTGAAACTAGTCGGAGTTCAAAGAGGATGATGTTAAAGAGGTTTTTAGGCTGATCTCCATAGGAATGCATTGAAAAAAAAAATATGAAAAAGCTGAATAATATGAAAAGTATGAAAGGCTGAAAAAATGTTGAAGATGTCCCGGAAAGAGCTGAAAAAGCTGAACATTTTTATTGTTGAATGGTTTTTGTAGCTGAAAGTATGCAGAAGTTAGAGACGACCAAAAAACGTACGGAAGAATAATAATAAAAAAAAAAATAATAAAGACTAGAAAATGCATTTCCTGCGGAAATACGTGGAAATGCTTTAATGCTGAAGCAACACTGAAAAAAAAGCAGAATATTTGAAGAAAATATTAAAAAAGCAGAATATTTGAAGAAAATATTAAAAAAGCTGAATGTTTCAAGAGAATATTCAAAAAGCTGAATAAGTGCAAAAGTATGAAAAAGCTGAATATTTGAAGAGAATATTAAAAAAGCTGAATATGCAAAAAGTTTGAAAAAGCTGAATAGTTGAAGAGAATGTTAAAAAAAGCTGAATATGCAAAAAGTTTGAAAATCTGAATAGTTAAAGAGAATATTCAAAAAGCTGAATATGTGAAAAGTATGAAAAAGCTGAATATGTGCAAAATTATGAAAAAAGCTAAATATTTGAAAATAATATTAAGAAAGCTTAATATCTGCAAATGTATGAAATAATAATAACAAATATGAAAAACCTGAATATTTGAAAAGAATATGAAAGGCAAAAAAATGTTGAAGACATGTTGAAATGTCCATAAAGAGCTGAACATTTTAATATTTGAATGTTCTTTTTGTTTTTAGTATTAGTAGGGTACTAATAGAAGTAGTAGGAGTAGTATGAGTAGTAGTAGTAGTAGCAGTAATACTAGTATTATTAGTAAAAGTAGTATTAGTAGTAGCAGTAGTATTAGCAGTAGTACTAGTAATATTAGTACAAGTATTAGTATTATTAGAAGTAGTAGAAGTAGAAGTACTACTAGTACTAGTAATATTAGTACAAGTATTAGTAGTATTAGTAGTAGTAGAAGTAGAAGTACTAGTAGTAGTAGTCCTAGTACTACTACAAGTAGTGGAGGTAGTATCAGTAGTAAAGTAGAAGTAGTACTAGTACTAGTACAAGTACAAGTAGTGGACATGGTATCAGTAGTAGGCTAGTAGCAAAAGGAGTAGTAGTACGAGTAAAAGTTCAAGTAGTGGACGTAGTATCAGTAGTAGACGTAGTAGTAGTACTAGTACTACTACAAGTAGTGGAGGTAGTATCAGTAGTAGGCTAGTAGTAGTAGTAGTAGTGCTATTACAAGTAGTGGACATAGTATCAGTAGTAGTACTAGTACAAGTTCAAGTAGTGGACGTAGTATCAGTAGTAGAAGAAGTAGTAGTAGTAGTAGTACTACTACAAGTAGTGGAGGAAGTATCAGTAGTAGGCTAGTAGTAGAAGTATTAGAAGTAGTATCAGTAGTATGCGTAGTAGTAGTACTAGTACTACTACAAGTAGTGGAGGTAGTATCAGTAGTAGGCTAGTAGTAGTAGTAGTAGTACTATTACAAGTAGTGGACATAGTATCAGTAGTAGTACTAGTACAAGTTCAAGTAGTGGACGTAGTATCAGTAGTAGTAGTAGTAGTACTAGTACTACTACAAGTAGTGGAGGTAGTATCAGTAGTAGGCTAGTACTAGTAGTATTAGTAATAGTACTATTACAAGTAGTGGACATAGAATCAGTAGTAGGCTAGTAGTAGCAGTAGTAGTAGTACTAGTACAAGTACGAGCAGTGGACGTAGTATCAGTAGTAGTAGTAGTAGCAGTAATAGTAGTAGTATTAGTAGTAGCAGTAGTATTAGCAGTAGTACTAGTAATATTAGTACAAGTATTAGTATTATTAGTAGTAGTAGAAGTAGAAGTACTACTAGTACTAGTAATATTAGTACAAGTATTAGTAGTATTAGTAGTAGTAGAAGTAGAAGTACTATTAGTAGTAGTCCTAGTACTACTACAAGTAGTGGAGGTAGTATCAGTAGTAAACTAGAAGTAGTACTAGTACTAGTACAAGTAGTGGACATGGTATCAGTAGTAGGCTAGTAGCAAAAGGAGTAGTAGTACGAGTAAAAGTTCAAGTAGTGGACGTAGTATCAGTAGTAGACGTAGTAGTAGTACTAGTACTACTACAAGTAGTGGAGGTAGTATCAGTAGTAGGCTAGTAGTAGTAGTAGTAGTACTATTACAAGTAGTGGACATAGTATCAGTAGTAGTACTAGTACAAGTTCAAGTAGTGGACGTAGTACCAGTAGTAGAAGAAGTAGAAGTAGTAGTAGTACTACTACAAGTAGTGGAGGAAGTATCAGTAGTAGGCTAGTAGTAGAAGTAATAGAAGTAGTATCAGTAGTAGGCTAGTAGAAGAAGTAGTAGTAGTAGTAGTAGTACTAGTACTACTACAAGTAGTGGAGGTAGTATCAGTAGTAGGCTAGTACTAGTAGTATAAGTAGTAGTACTATTACAAGTAGTGGACATAGTATCAGTAGTAGGCTAGTAGTAGCAGTAGTAGTAGTACTAGTACAAGTACAAGAAGTGGACGTAGTATCAGTAGTAGGCTAGTAGTAGAAGTAGTAGTAGTAGTAGTAGTCAGACAGACAGAGAGTGAGACAGAGAGAGATAGACAGACTTGTGTATACATTTTACAGTTTAAATGGAGTTTCTAGGTGAAAGTATGTTTGAGCAGACGATGTTTGACAAAAAAAACTACAAATCCCACTGACTGCTCCTGTCTGCCGCTCCTTTCCGCCAATCAGAGCACACCTGCTGTCACTTCTAAAGATCAAAGCCACAGAGATCAAAGCCATCTACGCGCCTGTGTAACTGCCTAGAGCCTGTCTCTATTCCTCCATTTCGGAGGGTCCGAACAAAAGCTTCTCACGCTCACACCGAAAGTCGTATTGCCAAAATGTTCGCACCGTTAGCGCCACAAGACTCTGCTGAAGACACTGATCACTTTTATTTTTTCCTAGTGTCAGAAATGTGGACGCTAGGGCGAGTTAGAAATGCTGTTCGTTTCAGGTTTCTTTGAAAATCTGCTTCTCAATTAACATTGGAGCGGATGACGAAAAAAATGGACTTGGCCGCGCTTAGAGGTTGCTAGTTCAAATTCTGTAACTGTCACAGAGTTTTTGAGCACATTGTGAGAGACAAGACAAGTTTGTCTACAAAATTGGAAAAGATCACGTGTGTAGAGTGAAAATTGTGGCCGGGAGGAGTTTGGAAAGGAAAAAAATCTGAAGTATGACGAGGAGCTCTCACACTCTAACGATGATGTCACGCACTCTAGCAGGCGCAATACACACCCATTATAAACTCTAATGAGGTCTGAAAAAACCATAAAACATAAACTGTGATTATATAAAAACTGTAAAAGATATCAAAAAACTGAGCAAGAGTTTTATAGTTCAAAGTCTTGTAGATTGTTTAAAGTTTAAATGGAGTCTGTAGGTGGAAGTATGTGAAACTAGTCGGAGTTCAAAGAGGATGATGTTAAAGAGGTTTTTAGGCTGATCTCCATAGGAATGCATTGAAAAAAAAAATATGAAAAAGCTGAATAATATGAAAAGTATGAAAGGCTGAAAAAATGTTGAAGATGTCCCGGAAAGAGCTGAAAAAGCTGAACATTTTTATAGTTGAATGGTTTTTGTAGCTGAAAGTATGCAGAAGCTAGAGGCGACCAAAAAACGTACGGAAGAAGAATAATAAAAAGAAAAAAAAAAATAATAAAGATTAGGATAACATAGGTTGGAAATGCTTGAAAGCATTTCCACCAATTAGGATAACATAGGTTGGAAATGCTTTAAAGCATTTCCACCAATTATGTTTATTGATTTTTTTGGCACAGTCCCATCCCTTGTTCACAATACAAACAGCGTTAAATATAAATAAGAAAAAATGTATAAGGGGAATTTTAAAAATACAAATACATAAATAATAATTCCAAAAAATAAAATGTATTAAATAATATACAAATAAATTAATTAAAGTGGCATTTACATCTGCACCATCAAAAATACAGACATATCCCTATCCTTATATTCACCTACACGTGTGTTTATCAGTTATCATCCTAATCTCATGTCATATTACTGTGCAGTACACACTGGAGTGACAGTCTGATAACTGATGCACCAGGTATCTAAACTCATGTTGATCACAAAAGCAGCATTAGAGCAGCATCTAGCATTAGATCTCTTAAATATATTTAATCCATTAACTAGAACTGGGTTAAAGATACAAGGTACTTTTATGCATAGAAATGAATTTTCTCTGCTGGAAATATTCAGCAGTTTCCTCAAATCACTACACACCAAACACCCGAGAAACATTACATCTGCAGGAAAAACAAACTAACTATTCTAGGAAAATGTGTCTTCACATTTTGCAGAAAATGTATGTTAATTGAAACACTGACAAAACAACAAAACTCTTCAAGCACCACATGCTCCCATGACCTCGCCCCTCTCAACATGCCCAGGTTCCAGCCATCATTTGGCGGCGGCTCCTCGGGGCCCGGCGGTTCCTGCAGCAGCAGGACGGACATGGAGCTCATCCAGCTCCATCGCTGCACTAATCCGCCATTCTTTCACTGAATGGAGCATTACCATAAACGCTTGGCAGCAGGAGGGGGCATTGTATTCCAGAAAATCTGTGAGCCTCTCAAATGTGCATTGTTGAAATTCACCTGTTGCCAGGGAGATGAGAATGGACCGTTCCCCGCGGCCGGGTCCATTATGTAATGTACTGGACTTTCGGGCTCCTAAAGCTCGGCCCCGGAGGCTCGTCCAGTCAGGCAGGACGTCTCTAAATCGCAGAGACGAGCGGTGCCAGGAAGCACACAGCCGCTGTGTGTCGGGCTGTTTGCTTTAATTGAATTATTGCCTGTGGGCGGCTCACAAATGAGCGAGCTTTTGGCTCCTTTAAAGGCTTCCACTGGATTCTGCTGCTGAGAGAGTGAACTTCACAAGTTACTTTCACCACCAAAAACCTTGCTACACCTTCAGCAACTCCCTCCTCACAGGTTAGGGAATAATTCATTGTATCATTATTATATAATATAATAATTAATATTATAATTTGATTTTGTAATGTTTATATCACATTTCTTCCCTTTTCTATAACTTTGAAAATCCAAACATGAGTTCTACATCCTCCATTAAAAAAAGAAAGTTGAACGCAACTTTATGTATATTACCAATAGTTGTTGTTCAGGTTAACATATTATAGAATCAAGAAAATGTAGCATGAAAGTAAAACTAACTATATTTGCATTCAGAGAACAGCAGAGCAGTTCTTGTCCCTCCATGAATTCAAACTTTGAGACTAATGAGAAAAGGAGTGAGACGGCGTCTCCTCGGTATCGTCGAACCCAAAAGTCTCCACTTCAAAAACTCTGAGATGAGAGCGCTAAAGCTCCAGAAAGGAGCTCCCATGCCTCTCGTCGAGGGCAATGACTATCTTTTCCTGAAAGCGCTCTATCAAATAATCCGTTTCTCTCTTTTCATGTTTTGGCTTCGGAAGGAAAAGAGATGAAACAGGAAGTCAGGGATAAATCAGCCCTCGCTCCGTCGGCCGTATGTGTCTGCATCTGCCCACAAAATGAAATCGTTTTTATCACAATTTAGGGGCCGAGCAGGGCAGTTATGAGAATTATGGCGGCACTTCATGTAGACGCGTCGTTACTCAAAAGCGACGGGACAGCCTCCAAGTAGGTCCATCTTTTATACACAGAGGGGAAATTGCATATTGATTGCAATTTGTGCGTGTTTGTGAGTGTGACTTTACTAGCATGTGTGTGTGTGCGTGTGTCGAAGTGTTTCCAGTGTTGGAGCATGTTGCCAGTTTTGATGATGGCAGGCAAAGAGAGAGAGACAGTAGAAGATAGAAACAGAAAGAAGGAAAGACAGACAGAAAGAAAGAGAGTTTAGAGAGACAGAGAGTAATCCCCAAAGTCCACTCCACTCAAGTCAATATGTCAGCGTTCCCCAGATACCTCATGTCTCTGCTCTGGCATCCTTATGGCCCTTTCAGTACCAAAAGTGCGCCCTGGTCCACTCGTTCACTACTCCCTAAATGACCAACACAGTCTCATGGCAGTTTGTGAACTAGTCACTAAATGCAATCTATTGTCTTCGTGTACAGGGACACGTCTTGACCATTGTTCTCGTCTCTTAACACTAAAACAATGACGAGTTAGTGGCATAGTATTAAATACTGAGAAAGACTACTCATGGTGGGGGATGGGGAGGTGTATGGGTCCAAGAACACAGGACTGGTGCTGGACGCCACTTGCCCCAATGTGATGTGTTTGCGAGAGTTTTCCTCTACATAACGTTGGTTTTGTAGTTTAATGTCATCCTAGTGGAAAGAAGAAGCATTGCAGAGGGTGTGGCTACGTTGCCATTGACAGGTCGCTTCCACGGTCCAGATCCAGTAAGGTTGTCACTCTGCAGCTTCCGTTCATCAGATCCACCCGTAGCTCCTCCAGTCCAGATATGGTCACTTCCTTCACTTGTTGCAAAAATTCCAAAATGGTGACAGCAAAAACCACAAACCAAAGTGTGACGTCATGATGACTATGTCCACTTCTTCTATACAGTGTATGCGTGCAACCACAGTAGAATATCCAACCGTGCATCTAAAACAAAGGCTCACTAGCAACCAAGTTCTTCAAAGACACCCACCACGACAATAATATAAACCCATAAAAAAAATATTCTGGGGTCCAAAGGAAATTAAATCTATTTCTCTGTAAAAACTCGGTTTTGTGAATGCTGTAAAAATGGAGAGAAGAGGGGTAAGATATAGGAAGAGACAGGGAGGATGGATGATGGAGAGATGGAGCGGTTAGAGGGGGTGGAGGAGTGGAGGAGTCTGTTTTCACTCTAATCTGTTTACTTTGCAATTTGTGTTTTCAGAGCGAGTCCATTCATTCTGCTTAACCTGACACTTCACTCACCGCCAGGAAGAGAGAGTGTGTGTGTGTGAGTGCAAGCAAGTGAAAGAGATGGAGAGAGAAACAAATTTAATTTAAACCAGCCTTTTATTGAGATGTGTGTGCCTGCATCTCTATGTGTGTGTGTGTGTGTGTGTGTGTGTGTGTGTGTGTGTGTGTGTGTGCGTGTGTGAAAGCTCATTTATGTCCTGTCTTATTGTAATTGTGTGTGTTTTTTTAATCTATGTGTGTGTGGCAGACATCTCATTTGCGTCTTGTCTTATTGTAATTGCATGCGTGTGTATTTGTGTGTAAACAAATGCATGTGTTTGCTAATGTGCGTGTGTGTGTGTGTGTGTCATGTGAGCCTCCATTAGCATTGCGGGGTTGGACTGTAATTATTCACCAGTGAAGCTATTAGCCGCCCTTCGTTTTATACTTCCTGTGTCTCCGTCTGTGTCCCAAATCATTCACAACAACAAACAGAGTTCTGACCCTACTTCTCTCTTGATGTATTATCTCAATAAACATTGTAAACATTAGTTTATGATCTCAATCTCTAGTTTCAAGTCTTCTTCAATACAGCATGATGTTCATTAAGTACATTATGATCCATTTAGAGTCCAACAGACCAGAAAGCAGGAGATGTTTTGTGATTGGTCGCTACCACGTCATTATCCGTTCTAGGAGTTGTCAGTGTTTTGGTCTGTTAACTTTAAATCCTTTCACAGTTGGTTTTCACTTAATCAAATTGAATTAAAACATATTGGTCACCGAAAAATGTCTTCAACACTCAGTTGAATGTAGCTCGACGATCACGAGTTCGGTTCTGGTTGCGAAAAACAAGATGGTGATGACTAAGCACCAAAATGGTGGAGATGACTAAATGACTAAGATGACTAACGGAGCGTACCCACCAAACGCGATGAACGCGATTGAAACGCGCGACAAATGAAATCGCGTCGCGCTAGACGCTCCAGTTTTGACGCCGGTCCAATATGCCAAAAAACGCCTCATCGCGGCATCGCGTCATCGCGTCGAGCTCGCCCAAACAACAACATTTCTTCCGCCATTTCATTCTCTCGTCGATCATGGCTGAGATAACCACCATCGCTGCACTGTATCTACTCTGGAGAAGTTCCCAGCTTCGTCTGCGGGCTAGGCGCCGACGTCGGTTCTGGGTGCATGCTACCCTACGGAGGCGGCGTGAGCTCGCCGAGTTCCACCGTCTCCTGCAGGAGCTGCGCCTGGACGACGGCCGGTTCCAGCGGTACTTCAGGCTGACTGTTGCCCAGTTTGAAGACCTGCTAACCAGGGTACAGGACCAGGAGGTTTAGCTGCTGCTCTGCCCAGAACTGGTGCTTCATAGCCGGCCATAAGCCCCAGTGATAAACAATCGCAAAAAAAAGGATCTCTGTGTGTGAAAGAGCTGGGATTGATATGTATGTATGTGTGTGTGTGTGTGTGTGCGCGCGCGTGCGTGCGCCCCCCAACTTTGATTATGGGCAATATATAATATATAAATATTGTGGCAAAAAGCGAGGGAACACCAGGACGTCCGTACGTCAGCACGTCGGTGACGATCTCAACGCTGATAGGCTGTCGCGGCGCGTCTTCACGCGAATTCGCCGCAAAAGTTCAATTATTTCAACTCGAGCGATGGCGCGATGGCGCGATGAAGCGATGGCGCGATGAAGCGATGAAGCGATTTTTCGCGTCCATCGCGTCCATCGCGCCGCGCTATCGCGTCCATCGCGTCGCCCGGCGCGATGAAGCGTCTAATCGCGTCTTTGCATTGACTTTACATGTAATCTTGTCGCGCGATGAAGTTTCATCGCGTTTGGTGGGTACGCCCTGTAATGCAAAAAAAACATAAGTGAGCCCCCCCGAAAGCCAAGGTATAGTTCGCACACTGAGTTCACCGTCGGTGTTTTCAAAAAGAAACAATGTGGTCATTTTATTTTCCGGTCTGTTGTCGTTTTATTGTTGTGCAAAGTGAACACGGCAGGTGTCGGCCTGTGGCAGGTGGTCCAGCTGAGCAAAGCTGCTCTCGGGTCTCCCTGAAGAAATGGAGGTGAAAAGTATGTTGCATAACTCTGGCCTTTTAACCTGGGACGATAAAATGAGCAGTAATAACTCTGCTTGATGTAAACAATCATATATTTTTCACTGTGGAGATGTTTGCACAAGCTTGTCTCGGCCTGAACTCCCCTTGAACCTCTCGGGTTATATATATTTGATGCTGCGCACTGGTCGGACCTGCCAGTTTCTGGGAGTTTCACAGGGACAGGAGACAAACAGAACACTCGCTCGGTGCGATGGACGTGTCCGGGAGCTGGAATATGAACACTTGCCACGGGAGGAATGAAAGGAAAGTCAAGACAAGGTGAAGGACGCGGCAGAGACAGATCTACCTCACGACGATAAAAAAGTAAAAAAAACTAAAAAAACCTGTTCTTTGAAAGCAGTGAGCGCTGTCAAAACAGAGGCTGGTCAAACAGCTGCTTTGTCAACAGCCATTGTAGGGCGGCGTGTCTTCCTGTTGGAACATCAGTCAGAGCAGTGGGGGTAAACTCCACCATGATGCACGCTCCAGCTCGCTGTTACCTCAGAGGCTCTGACAGGCTGTTTTCTTGCCTCCACTCCGGTCCTCACATTTCTCCTTCACTATCAGACGGCTGCTTGTATCCAGTGTGTCAACACTGACGAGAAAAAGCTCAAGTTTTCACTCTTTTTTTTCTGATCTTCGTGTTGTCATCTCACAGCAGACCATGATGGGCCTCGGCGAAAAAAAACTAAAGTACAGGCCAGCGCTCCGGTGTTTGGGTGGTTTGCACTCTGAATAGACTTGTTCAACATATATTCACCCCCTGATTCATATGTTGTGTGTACTTGTGATTTTGATCAATTTAAAGTACAGACAGAGGGCCCTGTGGTGTCACATTTTAACACAGTTAATAGCAGAGAGGAGTCTCTTGATGCTCACAATGTCACCTTAAAATGTGGCCAACATTAACACTAATTTCACACTAATGATCATAACAATCCTAATAATTCATAGGACTTATATATCACTTTTTTGGATACTCAAGACACTTAAATACAAATACAGAAAACAAAAATAAAATACTCAGACATGTGTGGAAAAGACACAAGATACAGAAATACGTAAGTACAATATTTAGGGGTTTGACAGTTCAGGTGTGGAAACGGGAAGGATGGGTGTGATGTGGTCTCTGTAGCAGGAGTGGGTGAGCTAGTGGGCAGCAGAGTTCTGAACATATTGTAGTTTTTGGAGGTCGGTGGAGGGGAGGCCGTAGATGCTGTTGCAATAGTCCAGTCTAGAGATTATGAAGGATGAGTGTTTCTGCCGCAAAAGACAAATGCAGTAACAAGTAATCCATGCTATAAGCTTATAAAATACAATGCATAGTATTTTCAAACCAGCCAATGGTATATTGAACAGTTTTTTACATTTTTTTGTATATTGTGAGCAACGTGTCAATCACAAAGTAGCCATGCCCTAAAGCATGCTTTATGGTCAATTTGAATGTTCGCAACCAGTAAAGAAAGTGACCATATTTGGATTGTGGAGGAGCGACGGGTGGATCTGATAAACAAAAGCAGCAGAGCAGCAACCTTACTGGATCTGGATCCATCTGGATTCTGGTGTGAAGCTGTTAACAACGTTAGCTTCATAATTCAAGGTCAACTTTACAGCTAATTGTTAAAGTCACTTGAAACTAGAGATTGAGACCATAAAGTCAAATGTGTTGCACAATTGCAATGGGCTCAAACAGGTTGTATTCCCCACACTGCCTGAAACAGAGTATTTTATTTATATACATGGACGGTATACATTCTACCCATGTGTTGTGTTCTGGTCAAATCTGACTAATTTAAAAGTTTTGTCATTAAATAATGTAGTTAATTTGATCAGACTGACCTAAAATTCCATGACTTTGTCCACAATGAAGATATCAACAAAAAGTTCAGTTGTGGGAAAGGTAGATTTACATTACATTTAAATTTAGTAGTGCTATAGGTAAGTTTTTTTTTTTTTTTTTGGAGGGGGGGGGGGGGGGGTGTTAGTGGGTCATGCTGGTGTAACCCACACATTAAAATGTGTCTGGGCACTATAGGGTTAACTCCGCGAGTGTTTTGCTCTGAACCTGTGGGCACCTGTAGTTACGTCAGAGCCGACCCTCCACTCGGGAGAGTTACGGAAAAAGACGAGACAGAGAAACAGAGAGAGAGACCCCCCATGTGTTAGTGAGATCCAGAGCTTGGAGAAAACCTGTGAAAAAGAGAGGAAAAGTGTGTGAAAGGAGCTGCGGCGTTGGCGAGAGTGTTCGTTCACATTAGCGCTGCAGGATAACTGTTTGTTTACCTTGGAAACTCTGACTGGTTTTTGTGTGACCCTGGACCCGAGAGGACGACTTCGATGGCGAGCCGGACCTATGGAGAGAAGATCGGCAATCCCTGCTAGTAGACTGGCCAGCTGCTGCAGGGTTTGCGAAGAAGGATCATCTTGAACACGTTGGATTCCCAGATAAGCACATGAACACACACTTATTCCTACCCGGGTAGTGTACATTAGAAAGACAAGACCAACACAAAGAACAGTACCAGTACAACAAGAACTGAACAAAAGAAACTGGACCCAGTGACATTTATTTCTTTTTGAGATTATTTTTATTATTTTATTTTATTTTTATAAAAGAAAAGAGCTCTATTTTATTTTGTTTGTTATTTTTCTATTCACTGTAAAAGTGGTATTTTCCTGCATTCCTGGAATAAAACTGTCAGTTGTTACTTACCGTACCAAAACTCTCTCTATTACTCCTCAGAACCTAGGTCTTAGTACGCACAATTCTAGCACCTGTGCTACACAAAAGTGGCGAGCCAGCCAGGAGGAGTGGCTATTGAAACTTTGAACACAATTTGACAGTTTTATCACAGTCTTGCAGTATGGATGTCATAAAGGCACAGGGCGTCAAGGTGCCAAATGCAGTCTTAGTTCATGGGTTAACAGGCAAAGATGTAGATGAGGAGCTAGTTGAGTTCTTGCAGAAATATGGTTCCATTTCCAGAGTGGTACCTGTTGACAGCTCTGACCCTGACTTTAAGAACACAACCATAGTTGAGTTTCAGTTTGGTACAGCTATTGAAGCACTTCAGGGTGAGTTACCATGTCACAGACGTACCTCTGACCCTAGTATCACCCACACCATTCAACTTTTGTCACCTCTCTATAGCTCTAAGCTGACTTCTGACCTTACTCAGTCCTACTTAACTGAATTAATGGGAGTTGCAAGGCTGAGTGGCTCAGACTATGAGAGGCTTTTGAGAGAAGAACTGAACAGGATTCAAAAATCAACTAACAGTGAGGACATAGTTACTCCTGAAGAGTCCTCCTCTGATTCAAATGCAGTGACCTCAGTGATGGCAGATCAACCTCAGCCTCCCCAGATTAGTCAGACCACCCCCCAACCAGACCACACAACCTCACCTGCTGCTGCTGCTGAGCAAGTCACCTGAGCAAATCAGCATACCTGAGGTACAAAGGGTGATAGTTGAACACATTGTAAAAAGCAGTGACTTGTCCCAAACTTACCCAAGCTCCTCTAAGTTCAGACCATTCTCAGGAAAGAGCCCCTGTCCAAATATGGAAGTTGAATATGACAGTTGGCGAAGTAATGTGGAGTTTTACCTCGCAGATCCCTCTGTCCCAGAAAGACAGGTGGCCAGGAAGATCATCGAGAGTCTCTTACCTCCCGCTGCCATTGTCAAACATCTGGGTCCTCTTTCCAAGCCCAATGATTTCTTGACTCTTCTGGACTCAGCCTACGGGACAGTGGATGATGTCGATGAGCTGTTCGCAAAATTTCTCAGCACCAATCAAAATGCAGGTGAAAAACCCTCTGCCTATTTACATCGCTTACAGACCACACTGAGCAAAGTTGTAAAAAGTGGTGGTGTTCCTGCTGGTGACTTTGACCGCCAACTGCTGAAACAATTCTGCAGAGGATGCTGGGACAATAGTTTAATCATCAGCCTACAGTTGGAACAAAAGAAATCCCAACCTCCCACATTCTCCGAACTGCTGCTGTGCCTACGAACAGAGGAGGACAAACAAGCTACAAAGTCTAGCCGCATGAAGCAGCACCTTGGGCTTACAAAAGTAAAGGTGCAGTCCAATCCCCTAAGTGTGTACTCAGATATTGACATGACAGCTAGCACTGATGACTCAACACACACATTGACAAAGAAACTACAAAAGCAAATCGCTCAACTTCAGACTCAGCTTACATCCCTCAAAGCTTCCATAGATGAGCCTACTACCAAAAAGTCACAGACAAAAGCACCACATCTAAAGAAAGGTAAGCCAAAAGAGACATTAGCAGATAGCTGCACCTCAGTGGGTGAAAGTGTAGGCAAGGGTAGCAGGAGGCCTCGCCCCTGGTATTGTTTTAACTGTGGTGAGGATGGCCATATTGCTACCACATGTACCAGTGAGCCCAATCCTGATGTGGTTGAGTCCAAACGAAAAGAACTAAAAGCAAAGCAAAGGGCCTGGGACGAGCAAAACAAGGCTGATTTAAACTAAGCGCTGTTCCAGTTGAGGGACAGACTGGAGCAAATCATACTGAAAGTCCCAAACGTAAAGCTTTTCTGAAACCCTCATCATATAAACCCAACTTAAAGCACCAGGCCAGAATTCCAAAGGGGTTAATTGGTGAGAAATGCACAGCTAATGTTATTGTAGCTGGAGTTAAGTGCAATTCTTTGCTGGACACTGGGTCACAGGTGACCACAATATCAGCCTCCTTTTACAATGAGAACCTGTCAGACAGACCTATACAGCCTATCAGTGATTTTGATGTTGAGGGTGCAAATGGGCAACATCAAGGTTAACTCACCTGATATCCGGTTGATGCTGAAAGAGTGGAAACGCTTTGAGATGAGAAATGGTCTTCTAACCAGGGCGAGGCAGTGTCATGGCCAAACTGTCTATCAGCTTGTTCTTCCCACAGCTTTAAGACCAACAGTTTTTAAACTCCTTCACGATGACATGGGGCACATGGGATGGGAGCGTACCCATGATTTGATAAGGTCAAGATTTTATTGGCCAAAAATGGCGGCAGATATTGAAACTAAGATAAAGACCTGTGGACGGTGTGTGAGAAGAAAATCCCAGCCTGAAAAGGCAGCTACTTTGGTCAATATCAGAACATCACGACCAATGGAATTGGTCTGCATGGATTTCTTGTCCCTGGAGCCAGACAGCAGGAATACCAAGGACATTTTAGTCATAACAGATCATTTCACAAAATATGCTGTTGCCTTACCTACACGAGACCAGAAAGCAACAACTGTTGCAAAATGCCTTTGGGATCACTTCTTGGTTCACTATGGGTACCCGGAGCGCCTTCATAGCGACCAGGGCAGAGATTTTGAATCGCGTGTCATCAAGGAGCTCTGCACTATGACAGGTATCCGGAAGGTGAGAACGAGCCCCTATCACCCGAGGGGAAACCCAGTCGAACGGTTCAACCGTACCCTCCTCAACATGCTGGGCACATTAAAGGAGGAGCAGAAGGTTCATTGGCGTGATTTTGTTAAACCTCTTGCTCACGCATACAACTGCACCAAAAATGAGACCACTGGGTTCAGCCCTTATGAACTGATGTTTGGGCGACAGCCCAGGCTCCCGGTTGACTTAGCTTTTGGGTTCCCAGTTAAAGATAAAGAACCAGTGGCCCACTCCCAGTATGTCCGCCATCTTAAAGCTCGGCTGGAGGAGAGCTACCGACTTGCCCTGGAGAACTCAGCAAAACTGGCTGAGCGAAACAAAAAGCGGTTTGATAAGCATGTTAGAGAAGCTACCCTCCAAGTTGGTGATCGAGTCTTGGTTAGGAATCTTCGCCTGCGAAGCAAACATAAATTGGCAGACAAATGGGAGTCCACTGTGTATCGTGTTTCGAAACAAAAGGAGAACTTACCTGTATACACAGTCCTTCCAGAGGGTGAAGATGGCCCCGCCCGCACCCTCCATCGGGATCTTTTACTTCCTTGTGGTCGTTTATCTGAAAGTGAAAGTGAAAGTGCATCTGATAGGCCGAAACCTCCCCACCGTCCGAGAACCAGGCAAAGCTCTCCTCAGTTACAGCAGCCTGACTATTCTGACTCTGACGCTGAGTATGTAGGTTTTCAGGGAGAGCCACCTGTTCATACAGAGACATTAGTTAAGGTGTATGATAAAAGCAAACACTTAGACCCCCCCATTGTATCTGATGAGCAGGATGAGCCTGAAACCTGTAACACCCCATTACCTCTTGTAGGTGATCCTCAGACCATGCCAGATGAGGTAATAGAGACTAGTCCTGACACTGACAGGATGAACTGTGAACAGGAGTCTGATGACATAGTGGAGTCACCTAGTGAGGAGGTTACAGACAAGACAGATACAGACGATATGCATGTGTTAGATCTGGAAAACATGGACAATGACCATTCAAACACTGACTTACCTGATCGACAGACTGTGGAAGAGACTGAAACAGTTAATACAAGCAGTGAGAACACAGACATGAGGAAGTCAGATAGGATAAGGCGAGCACCAGGTCGTTTTCATTACCCACAGCTAGGTAAACCTCTGATTTCCTTTGCTCAGAGTTTTCTCGAGAGTTTTAATCAAGCACTTGATTCATTTAGTAACATTTCTGATCGACCAATTTATGATGTTTAAGTATGAGTATCAGGTACATGATGGGACTCATGCTAATTAAAGGGGGGAGGGTGTAACCCACACATTAAAATGTGTCTGGGCACTATAGGGTTAACTCCGCGAGTGTTTTGCTCTGAACCTGTGGGCACCTGTAGTTACGTCAGAGCCGACCCTCCACTCGGGAGAGTTACGGAAAAAGACGAGACAGAGAAACAGAGAGAGAGACCCCCCATGTGTTAGTGAGATCCAGAGCTTGGAGAAAACCTGTGAAAAAGAGAGGAAAAGTGTGTGAAAGGAGCTGCGGCGTTGGCGAGAGTGTTCGTTCACATTAGCGCTGCAGGATAACTGTTTGTTTACCTTGGAAACTCCGACTGGTTTTTGTGTGACCCTGGACCCGAGAGGACGACTTCGATGGCGAGCCGGACCTATGGAGAGAAGATCGGCAATCCCTGCTAGTAGACTGGCCAGCTGCTGCAGGGTTTGCGAAGAAGGATCACCTTGAACACGTTGGATTCCCAGATAAGCACATGAACACACACTTATTCCTACCCGGGTAGTGTACATTAGAAAGACAAGACCAACAACACAAAGAACAGTACCAGTACAACAAGAACTGAACAAAAGAAACTGGACCCAGTGACATTTATTTCTTTTTGAGATTATTTTTATTATTTTATTTTATTTTTATAAAAGAAAAGAGCTCTATTTTATTTTGTTTGATATTTTTCTATTCACTGTAAAAGTGGTATTTTCCTGCATTCCTGGAATAAAACTGTCAGTTGTTACTTACCGTACCAAAACTCTCTCTATTACTCCTCAGAACCTAGGTCTTAGTAAGCACAATTCTAGCATCTGTGCTACACTATGTAGAGTCGAGGTGATGTCTGAACAGGTGAGTCTTGAGCCTTTTTCGGAAAATGGCAAATGACTCTGCTGTCCTGACATTAGTCGGGAGTTCGTTCCACCACTGAGGCGCCAGAACAGAGAAGAGTCTGGACTTTGCTGAGCGACATTTGTTTGATTTCAGCGATGGTGGTACCAGCCGGCCAGCTGAAGTAGATGTAAGTGGGGTATGCATGTTTTCCTTTTAGTATGATAATCAGAGAGCATAACGAGCAGTATTGTTATGTCAAGGAAGTATTGTGTGACTATATGGCTGGTGATTGGGATGCATGTTTCATTTAGCATGATAAGTAGAGAGCATAGGCTATCCATTTACATTTAGGGCATTTAGCAGATGCTTTTGTCCAAAGGCACTTACAATAAGCAGACAGTATTGTCTGCTTGGAAAACATTTCTTCCCTGAGCACTTGGTCCACCAACCTAACTTTTCCTTCAGGTTATGTACTACAATATAAAAAGCATATTTATACATGTTAATTCATTTATATTTTATTTTCCGAATGTCACCAGCAAGGAGCAAGCCGCGATACAGTGTGCAGGATGTGATTGATATCATCCAAACTGGTGAGAGTGAAGTTGAAATGGAACTCACTGATGAGAGTGATGAAGACTCAGATGAAGATGTCTGTCAACAAGTGGACAAAGAAAACCAACCACCCATGGACTGTCCAGCTGATAATTATGTGGACATCGAGCCAAAAACAAACAAACACACCATACCCTGTGACAGGTATTGCTGGCTGAAAAAAGATGTTATCAGTCCCAACACTGATTTTGAAAAGAAAAAAAAGGAATGAAGAAGTTGTTAGAAAAAGCTAGAGTTTTATCTTGTTTATTTTATTTTTGTAATAAATGACTTCATAAAAAAATATGACTGATGTGTGATTATTATTAATGTTATATCATATACCTGTATGGGGCTAAGTAAGCAATCAACCCTGCAAATGAACCCTTAGTTGTTCTGAATTGTTGTTCAGACAACGTGAGTACAAATACAGGAATTCTGCTCCCAACTAAGCCGCAATATTACAACATTTCTCTAAAATCATACATAAACATTAATAAAATACTCTTTAATTTCTGCATCAAAGGCCTCCTACAACAACATCTGAAAGGTTTTTTTTAGGTTTTTCTATATCTGGGTCTTACAGGGTTAATCTTTTATTTAATCTCATTGTACTTGTATCGTGACAAATAAAGGCATTCTATTCTATTTTAAAACAAAATGTTAATGTAAGAAGAAAATAATACAAAACTAAAAAAGGACACCATTAATTAAAAACTATAGACAATAAGTGGGTTTACAATTTATTTTTGAAAGTAGCTACAGTAGGGGCAGATTTAATTTCTGTTGGTAGTTGGTTCCAACAGTGGACAGCAAAGTGGCTAAATGCCATTTCACCCTGCATAGACTTCTTAGGTACAAGCAGCTGACCAGCATCGGTAGATAAGTGACCTTTTAGGTTTGTAGTAGACCAGTAAGTCTGAAATGTATGTTGGTCCAAGGCCATTGAGTGCCATTGCCAAGGAGAACTTCTAATTTATTCTGCATTGTATAGGAAGCCAATGCAAGTACCACTTATGTATTGCGAGCACCTGCACATACATTTCGCTGTGCCATATTTTTTTAATAATTGGACACAAACAATGATCATGGGGTGTCTGCAGCTCAGGATGTAGAGCAGGTGGTCCTTTAACAACAAGGTTTCCGGTTCAATCCTCCGCTCCCCCTGTCTGCTTGAGCAACACACTGAACCCATAATCCCATTTCATGCATGGGACGATTGGATTGAAGTTTTTAAATCCAGTACGCCACTGAGCTATAGGTGAGATCTCAGCATGACACCACAGTGCAGTCCTTCACATTGTTAATGGTCAACTTCTAGGAAACAGGGTCGATAGTTATTTGTACTGGATAGAAACTACCTTTTCCAGGATGTCAACTCGAGAGCGATGAAAATATTACAAGAAATATGAGTGTGGTAAAAAGAAAAGTAAAGGTGGTGAAACTCCTCAAACTGAAATCCAACCAAGGAGGAAAACACTCCTGCAGGTAACAACTTTTTGTTGTTGAACCATATTTCATCATTGTGAGTGCTAAGAAAAGTCCAGGCTTCTTTGAGCTGGTCCACTGTGAGTCAGCGGGACAGCAGAGCAGATGGAAACCACGGAAGGTCCTGTGTTTCTTCTCTGCCATATCAGGCCTCAGATGAGACACAGAGTCGGACCACGGGACGCCAACAGCTGGGTGTTCAGCCGAAGACTCCACTCTGAGCTAAAGGTCCTCGAGAAGGAAGTGAACCGTCACCTCTGGAGAGAAACGTTGGGCAGCTTGAGAGCTGAAGGACTGAAACATCTGTCAGGAAGTAGCTGCTAACACACAGCCAGAAACTATGAATTGTTATTGTATTTATAATGAGTCATTTTGTACCAAGCAGTGCTGACAACAGTATCCGCACATTTAAAAATGCACAAACCAAAATGGGGAAACAAATGCCACAATCTCTGAAACAAAAAAGTTGATATTACAAATGCAACAGCTTTCTGGAGTTGAGTTTAGACAGACAATAAGAGGACTCAGACTAAGAAGGGGTCCAGTTTAATTTCACTAAGCTCTTCATTTGGCGCTATACCAAGTTAAAAGTGCCTAACCATTTATTAAACATCAGTCAGTTTATAAGTCACTTTATAAATAAATGACTTGTATTTCCTTTGGTAAGCGTTGTTAAGTCTGAGAAAATTACTTTCAGCAGAGATGGAACCATTTCATTATTTCAATGTCAGTGATGGTGCTGCTGCTGCAGGAATGTGAGATTTTGGATTTTTCGTTCATCAGCTGTAAGTTTTGTTGCCTGTTTCGATTATTCTCATTCCTTTTTTGAATTCCGTTTTTGCTCCTGTGGCCTACCTCAATTTGGGTTAGGGTTATTTTTGCTCATATAAGCTGAACTCTTCCTTCCAAAAAACCCTGACAGAACAAACACACCGTTATGGACCCAACGTGTTTTATATTTTGAACTTTACCATTTATCGTATGACCTCTCATACTGGTATGAGGAGTTCAAAAGCACTACTAATCAGGAGTTTTTTCTTGGCACAAAGGGAGGTGACTTCCATGTTCTGACTGTGGAGCTCATTGTCTGCCTGGACAAGGACTTCATCGCTTCCCCTGCCCACCAGTCAGGCAGTCTCCAGTTATCCAGGCTCCACAGTCACAACAATCCCGGGGCCCCGGCTGATGCCAACACTGTTCCAGTGTCGGCGGTCCTACTGATAGATTGCAATAGACCTGTGATGAAGAAAGAAAGGGATTAATTTCCAGACTAAATGATGGAAAACACACACTAGGTGGAGTTTAATGCAGCTATCAGATGGTTTTCCTACCTGACAAGAGAAGAATTAGTGTGCTAACGAGCTAGTTACTAAAAGAGTAGGAACAACTCAATGCTTTGTCCACGCACTCTTGTCATTGTTGAGTATTAAAGCACATTCCTTTGTCCGGCTCATTTGCTATACCCAGTGTAGCATGAAAGCATGGTGGAATTAGCCAGCAACTTATGCCCCCTTTATGTTACACTGCTCTCTTGTAGTCCACAGACATACACACAATTCCCCATTGTTTTAAGTCCCAAGTCCTAAACTCTGAGTTTCAAGTCCTAATCAAGTCATAATGTGCTCCTCACCAAATGTAATGCATTTGCATCTCCATCTTTAATTTTCAACCTTCTTGTCCATGCACATTGTTTTTAACGCAAATTAAATTATCTTGTAGGCTCAGTAGGTAACATTTGTTCTTCATGGTTCAAACAATGTGGATCTGGCAAATGAATAGCTTTAACATTAGTTGACATTAGTTGAATGTTAGTTGAGTTGAACGTTAGTTCAGGAAACTGATTTTGTGCAGTTTTTAAATTTGGGGGAAGGGATCTGATTTTTTTCGGTCTTCTTGTTAATTCTAAAGTCATAAAATATGACTCGACTCCACACCATGTCTTTCACACTACAAACCTCGAAGAGAAAGCCTGTGTTACAAACTTGGTGATAGGAGAGGATTAACTGTCAGTGATGATCTAATTAAGAGACTGTGCTGAGGTGCATGATGGTAAGTGTAGTCATTAAGTGTTTAGCTGCAAGGAAGTGAAGGATATCTCATCTCCTCCAGTGAATGAACTACACCGCAGACTGGAGTCTCAAGTAAGATGTGCATCAGTAGGTCTGCCTCTCCGGTATGTGACGTCCTCACTGCGCTGCATCTTTATAAACTATGATAATCTGGTCATGGGTCACATGTGTCACAGCCCTGCTCACTCCCTCTTCCTGTCCTTACAGTTCTCATGCATTGGCTGTTTGGGTCCTGTGGCTGCTTGTTTGTTATGTTATGTTTACTGTCAACATTTAAGGAGAACGAATCCTGTATATTTAAATTACAATAATATTAATTTATAATAATATGAATTTATAATATTGTTCAATGATTATTATTCAGGCTGCACGGTGGTGTAGTGGGTAGCACTCTCGCCTCACAGCAAGAGGGCCCCGGGTTCGATTCCCGGGTCGGATCCGGTGGAGTTTGCATGTTCTCCCTGTGTAAGCGTGGGTTCTTTCCGGGTTCTCTGGCTTCCTCCCACAGTCCAAAGACATGCAGGATGGGGATAGGTTCATTCATGACTCTAAATTGCTCGTAGATGTGAGTGTGAATGGTTGTCTGTCTCTACATGTCGGCCCTGTGATAGACTGGTGACCTGTCCAGGGTGTACCCTGCCTTCGCCCAATGACAGCTGGGATCGGCTCCAGCCCCCCCGTGACCCTAAATACATAATGACTTATTTTATTAGCAGATGGAGGATCTGCCCTGGCCCCCTGGTTGATGACCAGATCATCACTAACCGTCAGACCCGGAGTTGTAGTCCAATGAGAGCTTCAGAGCGTGTACTCGCTCCACAGCGCACAATCGGCATCTTGAAAAGACGCTGGATGTGTTTGTACACAGCAGGTGGCGCTCTACTCTACAAACGGAGACGGTCTCTAGAAATACAACTGCTGAAAATGGTTTGATTATTGCAAAACCATTACAGCCTACGACCTCAGCCAAATGCAACACGCCATGAAACATGGTGGAACATTTCCCCTTCAGCCACCACAACAAGAGGATGTGGGGGCGATGTGTCCTTTGGCGACATAAATACATGTATTTGTGTGTGTTTAGTCACATACCCGGATTGGATTGCTTTTATTTAAGCCATAAAATGTATGTTTAAGACATTCACCTCAATCTGTAAACTCATATTTCTTCTTCAGACATCCAGATATGTTTTTTTCTTCCAGCATCAGGTGGACACTTTGGGGAAAAGGCCGTTGAGAGGCTGAAAGAATCATCGGCCTTGAGCCAGAGAGTCAGTGGCAACAACAATGTCTGATTGGCTGACAGCCCGCATGCTTATCCCTGCTCATGAAGGGAGGAAAACACCCCCCTCCCCCTTCAACGCTACGCTGTGACAGGCTTAACGGTGATATGAGAGGATGTGTTATCTGCTGACTTCCAAATTCATAAATCTTTGAGATCAGATGAAATTGAAGCAGCTTGAAAAGCTCGGCGGGGAGATTGACATGTCTGAGTAGCTCTGTGGGCAAACCTCTGCAAACGGCATGCTAATGCACCATCATGCATATGCTTGTATGTACTCAGTATGTGTGTGGGGATCATATCATCCATGCATTTTGTTTCACCGTTTGCATGCATATGTATGAGAGCTCCACTTGTACACATTCAAAATCTCACTAGTCTGATACGGAGTCCAGAATCAGTGAAAACATCTTGTTGTGGATGTTTTGACCCCTTTTTAACAGAAGCCGAGGGAATTCTGCACTGACAGAATTATTTCTCTTGTCCTTGGTGTGTCAGTTGTAAAGTATATCAAAACTAAAAGGATACTGATGAAACGCATTTGAGAACTTTCCCCCCCAGTCTTACATACACACATAAAGTTCAGCTACAGACAGGTTGTATACAGATGTTGTTTCAGATTTGTTGCTGTTGGTGCCAGTGTGATACTTGTTCAAAACCTCACACTGCCAATACTACAGGGCTTTTTTTTGGACTATTTAACATAATAATTTTTTTTTCTAACCGGTTCCCTGTGGAGTTTCACATCTCTAAATATGGAGCTGTTTCATTTAGGCACACATAATGCACACATTATTCCACTGATCTACAGGTGGCCACCATAGTCTGTATGGACGTTGTCTCTGCAGGTACTGTTACCTGCGTACATCTGAAGATGTTTTTCTTGCTTCTGTCGATAAAGCGTGGTGGACTGCTGAAAAGAATCTGGGAGTGAGAGCTGTCTGCCAGCCAAATAAGAGGTCTTACACCCTTTAATGGGGGTTTTGCTTCAGTTTTCCTCACTGCCTCTTTTCTTTCAGACCACCAGTCAAACTGTATTGGTGAAGCACATTTAAAACAACCACAGTTGACCAAAGTATGGACAAGCATATGATGCATATGAATAGAATGCAAACAAGAATATGAACTTGATATTTATAGTGCCGGGCTGCATGGTGGTGTAGTGGGTAGCACTGTTGCCTCACAGTGGGTTTGATTCCCGGTTTGGTTCCCTTCTGTGTGCATGATCTCCCTGTGTGAGTGTGGGTTCTCTCCGGGTTCCTCACACAAAGACATGCAGGATGGGGACCTGTCTGTCTCTACATGTTGGCCCTGTGATAGACTGGTTACCTGTCTGTCTCTACATGTCAGCCCTGTGATAGACTGGTTACCTGTCTGTCACTACATGTCAGCCCTGTGATAGACTGGTTACCTGCCTGTCTCTACATGTCTCCCTGTGATAGACTGGTTACCTGTCTGTCACTACATGTCAGCCCTGTGATAGACTGGTTACCTGCCTGTCTCTACATGTCTCCCTGTGATAGACTGGTTACCTGTCTGTCTCTACATGTCAGCCCTGTGATAGACTGGTTACCTGTCTGTCTCTACATGTCAGCCCTGTGATAGACTGGTTACCTGTCTGTCTCTACATGTCAGCCCTGTGATAGACTGGTTACCTGTCTGTCTCTACATGTTGGCCCTGTGATAGACTGGTTACCTGTCTGTCTCTACATGTCAGCCCTGTGATAGACTGGTTACCTGTCTGTCTCTACATGTCAGCCCTGTGATAGACTGGTTACCTGTCTGTCTCTACATGTCTCCCTGTGATAGACTGGTTACCTGTCTGTCTCTACATGTCTCCCTGTGATAGACTGGTTACCTGTCTGTCTCTACATGTCAGCCCTGTGATAGACTGGTTACCTGTCTGTCTCTACATGTCAGCCCTGTGATAGACTGGTTACCTGTCTGTCTCTACATGTCTCCCTGTGATAGACTGGTTACCTGTCTGTCTCTACATGTCAGCCCTGTGATAGACTTGTTACCTGTCTGTCTCTACATGTCAGCCCTGTGATAGACTGGTTACCTGTCTGTCTCTACATGTCAGCCCTGTGATAGACTGGTTACCTGTCTGTCTCTACATGTCAGCCCTGTGATAGACTGGTTACCTGTCTGTCTCTACATGTCAGCCCTGTGATAGACTGGTTCCCTGTCTGTCTCTACATGTCAGCCCTGTGATAGACTGGTTACCTGTCTGTCTCTACATGTCAGCCCTGTGATATACTGGTTACCTGTCTGTCTCTACATGTCAGCCCTGTGATAGACTGGTTACCTGTCTGTCTCTACATGTCAGCCCTGTGATAGACTGGTTACCTGTCTGTCTCTACATGTCAGCCCTGGGATAGACTGGTTACCTGTCTGTCTCTACATGTCAGCCCTGTGATAGACTGGTTACCTGTCTGTCTCTACATGTCAGCCCTGGGATAGACTGGTTACCTGTCTGTCTCTACATGTCAGACTGGTTACCTGCAGCAACCTTGCTGGATCTGGATCCATCTGGATTCTGGTGTGAAGCTGCTAACAAAGTTAGCTTCATAATTGTAACTTTGTTTTAAAAAGTGCTTTATAGATCAAGTTTATTATTATTGGGATATGAAGTCACTATTCCTGATAATGTTATATTGGCCAGAGCTTCCATGGACAAACATTTTTTGATTTCAATTAGGCTGCCATGATTCAGTATATCACGAAAAAACACATCATATTACAACATGTATTGTTTTCCATTGGTGTTATGGCATTGTTACCCAAAAATAATTGTACAATATGAAAAACTATTTTATAGTGATTTTAAAATGGTAGCATTAGAATGTAGTGTACATTACAGTTGGTAGTATGATTGAAAAAGTGGATTTCTGTTAAAAAGAATAATACTAAATCATATTGTGTTTGCAAAAGAAGTATTTTAAACACCTGAATAAGTGTAGGAAAGTGACAGTTAGTAAGAATATGGGTCATCTGGAGCCTTCTTTGATTACCTGACTTGGTTACAATGGACAGACTTCTATATCTAGGGGACAACCCAGTACCTCTAGAAAAGAACAACCCAGTACCGCTGGGAAAAGAACAACCCAGTACATCTAGAAAAGAACATCCCAACATAAACATCTTGACTCTTAAATGTTGTCATTTAAAATATGTTAAATAAGCTGCAGACACAAGCATTTTAAGATTATTGGAGGTCTGTTTAATGGCTTGCAACTATTCAAAGGGCATATTTGTCTACAGTATTTCATATAATCATCTTTTCTTTTTTTTACATTCCTATTCTAACATCCTACAATGTCACAAGACATTTTGATTTCCATAGAAATCATCAGTTTCAACGTATTGCCATGGTTTTCCTGTGAACACATTGTACAAACTACTACAGTGATGTAAACATGATGTCTACACCAAATTGGTGTTTTCCCAGTAAATAATACCTGCTGGGAAGCAGGATTTCTGTAGCATGTGTTTATTGGCATAGTGCATGTTATGGTATGAACTTAAAGATACTGCTGTAAACCTCAATGCTATCATAAAACTGTCATACTGAACTAATTTTTGACCAGATTTCTCAGCGTCCAGGGGAAAGCATTCATATTTTTCAGAAAAATAAGAACATTTAAAGTACAGGGAAAACCTTCAAGCCTAGTTAGATTCAAGCATTTTTGTTGCGTGTGTGCGTGCATATAGACAGCAGCGTGTTGGGTGAAGATTGAGTCTGAGATGGAGTGTGAGACGTAAGCGCTCTGCCTCCAGATAAAAACTCTCTCTCTCGCTCTCTCTCTAATTCATTTTCCTTCCTCTGATTTATCTTGTTTTCCTCCGTCTTGTCTGCTCATGCCCAGATAAAAATCCCCCAAATTACATCAGCCACCCCTTTGTAACTCTGTTGGCTCTGTTTCAGGCCACAGTTGTAGTGCAACAAAAATAATAATGCATCTGGTATCTCTTAGATTTGAGTTATAACACCATTTATACAGCCGACAACACTTTTGATGTAATTATTTCATGTGCCGAGGCGTCCAGAGTTGATACAAATATCTGAGGATTTCAGCTGCAACAGCGGAGTTCCTCCAGCAAGTCACCGCTTTATGGAACTTTCACTTATGTGAAAACTTAAACCATTGCTGCAGGAAGAACCGTGACCCAATATGCTACTTCTTGCTTTCTATCCAATTAAAAGTCAAGCAATTAAATGCACACTGGCCAATCTTAGTGTAGCATGGTCCAGCTTTGACTTGGGGTCTCACAACTCTTTGACTCTAATGGAATGGTCAGAATTGTTACTGTAATGTGCAGGCTGGTTTTGTTGATTTAAAGATAATCATGGTGGGTGGATGATTGATAGATAGATGGATGGATGGATAGATAGATTGATGTTTCTCTCTTTCCCTTCCTGATTGCAACACGCATCTCAGAATGTCTGGTTGACAGGCTGTCAACGGAAATGCCCCTACCTACATCTAAGCTTTAGGCAAACCCTACTCAAGGCCTCCACTCAACTCCCTCAGCTGGACGCCCCCCCCGCCCAAAAAAAACTGGCACTTAAATATAGTACTTAGCATTGTGTAGCATCTTACCCTAGCTATCTTTGTATACACGAACAGTGAGTTAACCTAGCAATTACGAGTGCTTGAAACTTGTTCTATTGACATCCTTCCTGGACCGACAGCCATATATTGTTGTTTCACTTTCGTCTGACAAATGTACTCATTCTAAGTCGCTTTAGAGAACGTCTGCTAAATGCCCAAAATGTAAAATATCAATGTAACGATGTCGTCCACAATTGTTGTTGTTATGCTTGAAGTTGGCGCTAGCATTTCTGGGTAATTCACGCCTGTGAATGTATTCATGTTTGTGTGTCCAGCTTCCCGTTTCCTTTCTGATTCATATTAAGTGTTCGACTTGTGTTTGAATCATCCTGTTGTTTTTGGATGCCATGTTTGCCCTTGTGGCCTCCATCAGTTACTTTGTTTTCCAGTTAAAATAAACCTTTTTGTCTTCGCCTGCTTTTGGGTCCAAGCTGTCTTACCCCGATACTAATCGTGACTGTTTAGCTGCATGTTATCGTTTATGTCCTGTCTATACTAGATTTGAACATGTTTGATGCATATTTTTTAATGTACAGTTGACATTTATTCCTTGTATTGTGTATCTTCTCAGTTTTCCTTAAACTCTCATTCATCAAAATGGAACGTCATCTTGAACATGGTGACTGGAGGAGAAGTTATCTGCCTGTTGGCTTATGCAGGGTGACAGAACAGAGAAGACATCACAAGACACTCTCACGGCAGTTCGTGAAACAGAGATATATTTCAGTTGGAAGCCTCATTCGTGCCTGAACCACATTTTTCTTCTGTCACTTGGTAGTCATTAAGATCCAAATTAAATGTTAGGTATGAAACACATTGATTGTATTCATTCATGATTATTTCACGACCTGTCGTGAGACTTGGCTGGCATGTCCAAGTATCTTTTACTGAACCCTGCTTCTCTCTGAAATTGCTTTTTCCAAAAATGTGGTAATATTTATGGTGGGAGTGCAGAAAGTGCAACCGTGTCTACAATAATTCCGTTCCCATACAACTAAGCTTCATTGTCAATTCAATTTTGAGGGAAACATATTTTCTATCAGATTACAACCACAGTTTTAAACGTTTTAAATACGTGGAAATGTCTGAATATGTTTCCATCAAAAAACTTTTAGGAGCATGTTTTTTGAGCACTCAGAGCCACCGTAGGATCAGGGCACGTCCTGCAGCTGCTGTTCATGGTCAGGTGGATTGCAGATATGTGCGGCCCCAGTAGTGCTGCAAACTGGTCCTGAAGTCCACATTGACCCGATCGGGATTGTTGAAAATAAACAGTCATCCAGCAGTGAGGACGATAATGTGATCGTCTTTAATTATTGAAAGGAGAAGTAACTGCTAACTGCTGGATGAGTTATTTTCAACGATCCCGAGCAGGTAGAAGACCACTAATATCCACCATCCAGACGGTCACAAGATCTCCCTCACTGCTGGACGACTTATACTTGTTTTGTGAACGCATATATATTAAAAAATGCATTGGACTCTCTGCAAGGTTTCTGTTTTCTTCTGCGCAACAATTTTCTCATTTGACGGATGAAAAAAATGTGAAAAAATGATCCTGTTAATTTCTCTGCGTGAAATACTAGGTGTGGCGTGAGAGCGTGAACCTGTGAACAAGTTGAAATGCGTGTGAGAGCCCTGCAAATGCTACTTGGAAATCATACAGTCAACATGTTGATGAGATATTGATTTTGAATGTTAGTTTAACGTCTATTCAACTATATATTTTGAGCAGCCACATGTTTTACGTCAGAGCATCACAACATGAGCAAAAACTTTGTTTTCTATTTCCAATTAATGGACTAATTTGAACCACACAACTCCTTTGAGCAACAGTAGTTCAAAGGTCAACCGGTATCCAATAGATAGTTACCATTAATATTGAAACAGATTAATCTCTGACACCACAATTGTCAATTCTTTCGAGATCACATTTGTGCAGCATCTGTTTTCTTTGGTGAGCTCAATGAACAACATGTTCTTTGGGTTGCCTTTTTATCTGATTTTCACTAGTGATGTTAGAAAGGCTCCAGAAGTTTATGTTTATTATGGATGGTTATGTGCCTTAATCATTTCTTTGGTGAGCGCTTGTATTGCTTTAAGAGCGCAAAGCATTCTGGGGAGTGTAGTACGATCTCCCCGCTAGTTTATCTCCCGCCAGTCAGTAGGGGGATTCGACTTGATGTAGCCGCCTGCAGCGCGCTACCTAACGTGATGTATTGTGGGTTGAAAGCGATGCATGATGGCTAGAATTTGTGTCCGACTTAGCAGCCGACTGCAAAGACGTCACAGGGTCACGACGATAACACGTGACCCAAAACATGGAACAAGGTTTTAAGAGCCGCTTCTTGCAGCGCTTGGCAGCGCGGTCTACGACGGCTGCAACCGGCTTGTCCACACCTCCGCTATGCGGAATGGTTCTCATTGGTTAAAAGTTCAATGACGTGTGTTCAGGTCTGCACTCGGCGGCCACCTTGTGGTGAAATGATTTGGTCGCTTTGATCTCATGGCTTGATCTAAAGTTCTGTGCATTGTGTTGTCAGTAGGCCTATTTATTTGTGAGGTCTGGTTAATACAAACAAGACCAGCTTGAACAAGGCTACTCGCTAGACTTCGCTGTGCAGTACTGAAGAGCCAGTGTGCATCATTGCAGAATGTAAGTGATGATTTCTGTGTGTTCGTTCAGTGTATTAAGTACTTCCACGTTATAGTTTTCCGGGAGCAGCTAAACGGGGAAAGTTGTACCGCGTCTGTCGATGGTCTGTTTATGTGTGTCGGGAGCTGGAACACGGGTGTTCATGAGAGCAGCCACGACGGCGCGACACGCTCGTCGGCCTATTGTGGCGCACCCTTTGATGTTCAATTAAGCTCTGTACACGCGGGTGGGGGACACGGGGATTTCGGGATCCGTCGCGATGTATTGTTTATATTGTTATTCAGTTTATGTGAATGCTGAAGTGGTCAGATGAATGTACATGGTGGAGTATTGTGCTAATTAGTCGTCACTAATGTCTGATATCCTGTGATAGGTGCTGTGATGTGTCTGCTAAATGCTGCAGTATTCAGTATTAGGTTATTTAGTCATGTGATGCAGAATAGATTACTGTATGTGCTTCCCTGTATATTTATTATTGTTTCTTTCTGTATTTGCAGAAACCACACTCACGCTCACACACACACACACACACATAAACACATGTACCTACAAACGGAGACACACTCATGCCAACACACGTGTAGTGACTGTACGCCATCTCGAATGCCTGTAACTCACCTGTGCCTGCAACCCTTCAGTAAAGTGCCTGAACGAACTTCCTGTCTCCATTTATTGTGTTCTGACCGACGCCCCGGGGCGAATGAAGCTTACATCACACAGAACCATCACCATACAGTCCTTTCAACCGCAGTCTCCACAATAAGTGATCTTTAACAACTAGTAAAAAACACCTCAAGAATCCATTGGCAAACACATATGTGTTTAGGAAGGTGCCACAAACAGCCCAATTTGATCTCAAGACCACAGAACTGTTACTTAACCACCCAATTACAATTACAAAACCTCCAAGTTTTTGTCTTTCTAAAGAACATACAAGTACATTCTGACCGTATACACAACTAAGAACCAATGCATTTAAAAAACAGATGATGAAGCATGAGATGAGCTACTTTTAATAACAGACTGCCAGTCTCGGTTGTCCCTGTGTTTTTTACGGTAATGAGTGTGATAGTGGCGCCGACTATTATATATTCCTTGTGCACTTACCTCTGTGAAGAAACGGGAACTGAACCATTTTTCTTGGAAACCCGACACTGTGTCCACCTTTATCGTTTTTCAGAGACATTTTCCAGCAGCAGTGTTTCCTGCATGAGCGGATCCTGCGATGATTGCCATCTAGAATAGGGCACCAGCAGCCTGTTACTCTAAGCACAACCCCCAGTGGACAACCAGGAACAGCACTGTATTCTATTGAACAAAAATGTTTGAAAATGAATGACTTCCCTGCAATTTCCCCACTTTGCAAAGTAATACAGGGAGCCAGATTGGACCCTTTGGTGGGACTGTTATAAAAGTGTACGTACGCCCAAAAGCCAAAGTTGACGTACGCAAAAAAAAAAAATCAGATTTATAAAACCGTGCGTACGCAAACTGTACGCAATGTTCTTTATAAATCACAGATCACAAGTGTGCATACCTGAATCTGCCTCTTATCCTGCCCTGTACACACCCTTTTTAACCATAATGGTCAATGTATAGCGTCTCATGAATGCTGATCTGTATATTAATGAGCCGGCATGCAATTGTCCCGGATCGGTGAATCATGCTGACAGGCCAGAAAAGAGCAAATAAGCTTTACTTCTCGGAAAATGAGACAGAGACACTTGTTGGGGTGGTGGAGGCCCAGAAACCATTTTATTTAATGGCCACAGCAGCGGGAGAACGAAGAAAACAAAGCACAGCGAGTGGCAACATATTGCTGCCGCAGTCGCATGCCTCAGAGTTTGCTTCCAGGTAGCATACTTTCCCGTCAAGTTTGCTTTTTATAGATCAAAACCTTTGCATGGAAAGTGGCATACGCACTTTTCCAGCCCTGTTTTGCAAGCTTTATAAATGAAGCCCCTAGTCCTCGTGCGGTATATTTGGCACCCCTGTTTTAAAGACATAAATTGATTTGTTTCAGCTGGTAACAGCTGCGTCCATCTCATCCACATTGTGTTTGGGCACAGGGAGATCTTTTTCTTACTTCTGTTGAAAAATTGCCAGCTGTTTTTCCAACCACGGAAACAGACGTTGCTGGACTGCTAAAAAGAATCTGAGAGTGAGAGCTGTCTGCCGACCAAATAAGAGGTTTCACAGCTTTTATCTGGTTTTTGCTTCCGTTTTTCCTAAAAGGTATTCCAAGTCGAACTGTATTTGTATAACACATTAAACATAGTGAGAGGAACATAATAGGAATGAAATACATACAGCACAACAGAAGACGACGTCAGACCAAAACAATAAAATGCTAGTGATTTAAAAGCTTCTATGTTCTTTGCAGTTTTTATATGAATTGGTAGACTTTTCCAGGTAATAGAGGCGGCCACCCCAAAGGCTCGGTCACCTTGGGCCAGGGCAAAGTAAAATATCCCAGACCTTTTTTTATGTTTAAAGATTTAATCCTGTATTAGTCCCACATCAGGGGAATTTACATTAATACAGCAGTAAAGGGAATAGCAAAAGAGGGAAAACAGAACAAATATAATGAATTTCACACATTCTAACATGTTTTTGGAACATGTCTCTTCCCTGTCTAATGTTCCTAGAAACTAAAATGGTAATTAAATATGCCTATCATTGTTATACTGACATTTTTGCCTTTACATTAGTAGTAATACAACTGACGACATAATCAAAACAATCTTTTGCACAGTGTATATGGCATAGTGGCATATACACTCATGATAGCCTAAATATTGATCTGAGATTTCATTGTTAATTTGCACAAGGTTTTTTTTTCCAGCTACGTAAATAACCCATATCTTTCTCATCTCCACCACCTTTTTTTTCATTTCAAAATTTGTTTTACCCTGTAAAGCCCAAGTTATGCTTCCGCGTCGACACAACGCAAGGGGGCTTGCGGACCCCCCTTACGTCCAACGCAAGGGCCTGACGTGCACCTCCCAAAAATCCTAGACGCGCGTCGAGGCGACGCAACGCCAACGCAACGCCAACGCAGCGGCATTGGCTGTGATTGGTCCGCTAACTACATCCGCTGGAGACCGCTTTCCAGTTTCCACTCATAAACACCGCCATTTAAACTTTTAAAAGGCTACTGTTATTGTTTGCACCTTCTCGCTTTTGCACAAAGAAATAAAACACCAAGTTCTGAAAAATTGTGGATGTTTAAAGCCGGAAAGTAAACAAATACGCTATAACGAGGCTAACGACGATATACGTCAAGAGTCTCGGTCGGTCGGTCAGTCTTTACAAAAAACATAGCGCCCTCTACCGGTGTGGCATTGAATTGCATTTCGACACGTAAACCCAACGCAGAACCATCACGGTCTCCAAGCAACTGCGTGGCCGTTGCGTGATCACTACGCGGAAGCATAATCAGGGCTTAACACCCCTTGTTGTAAATACAACGTTACCTTTGGCCATCCTAAAAAACAATCTGGTTTATTCTGGCTTAATCTGTTTTATTTTTTACCACATTTACATAGTCGTTGGGTCCTATTGTTTAGTCTCACAATGCAATTGGATCGTACATTTGTTTATAAATCCCGCCTTACAGCAATGAACTCACACAACCTCTCAAGGTTTCCTTCGAACAACATCTCTTTGTTTCATTGGACTGGATTCATGAGATTCAAGTAAGTAAAATGTCTTTTATATTTTGTTGTTGTTGTTATTACAATGTCTAGAGCATGTACACATGTAGTTATTGTGGAATAGATGCATCAAATTTCATTTAGAGCTTGTTATATATTTGTTGCAATTATACAACACTGGGTGAGTGTTGTAGTCAAAATAGCAGGCTTGTTGCAGTGGGCTCAAACAGGTTGTATTCCCTCCACTACACCACTGCCTGAAACAGAGTATTTTATTTATATACATGGACAGTATACATTCTACCCATGTGTTGTGTTCTGGTCAAATTTGACTAATTTTAAAGTTTTATCATGAAAAAATGTAGTTAATTTGATCAGACTGACCTAAAATTCCATGACTTTGTCCACAATGAGGATATCAACAGATAATTCAGTTCTAGGAAAGGAGAAAATGTTCCTGAATGTGGGGTGTAGATGTAAGTGGGGTATGCATGTTTTCCTTTTAGTATGATAATTAGAGAGCATAACGAGCAGTATTGTTACGTCAAGGAAGTATTGTGTGACTATATGGCTGGTGATTGGGATGCATGTTTCATTTAGCATGATAAGTAGAGAGCATAGGCTAAGCCATTTACATTTAGGGCATTTAGCAGATGCTTTTGTCCAAAGGCACTTACAATAAGCAGACAGTATTGTCTGCCTGGAAAACATTTCTTCCCTGAGCACTTGGTCCACCAACCTAACTTTTCCTTCAGGTTATGTACTACAATATAAAAAGCATATTTATACATGTTAATTCATTTATATTTTATTTTCAGAATGCCACCAGCAAGGAGCAGGCCGCGATACAGTGTGCAGGATGTGATTGATATCATCCAAACTGGTGAGAGTGAAGTTGAAATGGAACTCACTGATGAGAGTGATGAAGACTCAGATGAAGATGTCTGTCAACAAGTGGACAAAGAAAACCAACCACCCATGGACTGTCCAGCTGATAATTATGTGGACATCGAGCCAAAAACAAACAAACACACCATACCCTGTGACAGGTATCGCTGGCTGAAAAAAGATGTTATCAGTCCCAACACTGATTTTTCTGGTCTGGATATCACAGGAGATGACATTTCCCTCCACACACCATTGGAATACTTCCAGATCTTTGTGTCTAAAGACATGATTGAGGCTCTGACACAAAACACAAATGAGTACAGCTTTCAGACACATGGAGCATCTGTAAACACCACTGCAAAGGAAATTGAAAAAATGTTTGGAATGTACCTGAAGATGGGCCTGGTACAAATGGATGGAACCCGTATGTATTGGGAGACAGAGACACGGTACTCCCCTGTTGCTGATGTGATGCCACGCAACAGATTCCAATCCCTGTTGACGTCATTGCATTTTGTAAACAACATGACAGTATCTGAGACGGAAAAGAAAGACAGACTATGGAAACTCAGACCATGGCTTGATTCATTCAGAGAGAAATGCCTGCAGGTGGTACCAGAAGAGCACAACTCTGTGGATGAGATGATCATTCCTTTCAAGGACAAATACATGCTAGGTGTGGATTTGTTGGACCCATTTACTACCAAATATAAGTTCCCCATCAAATCCCATCGCTGGTACATGTACATCTTCTGGCACACCATCATCCTCGCTGTGGTCAATGCCTGGTTCCTCTACAAACGGGACTGCAAAGCTCTCAAGATGTCTAGCAAAAAGACAATGAACAGGAGACAGTTTCAGGCAGAGCTAGCATCCTCTCTCATCCTGATAAACACAACACTTCAAACTCCAAAGAGAGGACGACCATCTCCAGGCAAAGGGAGCCCAGCAACACAGACAGTGACATCAGGAAGCCCTCTGAATGCTCAGAAGAGACCGTCCAAGAGATGTGCACACCTCCCATTGGATGTACGCAAGGACCTAGTTGCACATTTCCCACGGAAGACAGGGAGAGGACGCTGCAGACACTGCAATAAAGGATACACCAACACGCAGTGCAGCAAGTGTGATGTTCGCCTTTGCTTTTCAGAGGACAAGAACTGTTTTTGGGACTTTCACCACCAATGAAAGTCAGTCATGAAAAGAAAAAAAAGGAATGAACAAGTTGCTAGAAAAAGCTAGTTTTATTTTGTTTTTTGTGTGTAATAAATGACTTCATAAAAAAATATGACTGATGTGTGATTATTATTAATTTTATATACTTTTATGGGACTGCAAATTAACCTTTAGTTGTTCTGAATTGTTGTTCAGACAACGTGAGTACAAATACAGGAATTCTGCTCCCATCTAAGCCCAATTTTGCAATATTACAACATTTCTCTAAAATCATACATAAACATTAAAAAAAACTTTAATTTCTGCATCAAAGGCCTCCTACAACAAGAACGGTCATATATTTTAAGGTTTTTCTATATTTGGGTCTTACAGTGTTAATCTTTTATTTAATCTCGTTGTACTTGTATAGACATTCTATTCTATCGCACAGATAATTACAAAAAAGTAGCAGGAAAAAAGATGCACTCTCAGGTCAATATTTAGGCTATCATGAGTATATATGCCATATACTCTGGGCAAAAGCTTGTTTCGATTCTATAGTCAATTGTATAACTACTATTGTGAATGTGGCCAGGCCGCCTCCACGGCCTACTTTAGCTAGTTGTTTTGGACTAACATGCCCTTTTTATTTCATAGGACCATGAAATTACTACGACTCAGCTAAAACCACGCAGATTCAATTACGGATATGATTCGCGATTACAAAAGGCAGAGACAAGGAATTTCACCCAAGAGTACAAGATTTATTGTTAACAAGATACAATACTTAAAACAGACAACACCTTCTTTTAGACACATTAGTTAATAAAATACTACATGTTACATAACAGTTGATAGCTGAGTGCTGGCCGTTGGCAGAGGGAAAGGTAGAAAGGGGGTAACTCACCACACACACACATGCCCGTGCCTTGCATTCATACACTGCAAACTAGAGAAAACTTAATTACACATTTTCTGGGGGAGGACCCCCACACTCCAAAATGCAAAATGCAAAAATATAAATGTTGACAAGTTGAGTTAACGTTATGCACATAGTAAATATTGATATTATTGATATTGCAAAGTGATGTACATTGTTATTGCTATTACACGTGAACAAATGCAAATTTTGCAACCAGTGAACATAAGTGACAATATTTGGACTGAGGAGGAGCGACGGGTGGATCTGATAAGCTGTTAACAAAGTTGGCTTCAACAACTAAGGTCAAATTTGTGTTTAAGTCATATTAGTAGCTAATTGCATTAGTAGCCATGGTAGCGAAGCCGTGGTAGCTATCGTCAATCACAAGGTAGCCCCGCCCTAAAGCATCTCCTGCTTTCTGGTCTATTTAACACTGAATGGTCATCATGTGGAGCGAAGTACAACCGAATGTTGAATAAGACATTTTTAGGATAAAACTGTTATAATTTACTTTTATGAACGTAACACACACTGGGAAAGTGTTGCAGTTGTATGATAAATGAACACTACAGTAGCAACCTGTCAATCACAAGGTAGCTATGCCTTAAAGCATATCCCCTGCATTCTGGTCTGTTGGACTCTAAATGGATCATAAATGACTAAATGAACATCATGCTGGATTGAAGAAGACTTGAAACTAGAGATTGAACTCATGCTTACAATGTTTACTGAGATCATACATCAACAGAGAAGTAGCACGTTTGCTTTGACTTCACTTTTCAGAACAGAGTTTGCCGCCTGCTTTAACACCATGAAAAAGACTTACACAGAACTATGAGCTCATCATCAGCCAGTCACCTGTAGTCGATGGGTTGCATTCAACGACTTTGAACAGAAACAAAACCTCCTCTGAAGTGCCTCCGGGTGCAGCTCCGTTCACCCTGATCAAATCTTTCATTAAACTAAACAACCTGTGTTTTACATGAGAGGAAGAAAATTGTTCTTTTCGCGAGCAACCTTATTTAAAAACCGTGGTGTTGTGAAGAGCCATCATCGTTGATTGACACATCCAAATGAATGAAGAGTCTATTGAGATGTCCGGGGTATATCTTTTTCACATCATTACTGAGAACATCAGTAATTTCCATCATGAATACTGCAGCGTCCCCTGACAGGCTCTCATCGCGCCGACATCCATCGGGGGAAATGATGGTATTAGACGGGAGGCAGACTCTTGGGGTGAGGCTCCGTGATGAGAGGGGGGAGGAAGGGAGGGAGCTAATTACCCTTTTATTACCAGGGACCAAACCCCCGTCCCGGGAGGCCTCGCCTGGCCCTGTTATAGACGGCGAGGATTCGGCACGCCACATTACCTCACTCTTCCCTCTGCCTGTCACACTGAGAACTGCGTGTTCATTCTGTATATCTGATTCTGTATACATGCACAAACCTCATTAAGGAGTCTCCTACAGGAACACTACTCCACACAGCACGCCATGTTTCCAGCTCTAAAAGAGGTAGGTGGCTGAAACACCGATTGTTTATTTTCATCTCATGCTCACAGTGTGCAAAGACACCAGAACACCAAGTATACACTAATAAGTAAATCTGTGTCGTAAAACAAAATGTTACCAGAGAAAAATATCTGTACACACACACGTGTGATAGGTGCATGCTGGGTAACAGCCAGCTTTTTAAAAGGGAAGTAAAGGCGTCGTCTTTGCTTTGATTAAACTGAACTTGAATGTGCCACATACATGATGCCAGCTGGCTCCCATCACAGCTTCAAACCACAACGCTGTAGGTGATCAGTTATGTCGGGAGTCAAGGAGGAAGTCAGGGGACGTAGTATAAAGGATTATGTAAGCAAGCTGGTCCTTAGAACACTAGGATAAAACAATTAGAAATACATTAAATAGTGTAGTCCCAAGTATAAAGGTGAATCAAATTGGAGGCGGGATTCATTGTGTAAAGATGATAAGGTGAGAAAGATCCCGACTGCAGCTCCTCACTGTACATTATCACAATTACACTGCTACTAAAGAAGTCAAGAATTTGCCACAAATGATTGATTTAAGAATTGTATTTAATTGGTTTATAAGTTATTTTATTGATTAAAAAAATATTGTATTAATCCCGCAGGAAAAAATAGCCACCTTGTTGTGTATGGAGATCAGAACTGCGTCCCCAACAGTCTGTTATTCATAGCAATGGTGCTATACAGAAATGTCTGTAGAATGCCAGCATTTTTCAATCAGAATAGAGTATTCAACAAAGGAGTGTCATAATAATATAATTCATAAAATAATTGATAAACAGTGAACGTAGGGAGGTCGGTGGAAGGGTGGGACATAGGCTGAAGTGACGTAAAGTTCCCCGTGTGAGCGACTTCTTATGTAACGTAGCCTTCCTAACTACGTAGCAAACATACTTATCTGAACCCAGACAACCATATTTTCCTTAGCCTCATTTGTTTCCTGTGAATACGGAAGTTTATTTCAAAAATATGTAAATTCATGCGAATTGATGAATATTTGAATTGAATTAAAAATCCAGCACACTGTCACTGACTACTGGTCTACTCAGTGTAGAGCCAGTGTTTCCTTGTTCCTGTGGAAACATGGAAATGTAGTGTACTTATTATGTACTTAGTGTATAAACGCTAAGTACATAACCAAAACACAACAAGTCTTATTTTCTGGTGATTCAGGTTATACAAGTTCATGGATGGGGAGAATGAACTAACAAACTTTATTTTAAAAAAATACCTCACTCAAGATCAGCAAACTATATTCTCAACAAAAAGCTGCCTTTTTAACCTCTGCTCAATTGAAAATAAAAAGCAAACAAAAAAAAAACCCATTTGATTTGGACGTATTTGACTGGGCTTTAAAACACGAAGTAGAGTTCATTTCACATATCAAACATTAAAATGTCTCTTTCTATGGCTAATGGAGGCGTACCTCACAAACAGTAGGACCTTTCAACCTCTGCTCAATGTACTGAACACATTCTATTTCTTTTCCTTGATGACAGAAATCGCTTCATTCAGGTGAAGGATTGCTGCCGTTGGTCAATATCTGCACAGCAGCTGCAGCCCACCGGGCTTTTCAACGGCACAGCGGCGCCCGAGGCTCACCGAGAGAAAATAATGTGACAAACAAAAAGCATCTGACCAGCGAGGGTCCTCTGGGCTGAAAGACATCAGTGAGGAGTGATGCTGAAGGAGGGTGGCTGCAGTCAGTCACACAGGAAGCAGGTGAACGGCAGCCATCAGCACACCCAATGCTCCTCTGGACTTCTTACATAATGCTTTGGAAATGTAATTGAATCTGAAATCTGCATCCCCAAATAAACACACACACACACACACCAGAGACAATACACCTGCTTCATGAGAGCTGCAATACTTTAATACTACTCTGACTTTTTGACTGTTTAGTGAGAGACGTCTTCTTATTTGATGATGACACTATGAGGGCAAACTTGTTGATATCCAGAAGCCACCGCTCTACAATAATGAACATACATTTCAGATAAGTGACTCCTGCTGAGCTACAGCTGGAGACATTAGAAACTCAATTGGAATTGGACACAATTTTGTTTGTTATTTTACGCTTCATGTTATGGAAAAATGAGAGCTTTGCTATTTCTAACAACAGTGAGCGGTGTAAAATAAAGTACATTACATGACATTACATTTTTATTTGTATTTCACTTGATTATTTATTATTGATTATTGATTATTTTAAGCTACTCCAACAACTGGAGCTACAAGTAAGTTCAAATGTCAAAATCTGATACATGTCTTCCTAGAAATATGACATTCCTATACAGATGTTGAAAATGTATGTGACTATGGCATGCTGACAGGCAGGAGGGTGGTCAATCAGCACCATGGACAGCGCCATGGCTTCATCAACCACAGAAACACAAAAAGAGTCATAAACATTGGATTAAACCAGTCATTCCCAGAGGCTCAGTCTTGAATCACAGGTGGGTCGCAGGAGATTTTATTTGGGTCGACAAATACATTTGCATGATTCCTTTCACAGTCTTTTATTCAACATTCTATTCTATTGCTATCCACAGTTCACCATTTAGTCACACAGGGAGTCTGAATGTTTGTTCTCTTCTGATAATTGTAGCCACTAATCTAATCTGTTTAAGTGATGATAGGATATGAAATGAGAAAACATGTGTAGAACAAAGATTCACCAAATGTGCTCTTCCCTTGATTCATAAATAAGATCTGGTGTGAACGGGGTCGCAATGCATTGTCATTTTTTAAAAGTGGGTCCTCAGAAACAAAGGTGGGGAAACACTGGTCCAGGGTCTGTGTCACAGCCAGAACAAGGTGCAACTGTGGAGGTTGGTTTAGGCTGCTGATGGGGCTGGCTCCTTGTGTGGGAACATAACTATTAGGCGAGCAGGCTGGTTAGAGCCTGCTCGCCTAATAGTTAGTGAATTGTAAATTCAGTTTCAAGGAACACATATTTTGTCATGGAATACATTGACGTATCATAAATTATGAGACCCTGGAAGTCCATGTAGGAAGGAGATCTGGCAGGACACAGGACTTCCACCAGGAGACCGATGTTAGTGTCAGAACCAAGTAGTTTAGTTGTGGTCTTGTCTTGTTTCAATTTCATAGTCATTTTACAGTTTTTTACGATTGTTTACACACTAAAATAAAAATGTCCACAGAATTTGCGAAATTCTACTCCAAGGAGCAAAACACCTCCACAGATTTGCACAACATTACACACAATGTCTGCTTCACCCTTTTTGCAAAACATTACACACAGGGATTTGTAAAACACTACACACATTTTCACACCTTAGACACAGATAAGGATTGTGAGGTTACTTCCTTGTCATTACAAAGCCCCGGATTGCCAATGACCACACTAATGAACAAATTGGATAATCCCATCCACCAAGTGTGGAAGCACACATGTGCTTATTTGAAAACGCAGCACTCAGGTGTGCTATAAAAGGCAGCCGGTGAGTTCACCTGTCTTCAACAAAAATGGAAGGAGCTAGAAGAAGAAGAAGAAGAGTGAGAATGAGAGGGGGAGCTCAAAGAGGAGATGAAGGCGGTAGAGGAAGAGGAGAAGGAGGCAGAGGAGGAGGCCCAGGTAGAGGAAGAGGAGAAGAAGGAGATAGAGGAAGAGGTAGATAAAATAAATACTTGAAATATTCAGTCTGCAGCATCAGTGTTGTGCAGTGCTTGGAAAGTTTATAGTAGGCCTATTTGTGTACATTCTCCCTATATCTCAAACTAATCATGAAGAATGTTGTGGGTTTGTCACTATTTTTATGACATCTAAATTATCCCTTACATAACAATGTCTGGCCAAAAATCTAGCACATGCTATTTCCTAAAATTAGTTTTTTTACAAATGTGTTTTTTATTTATCACAGCAGTGTGAAACTGGCTGCAATAGTGTCTGATCATTGAAGACTGTGTTGGTTAAATGCAAACTAATAGCATTTTCACAAATATGTGTGTATGTTTTGACTGAAGTGTGTATGTTTTGACTGAAGTGTGTCATTTTGCAAACAATCTAGGAATTATGCAAATTGAGTTTGGTGTTTGGATAATTGTGATTATATTTTGAAAAAAAGAACCAGGTTTTCAAAATTGCATGTTAACAATTGAAAAAAACTGTAAGCATGGGAGTGGCATTACATAGGACCCCACCCACTTTTACCATGTCTAAAGTCAACACATCTGTTTGTCCACTTGGTGCGATTATTTTCAGTTTTAGTTGTGAATAATTCCAGTTTAAATGCTGAGTATAGAGAATAAATGCATGACTGGTCCTCATCATAAGAAAGAATGTAATACAGAAGGAATAATCCTCGATTGGGAAATGTAGTTTATCAGAGAAAGTACTTCAGTTGTCCTCTCCACTTAACTCATTAATCACCCCCCCCCCCCCCCCCACACACACACACACACACACACACACACACACATTAAAATGCCCCACCCACATTTTATTTTACTAATCCTAAATAAATAGTAAATAACGCAGCTTGGTCAGTGCTCGTGAGCGTCTGACACACACCAAACCGCTGCATGATGGGTGAAGCAGCAGTGGTTAAAAGACAGACATTGTCCACACAGGACTTTAGTCCAGGAGACCATTGTTAGTGTCCGCGTCACAGTCAAGTTGGCATCAACCTTGCTCTTCTCCTAAAACCTAACCAAGTCGTTCTGTTGGCTGAACCTTCCTTTGTTTCTTCTTTAACCACGTGTCTCCATCTATTCAGAACTGCAACAAAAAAGCATATGTAACTGAGAGTGCAGTTTAGTGGTATGGAAATATCATTTTGTAGGAGACGGGTTTAATTCTAACTTGCACAAACCTCAGTCAGAGAAAGGATCAGCGGGTCACATAGATACACTTATAAGGAATGTCTGTACCAGCATGGCTGCTGAGATATTTCAGTCTGGACTAAATCTGCTAATGAGGCTAAAAAGTGTATTTAAAATGGAAGAGAAGATGTCCTGCCCTCATTCTGACCTCGCTGAGGCTGGCCAGAATCTGCAGCACACTCTTTATTCCACACTAACTTCCAACAATTTTTGTTGTTTCTCTTTTTGCCAACCACCACGATTCGTGCTGCAGACTTGGCGTTGCACGGAGCACGGCGTCGGCAATGTAGTGCACGGTCCAGTCCAGATTCAGCCTCCTCATTAAGGAACACAAACCCCATCCGTGGGGCTTGGCTGTCACTGTTCACATTATAAGTTCATAAGCCCATCTCTAATTCATGGAGGGGAGATTACTGTGTGCACGCTGTTGTGTGTTAGGGAAGAGTTTCAAAGGGGGCTCGCTGGCTGCTTTGACTTTCAGATGGGTTAATGAGTCAGACTCGGAGACACAGCCAGAGTACGGGCCTCGTGTTCAAGGAGACGCTAATTTATTCTGTTATATCTCATGTCTATGTAAACAACACATATCGTCATCTACATTCTGCCTAAGTAGTTTTTTTGGGGTTGTAATGCATTTTTTCCTCTCCAGGCTTTTTTCCTTCTTCATATCATTAATATTATCATTAATATTTAGTGACTACTGACCAGTCAGAACCACACAGCTCTGTTTAATTCATCTTGCATGACATGTTTTGGTTCATTTCACTTGTAAAGATTTTAGTGATGCATCCTTCAGGGTTTTTACTTTTAATTAACAGCATTGTTTTTAAAAACCACTGTCACTTCTTATTTGTTGATACCTAACACCCTTAAAGCTGGTAGCCACAATATGCTGCCTGCTCTGTGGCAATTATTGGACATATTTTCCCATGCTGCTGAGAGTTTTAGGAGTCAGCAAAGCATACTTTATATTTTATCACAGATAAGTGTTGTTCACCGGTTGGGTCAGAAGTCTACAAGTTTGAAAATGTAATGGATTGGTGCTCGGGGAGCAGTCCATCCACCGATCTGATATCACTTTAACTGACCATTTATCAGCTCATTAAGGCAACACAGTAAAACAACGACACATATAACGTGATCCGTGCATCCTGCCTGATCACTACTGCACATGTGCAAACTAGTGCTACACACCTTTGGCTTTCCCGCACCATATTTCTCCCCCACAATGCTACATTGGGAACAACAAATCTGCATTGGCATCAGCAGGAGGAGAGCTAGTTAACGTTAGATGTTGGCTCTGTTATTAAGTCAAGTAGGAACGTGCCAACAACTAACGTTAACGGAGGTTGCATTGCATTACCTTATGATGCATTCAAGCTCTCATCAGTCAAAATGAGTATTGGGTGGGGGTCAATTTTAACATTATGAAGATGTGTTCAAATATATTCTTGTAAGACGAGTTGAGATACTAAAACAAACCCAGTTGTATGAAAGATAAGTTATAACAGCAATATAAAGTAGATATCACAGATGGAGTTATGAGCTTAATTACTCTTGTTTTAACACGCTAAAAGTCAAGGAATAAATGGTATCAGGACATCACGTTAACACACCCACTACTGTCAGTTGTCCAGTTGCATTTTGGGCAATTTGGCAATGCAGGCACCAGGGACCAAATTCATGAAGCTCCATACTACTGAGAGTTGCTCCTCATTATGACATTTTAAGAAAAATTGTTTGAATCATGAAGTTTTTGAAGAATTTCCCCTGAAGGTTAAGACAAGCTAGTGGGAAAGATAAGTGATTCACATAGCATGAAACACAGTTAGCAGTAGGGTCGCAGAGGAGGACGTTTAAGAGACTTAAAATGAGGAGAACATGGTGGAAGAGTGAAGAGAGATGTTCTCCCAACACTGAATGACAGTGAGTCATAATGAAACACTACAGATTCATGTTGTGGTGGATCAAACGCCAGAAATGAGTGTGATCACAACCCTAAGGTATTTCACAACTGGAACAAAGCAACAGTGGTCGTTAGTTTGCAGATTTACATATTAAGCAATGCTGCTGCTGATGAGAGCTGAGCCATTTGTCCGCCGAATATATCAAATAGAATTAGTGCTAAACATCTCCAGCATGGTGAATAAATAGAACAGCATGCGAACGGGCTGCTGCACAAGTCGGACTGTGTTTTAAACATTTTGTCGGCTGAATTTAAAGTCGGCCAATGTATTCAACAGAGATGTACATTACATAATAGAATGTATAATTACATGGCTGTTATCACTAAGAGAGTCATGCTGGGCACAAACAGGACTCAAGAAGTCTTTACTTACAGCGGAGTTTGGTACGCAGGAGATCAGTCAGAGGGGCAAAAACGGGTTGCAAAGAAAACAGGCAAAAACACTGGATAACTAACACGATGACAATATTGGAACGCCAGACACAAAGGAACTAAGACCAACGAGCAACAGGACAGAGATTACAAAGGGTTTAAGGAGCCGGGAATAATGAGACATAGGTGGATCAAACCAAACTGTCGGCAAACACAGGGACAGGAAGCAGAACACCTGCAAGGAGAGGACAGGTGAGTGAGAAAATAAAACAGGAAGCAGAGGACAACAATAAAAATATCAAGACTAGGTGTTTGACGGAGAGTAATAGAAAGGGCATTTGTGTTTCCTTATTTTTAGGATCAACCAATGACAACTCTCCTTTTGAAGAATATGTCACCAGCACCATCAGCAACAGGGTCAATCACACCTCCTCACAAAGGTACAGGAGTTGCACTCAGAGAGAAAATAAGACTCTTGCCAGCAATATTTAACATATATATATATAAATATAAATATATATATAAATATATATATATATATATATATAGAGATGGTAAGAGTACTCGACCCCAGTACTTGAGTAAGAGTACAAATACTACTGGTCAAAATTTACTCCGTTACAAGTAAAAGTAGCTCAGTCGACATGGTACTCGAGTAAGAGTAAAAAAGTACATGCTTTTAAATTTACTTCAAGTAAAAGTAAGAGTAAATATCAAATAAAATTAATGTTTCTAGGCTTAACATAGTTAATAAATATTTGTGTAAAAAAGTCTTTGGGGGTTCATGTCTTCCTGCACCACCAAAATACCAACCACTGCTATGCGCTTTACAGTCACACAAGATAAGTAAAATATAATACAATACATATACCTTTAACTAGTATGACTAGATTAACATAATGGGCCCTAGTTTCGTAGACCAGGCGCAGTCAGCTCTCAGTGCACCTGCGCCACGCCGACGGGGTGTGTCCGCCTGGACTTTGCAAGTTTCGTGCACCGCGCAGGCAGGCTCGCGCGCTCGCGCAGGCTCGCGCGCTCGCGCAGGCGCAGGCACACCTCCCGTCACTCCCACCCGCGCAAGTGGGAAAGAGGGAGGAGAAGAAGGCGTGAGTGGGAGACGAGGAGGAGACGAGGCGTGGACTGGGATTAATACAGCCGATTCAGATCTTCACCAATCAAATGAGCTCCTCTCCTCTCCTTTAATGCGTTAGGGGAGGTTCAGTGCAAGTTCCGTCATTTGACAACCCGATGACAGAAGCAGCGCCGCTGCTCCCACCACGCGCATCACACGCTGTGCGCGCGTATCATAATAATAACAATGCCCATATTATAAAAAACAGGAGAGAGAGAGGGAGATGTTTTGGTCCGAGAGGCTGAGTTTCCGTTACGCGTGCCATCCGCCTTTGATCTGACGTCAGATGTGACGGGACAATCTATATAGATATAAATTCACGTGTTGATTCAATTAGTTGCATTAAATAGTGTTTGTTGTGATTATTTATTGCATTTAAATGTGCCTGGAACTGTGGAAACCTGCCTTGTGAGGTCTCGGTGACGTGTGCGCACTGCGCGCCGTCAGCCAAACTTCCACTCCGCCAGCTGTGATTCGCATTGAATGAATGGACTTTATTTACGCCTTGCGCCGAAAGTAGACCAGGTTGGAGCTGGCGGGCTTTCGGCGAAGTCTCGGCGAGGCTTTTTGCGACGAAACTTCCGCTACGCCAAGCTGAATCTGTGACCACCAAACTGCCAAACTGACCGTGCGTAAAACTTGCATTGTGCCGGCTCCGCCACCCTGCGCCGCCCTGTGCTGCGCCCGAAACTAGGCCTGAAACTAGGGCCCAATGTATCTTATGGTGTAATATTGCCAAGGAAACTGCACTGTCGTAGCTATGTTCGATGCTGCATAGCCCATCTACATGCTCACAAACGCATATCTTCTGACTTCTGCTATGAGCCTGCCTGTTAATCAGGCATGCAAGGATGTTGTACGACAAAGTATACATCCAGTTTATTCAGCCCAAAAGCAGCGTTCCCCCAGGATTATACTAGAACATCATTTCTCAGTAATATGGCAAATGGACTAACTAAAGCAAAGCAAGGGGGTCGACAAAAGTTTGGTGAGTGTTAATAACAAATAACGTTACGTTATGAGAGCGTTTCATTCTGCAAGAGTTTCAAACCACAACACACACACACACACACACAGCGCCACTTCCTACAAAATGTAGTTTTTGTGATCAACACACACTCACATTCTCACAACATGATGACATTGACCGAGACAAATAGAAAAAAAACATGGTGAAAGTCTGGTTAACTTACGTCAACGTGTTTCTTTAAGTTGGATGTGGAGTTGTTGAAAGCAGAGATGTAGTTTTCTTTCGGCAAACACAATACACATTTGAAAATATATGACTGTTTGTCTGTGTCCATGTTTTTTACTCTGTAAAACTCAAACATGGAGTCCAGATAAGGCCAAGGATTTTCTGAAAGTTCCTCCGGATCATTATCACACTCAGTCTGAGACTCAGCCATTGTCGCGGTTTTGTGTTGACAAACACAGTCGAGAGCGTGGCTACTTTGGCGGTATCCTTATGGGGAGGGATTACGTATTTCCGCTTTTACGTAGATCCCAGTGGAGAGCGTGCACTGTGATAGGTTTCCTTCTTTGACAAACACAGCTTGTGTCCAAAAAAAAGAGCAGACCTGGGGCCCGTTTCACAAAGCAGGTTCAACAAACTCTGAACCTAACCCTGAACTCTGAGTTGACCAACTCTGAGATGGGCAACTCTGAGTTTTCAGTTTCAGAACAGCGGTTTTGAATTAGTTCAGTCAACTCTTGAGTATGTAAACTCTGAGTTACGCGCGTGCCTGCCGACTCTATAAAGCCATCATCAATGGATCTCCGATACTACGATTCACCATGGCAACGGGGAGAGCGTTATTAGATATTACCGAGTGTTTATGTAGAAAACGAGCTAATCCTGAGAAAGCGGAGCAACGTAACTGCAGCAAAGTAGCGATAGTTGGCGTGGCAGACAATTACTGCCCGATCTAATGTGTATAACTGAATGGAACAGTCGATTGATCTAAAGGTAATAAGACTTTATTTTCAGACTTGCACAGTGACACTGTGGTGTAATGGTTAGCAATGCTGCCCACGGTGCAGGCGACAGGGGTTCAATTCCCGTAGTTCACAAAGTAGAGCAATGAATAAATTATCTTTTTCATTGGGTGTAATCCCCCCAGGCACAGAAAGAAAGTGGCGTCAGTTGAAAGTTAAGCATAAGAATATTGCGCAAATACGTTGACTAAGGCATATGATTTTAATCATATTTCACATATTAAACAGTAAATATAAGCAGATATTTCAACACAGAAATGTACTAAAACATTTCATAAATCTCCCGTTCGCAAAAACACTACCTCCGCAAAGAATCTGGTTGCGGATTATGTCCGCGATATGAAATGTTGAAAATGTCGGAGAATATTGTTTAGATAATATCTAATGTGATTGGAAGGAAAGGTAATCAAAATTGTCTCCCAACGCAAAGCTACTAGAATCACTTTTATTTCCATATCGATTAGGTTGACGATGAAAGGACGGCACAATTTTTCAGAGTTGGTTCAGATTCCGGAAAAAGGCGGAGACGTGTAGGGAGAAACTCAGGGTTTGTTGAAGCAAACCTGCTAGCGAGCAGGTTAGGTTCACGGAGTATGTTACCCGGGTAACTGACTCAGAGTTATGCTGAACTGGCTTTGTGAAACCGAAAAACCAGAGTTTCCCTCATCTCAGGGTTAACTAACTCAAGGTTTTCACTAAAACGGACCCCTGAAAGTCTTGGAAATGTATTCAAGTAAGAGTAATAAGTACCAAAGAAATCTAATACTCAAGTAAAGTACAAATCCTCTGGATATGTACTTAAGTACAGTACTTAAGTAAATTTACTCTGTTACTGTCCACCACTGTGTATATATATATATATATATATATACATTATATGATGTGTTCGATAATTAAAAGGTTGGTGTTTGTATTGCTGTTTCTAAGTACTTTGTTGATATATTCTTTATTGCATTGTTGACCGTTTATGGAACTTTTATCACAAACCAGTCATGCTACGCAGCTTGTTTGCTGACTGTTGTGCATTGTGTTTAGAATTTTTTTTCTTTGTTAAAGTATCTCGACATGAGCGTAGAAACGTTGTCAATCAATACATTGTGGAGTAGTGTGCGGACATGTTCTCCAACAGGCTGTTATTCTCACAATGCTTGTGATTGAATGTTTGTACGGCTTCTCTGGTGCCGTTACGTCATTTTCTTTTATTTCCAAAACATCCATTGTGAGTCTGATAGTGTTTTGTGAGTACGATGATGAATCAATAGATTACTCATGTATAACCACTACTGGAGACAAATTCCGCCAATTAAATTAAACACACAACTGGAATCAAGTGAAATAACAGTTTTCTCCTGAAAAGGACATTTTTCCTGAGTTCATTACTATGATCATTTGTTTCATGTCCCACGATCAATTGTAAATGAACTAAGTCTCACTGACATGGATCTCGTTAAGAGTCTAAAATAGAGACGAGCACACTGAATGAGTGCGGAGTGAACTTTGACAGCAGTGACAGGACACTGATATTGATCTTATCATCAGATTCTGGGCACAACAGCAAACAACGGCATTTCCCAGAATGCCAGTTCTCCTTTAATTAGGCATTTGTAGAAAACAGAAGAGTGTGACATATTGACACTGACTATGATAGTTGGACACTTTCGCCTGGACACGACAGCTCCGAGGACTCGGCCTGATGTGAAATTGAGCCCCTCAGCCTCCCATCTGCTGTAGAAAATACCTGATCCTCATAAACAAACACAGTCTGCCTTCACCTCGCCGTGCTGCTGCTGCAGGCCTGTATTCACACACCAATCAATGACGGGATCCCACACACTGATATATAGGCTGTGAAAATTGGCTTTCTTCTCCTTCAGAAGATTCTGGTGATTACCTATATAGTGCTGTTGATTGGAGATTGATCGCAGGTTGAAATTAAACAGCAGTGGGCCTTTTCTGTGATTCGTGCAAGGCTCTATGCACTGATAGTGGTTGATGAAAAGAAGAAGGAGAGAATGAGGAGGAGCAGACTCCAAAAAAATCACCATCCTAACAAGTAATTTATGATATTATGAAGTCTTATTTTCTTAAAACAAGAGAGATAATTCCACAAATCCACCTTTAGGCCTTTAACATTAAGTCTACCGTGATTGTATACATTTTTCAGTGTTTCTAAATTGTTGTGTGGCAACGCTGTTTAAATGCAGATAGATTTATCTCGTAATGATGATATAACTGTCGAGTCAAGCAGGCATGAAGTGAATGGAGGTTAAATGAATAGAAACTGATGCCTGTAAAGGTAGGAGTGTAAATTAAATGTTCATGGCAGTGTGGTTTACAACATGGTTAGCTGTGACGTAAAGTATTTGTGATGGGCTTGTGCTTTTCAATTCAATTCAATTCAATTTTATTTGTAGTGTCATATCACAACAGAAGTCATCTCAAAGCACTTAACACATTGAGCAGGACTAGAATACCCTCAAAATTTCCAGAGTCAATACAATTTCAAAGTCCCAACATCACCCAGGGGCAAGCGTTACAGCGACAGTGGTGAGAAAAAACTGCCTTAATTGGCTTTTAGGCAGAAAACTCTGCAGCCCAGGCCCTTGGGTTCCAACTACATTTGGTGTTGGTAGTATAGTAGTAGTAGCATTAACAGTAGTGGTGGTATTAACAGCAGGCACAGCCAAGCCGAGATGGATCCATCCCAACCATGTCGCTGTAGACCAAAAAGCAGGAGTAGTTGAGCAGTCACACAGCGGGCAGGTGGAGCTACAATGTGGTGTTTCCAGAGGGAGAGAGAGAGAGAGAGAGAGAGAGAGAGAGGCTCAGTGTGCCACTATAATCCCCCAGCAGTCTAGGCCTATAGCAGCTTAACCAAGAGCTGGCCAGCCCTAGCTATAAGCGGTGTCAAAGAGAAAGGTTTTAAGCCTACTCTTAAATGTGGGAACAGTGTCTGCCTCAGAACCGGAAGACGGTTCCACAGAAGAGGAGCTTGATGGCTGAAAGCTCTGGCCCCTGTTCTAATTTTGGAGACTTTAGGAACTACAAGTAACCCTTTATTCTGAGAGCGTAGTGCTCTAGGAGGACAGTAGGGTTTAATGAGCTCTTTAAGATATGATGGTGCCAGTCCATTAAGAGCCTTGTAAGTGAGGAGAAGGATTTTAAATTCTATTCTGGATTTTACCGGGAGCCAGTGCAGAGAAGCTAATGTAACCTAGATGAGAAATACAGTAAACTGATATAACTTAAGATCAAACCTAAAAATAAGCAAACATAATGATTATACGTTTAATGTAACAGAATGTCATAAAAGCAGTTTACTGTTCAGTTTATATTTTGTATGTACTGCTCCTTTAACAAGTGCTGGTCAGGTGACTACAGCGCCGCTTACTGGAGAGAGGGAGGATAATTAGAGCATGAGCAGAATGCTACAGACGGCAGACGGAAAAGTCGAACGAGAGGGAAAGAGAACCTAAATAGGAGTAAAAGCAGACTATTTTTGAGGTTTTACACCTTGTTTTTGCTTTATTTTGGGAGGATATTGTAGCGAACTGCTGTTAACGTTGCTGGATTCTGTTTATTGCACTTTGAACGAGGATTTGGTGAGTGGAAAAAGCTATTTTTCAGTGTGTGTATTAGTAGGTACCCCTTTGTCAAATAAGTTCAGTGGGAAGACGATATTACTCGCAGCTAAGCTAAAGCAGCCCGAACAACTTTTATGTCGTGTATTTCGTGTTTTCATTTGTTTAATGTGTAGCTAAGAGCAACACAGCTTACACGGTCAAGTTGTCTCACAGTGGAGAAAGAGCGAGAGCAGAGCTGCCATTTTAGGGTGTGGTTTGTATTTAAGTTGCTAGTGAATCTGGTTTTCAGTACTAGTACTTTATTTTCATTTCATTTTCTGGATTATGTGAAGCTAAAATGCCTGCATGTGCGTTGCCTTGTTGTATGGCAGGCCAGTTTTTTTAGTCGGGATCGCTGGTGTGTGAATACACCTGAGGTGCAGTCGAATAGTCTTTTTTGCTTAGGAAGGTTCCTAACTGAAGAAGTGACCCGGAAGTAAACAAGTGGCCGCCATGATAAGAGCTGTTCGAATTCCCTAAATGCAAAGGAAAGGTTCTCCAATGCTTCCTTTCAGAGCTCCTTTAGCATAGGATGCAACGGACCTTCCTATGCGAAAGGAAAGGAGATTACGACGACCCACAATTCTTTGCGAGAGCAACATTTAAAGTGCCGCACACCTCGGCCGTTAATGAAAACAACCGATATGTGCATTTACATATTTAACAATGACTTTCATGCAGACATATAGTAATTGGAATAGTGATGATAAATGTGTGTGGACAGTGATAATAATTGAATTTTATTAAACTAAAACCACTACAAAAACTAAACTAAAACCACAAATGAAAAGTAAATAAAACAACGGTCAAACAGGAAGGAGGAACTGCTGGAACTGAAGCCGGTCAGTGAACGAGCTGTTTATAAAACCAACATGTGGAGAAGTGGACGATGCGCTTTTTGTAGTCCATTATTGTAGTTTCTCCAGTGCAGACACACGTCAATCACCGGTGCCGATCATCAGCTGTCAATCATCAGCGGCCGCGTTATAATGACGTGGCTTAGTGAAAGTCCGGTCGGATTCTCTGAGCACCGCGGTCGACTATTCCTAAATCCTTTTGCGTTCTCCTATCGCCTTTCCTTAACATTTACATTTACATTTACATTTAGGTCATTTAGCAGACGCTTTTGTCCAAAGCGACTTACAATAAGTACATTTGTCAAAAGAAGGAAACAAAGAAACCACGACGTATCATTGCCGATGCAGTAAGAGCTAAAAATAGAACAAGTGCTAGGTCCTCATCTGAGTAAAGTAGTACTTCAAGAGTAACAGTGCTACGATCCGAGTTTTTTTTTTTTTTTTTTTTTTGCGGGGGGGGGGGGGGGGGGTCGAGGGAGGGTGTTAGTGGGTCATGCTATGTAGAGTCGAGGTGAAGTCTGAACAGGTGAGTCTTGAGCCTTTTTCGGAAGATGGCAAATGACTCTGCTGTCCTGACATTGGTCGGGAGTTCGTTCCACCACTGAGGCGCCAGAACAGAGAAGAGTCTGGACTTTGCTGAGCGACATTTGTTTGATTTCAGCGATGGTGGTACCAGCCGGCCAGCTGAAGTAGAGGAGCGGAGTGCTCGCTTCGGGGCATGAGGTTTGACCAGTGTTTGAAGGTAGGTAGGTGCCGTTCCATTGATGGCCCTGAAGGCCAGTGTCATCGTCTTGAATTGGATGCGTGCTGCAACAGGGAGCCAGTGGAGGTCACGGAGGAGGGGGGTCACGTGGGAGAATTTGGGTAGATTGAAGATAAGGCGTGCTGCAGCGTTCTGCAATGGTTTAACCCCGTGACGTTTTCCCCAGAGGTCAAGGAATAGGAGATAGTAATAGGAGTTAGGACCTTATTTTTTGACTATGCGACTGCACCCCTGGAGCTGTGGAAACAAGATGGCGAGCTACCCATAGGAGAGAGAGTCGGAGAGGAGGATCACCTGTGCTGCAAAACTCACCTACACACGTGGACAGAGACACTGATTCTGACACTGGGATCGTGGCAGGACAGAACGGACAGGTTTGCAGCAACATACAGTGAATTTCATTTGGACTGAGAAAGGACTTAACCAGAAGACTGGTCATATATCAGTCTGAAGAAATCTGAGTTATTGATTATATTGATCTGTGAGATCTGATTGAGTTGTATTTTTGATACATATGTTTTATTTGAATTTTCTTTTCTTTTGTTTACTCACTTTTCATTATTGTGTGCCAATTTGGTATTACATGAATGGGTTTTGTAAAAGTGATTCAAAGCTTAAATAGAGTTTGTTAAGCAAATTAAAGAGATAAAAGAAAATTAGAACTAAAACTCATAAATAGGCCTAAACCAAGATAAAACGAGAACTTAGACTGAGTAAACTCAAAATAGATACCAAGAACTAAACAACCAACATAGGAAACCTAAACAAACCTATACTAAATTATATCTCAAATCAAATAGGTTGGATTGAATCCAAATAAGATAGAGGTTGTGTTTCATTTTGAATGGTTGGAGGGAGATTGAACAATTCATGTTGTGTATGTGTTTGTGTAAAAGTGTTTTGGTACCACTGTTACTGTTCTTCTAATAATATTTCTATATAAATAAGCCGGCAGTTAAAACTCACTCGCTGGTCTGTGGTCTGTTATTCTTAAACACTACTAGCACCACTCTTTCCTGAACCTAGACTCTAGTCCTACACCTAAAAGTGCTACACTAATACAGGAGAAATGTGATCCCTTCTTCTGGTTTTAGTCAGAACACGAGCTGCAGCATTATGGACCAGCTGGAGGAGTTTTGTTTCTGGTGTTTTCTGCCTTTTGACTATTAATGCATTAGCGTACTTTTCCATATGACCCTTTACTTCGTCCCGCCCCTCAAAGGTAGACTGGCCAATCATAGTGTAACATTGTCCAGCGCTGAAAAAAAGATTGGCCCACATCTTAATATTAATATTCATCACCAAGGAAACATTTTCCATCAACTCTTACTGTTTCCATCATTGATGTCAACCTGAGCTGTGCTCTGTTGTGCGGTCCAACCGTGGAGTGCAGCTTGATCCGGGATCCAACATGGAACCAGGTCTCTGTGAAGATCTGGGTACAGGACTGACCTGCCGTTACTGGGTTAGCCTGACTGGTTAAATATTAAACCAGTGGTTTCATATGTTCTACATGTTCAGGTCAATTTTATTTGGAGCTAGGTTTCTAAAAAAAACCTGTGGAGCTAACAGTAGCAGAGTATGTTAGCACATAATTAACTAGCGTTAGCAGTGATATGCTAGCTACTGAAGGTATACTGAATGTCTTTTTAATGATCATAACGGTGAAAAAGAGCTAGAGGAACAGTGTTGTTCCTTCATTTCTTTGTCTTCTGTTTGAGGTGATCTGATGGCTCACTTTTACACTTTAGCTTGTATCTTCATCATTCAACGCTGTCGCCTGCAAAATTATGTTGTCAATCGTTTGAAACGCGTGATTAACAAACGAAACAAAACAAAGTACGCTGTAAAAATACATTGTTGTTCTTCGGCAACAAAACTACGTGGTTAGCTTTAATTATAAAAACATGGTTTGGCTGAAAAATACTATTTCAACTATATTTTTAAAATAATATATAAATTGAAACAAAACAAAGAAGAAACAAATCTACTTGGTTCTAACGGGACACGAACATCAGTCCGCTGGTGGAAGTCCTGTGTTTTTTGACCTGTCCACCACCCAGACCTCCCTACATAGACTTCCACGACCTTGATAAAAACTCAATTTATAAACGTCAAAACTAAAAGTAATCCATGACAAAATCTGATAATATTTGTTCAGGGAGTGCAGTTAGTGACAGTGTGGGCTCCATGGTAGCAGCACAGGGAGGGGCTTCGCCAAGGCTAAATTAACTTTAATGCCTACTTTGTAGTGTGCACTTGTCCACCTCTGAAAGTATTAACAAAAACAGCGGCAGTAGCAGAAGAAGACGTTTCTGGACACGATCTGTCAGTCAGGAGCGTGACTTTGAAACGTGGATGTGAGATGAGCTAGGTCACCGACGCCGGGGGAAGAACATTGTCATTGTACCTCCAGAAGCAATTGTATTGAGAAGCAGAGTAAGAGAGGGCCATTTTGTAAGAGAAAATGTTCTCAAGTGCTCTGTGAACGGCGGCTGGCTCCCCCTTTCATTATTTGCCGTATCTAAAGCAGATACCGCCGTGTTAGCAGGAGGCTGACTGAGAGCTAAGTGCCCCGACTCTGACAGCTCTGCACAAATGCATATCAGCCAGACTCGAGATGGGAACTACAGAGAGGTTTAACTCATAAAACATTTATCAGCCTGCCTCCGATTGCACTTAGAAAGTATTTAGAGTAGTGTACACAGCAAAAGATAATGAGAACCAAAACGTGGCCCCATGTGAACCTGCAGTGAAAGTGTGGATGATTTAACACAGATCTGCTTAAAGACATTTGATGCTTCATTTAAGAATTTGCATATCCTACTGGCCGAGGGCGCTTCAATCAATATCTCCAAACACCAGCGAAATCTAACAGAAACCACAAAAGCTAGTAGAGAAGACGGGACGCTCCTGGCAAGGGACGCTCAATATACAAGCAGAAGGATGTGCTGCCTTCATGGGCTCATGTTTGGAGTTTTTACGCCCAAATAAACTCAATTTTACAACAACGCTAACCTGATCTGAACCAGAAAATGGACCCACACGCCCGGAAAATCTCTCAGCAGGCTCTCACTGTCATTTCTCCCAGTCAGCCTCAGTGGAGCTCTGCAATATAGGGAGAGCAACAGATTCCTGCACAGCGAACACACTTGTTTCATCTACAGGAAACAAAGTTAATTATTGCAGAATTGCGTTCATTGTGTCTTGTAATCCCTTGAAATATCCTTTTTCAAACGTTCTCTCTCACAGATATTGTGTATCATAACATAACATTATTTAAAGGTTATTTAAAGATGTCTTTGGCTGCACTATTGCAGCTTTGTGATACTTGGAAACATCTGGAACTGATTCTGAATTATCAATAATCAATATTTTGATTCTGGTTTTGTTGTTTAATTCCAGAAAGGAGTTTAGGAGTTTACACAACTTTTGGCTGAGAAGCAATAATGATGGCCAACTTCCTGCCCCCCTACTTCCGGCTACACCTGCTCTGACCACACCCATTTTCGCCCCCACCCTGCATTTTGATCTCAACTACACTACACCTGTCCTATTTTGGATAAATATCATGACTACTATTGGTGCTGCTATCATAGTGATTGACAGACATATAAACACCTGGCAAAGTTCTGAAAAAATATCAGTATCTGATGAGTTAGGAGTAAGAACAGGTTGGACTCAACGGCGCTTAGATGGCTGTGTGTGGTCATATCTTTATATTACGGATATATGGCATGATACCACTTTTTCATGTCTGATATTGATAACTCGACCTCGAGTATCTGCCGATCCCTATACTAGTCCGATACCATCTTTTTTCTTCAACATAAGCTGTTAATAATAACTGTGTCTAGATGCACGTTGCTTAACCGAACATTCTACAAAACATCACGCTCAAATTGTGAAACAAATATTCTACTCCCATAACAGTAGAATACTTTTTTTACTCATGCTCACGTGACGACTCTTTCGGCGTCACTCAAAGTTTTATATGATTAGGTTGTGACGGTTAGATTGAGTGCTTGGGGTGCCAGTTAGGTCAATTTTTAACAAAATTTTAGTCCAAGTTTTTTTTCAATATTTGAGTCAACCACACACGATATAAATAATAAACACAATCACTAATATTTTGAACCCTCAGAACCCATACCCAATACCAAACATATGATTCAACAATAAAACTCAAAAAAAGAATTTCAGGCGAAATAATATATTGTTAGAAGCCAGAAAACACACACAAAAAAGGACTCAGTTACAAAATCCAGTCCATATTTCCCCGCCCAAAAAAAACAAATAATCTTCAAGGACAGTTCAAATCATGGCGAGCAAATGTTGAAAAAATAAGGTAAATGAAAAATAAGAAAACCAGCATTTTTCTCACATCTTTACTGGAGTCAGTGAGTCCAGTCTGTAGCCAACACTGCCTTTTCGTTGCAGGGGTATTCCGCCGTTATTCCACCCTGTCGTCATTGTAAACGCTACCGAGGGGGAAAGGCGGCAACGGAGGTCATCACAGAACCGCAACAGAGGAGACGAGTCGATACGACATTCTTTGTAACCACTCTGAGACGTGACATAGTAAAGACGTGTTACCAGGGCAATGCACTGCCATTTTACCATTTTTTACCTATATCCGATAAAGTAATTTTCTGCCAGTATCGGGCCGATTCTGATGCAGTATCAGATGAGTGCATCTCTAGTTTTCTTAGATAGTTCGATGACATCTTTACCATAATATGTTTAACACTTTAAAACTTAGTTGAACAGTTTAACCACCGTTCTAGATCAGTGATCATCCATAGAAACTGTAGGCTTTATTTATTATTTATCTTATTTTTGGCTATGACATGCCATTTATCCTGTACCCTGCTGGTCTTGGGTTACGTATTGAACTGTAACTGAACTGAACTGAGCACTGATGCTACAGCTTCTGGTACCTGGCTTGTAAAACGTAAGCATGTATAATTATGGATTGCGAAGCAGGGATATGTCAAGGTGAACGGCTGACAAACTGAACAGTGCGAGGACTAAGAGGAAATATCTGATGGCAGAAAGTGCTGCTTTTTGAAGCCTTTGCTAAAATGCAGAAGAAAAGAAATTTAGCGGTTGCAGGGGAAATTCCCCGGGTGGGAGGTTAGCAGCATGTGGTTAAAAGCAGCACGTCTGCCTCAGTTTGCCCTCTTGTGAGAACAATTTCATCAACAGAAACTCAACAAGACCTCTTGGAAAATAAATTCAGCTCGGGTAATGAAGGAGCAGTATGCAGTGAACGCAGGCAGAGAACATTTTCAACTTTTAAATCTCCATTATTTACACCCACCCGCCTTTGATATCTTGGGCCTCTGCAGATATTCTCTCGTGTCGATCGTCCAGCCGAGCCCGTCTGAAGGTAAACCCGCCGAACCGCAGGGGAACGACACCGGCTTAACAACGATGATGTCAAGTCACTGAAACATTTTCATCATCTGGCAACAGAGGGGGAATGTTTTCAGTTAATTCTTTTCATGATTTAGTAATTCCAATTTCACTGAACTTAAACGGATCAGAGGAGCTATCCTGTCCTTCCTCCTTTCACTTTTTTGTTTTCTATTTCTGCAGCCATTATTTCGTTCACACTCTGAAATGTCTCACTGCTTCAGTGTCATCATGTTGAGGTCTTTTTTTGTATTTCTCTGGCAGTTCCAGACCTACAATTCAGATCACTTGTGATTCTCTACTCCTTCTGTCTGGCAATCCTATCACCCCAACCATCTACCTCTGCCACTCCATTCTCTGCTTATGTTTGTTTAATACTCAGTGGAGTTCTCTGCCCGGGATTGGGTGTCTGAGGTGTGATGCTGAGAGATTTCCAATTGTTGGGATGGAGAGGATGGGCAGGAGAGAGGGGAGGTTATAGAATCGGAGCAGAAAAGAGAAGAGGCCAAGTCGATGGGCGAGCAAAGTGTTTTTGTCCACAAAGCACCTGGGCAGACTATTTACCACAGAAAGAGATGGCCAAAGTCGAATGGAAACTGAAAAGACTTCAGTGGAGTGCTGGGAATTCATTTTTCATGAGAAATTGCACAGTTTTGCACCAGCGTATTGAACTGCAGTACTTAAATCCTTTTTACTACAAAAGGCGTTAGAGCTGAGCATTAAAATGATGAAGTGAACTCTCTGTGTTGCTTCCATAAAGAGCCATTGCTCCTTTGAGCATTGCAATTTTTGGTAGATCCACTGGGTCTGCAAAAGAGAGTCAGTCGGCGTCCACTTTGCTTGATGACATGGTGTCGGGGCCAAAAGGTCAGGGGTCGAACAGTAGAAGCACTTGAAAAAGCAAAAGGAAGGACCTGACGCATTATCTGCTGGCTTTTTCTTGGCTGTACAACCGTTCTGTACATCCTTTGGAGAGATAATGCACTCTAACTTCAGACAATGACCCATTCCACTGTTTATTAATGTGATCTGTATCTTGATAACTTATCTGAATAAGGAAAATCACATTTCAGAATGGTAGTGGATCTGGAGGTGGTCTGGCTTGCATTGTGATTGAATTTCAGCAAGATGGAAAGCTGAATTGATACCAGAGATTCGGACAATATGTATTTCTATTTATAGTTCAGCATTTGACTCAACCCATAGTAATACTGGCTGGCCATATTGTATGTGATCAAAAGGGAATGTTTTGTCCTTGTCTCTTTACTAAATGGAGGGTTTAATCACCTTCTGTATATTTTGAAACCCTAACCCATCCACAGGGGGTTTACAGTGTGGACTGTTTTACTGAGAAAAAGAGGTAGGTGAAACTTTACTTTGTTTCGCTCAATGGCTTCTTCACCAACAATCTCCACTGACAGAAACGGAGGAAACTGGATTTGCATGATCAGCAGCTGCCCAAGCCGACAGGTCCCAGTCTCGATTAGTCACATACTGATACTCAGTCAGCGGCCCTTGGTGTCTTATACTTTAGTGTATGAGACTCACATAGAGGGTGAATGGACTGTTCATGTCCTGTGTGAAACCAAGTCAGTGGTGGCTTATTTTACATTATTTATGTTATGTACTTTACTAGCAACACATATGTAAGTTAATAAAAAGAAGAAATACAATAATAATAATTATTATTATACATTTTGTTTATAGTACTTAAAGTCACTTTAAAGTTAAATACAGTTAAAAAAGAAATAAAAAGACAATCAATAGATGATATAACAGCAATTGTCACACATTAAAAGCAGACCTATAAAGGTGAGTTTTAAGTAGCGTCTTAAAAGTAGACGAATGCAGACTAATGGCGATCACCCCAGGTCCAGTGCTTGGTCCTGATGAGAGGGGAGAGGAGGTTAGCATCAGAGGAACGGAGGCTACGGGAAGGAGTGTGGTTGTGGAGCAGGTCGGTGAGGTCGGATGGGGCCTGGTTGTGGAGGGCTTTGTGAGTTAGGAGGAGGAATTGAGAGTGTAGAGGTTTGTAGAGGATGAAACGGAGAGGACCAAGCACTGTACTCTGGGGGACACCTTGATACATAGGAGTTGTGGTGGAAGTGCAATTGTTTATGTTTAATGAACTGATGACTTAACCAGGAGAGGGCAGAACCAATGATGCTGAGGCTGGATTGCAGGCGGTAGAGAAGGATGTTGTGGTTGATTGTGCCAGTTTTCAGTTAGGCAGAGAACATCAATGTTATTGTCTGTTATAAATTAATTCAGGATGGGGCTTTCATTATTCAATGAGCAGGTGTTGAGCAAAGTAGGATGCAGCAGACAAAGACAAATCCAGAATCAGTTACAGGACAGACAAAGCTGCGCCATGAGGAAATCCAGGGAGTCCTGGAACTAACAAAACAGGTACGATGTGAGCCAATCTAGAGACGCTAATCCAGATAAGCTTGTTGAGCAGTGAGAAGGATATTTGGAAGCAAGTAGCAGGAGATGTGCAGAAGAACTTTGCTGGTGGTGTAAAAGTGCCAAAAGTCACATCAGGACTAGGACCAGATATGTAGTGACAGCCAAAAGATGTACCTGGTTGACCTAATTCTTTTCTGAAACTAGGGATATTACCATTAACCGATTTACCACGAGAATAGTTATGACCAGTTACGCATATATAAGTTAATTCAGGGTCTATTGGTTAAGTCATAGATATGTTCAGACTAGATGCATCGTGGCGAGCTAGTGGCGCCAAGCTAGTGTATGCGTCTGTCAAGCTGTGGCCCAGCATCACGGTGCTCGTCATAGTGCATCCAACGTCATACAGAATCTGTGCCGTTTGCCCAGCCGTGTTGTTCTTCGAGTGAAGGAGCAGGTTATTGAAAGCAAAATGAACCAAAACGGACATCCCTATCTTAAAAAATCCCAAGAGGATTTGTTGCGTAAGTAAACCTATGTTGACAGGTCACCTAACTCCACATAGTAGTTGTTGTGTGAGACTTTCTCACAAGGTTGTAAAATGATAATCTATAATAATTTATTGTAATTTAAATCAGAAAGTCTAAAATTAAACACATGAAGATGAATGATTGTCATCAATCATGAATTGGCAAAAAAAAATACTGATTTCAGAAACTATCTATCAAAGAAGAGAACATGAATGAATCTTAGCTAGAATGAGAATAGCAGTAGAATTACTACTAGTATTATAAAGTAGACATTGAACTGTTTTTGGTGATAGTTTGACTGGTACAAAAGTAATGGCGATTGTTGCTAGTGTCTGGCTAGTAAGCTAGTTATCTTGTCCTTCTCCACATTGGTGCTGTTCACAAGCCCGTTGCTCAGCTGGAACCAGTGCAGCATTAAATAATGACAGCATTAGCAATCTAGCTTGTTAATTCCATTGCTATAATGTTGCATGTTTAACATAAAATTAAGAAAACAACATTGTCACTCATCTGACAATATATGTTCTTTCTTTGTGTGGATGAAGCATCAAGTGGTTAAATTTGACTCATTTAGTCTCTCTGTGCTTTTTAACCTTATTACTCCACTGATAGTTGTTGCTGGAAAATCTCAACACAGATAGTACACATAAAATTGCCCACACGATTGCTCTGACCATCCTGCTTCACTGATTTCAATGGAAATATTCCTTTATTTCGATACATTTAGGACTTGACCTACAACTTCAATTCAGTACCAGAGAGGTATTCAGAAGGATTCAATAGCCAGTATTAAAATCACCAAAATCATAGAGACTTTCATAAGAAGTGTTTTCAGCAAGTTTTGAGATCAGGAAAAGTGCTGTTCAACTGCAAATGTTAAAATATGTTAACAGTCACAGAGAAACAATATGCTAGTGATCATCATCTGGGGTCCACAAATCCACATCCATACTTGATGGCAGTCTGGTCAGAAACTGTGGAGGTTATATTCTTCCTGATAGACTAATCTTCAGGCCTTGCTAGCAGCAGCTCAGCAGTTGGATCACATGACTGCATTCTGTCAGCCCTGAAGGAACATCTCTCTACTTGTCAACATCTGTCACTGCTGAACGCATCTTTCCCGACGTGATTCTACAGCATCTCTGAAGTGCAGTCAAACTTTTTACATCAGCAGCCACGGAGGGGAAATCCCCGAGGGGAAGAGCGTTAGTGGGACGCCACCTCTCCCTTGCCATCCATCACCATCAGGAAAAAGGTACCATCTGATTGCTTTGCCCTCCCTGCCATATACCTTTTCCTCCTCCTTTCATTTAACTTTGGCACCCGTCCAGACACTAATGAGGATTGGCTCTTGTCATTTTTTCTGCAGATGTGGCGTCTTTTCCCCCCCCTGTTGTCATAAAGCGGTCACCAGTTAACGGTGGAGACGCAACTCTTCAAAATGTCAAAGAGGAGGAAAAACGACGAGGGAGCCTGCGGTCAGCAGTTTGGAAAGAGAAGGGGGGGGGGGGGGGGGGGGGGGTGATAGTAGTTTAAGGTCCCGGTGAGGAAATGCAGGTCCTTCCCAAACATGTTGGATGTGTCTCAGTTAATGAGCACTTTAAGTACCCTGCCAGCCCTCTTTAAACATCCCCATCGTGATGCAAAGTGGGGAAAAGAGGCAGCTTTTAAAGGCAGCATATGGCTGCAGAGGATCTTCCACTGATGTATTGTCACGGGAGATTTCCCCTCCCCGGGTCTGCTGCCGAGGACGGGCTCTGAAACCGAGCCAGATGTCCATGTCTTCACAGATACAAGCTTCCCATCCTGATGTCTCGCTGCTTTATTGGCATCAGCAGTGGCAGCGTGCAGTTGGTCGTGAATGTTAAGGCTGCTCTGACACGACGACAGTAATGATAATGACCACGATTTTTATGGGTATGGTATTAATAACAGATGAGGATGGTGATTAAAAAAGTTGCAGGTACATGAATTATACAGTTGGGAGAATGACTGGAAACCAACTTTGATCTATTTTTTTCTTTCTTTTCACTGGTATGGTTTTATGTTTGTGTGAATACCCTGGGAAGCTGCATTTTAAAAAGTAAAGTGATGAAATAGCTTTTAACATGCCCACCTACAAGTACACACTTTCATAATTTAATCATGTGAGCTGCTGAATGTCTGATTGCTCCTCCAATCATGGTGGTAGTTGGGGGGGATTAGTCTGCATCTGTCCTTTCTGCATTTTCCCCACTGGGTTTCATACGTTTTATGTCTATTTCCACTCGGAAAACAAACTGTAACTATCTCATGAAATTAGAGCAAGATAGAGTAGATCTGTTCAGACAGCATTTGTCACATCAATGTCAGACAGGTTGAAATCTAGATGTGAAACTGCGGCCATACTGGGATCATAATTCAACCCAGTCTCACTGCAGTGACTGAAACAGTCGCAACATTATACATTATAGGTACTGCCCCGTGTACACAGACACAGATATTCCATTTGTTTCGCACCACTCAGCACGACTTAACTAATCTATTCATTAGTTAAGTATCCAGCTTGGTCTCGTGTTGTTGGACCCATACGCCTCCTACAAAAGTATCAAAGTAATCTATTATTCACGAATTTTCACTAGATCTGGGCGTTGCAGAGTCACATGGATGCCTGTAATTTATGTGTACTCCACATAAGATTACCCTAACTAACTACATTGTCGTTTGTTGCTTTTTTTGTCCTGAGAGACATGAAAAAAATTGACAATCTATGTCCCTGAACACGATCCCAATAGATGCACTTTGTGACTCACAACTTGCCTTAATTACATCCTTTCACCACAACCATTTGCCCAGAAATTCAAATAATTCTAGCATTGTGGAGGCTTGAATATTCCCAGAAAACAATGAAATTGTGCCATATGTCTTAAGACAATGAAAAGAGACCACATTTGTGTGTGTGTGTGTGTGTGTGTGTGTGTGTGTGTGTGTGTGTGTGTGTGTACATATACACACATACATATACACACACACACCACTGAGTAATATTTCTAAACATGGAATTGATTTCAATCTATGCAGTTGGGCTTCCAGTAAGTAGTTGAGAAAACACAGATGATCCATTTACTGAAAACACGCACGTATAGACGCTGGTCAAACATTTTAAACATAAAGCCATGAATCAATAATTCAATCTTGGACTGGACCAAGAAGTCTACAATATTATCCAGTCTCTGTAAATGATGTTATCACTCCTTCTTGTCTTTCTTATGCCTGCAATCCTGAGTTGTCTACATCCCCAATTCATCAACAAGGACCTAAAGTGCAAGGCTTTTCTTCAGACCTTCTGTGGACCTCCAGAGAGTCCGCTCCAGGTGCAAATTTCACCGTACTGATGTTGCTAGATTGTATCTCCTGGGAACCTTTTTTGTTGCTTCTGTTGGTGTCGTCCACATCTAGAAAGACCAGGAAAGAGCTGAGCAGTGAGTTAGTGTCACCTGATGCCAATGTAGCTTAAAGCTGGTTTAACTGATTATTAAACAGTCTCAATGTAATACTGATGCCTCTATATGACCTACATAAGTAAAAAAAAAAAAATGAAAGTGAGAAGATTGGTTATATCTATATAGGTATTCTTAATGCTAATCATTACCACCGGATCTGTCAAAAACATCCTGGTTCATCATAAAATGTCCCAATGAAGGCTGAGTGAGTGATGAATACAGAAAGGTAAACTTCGGAGAATAAGGCAGGAACATAGACACTGGACTGAGGCAGAAAACCTGGCACTGATGCAGGACACACAGTCTAAATACACAAGAAACCAATGAGACAGGTGGGCTGGAAACTGATTGGTGGAAACAAAGCAAAGGTGACGAGACTACAGGTGTTACACAGAAAAAAGAAGGAGAAACCAAAAAGACAGGAAATCAAAGAAACACAAGGCAGGGAACTTCAAAATAAAACAGAAAATGAACCAGTCAAAACCCACGACCTTGCTGAAACACTTGTAGGGTGTCGACGACAACCCAAAGTCCTGTCTGGGATGACAGAAGGTCTGGAAGTCAGGAAGTCTGCCCTCCATGACATGTTCTGTCACGGCCGTCACTTTGACCAATAGGAGCCCAGAGCAATTTGTAAACAGCTGTGAAGAATGGCGAAACAAAAGAGGAATGACTGTCACATGGAGCTCTGCCTCTTTATGTTTCCTCGAGGGACTTTCACAACAGAGTGAAGAAAGAAAAATGGTGGAGAGTAATAGCTGCGGTGCTTCAGTGATGACATCAAACACCTGGTGAAAGACGAACAGCCATGATTGGTCAGGGACTGACGGGTTGTTAATCAGGCCTTTGACACATTCGATATATTGACAGCGGATAATTGAGACACATTTGGGTTCAGCCAATGTCCAAAGAGGCTTTAGTCTGTAAAATAATGGCATACATCAAGTTTAAGGATTCAGTTTTTGCTTTGATGAAGTATCAGTTATCAACTACAAAAAAATCTCCCTGCAAAAAAATGGCCCACTTGGATCTTACCTCCGACATGACATAAAGAATGAGCGGTGATCAGCTCAATTGTCCCATCAAACAGCCAATATCACACAGCCGGAAGGTAAGATGGCACATCAGTGGTAGTGCACATCAAGGGAGACGACTCTTTGCCTTTTAATTGGCTCCAGCAGGTCATCCCGGCGCCGCTCTCATGTGTCTGGGATAATATGCGAGACACATTTGGATTTAATTCTCCTACACTTTTGCTCATTTGATTTTGTGCCGGGCCCGGAGAAGAAGACGACAGGGAGGAGGAGGAGGAGGTGGAGGTTTAATTGAGAGGGAGAGTTGGTTGAAAAAAAGCCGGAGAATGACTGGAGGTGACACATGGAGATCAAGAGTGTGGATTCAAAACATGAAAGGCAGAGAGGGGGAGTGCGGGAGGAGCATAACTCGGCCGACCCGTCGGATTGAAACACCCAGAGATGGAGAGTGACTCATCTGAGATAAAAGAGGGAAGTGGAGGCTGCTGCTGTGATACTAATGAAGAGCTCCTCCAGCCGCTCAGCTTCCTCACATCCAGCCCTCATTGTTTATTGATGCCTTGCCCCGAGCTGCCTTGGACCAGAGCAGACAATCACCACTTGCCCATCATGCCGTTTAGAGTCCTTTAGCATAAAAGCAATCATTTTTAAAGGCTGTTCCTCTGCTGCACATCAAAAGGGGCCTCGGTGGCCCTGGTGTTGGGGGAAACAAGACCTGCCGTGTTTCCTGAACGGAGGGATAATTTGACTCGTCGCCCATGTACCCGAGCCGTAGAGATGCAGACGACTTTGATGCGGCAGAGGAACGTCGGAGAGCCTCTCTCTGAGAAACTTAGCAAATACCCTCTTGATTGGCTGTGAAAGAGAGCAAATTAGGCCTGTCTGTTGAAGTGAGAGTGCTACATAATCAAGTGAAAGGAGAGGGAGAGGAGGTAAATGAGTTTTTGGTTGAATTGATATGCAAATGTGTTACATTTACATGACCCGCTCATACCAACAAAGACGAAGATTCAAACCACAAACAGGCACTTTGTTTTCCAGCTTCATTGGGTTGGTGCTGTGATCACAGGCAAGGAGAGAAGCTGTTCAACTGGAGGCATGGGCTCTCTGTCCTTATTCTTCTCACATTGGGAAAAAAATCACATTTAAAGGCTCTGATACTAATATGTAAACGGTTCCACTTTTAAACAGTTTGAAACATGTGGTCAAACAAAAAAAATGACTAAAATGCTTGGTTAGATTCACTTAAAATCGTCCTGTTTGTCTTGAAATGGCTATTGATTCTAACAGGACATTACCATCATAGTACCATGCTGTGTTTTTGGACCCGTCCACCACCCAGACCTCCTCCTTACATGGACTCCCTACTTTGTGACATCTCGAACGCAAGCGAAACATAATTCACAATGCAGGGTACTAGTACATACCCAATTGTATGCACTGAAATACAATTACATTACATTGTGCCGCAGCAGTTACAACCACTATAGGACCCCAGCTGTGTTACCTTGGGGGTCTCATAAGCAGGTTAGCAGTAGCATTACAAACGTTAAGTGTCAGCCTGCCTTCCACACTGAATATGTAATTGCATAGGGGGCCCCATGATTCCTTCTTTTCAATAGGCTGAAGACAGTTGCTGGGAGACATAAAGACAATCAACAGTTGGGACCCGATTCAGGGGACCCTTTCTTCATAGAAGGTCCATCTCTGAGATAATACATGAAGAAGCCCTGGTTTGTTCCATCCTCCTCAGGGCTCCAACACAAGTGTTTCAGAAGCAGAGTGTTTTAATGGCCACATCTATGATTTGATTTGGCCACTTTCCTTGATATATGTGCTTTTACCATAACTGAATAAGTAGGCCATGTGGTGTGTTTTTTGTCGGTTTCAGCAGTGTTTCTTTCCTGCTTTGTCGTCATATAGCCTACAGTTGAGTTATGGACAGAAATGCGTCGCCCTTGAGTACCGAAGCTTTCGATGCCTGACAAGCGCCGGCTGAGGTTGACTCCATCCAGCCTCGTCATTGTTGTTGTTTCAGAGCTGTGAAATTGCCTCTGTGATTAGTTATTGAAGTAGCTGGGGAGTGGGCTTACCTCTAATCACTGATTGCACACACATTCAGATATTCTTGTATTTGGAGACACTAGGTGCAGGGGATCGCTTTTAAACGGTGCTTCCTTTTGCTTTTCACTGATACTTGTAGCTCATATTTTAAGACTGCCCTTTTTGTTCTACACTTTCACTTCTTCACTCTACTTCTTTCACTTTGATGTGAACAGCACCCACAAGACCTTTTCCTTTGTTGTTTGTCTGCCATTTCTTTTTTTATTTGTTGTTGTCTGAGCACCTTGCAAATGAAATGACTTAATATATACCAAACACATCTAGTTTAATGTTCCTGTATGAGTTGGTGGTAACGTGCACACACAGGAGCCACAACACACATTATTGCAGCCCCTTTGATGCTTTACTGCTGTGTGATAGATGGTGCGGTTAACTTACTGAATAACATGATATAATATTAATGTTTATTCTGTATAGCACCTGTCAAAGAACACGATTCACAAAGTGATTTACAAGACAAATACCAGATTAAAAACCATAATAAAAAAAGTAAAACCATCCAAACAGAATGTTAAAACCACAAAAATTACAAAAGCTGAACATCCTATAAAGGCCAGTTCAATAACGTTGAGCTGTTTTTAAAGGTATCAACAGACAACAGTTCGAATGTCAACAAGAGAAGTGTTTTTAACTGTGAGAATCCTTTTCAAGGTACACCACCTTTCCTGACGCACCAACAAAGGCAAGGAAGACTGTATAAGAAGTGGAAGTAGTCATGGTGACGCCACCCGTTGGTTTGTGGACGACGGCTTTGAAGCCAAAAATTCCGTTTTGGCCGTCATCATCTTAGAATTTTTGCAACCAGTGAAGGAAGTGACCGTATGTTGACTGTGGAGGAGCATGGGGTGGATCTGATGAACACAAGCAGCAGAGCTGCACCCTTATGGATCTGGATCCATTTGGATTCTGGTGTGAAGCTGTTAACAAAGTTAGCTTCATAATTCAAGTCATCTTAATAGCTAATGTAGGTAGTGTGGTAGCGGCCTGTAAATCACAAGGTACCCCCCCAAAGCATCCCCTGCTTTATGATCTATTTGACTTTGATTAGACTATAAACTAAATGTAGTAAATGAACATCATGTTGGATTGAAGAAGACCTGAAACTAGAGATTGAGACCATAAACGCATGTTTACAATGTTACTGAGATAATAATTCAAGAGAGAAGTAGGCTCATTTTCTCATAGATTTCTATACAATCAGACTTCTTTTTGCAACCAGAGGAGTTGCCCCCTGTTGGCCAGCAGAGAGAATGCAGGTATAAGGCACTTCAGCGTTGGTTTCACTTTTCAGAACTGGAGGTGGTCTCCTGAGGGAGAAGCAAGCAAGCAAGGAATAACTTTGACTGGTTAAAAAGAAAATGCCCCAAACTCAACCACCAGAGCAGCTCACATGAACACAATGTCAGACTGTATGAGAAAGTGTAAACAAAGTTCAATCCGATTATCTTTTTCCTTTTTTTTTTTTTTACCAAACTACCCATGTATTAGTTAGTGCTGTGATTTTCAGTTTTGAAATTTGCCCTTCTCACACTTACTAAGCCTCCTGCCACAAACTTTAAAAGCATCCTCGTTGTTCTCAGGCGGCAGAGAGGATCACAGGGGTGACGCTCGATGCTCTATATATCCGACTCAGCGGGGACTTGAGCAGCAGAACCAGAGGCCATCGCTGTCCTACAGACCTGTTTACCATCCTAACCCCCTTCCCCCTCCGCTAAGCCCAGTGTCTGCCATTGCCGCAGGGAGTCAGTGTCATCCATCCATCACCCCCGACAACAGGCCCGCAGGCAGCCTTTCGTCTCATTTAATATCAGCCTGTTTTTTAAGGGGAACCTGCTAATTAGCTGCAGTAACGATGACTGTTTGTTGTACTGTTTTTAACTTTTTAACCTGCACTACACCACCTTGGACAAACTGCTAAGGTGACACACGGAAGGGGAAATCAGGCTGAGTTTGACTTTTTGGTACTTTGTGGGTGGTTTTCCCTTGTAAAATACATTAAAAACTTCTTTCTTTAATAAACAGTGTGTACAGTAGTGTCTGAAACTACTCACTCGCTCACTACTCACTATATAGACAGTTCCACATGTTGTAGAGCTGTCTGAATGTGGAGTGAGAATTATTATACCCTATATAGCATCCCAAAATTCATCTGGAAAAGAAGTGTAGAACTGATGGTCGTTAACAGAGAATTATATACCATCATGCATTGCTCTGAAGGAGACCAATGGAAGTAGAGTCCAGAGTGATTGAGACATATGAGCTCAATATATAATCATTGACATGGTCCTCTATATAATCCTCTACATAGTCCTCTATATAATCCTCTACATAGTCCTCTGTACAGCCCTCTACATGGTCCTTTATATAGTCCTCCATATAGTCCTCTACATAGTCCTCCATATAGTCCTCTACATGGTCCTTTATATAGTCCTCCATATAGTCCTCTACATAGTCCTCCATATAGTCCTCTACATGGTCCTCAATATAGTCCTCTACATGGTCCTTTAAATAGTCCTCTACATAGTCCTCCTCATAGTCCTCTATATAGAAGTCCCTGGATAGCGAGTATGGAGTAGTGAATGAGTGAGTGATTTCAGACTCAAACTAGGGTCTAGGTATCTATGTGGAAAGCTTACATAAACCAATGTTTCCTTCATACTGGTGACTCTCAGCCAGCAGCTGTTGAACACCAACAGAACATGTAGATGTCCTCAGGCACATGCAGAGGATGTGGATGGATCTTCTGAAGACATGGGACCGTTCTTAAATTCAGTAGATGATGTGATGTGATACAAGAACTCAACTGTATTCCACTGATTCTCTTACTAGCAGAAGGTAGCCTAGCTAGTTGGCACATTTCCAGCTGCTACTTGGTTCAGAGACTCTAGGCTAAGTAAAGCACATTAATATAAAAGAAGAATGAAATGTATTTCTACATGTCTTTCTTTGTCTACATTCTGATGACTATTTGCTAACCACACTGAATGCGCGTGCATTCCTTTTTGCATGTGTATAACTGCGTGTCCTTTCAAAGGCCCACACAGTGCTCCAGGGAGGGAGGGAGGTTATGGGCATCACCCAGGAGCACCGGCTATTTAGATTCAATCCATATTTCAGGGGACAGGGCATGAATTTATCTGTTGGTAAAAAAAGAGAAATCCCATGCAGAAAAGGGCACTTTGTCTCTGCAAGGGAAAGGGCAGGGGCTCAAGCCCTGATTTTATCTATGTGTGCACGTGTCCTTGTCAATCATGTGTGTGTTTATTATATATGCCACACAAGCTGAACGTCACCAGTTAACACAGTCACAAGGTAAAGTAAAACACCTGTTGCTCTGAAACAGTTGTGATCCTGTCTATAAATTCTGACAACCAAATACCAAACAGGCAGACATTTAGATGCTGCTCACAGTTTTAATTCAATTGTAGCGGGGAGGTCTGACTGTCGGAACCGACGTAGCTCACGGGCTCTTCTTCCGGTTGGGAGATTATTTAAGGACGGAACGGAAGCTGGGTGCATCCTCTCCCTTTGATTAACGGCGTGAGGCGGAAGCATTGACAGCAGCGTGACAGACGGCTGGCGATTGTTTGCGGTAGGTTCGTAGTCTATCGCTACACTAAGTGTAAATAAAGAGCACACGAAAAAGACGTTATTAAAACCATGTGCATGTGTTCCCGTAGAGCCCAGGTCGAGTTCGGTCAGTGTGGCCGCCGTAAAGGCACGGCCATTAATTCCTCTTGGACAAGGTACAGCACGTTGTGTATTTCTATACTCATGTTTGTAATATAGCGTTTGCTAAAATATGCCTCAAGGTGATCTGATATGTATGTATTGTTTATTCTTGCAGGGTCTCATGTGTATTTTGACGGTCGCTGTTTTTTCCCATACTCAATGTAGGCTACTGGGCCCTTTTTGTTTAATTTGTTTTGGTCATTTTAGTTGTTTTGTTTCTTTTGTTTGTTTTTCTTTTGGCATTAAGTTAGGTCGGGCAGGCGCAATGTGTCACTCTGAATAAGGTGTAAGCCTAAATCGTAGCCTGGTTGAGCGAGCATCATAGACTTGCTGTTATTTTAGTGAGGCCCTCTTGTGCGCTCATAGCTTGGTGGCAGTGTGTGGAACTCTGCATATAGTGTGCCGTGATTTGTGTGTGTGTGTGCAGTGATATCTTTTGCCCTTTTGGGTCTTAGTCTTTTTTTGCCACATGTGCGTTGGGTCCTAAATATAATTGCAGCCTTTGAACTCCTGTTATACCAGTACTATATAGACTAGTTGCACTAGTGTTTAACGAACTGTCCAGTTTATTGTCTAACTAGCCTGTGTATATTGCACAGGTTAGGTCTGCCACGATTTTGACTAACTGTCCAGCTTATTGTCTTACTAGCCCACGTATATTGCACAGGTTGGCCCTGCCACGACTTTTGACCAATTGTCCAGTTTATTGTCTTAATTACAGTTTTTCTCAATTGCTAAAACACTAAACCCTATTGTCTGAACCAAATGCTCCGTTGCCTGAACCCACTGATTGAATCAATCACTCTTTTGGCAAAACCATAAGCACTTTTCACCTGTTTAGACACAACTTGCCAACACATTTTCATTGTGATGCACCTGTGTTGCATAATGGTGAGCACAGGTGGCAAAAGTCAAACACAAGTAAAGCACAAAAGTCACTGGTTGAACACAACAACTCAAAATTGATCACACTTGTGGCTAACGATGTGAGGGAACATATATTCAGAGAACACTGGCTTGTGAGGGAACATATATTCAGAGAGCACTGGTTTGTGAGGCATTACAATGGATAGAAATCTGAGAGGACGAGTTCGTGTGAGAGGTGGTCGAGGAGGCAGAGGAGGTCGAGGAGGTCGAGGAGGTCGAGGTGGTCGAGGAGGTCGAGGTGGTCGAGGAGTTTGAGGAGGTCGAAGTGGTCGAGGAGGTCAAGGAGGTCGCGGTGGTCAGCGAAGACAAAGAACAGTAATATCTGATGAAATCAGAGCTACTGTGATTAACCATGTTCTTGTCCATGGTATGAGCATGAGGGAGGCCAGACAAAGGGTACAACCAAACATCAGTAGATTCACTGTGTCCACCATAATCCCAAGATTTAGAGAAGAGAACAGGTAATTTTTTGACATTATAGTATGTACATGTTGACAGCAATTACTGTATGACTATACTATATACTGTACCACAGTATACTGTAAGTAAACATATGTTTCAGTACATCACTGTGCCAATGTACTGTAGTATTGTAATGGAGGGTTAGTCTAACAGTTTGTAGGCCTAGTATTCCATGTATATTTTTGTACTTTATGTTTACGTAGGCTTTACTGTATACAAGTGCTAAATGCACAAGATTTCTGTTTTTTTCTATGTACAAGTGCTAAATAAACAGGTTTTTTGTTTTGCAACATGCATTTAGCCTACAGTGAACAATGAACATTTATTTATACCGCTTCATGTCCTGAGCATTGTGTTTTCTATTTTTCTATGTAGTGTTTAGTGACTGCTCTGTAGTGTTTTTAATTTTGATTGACTCGGGGCACGATTTGACAACATAGTTCAGTTTTGAGCACCGGTTGAACTGTTTTGAGGTGAGAGTTCAGTTTTGAGCACAGATTAAACTGTTTTGAGTTGAAAGTTTGGTTTTGCAAGAAGAGTTTGAGGTTTTGTGAATGTAGCTTGAAAATTGGGTTTTGTGTTCACAGTTTAGAGAAAAGGAGAGCAGCTTTCGAGAAATGTGTCTTAGCAATCGAGAAAAACTGTAACAAGTGCCTGGTAATGTAATTTGCTACTGTGTAGCTTAAGACGGTTTTAATTAGGATATATCAAATTGTGTTTTCATCAGTTGTTGAAAATAAAAGTTGTCATATTTTTGGAGCCATCGGCCTCTCGTCTTGTTTATTCCGGACTGTACCTGACTCTAAGTGGTGATCTAGAGTGCAAATCCATAACGGATTAGTCCTTATGGCCCTTTTCCATCACTACACAATGTTTAAAGTTCCCATATTATACTGTTTTCATCAATTTCACACAGCTGTCAGAGGTCCAACAACACTGTTTTCGATATGCATTGCCCCAAACCCATCCGTGGTCCTGAATTTCAGCTGTCTAAAATTTGCTCAAATCAGCTCTGCTGAGAACAGGCTGCTTCTGTGTCTACACCTTAAAATGCTAATGAGCTCTGTCATGGCCTACTCGGAGAGACGGAGAGGAGGCTTGCGCTACGCCGCAGCATGTGGCAATGTTTACGTGGATGTATCGCTATGGCTCGCCTATGTGGCTCAGGTGAAGTTGCTGGGTCCCGTATGGTTGGGACAGATCCTTTTACGAGGGTCAGTGTTGAGGCAAAGCCAGCTTTGTACTGACCCTCTTTACTGAAGCAGCCCGATGTGAAGTGGTTAGCACACACATAAAAGCTAAAGAGACCAGACCCAGACCGCCGTTGGGCTCCGTCCGACCGGAGGCAGCAGTGAAGACGCACCAGAGTGCGTGAGACAGAGGGAGGATTGTCTCCAGCTTCACCTGCACAGGGATTTATTCATGGAGCACCAGCCGGATCAACCAGGCGCCACAACCGGTAAGTTGGGCTGCACTCTCCGTGCACGCTGTGGGTCCGTGCACGCCGTCTGCCCGTGCTCTCTTACGTAACGAAAGGAGCTGAATCTGAACAGCCTGTAGGAGCACAGTTTTACCAGAGGGTGGGCTGCAGAGACCATGCAGGAGTCGCTTGTTTTCCTCATCCTGGGAGCTGACAGGCTCAGGGAGGACCAGTTTATAGGTGTAGAGACCAGAGAAAACATGTTTTTCATAATATGGCCCCTTTAAAGCGTCTGACTGGTCTGGATGGCTGAGACAAAAGTAGAATTGTTGACACATGCACGCTCATATTTGTGATGGCGTCCGATATAAAAGGGTCTATTTCAGTGAGAACATTCTGCAGGACGTGAACCAAAACGCAGGCTGCCTTCGTGGGCATTTGTTGAGATGGACACAGATAAACAACAGCTTAACATGAGTGGGAGAAGACTGACTTGCTTCTCTGAGCCAAAGAGGACTTACAGAATATCCTGAATAAAAGTAGTAGTATAAAGTAATTGGAGATAAACTGGAGAAGAAGGAATTCATGAACACAGCAGAGCAGGGCAGAATCAAACGCCCCTCAGCAAATGCATTTTTGATTCGGTTCACTTTAATTTGTGCACTGTTAAACTGAGTTGCATTATATAGAATATGAACTCTTTCTCTCCTTTATTTATTTGTTGAATATTAAGTCTTTATAGTATAAAAATGATAATAAAAAAATAAACAGACAAAGAAGGAGACATGATGGGCCCTAGTTTCGTAGACCAGGCGCAGTCAGCTTTCAGCGCACCTGCGCTGCGCCGACGGGGTGTGTCCGCCTGGACTTTGCAAGTTTCGTGCTCTCGCAGGCTCTCGCAGGCACACCTCCCGTCTCGCCCACCGGCGCAAGTGGGAAAGAGGGAGGAGAAGAAGGCGTGAGTGGGAGACGAGGAGGAGACGAGGCGTGGACTGGGATTAATACAGCCGATTCAGATCTTCACCAATCAAATGAGCTCCTCTCCTCTCCTTTAATGCGTTAGGGGAGGTTCAGTGTAAGTTCCGTCACTTGACAACCCGATGACAGAAGCAGTGCCGCCGCTCCCACCACGCGCATCACGCGCTGTGCGCGCGTATCATAATAATAACAATGCCGATATTATAAAAAACAGGAGAGAGAGAGGGAGATGTTTTGGTCCGAGAGGCTGAGTTTCCGTTACGCGTGCCATCCGCCTTTGATCTGACGTCAGATGTGATGGGACAATCTATATAGATATAAATTCACGTGTTGATTCAATTAGTTGCATTAAATAGTGTTTGTTGTGATTATGTATTGCATTTAAATGTGCCTGGAACTGTGGAAACCTGCCTGTGAGGTCTCGGTGACGTGTGCGCACTGCGCGCAGTCAGCCAAACTTCCACTCCGCCAGCTGTGATTCGCATTGAATGAATGGACTTTATTTACGCCTTGCGCCGAAAGTAGACCAGGTTGGAGCTGGCGAGCTTTCAGCGCAGTCTCGGCGAGGCTTTTTGCCACGAAACTTCCGCTACGCCAAGCTGAATCTGTGACGCCTCCCCCTGCTGCGCCGCCACACCCATCTTGGCGCAGGCGATCCACCAAACTGCCAAACTGACGGTGCGCAAGGCTGCGCGGGTCGAAACTTGCATTGCGCCGGCTCCGCCACCCTGCGCAGCCCTGCGCTGCGCCACGAAACTAGGGCCCGATATGTGCAAGTAAAGGCCAATACAAAGAAGGACATAATGTTAGTTTATTTAAAATAATTTTCATCTTTTTCCTTTACCGTTGTTCCCCCCCCCCGCCCCGTTTGGTTTACTTACTTTTGATATTGTTCTCATAATGGAATCCTGACCTTTTCTTATCATCAGTTTGATATTTTTGAGTGCAAATGAATATGTTTTTGTGATTCTTTTGTGTAAATGGAAATGAGCATCGACCATGACATGCTGAACACATAAACCTCCACTCAATAAAAAACACATTTGAATAACTACATGGACGAACATGCCATTCTAGAGACTTAAATAGTCTGGCAGTAATATAAAGAAAAATGTTATCAAAAATAATGTATTACATTTTTTACACTTGCTCATCCTTTGTATATTTCTTAAATAATAGTTGACATCTGAAGAGTCTCTTTTACTTCACAGCAAGTCGAAGAATAGTGAGAGTGGGGACGCCATATCTGATTACACTGAATGCTGGTTTTGGTTTCTAGAAACTGAGAGGAGCCTTGAAAACGTCTAGTGAAGGCTGTTTTTTCTTAAAGATGGAGAACCATCAGAGGCCTGAACTACTCAGCGAGTTCAACATACCCAGGGTATCTTTCAGTTATCCAGCTTATGTAACCCTCACAAAGGCAATCAGAGATAAACGGTCACACGAAGCTGGTTATCAACTCGTTAACTCAACCCAGGGTTTACCTGTCCAGCTTTGAGCGCGTGCACATGAAAGAGGCGGGGTTTGCAGCATTTGACCAATCGCAAACATGGATCAGTCTGCGGCGTATTTCACGTACGTGGAGCGAACCATAATCTTACAGAAATACTAAGTTAAACATATACAGGTAAAAAGCAAGTTTCATCTGTAACATGCAGGAAGGACAGCTGGCAAAAACTCACCGACTGTGTGAATGCGTAAGTTTATGGTGGTATAATATGACTGCCCCATCATAAGAGCACTACTAGATCTGATTGATTAAATTAACATGTTAACTGTGTTGAAAGCTTAGTGGTAGAGTTACCGCCCCATGTACCGAGGCTCCCTGCAGTGGGGTTCGAATCCACCCTGCGGTCCTCTTTTAAATCATGTAGCCCCCTAGAATCTGGATCTCTCATATAAAACATCGTCATCGGTCTGTTTACACCCTACTTCTTCTAAGAGACCCTCTCACGATCCACCGAGCTTCTTGTTTTTTTTATCCGCGCACCAAGAGAGCTGATTGGTCAGTCGGTGGTGTGTTTCTCCACGTTGATCTCTTATCAGGAACATGCTCTGGAGCAGGTTAGCTCCACAGCGTAAGTTACCATGGCGATCTACCCCGGTAAGAAGTGAACCAGCATCGTAGGACGGAAAACCCAGAGTTAACGCTTAAGTTACCTCGCCATGCACAAATCCTGCTTCGTCAATGTGGTCCATGTATGTGATCATTTGTGAATGAATTGTGGATGATGTGTTCAGACTCCTTAGTAAATGCAGACAGTGTGGAGAGACATGAAATTGTTATTGTCTGGTATTTCAGAAAAAATATCATATGTTTGTGCGTGTGTGTGTGTGTGTGAGAGAGAGAGAGAGAGAGAGAGAGAGAGAGAGAGAGAGAGTATCAATCAAACAAACTGTCCCTGCAACCCGTTTTCTCTTTAAGAACAGAGGCTAAGAAAATACGCAAGGGGGAGTTTCTTGCCACACACACACACACACACACACACACACACACACACACACACACACACAAAGTCTCTGGGGTCTTCCTTCAGCAACCTCTGACTCTAAAGCTCTTTTCATGGTGGTGAAGTCGAGAACGGCAGGGTGGAGGTTTGGTTCATCCTCCCGTGGAATTGGATTATTTCTGGATGAGGAGAAAAAAAAACCCTTCCTCCCTCCTTCCTCCCCCTCCTCCCCGCGGAGACGGACACATGCGGTTCATCATGCAGAAACACCCCCGCTCTGCTGGTGTGGGTGTGCAGGAGGGAAGATACCAGCGCTCCTCTGGTCTCTTCCAACAGCAGTCGGTTTTAAAAGTCCCAGATAGTGGAAAAAAAGCATACCTCTGAGTTGTTACCTTGTGTTCCAGCGTTTACACAGGCCCAGAATCCCTCCCCTACTTCCAGGCAGCTTCTCTGCCAGCATCATGAAATACACAAACACACAGAAAGTAGAGGCTTGCTGGAAAGCTTAAACATGATACAGGCTCCTCTGTCCATACTATAAGCTGGTGGTTCCAAAATGTCTGTGCTTGACATCTTAAAATACACAGCATTTCAAAATACATAGTCATGCAAACTTGCATCTGTGCTTTAGCTCTCACATAGACCAGGATGTATTAATCCACGTATAGCCTGAATTTAGACCATATTTTAGAATCATACGATATTGTTAAACATTAAAAATGCATAAGACAGGGCATCGGATAGCTCAGTCGGTAGAGTTGGCGCTAAGTCCTCACTGCACCAGCCCTTTCTGCATGTCGTCCCCCGCTCATGTCTCTAACAATGTCCTCTCTGAGTAAAAACAAAAACAAATGCATAACACATTGAGAATATGTTGAAACAACATCTAGGCTGAGACTAGACATTCACTTTTAATCCTGAAACTATAACTAGAAGTTACCAGACAATTAGATGTCTACATTTATTTAACATTAAATTGCTCACTGGGAAGCTTTTTCTGTACTTTGAGCTACATGCTAAGCTAAGACTGGGCTTCAGGGCCATAAATGGAACGGCACCCATCTACCTTCAAACACTGGTCAAACCTCATGCCCCGAAGTGAGCACTTGGCTCCTCTACTTCAGCTGGCTGGTTGGTACCACCATCGCTGAAATCAAACAAATGTCGCTCAGCAAAGTCATTTACATTTAGGTCATTTAGCAGACGCTTTTGTCCAAAGCGACTTACAATAAGTACATTTGTCAAAAGAAGGAAACAAAGAAACCACAACGTATCATTGCCGATAAAGTAAGAGCTAAAAATCGAACAAGTGTTAGGTCCTCATCTGAGTAAAGTAGTACCTTAAGAGCAACAGTGCTATGATCAGAGTGCTATAGGTAAGGGTGTTTTTTTTTTTGGGGGGGGGTGTTAGTGGGTCATGCTATGTAGTCGAGGTGAAGTCTGAACAGGTGAGTCTTGAGCCTTTTTCGGAAGATGGCAAATGACTCTGCTGTCCTGACATTAGTCGGGAGTTCGTTCCACCACTGAGGCGCCAGAACAGAGAAGAGTCTGGACTTTGCTGAGCGACATTTGTTTGATTTCAGCGATGGTGGTACCAGCCGGCCAGCTGAAGTAGAGGAGCGAAGTGCTCGCCTCGGGGCATGAGGTTTGACCAGTGTTTGAAGGTAGATGGGTGCCGTTCCGTTGATGGCCCTGAAGGCCAGTGCCATCGTCTTGAATTGGATGCATGCTGCAACAGGGAGCCAGTGGAGGTCACGGAGGAGGGGGGTCACATGGGAGAATTTGGGTAGATTGAAGATAAGGCATGCTGCAGCGTTCTGGATACGCTGCAATGGTTTAATCGCAGAGGCCCGGAGTCCGGCCAGGAGAGAGTTGCAGTAGTCAAGGCGGGAGATGACCAGTGCTTGGACCAGGAGTTGCGTTGCATCCTTTGTGAGGAAGGTCCGAATCCTGCGGATATTGTAGAGGGCAAATCTGCAGGATCGGGCCACAGCAGTGATGTTGGGGGTGCAGGATAGTTGGTCATCGAGGATTACACCCAGGTTCCTTGCAGTTGACGACGGCAATACTGTGATGCCCTCGACAGTGACCGACAGGTCCATGCGAGGGCAGTCTTTCCCTGGGATGAAGAGGAGTTCGGTTTTATTCAGGTTAAGCTTGAGGTGATGTGCAGTTGTCCAGACAGAGATGTCAGCCAAACAGTCCGAGATGCGAGTTGCAATGTGAGTGTCAGAGGTTGGGGGAAAAGAGAGGAACAGCTGGGTGTCATCTGCGTAGCAATGGTAGGAGAATCCATGCGATGTGATAACAGATCCTAGTGATCTGGTGTATAGTGAGAACAGAAGCGGTCCTAATACTGAGCCTTGAGGGACACCCGTGTCCAGAGAACAGGGTTTGGACGTGGAGCCATTCCATGTGACCTGAAAGGTGCGATTTGTCAGGTATTATGTGAATCAGGTTAGAGCAGAGTCAGTTATGCCAAGTTCAGCCAGAGTGGAGAGGAGGATTTGGTGGTTGACTGTGTCAAATGCAGCAGATAGGTCGAGGAGAATAAGAACGGAGGAGTGGGATGAGGCTCTGGCGTCTCGCAGGGACTCGGTCACTGTGAGGAGGGCCGTCTCAGTGGAGTGAGCAGTCCTGAATCCTGATTGATTAGGGTCTAGGAGGTTGTTCTGCGAGAGATAGGATGACAGTTGGTTGTAGGCGGCACGTTCCAAGGTTTTAGAGAGGAATGAAAGAAGAGATACAGGTCTGTAGCTTTGGATGTCAGTAGCGTCTAGGGTGGGTTTTTTAAGGAGAGGCTTCACGGTAGTTGTCTTAAAATCCGTTGGAATGACACCTGAGGTGAGGGAGGAGTTGATCAGGGTGGTGAGGAATGGCAAGATGTCGTGTGAGATGTCTTGGAGAAGAGAGGAGGGAATCGGGTCAAGGGAGCAGGTGGTGCCACGGTTAGATTTTGACGGTTGAGAACAAGTGCGTGAACGTCTTCAGAGGTGAGGGGGCTAAAGCTGGTTAGGCCATCAGAGTTGAGAGTTGGGGGAGATGTCTTCTGGGAGGGAATAGGCGTGAATGAGGAGCTGATGTCATTTACTTTCTTGGTAAAGTAAGTTGCAAAGTCATCGGGAGGAAGGGGGGAGGGGTAGGAGGGGTGAGGAGAACATGGAGAAGAGTTTCCTGGGGTTGGAGGCAGAAGAGTTGATCTTTGCCAGGTAGAAGGCAGATTTAGCTGCCGAAAAAGTTGAGGTGAAGTCAGAGAGGAGGTGGTGGTGGTGGTAGTGAGCAAGGTCCTCGTGCTGGCCCGATTTCTTCCATTTTCTCTCAGACGCTCACAACAATGATCTGTTGGTTCGCAGAGGTTCAGACAGCCAGGGAGGGGAGGGAGATGATTGCGCAGGTCGTGAGATTGGGGGACAGAGAGTGTCCAAAGAAGAGGAGAGTGAGGACATAAGGATGGAGGAGGCTTCCTCAGTAGGCATTAAGGAGAACTGTTCTGAGGATGGTAACGAGGAGATAACAGTTGAGGAGAGAGCGGAGGGAGTGAGGGATTTCAGGTTGCGGCGGCTGGTGACCGTTCGAGGCGTAGAGGGGAGGGATGTGGTGGGCTTCATGGGGAGGGAGAAAGTCACAAAGTGGTGATCGGACACGGTGAGCGGGGTAACAGAGAGTGCCGAGATGCCACAGGATCTTGTGAAGACAAGGTCAAGTTGGTTCCCGGCCCGGTGAGTTGGTGGAGAGGGGGAGAGTGTAAGGTCAAATGCGGAAAAGAAGTCAATGAATTCAGATGAATGCAGCTTTCCCGGGTGGATGTTGAAGTCACCGAGGACGACGAGTGGTGTGTCATCATCAGGGGAGCAGCTCAGGAGGGCATCCATCTCATCTAAAAAGTCACAGAGAGGACCGGGTGGGCGATAGATCACTATGATGTTGAGCTTGAAAGGAAGGGTGACAGAGATGGCGTGGAATTCAAGTGCAGATCGGGGTAGGTGGTCCAGAGGAAGGACCTGGTAGGACCATCTCGGTGAGATGAGGAGGCCAGTTCCTCCTCCTCGCCCTGTTCGTCTTGGGGAGTGTGAAAATGAGTAGGCAGTTGAAAGGGCAGCTGGAGTGGCAGTTTTTTCTGGGGTGATCCAGGTCTCCGTGAGGGCCAGGAAGTGAAGAGTCTGCAGGGAGGCATAGGCTGAAATGGTGTCTGCCTTCTTGACTGCAGACTGGCAGTTCCACAGCCCCCCTAGTAGTGCTGTGCGATATGGACAAAATGTTATATCCCGATATAGCTAATTTTATATTCCGATAACGATATATATCCCGATATAGTATTTTTTCTTAGAATTATATATATATATATATATATATATAAATAAATAAATCACATCTCAGCACTACTACGACCAGTGCCGTAAACAGGTGACGTAAAAATGCTACCACAACACAGTAGCGTTGCTGCAGTTACATTCACCTTCAGAACTTGTTTTGAACTCAAAATTTGGATATCCAACGGTCATTTCGACATTGAGTTGTGCTTTACACGGCGTATTAAATCACAACCGTAGTGTACGTTAACGACGCCCAATTTCCACTGCATGCGTCTCCGCTGCGGTGCGTCTCCGATCCGGCTTCGGTCCGCCGTCCGCCAATCCCCACAGGATGCGTTTGAGTCCGCCACGGCACCGTCCGTCATTCGCGATAAATACGTAATCGCGCGCTGCAGTTAAAGATATGTGTAAACACAGCAACCAAGCGATACAAAGGTCAGTGCTCCCAAGGAAGGAGTACAAGACTTTTTTTGACGTAGTCAAGTGGTTTTATTAACACAAGTGTTTTATTTTGAAAAGTTTTATTGTTGAGTATGTACCGAACTTCCTGTTTCGCTATATTTGCCCTGTGCTGAATTGCTGCGCCGTGGTCCGGCATCCGCCAGAAATAGAAGTCCGTATTTGTTGCGGAGAGCTGCGGACTGCCGGAGCTGAGACGCAGCGGACACGCAGCGCAGCGGACCTGGTGGGGATTGACCCATAGACTAAAGTGAAACGTATCTGCTCCGCTGGTGGAGACGCATGCAGTGGAAATGCATGTAGCAACAGTGCTAAACAAGTAGCCTACACGTTAAAATTACGATATAAACGACAGAGGGTTATATCCTACGGTAGACATTTTTATATCGTACTACGATATATATCGTAATATCGCACAGCTCTACCCCCTAGTACTTCAAGTTCCTTACCGGTGGAGAATGGTGGGTAGCAGAGATTGGATGGGTTACAGCCTCGAGTGAAGGGTCTCTGGTAAAATCTTCTCCAGTGTGATGTCCTGACTGGGATAAGACACATGGCTGCGAGGGGGGGTTGAGATATTATGCCTACCTCAATGGACTTCCTCGATGGACTCCTTTGTCTTTGTTCAGCTGTCTTCGTTCTGATGTCCTGACGCTGTAGTGACAGCCTTTTAAGTGCTCAGTTTACCTCATGCACTGACTGTGACCCCTCCCTCCAATCAACTCTATTGACTACAGCTGAGCTGGCTCAAACTAGCTGATTGCTCACTTAGCATAGACAGCTTTACAAGAATTTAAACAACAAGCTATCAACACAAGACTAAATGTTACAACTAGCTTTACTCACACAATGCCTAAACCCAAATCTACAATTAGTTTCTGACTTACCAACAAGAGACAAAGCAGCTTCCTTCCTTTCTCCAGACAAAGTCCACACTCTTCTCTGTTCTGGCGCCTCAGTGGTGGAAACGAACTCCCGACCGATGTCAGGACAGCAGAGTCATTTGCCATCTTCCGAAAAAGGCTCAAGACTCACCTGTTCAGACTTCACCTCGACTCTACATAGCATGACCCACTAACAACCCCCCCCCCAAAAAAAAACACCCTTACCTATAGCACTCTGATCATAGCACTGTTGCTCTTAAGGTACTACTTTACTCAGATGAGGACCTAACACTTGTTCTATTTTTAGCTCTTACTTTATCGGCAATGATACGTTGTGGTTTCTTTGTTTCCTTCTTTTGACAAATGTACTTATTGTAAGTCGCTTTGGACAAAAGCGTCTGTTAAATGACCTAAATGTAAATGTAAGACAATATGAACATGTTAATCAGTTGATGTTTACCATGGTCTCCATCTTAGCTTAGCATGTTAGCCTCCTTCCATGGACACATATGAAATTAATTCAAACTTAACCCACGACACAATATGTTTCCCATCAAATGTAGTCCACAATGCGTTTTCATTGTGTGAGAGGTGATTTTTAGGAGAGCAGCTGTGCGTCCAACAGCAGATGGATCATCTTGAGTGTACTGGGTGGATGATGGGATTTTTACTGGATACCTGGAAGTTTGACTTGCTCATGAACCCAGGAGGTCAAGAAAGTCATCAGGATTCACCCTATGACAACCATGAAAATGTAACATATTTCAAGACATTTCACTCAAAAGCTGAACCGTAAACCTCATGCTGGTGTTAGAATGAGTCCATGAGATCATCACTGATTTAACCTCTGACCATACATGTCTTTACAACAGTGGAACATCTATCAGCTGAAGAGCTAGATAGTCTTTCTTAGGAGAGGGGGGAGACCAAACCAGATGGAATTATGGACTAACTTGCAGCAGGTAGACACAAACAACTCCCCAGTGAGATGATCTTGTAGCTCTGTGAATGCTAAATTAAAAAAAGTATTTGTTTGTGCAACCGGAATTACACATTTTTCTACGTCAGGTAAAAATTCCCCACAGTGAGTTCATAAATAGGCATAAAAACTCTCCTCCTGTTGTGTACTCAGAGCATGTTGGGGTAAAATAATAACAAAAGTCAGACAAGTGTAAAATGTCACTGTACAGCTTTAATCTACGGCTGAAAATGATCCGAACAAATGTCAGCATCAGCTAACCTTCACGCTGAGGGGAGACTGCCATCTGATCAATTACATCCGCTGACCTTTCCCATCATTTGTTTAAAGGAGGATTGCATTTTATGAGCCCTAATTGCTCCACTTTCGCAGGCTGTCATTAACCAGAACATCCTCTTCACTTCCTTTTTGCCACAACTTGAAGCAGCAGGTGGAGTTGGACTCCAGTTGCAGTCAGTGCAGGCAATGGTGGAAAATCACTAAATAATGTGTGATTGATAGGCTGCTGGCAGTGGTGTCAATTCAGCCAAAGCTAAGGTTTGGCAAGGTTACTAGTCACATGACTTAACTGCAGTATCAATCAATATACATGCCCAGCAAATAATCATAACAAAAGTGACAAGTCTGCTATGTAGCTTATCTGTGTGGTTAGGAAAATTGTAATTGCAACAATATCACGTGAACATACCAGGTCAACTTAAAACTGTTAAAGTCCAAATGCAAAGAGGAGAGGGAGGGAGGGAGAAGAGGGTGCTGAGTGGCTAACAGCCTCGTTAATAGCCTGAATCCTGCCTTCACTACACTCTTAGAAATAAGGGTTCCAATAGGGTTCTTCTACACGGCCTGAGGTTCTACCTGGAACCATTTGCTTCTGAAAAACCCTTTCCCGAAGAAAGGGTTTTTCAAGGGTTCTTGGTAACACTAATGGTTCCAGTAAGAATAATTTTGATCGAGAGAACCCTTTAAAACCCCTTTCCTGAATAAAAGGTTTTTAAAGGGTTCTTGGTAATGCTAAGGGTTCCAGTAAGAACTATTTTGATCCAGAGAACCGTTTTTGGAAGAAAGAGTTCTTCAGGGATTGTTGGAAGCATGGATCCTGTGTCACCAGGGACATACTTCCTGATAACACTTACCAATAATGGTGCAAAATACAATTCCTTGTGACTACTGACACAAATACTTTTCACATCCATTTTTTTGTTTATTTCTTTTTTTCTTCTTCTCCAGATCCTGTTGCTCAAACTGTAACATAATTGCTAATCTTGGGATTTGAACACCTGCCACCCAGTCTAAAGTCACTGGCAGTAGTGACTGAGCTAACCAGCTAGCTGGGTGGAGTCATCAGGTCCACCATACTAGTCTATCACCTTACACATTCTGATCAAACATTAAACTGAAATGTTCTGTTACCAGTTTATTTTCACAACCATTAATTATAAGAAAGCAAGACCTTCATCAGCCAATCTTGTTGACCCAGGCAAAGATTAGCTGTGACAGGGATTTTAACCCCCACCCTCCAAATCTAAAGTCTGTACCATTACCCACTGAGCTATCCAGGAGAACTTGTAGAGCACTCACAAAACCAGGTTGACAGCTCCTTCATGTCAGTGGTCAGACAGAGGGAGCTGATCATGTGTCTGTTTAGCTCTGTCTGTATAATGTGTGACTTCTGCTTTTAGGTCACAGGTTCAATTCCCATGTTGACAGATATCATACCTTGCTAATTGCCCTTCCAGACAATTAGCTCAGTTGGCTAGGAGCTGGTTCTTGATGCCAGACAATGTGGGTTCAAACACTGCATGAAAAGTGGGATTTTCGTCAGTTAGCGGCCCTGTAAATTGCCGTGGAAGTTCAGGTTTACGACTGAAAACGGCAATTTGCAGGAAACACCGAAAACTGACGTAAATTGCCGGGAATTGACGTGGGCCTTGCTTGGCAGTTGTCCCCCCATGACCCCCCTCCCCGTAATCCTAGGGGAGGCTTTAACATGTAGCCTAAATGAAAATGCTGTGAGCTATACAAATGCAAATCAGGGTAGCAGGGGGAGTTTTCCCCCAGGTGACATTTTTCTGAAAGGTGTTAACTTAATTTCATCTTCATTCAAAGATATAACTTAATTTCATCTTCATTCAAAGATACACAAAACTATTTGCTTCAACAATTACTTTTAATTAGGCTTTGCCACAAAGGTAAAATGTACATTCATGCAAACAACATCACAGTCTCCTAGAGCTCAACCACTGTGCATAGTGGCATGACTACAGTGACCCTTTCTTTGGTCTTGCTTAAATGCACAGTGGATGTGTTAACCACACATCTCCCAGCAATGCGCTCAACAGGCAGAAATGATGCTGGGTATGACGTGTCTGTTCCCTGCAAGCTCCAAACTTCTATTGGCTTTCCATAAAAATGTCTGTCCGGATGGGGATGAAGCCAGGAAACTTGCGCAATAACATGTTTAAATGCAGTACCTTTTGACACAACATTAACAACTATAAACTGCTTTATAATGGCTGGTCGTAGTTCTGCTAGAGGGTCAAGGATGGGTTCATAGATCATAGATCTCGGCTGTGTTCGAAATGCCATACTAACGTCCTACTCGTACTTAATTGTGACGTAAATTTGAGTACGTAGTGCGTTCACATACAATAGTATGTGAATTTTTGCACGCGAGAAATGCCCGGATGTATACTGCATTGGCAAGAATTTCTGAGTACAGCGGACCTTGCTAAGATCTACTCAACTTCCCAAAATGCATTGCGGCTCGTCTGACTTCACAAGTTTTGGGTAATGGCGGACGACTGCGGTGATTCTGGCGAGGAGCCCAACACAAACCGCGTACACATGTAAGTATACTGTAACATGACTTTTATGTTTCCAGCTGACTTTTAAATCGTATTGATAATGAACGTTACTTTATTGTTGTTGGCATTGTACGTTAACATTACGAATCGAAGGTCCTGCTAGCCGGCTAGCCTACTGACGCTAAATTACCTTAGAGGTTAGCGAGCGTAACCGAAGCGGCAAATGTGCCGTTTTTACCGACGTTAACTAATAATATAGTGCTTATTTTAAACTGTGGTTATATATTTACTAACGGTGATTAATAACGCCGTGCACCGTTGTCCGTTAAAGGGACGGATGCAGACACCGGGCGCCTCATTCAGTGGGGGGAACGATGAGGAGACGTTCACCGGCAGGAGGAATGCTGCTCTGAGAGGCTTCACTTAAGAAAATGTGGTTTAAATGTTATAATTCTTATATCCAGGACTGCTGGAGACTCTCAGGATGTCCCAGGACTGCTGGAGACTCTCAGGATGATTGCGGTAAGAATATGTTCGGTGACTGCTAGCTAAGCTAAAATTAGCAAAGCAAGCCCAAGCTAAAAGTAGCTTAAAAGCTAATAGTCCAAGCTAAAAGTAGCATAGTAGCCTTGTAAAAGAACAAGAGAGAGGAACCAGTGTAACGTTAAGTTGCTTTGTTAAGTGTATGTTGTTGGTCTTTTACAGGAAGCAGTACGCCGTCTTCACAACTCGGAGACGAATTGTAGGCGCTACAAACCGGAGCAAGGGTACAATTTAAAGAATATGCTTTCATTCTGCTGTATAAGGAAATAGATGCGTTAACAGTAGATACCGATCTTAACTGTTCATTTGGTTTTCACGGACGAACCTCGCCTCATAACGAAGCTGTGACCTCTTACTTGCTCGGAGCTTTGTCCGCAAGTCCGGATTTCTATGACGCTGATAGTGACGCCATTGTGTGTAAGTAACTTTGACTGTTTTCTTCTTCCTTGTTTTAATTTTACTGTGACTTAAGTTTTCTTATTCATACCACTCATTTAATTGTTTTCCAGCTGCCTGTAAGACGTACTATGAAACGGTACGCAGGAGCTTCAGACACACACAGCCTGATCTCGCATCGCAGGCGGAAGCTGTGAAGAGGTCAGCTCGGAGTCGTTCCAGGAGAAAGAGGGTAAGACTTATTAGATTTATTAGATCCGTTTTTGGTCAATGTGACCAAACCTACCTAAACCTATTTTTCAGGTGCATTAATAGATGTGTTGTGTCCATGCGCAGTGCATCGCGCAGTACTGATTGTCTTTATTGATTGTTTTACAGCTGCTGGAAGTGAGACGGAGTGTGCTTGCTGGCGATGAGGTGGACCGTTGGAAGTGCGCCACCACAGACATGATGTCTGATGAGGAGGACGGCGTCGTTGGCGGGGTGTCTGGATGGATTGTGCGACCTCCATCCTCTCGTAGCCAGGAGCTCACCGAGCTCTGTGCGACTCTACAGTCGCGATTAGAGAAGAATCCCAAGTACAGGGCCACGCACCGCAGGCGGCTGTAAAATTGACCAAATTCGGACAGAATGTCGCCAGTTCATTTGTTTGTTGTGTGGGCAAATTTGTACAGTTGTGTGTTGTGTTGTCATAAAGCTCTTTCTTTACTTCCTCCTGGCAATTTTTCCTTTCCTCAATAAATTCATTCATATTTATATTTATAAATATATAAATAAATAAAAATATATGTGTGTATATATATGTATAAATATACATATATATATATATATATATATATAAACATATATGTATATATATATATATGTGTGTATATATATATATACATATATATATATATATAAATATACATATATATATATATATATATATATAAACATATATGTATATATATATGTGTGTATATATATATATATACATATATATATATATATATATATATGTGTGTATATATATATATATATATATATATATATATGTTTATATATATATATATGTTTATATATATATATATATATATATATATATATATATATATATAGTGATAGATCTGCTAACCAATCACTAGTGATTATTCTTGTTTAAAAGACCCAGTGTGACCAATAGTAACACATCTGCCAACGGGGGTGGGGTTTACATTTATAATGACTCATCAGGTTGACCAATAGTGATAGATCTGCCAACGTGGGTTGGCTTTACATTTATAACGACCAGATCTGCCAACCAATCACGAGCGATTATACTTGTTTAAAACTAGTGGTTTCATCCAATCCTGAGTGAGGATATTCAAGCCATCTCTGGCCAGGCGCGGTTTCGCTGCTATTCATATGCTAATTAGAGCCTTCGCTGTGGTTCGTTTCCGACAATTTTCGGCACAGACAAACGCGGCGTTCGCAGCCTGTAAATTGTCGTTAACTCCCGAAAATTAGGGAGATTTTCGGGCGTTTACAGGGACGAAAATCCGACTTTTCATGCAGTGAAACCCCAGCAAGGGTGATAATGGTAATACATCAAAATGCCTTCTAGTCTTTGTGAAACAAATGTACAAAATTTTAGAGTCATGGTAGATGATGTTTGACAAAAACATATCAGAATTTTTATCCCAAAAACTTTTTTCTTTTTTTTTACAGTGGTTTCAAATCTGCCTGCTTCAATGGCTTACTCAATTTGTGAAGCCACAGTTGAGTTGCCATTTGCCAATTAGCTCAGTGTGATAGACAATGGTCTTTGGTTACAGAAATTGTAACCAAAGTATAATTGTGTTTATTTTTTAAAGTTTAGTCACACTACTCCCTTCTTCAGGAGGAAATTGACACACAGCAAAGAAGCAGCCAGGGGAATGAATTCTGGGTCGCTACAGCAAGGATATAACCCCTCTTTCTGGGGCATCTAAGTGAGCTATACTACTCACAGGACAAAGGCTTTTGAAAGTTTGTTACAAGTCACGTGATCTAGAGATACAGTTTGAAGTTTCGAGTTCAAGGCCTGGTTGATGCAGAGTGACCATGTTAATGCGTACTGAGGTGATGTGTGGATTAGTGACAGACAATTTGAAAAATATTAAACACTTATTTTACAGACAATTTTACTCATGTATTTGTCTCCTCCTCATACTTTTCCATGATCGGCCTCATCCCATGGCTGCTGTACCCTGCTGACTGGCTTAGTCAAGTTGTGAAGCTGCACAAAAGTTCAGTGATAAAGAAAGGTCTTTGATGTCAGAGGCTAAGCCTTAACTGATGAAAAAATCATATTGTAACACTGACTTTGGGGCTACCGCATCAGGGTTTGTTGATGCTGGGAACTGAACCTTGATCTCCCAGGGGAAAGGGCGAGGTTTGCTATGTTGGGCCTAGGAGCTGGCCCCACGGTGGCTGTCATGTGTGAGTTAAGAGCTGGTTGCCCCATGGATTGCACCATATGGTCTGGTCTTCCCCCTCTACAAACCAGAGTACCCCTCTAACTAGTAGTTCCATCAAACTCGCTAAGCGCAAAGCCGGGCTAATTTCGATAAGCCTCACTACCTTTAGCGAGAGTTGCGTTCCATCAACGTGACTTGAGGCACTCTCCGCTAAGAAACCATGGGAATTTATCCGACCAAACTAGCCTGCTCCGGGGCAGGCTAACCATCAGGCTTACTTTAGCGGGGGTTTCAGAGAAGGCCGTCTGTCGGAAACAACTGTACCAGCAGAAGGTTCCGCCAAGCCTAGTCCTCGTGATTTCATCACGTGAAAGACCAAAAATTACCAAAATTACATATATGAAGTACAAACAGACTATATTTTCATCAAGCGTCTAAGAATACATGCTTGCAATTAAAAAAATATGAATAAATCGTTTATTTTGTTTAAGACCGACTGGCCATATCTTCATCTAAAGCCCCCAGTTGGGTGAGTGGTGATGCTCCTGCCCTCGAATGTGGGAATCCCAGGTTCACATCCCGGCGAGCACATCTCATGTGGTTTTTTTTTGTGCTTGTATAATTGTCTTTAGATCAGATAATTAATAATAATAATAATAATAATAATAATAATAAATTTTATTTATAAGCGCTTTACCAAAAGCTCAAAGACACTTTACATACAATAAATGCAGTTAAGAACACAAGACATTCAATTAAAAGCAGCAAAGACAGTATAAAACATAGAAAACAATATAGAACACACACAGAAATTATGTATTAAAAGCTGATTTAAAAAGGTGTGTTTTTAACATGGTCTTGAATGTTGGGAGGTGAGTGCAGGTGCGGATGGGTTTGGGGAGTGAGTTCCAGAGGGAGGGGGCAGTGATGGAGAAGGCTCTGTCCCCCCAGGTTCGGTGCTTGGTCCGTGTGGGTGGTGACAGGATGTTTCCTTGGGATGAGCGGAGGTCGCGGGAGGGGGTGTGGTGATGGAGCAGGTCTGTGAGGTAGGGGGGGGGCCAGGTTATTAAGTGCTTTGTGTGTGAGGAGGATGATTTTGAACTGTATGCGGTGAGTGATGGGCAGCCAGTGCAGGTCACGGAGGACGGGGGTGATGTGATCTCTGGAGCGGGTGTGGGTGAGCAGGCGTGCGGCTGAGCTCTGGATGTATTGCAGTTTATTGAGGAGTTTGGATGGTGAACCATAGAGGATGCTGTTGCAATAGTCCAGTCTGGATGTGATGAATGCATGGATGAGGGTTTCTGTAGCAGAGAAGGTGAGTGAGGGGCGGAGACGGGCAATGTTCTTGAGGTGGAAGAAGGCGGTCCTGGTGATGTGGTTGATGTGGAGGTCAAACCTTAGCTTACTGTCGAAGATGATTCCTAGGTTGCGGGTGTGGGATGAGGGGGACAAAGTGCAGTTATCAAAGGTGAGGGAGAAGTTGTGGCTGGCTTTAGTGCGGGATGTGGGGTCAATGATGATTATGTCCGATTTGTCACTGTTCAGTTGAAGATAGTTTGTTTGCATCCAAGATTTAATTTCTGTGAGACAGTTGCTGAGGGTGGAGTGGGTGTTGTTGGTGATGGCTTTGGTGGAGATGTACAGTTGGATATCGTCGGCGTAACAGTGAAAATGGAGTCCATGTTGACGGATGATCTGGCCAAGGGGGAGGATGTAGAGGATGAAGAGGAGGGGACCAAGCACCGACCCCTGGGGGACACCTTGTGACAGGGGAGCGGTGGTGGAGGTGCAGTTGTTGATGCTGATGAACTGTTGTCGGTTGGTGAGGTAGGAGTGAAACCAGGAGAGTGCTGTGCCAGTGATGTGGAGAGAGGATTCCAGACGGGAGAGCAGGATGGAGTGGTTGATGGTGTCGAAGGCTGCTGTGAGGTCGAGGAGGATGAGGATGGTGAGGTGTCCGGAGTCTGAGGAGAGGAGGAGATCGTTGGTGACTTTCAGGAGGGCTGTCTCGGTGCTGTGTTTTGTGCGGAAACCAGATTGGAATGATTCAAACAGGTTATTGCAGGTGAGGTGGGTTGTGAGTTGTGAGGCGACAGCACGTTCCAGGATTTTTGACAGGAAGGGGAGATTGGAGATGGGGCGGAAGTTATTTGGGTTGTCAGGGTCCAGACCGGGTTTTTTGATGATGGGAGTGATGGCAGCCAGTTTGAGGGTTTGGGGGACAGAACCAGAGCAGAGGGAGGCGTTAATGAAGTCAATGATGAGTGGGGAGATGACAGGGAGGCAGTCCTTGATGAGTTTGGAGGGTATGGGGTCCAGGTTGCAGGTGGAGGTTTTTATTCCGGTCATGATGGTTGTGAGTTGTGCTGGTGATACTGGAGAGAAGTGGGTCAGGTACTGGATAGTGGTGGCTGGGGAGGCAGGGAGGGAGGCAGGCGGGGAGATGGGAGGGATCCTGGAGGTGTTGAGGTTACTGTAAATGGTGCTGATTTTTGTTTGGAAGAATGATAGGAATGATTGGCACTTTTCAGTAGTGAATGATGAGGAGGTGTTGTCGTGAGGTTTGAGAAGGGAGTTGATGGTGGAGAACAGAGCCTTGGGGTTGTTGGAGCCAGAGTGGATGAGGTGGGAGTAGTGGGTGGTCCGGGCAGCGTTGAGTGCTTCTTTGTACTGTTGTAGGTGGTCGGTGTAGGCGAGAAGGTGAACTGTTAATCCGGTTTTCTTGCAGAGTCTTTCAAGTTGTCTTTTCCGGGTCTTCATTTGGCGGAGTGTGGGGTGAACCAGGGGGCAGAGTGAGTGAAAGAAACTGTTTTTGTTTTGGTGGGGGCAAGCTGATCCAAGCAGGAGGAGAGTGTGCAGTTGTAGTAGTTAACCAGGTCAGTGGGGTCATCAGATCGTGGGCGGGGTGAAGCAGACAGACAATGGATGAGTGAGGTTGAGAGAGCAGGGGGAGAGATGGATTTAAGATTTCTGAAGGTTATGGTCTGGTTTTGTTTTGTGGTGGGGATGGGGATGTCTATGTCCATGGTGATAGCCAGGTGGTCAGAGATATGCAGGTTGTGGCTGGTTAACTGTTGGATGTTGAGATTGGTGGAGCAGACCAAGTCCAGAATGTGACCACGGCTGTGTGTTGGGAAGTTGATATGTTGGGTGAAGTTGAGACAATTTAACAGTTCCAGGAATTCTGTGGCCAGTTTATTGTCTGTGCTGTCAATATGTAGATTAAAATCACCTAGGAGGAGAACAGATGGCGAGATGGCAGATAGCTGGGTTAGAAGGTCAGCAAGATCAGAAAGGAAGGAGGGATGTGGTTTGGGGGGGCGATATATGATGGCTGTGACCAGAGGACAGGGACCAGAGAGTTTGTAGGTGAGGTGTTCAAATGAGGGGGCAGGAGGAATGGAGATGGTGGTTGTCTTGATGTTGTTTCTGTAGATGGCAGCAATGCCACCTCCCCGGCCCTCTGTGCGGGGTTTGTCCATGTAGGTGTATCCTGTGGGGGTGGCTTGGTTTAATGAAAAATAGTCCAGGGGTTTTTGCCAGGTTTCAGTGAGACAGAGAAAATCCAGGTTATTGTCTGTTATGTATTCACTGAGGATGAGGCTTTTGTTGTTGAGGGAGCGGGTGTTAAATAAGGCTACTTTGAGGTGATGTTGCACTCTGCAGGGTCATATCAAGCTCTTCTGAAGTCAAGGAAGAGCTGCCCTCCAAAGTATCCTCCTCCTCTACCGGGTCCAGGCGAGCTCTCTTTGATGGTCTCCTTATTGGAGTGGTTGTGAAAGCGGTCTGGAACCATGGCTGTGCCAACACCAAAGCCCTTGCAGGACACAGTAGCTGTAACAGAGTTGTATGGAGGAATGAAACCCATGATATCACATAATAGAAATACACATCTGCATGACTACTAGTAGTTGCTGTTAAACCTGATCTCAAGTAGGCTACATGTCAGGCTACACACCTTTAGTTGGGTAAGGAGCCTGTAGTCCTCCTAGACAGGTGACTGCCAACAGTAGCTGTGGTGGGTCGCTGTGGGACACTGATGTGAGCTGCTGCTCTGTAAGCAGACAGACAGTCAGACAGACAGTCAGAGTTTACCACTACATCTGAAGTGTGGAACACATTACTATTTCACTATAACTGATGTTGTGACGCACCAATAGCTCGTAAAATCCCTTCGTTAGCGATGCAAAAACAAACGTTTGGTGACGTCGTCTTTGCATCGGCGTGTATAAACAAACAGATCAGCTGCTCTCGCTGCCGCATTCAAGCTACAAAACGTTCCCAAGCAAACTGATGTCTAGCGTTATTTTACAGGTTTGGGCCCCCGCAGTACTACGTATCGTTAATGGTCCTCAATATCAATACAATGGAAGCTTTTAACGCAACACGCCAATGCTAACTTTAGCGCAACACGCCAATGCTAACACACCAATGCTAAGAAAGAAACGGTAAACTGTAACACGACATATTACATAATATTTAGTAACTTACCGCTTCAGTGTCTGTGGTTGGCTCTCGGACTGTCGGTACTGATCCAAACTTTGGCCCCAGGTTAGAGGAATATCCTGAGCTGTAGCGACCCATGTTGTCAAAGCTCCTGTCGGTGAAGTGCGTCGCACACACAAACACACATTTACGGACGCATGTGCGCACATTTCCACCGTAGATGCTCCGACGATGCCAGTAAATATCAGCAATTGGACTGCCAACTCGCTTTCCGTTGATTTTGGCATTTTGGTTAACTGGTTTGTGTACATCACACTGACAGCCAACAGGTATGGGGATTATGTGGGCGGGACCACACAGGTGGAGCGATTCTAATGAGCCGAGATGACCCATATAAGGCACAGGAAAATTCGGTGCTGACGTCATTTAGTGGACATTCTGCAAACCGTTCGTTTATCGGGAGGATTTCTTTCAAACTGAGAAAGTGAAACAGGGAGATGGTGGTCTTTTCTGATACTGTGGGGACTTATTGACACCCCAGGGACCCATTTTAGGGTTGAAAAACAAGGAAAAGTCGATTTTTCATAATAGGGCCCCTTTAATGGAATGGGTTTAGCCGCAAGTGGAAGTTGGCGTTAGTTCTAACCAGGCTTAACCAGGTAAGCGCCGCTTTAATTAGCGAGTTTGGTGGAATACCCCTCAGGTGTGACATACCAATAGTGATTAATGTGAACAGAACAGAACAGAACAAAGAAGAACAGAAGAGAGAGAGAACAGAAGAAAATTCAGAGAATCAAGGTGAGCTAAATATAATATCTTATTTCAGCATGCTTGACCCTAGCTGAGGACTTTTATGGTGAAAGGTGGACTAAGCATTTGTTTCTTGTTATGTTTTGTTCGTTTGCTTGTTTGTTTGTTTTCTTGTAGAAATGACTTACACAGCTTGGACGAAAGCCGAAGTGTGCCATTGGCTTGAAAAAGAGGGTTTTGCTGAGATTTCCATTATTGTTACAATACGTAACATTTTGAGTACTTGTTACATAACACTGAAAAGTATTTTAACATTATTTAAATCAATGTTAAAACTTTGTGGGGTTCCCTCACTTTCTCGTGATTCTGTTCCACTGTCACAGTTACTATGTACAGTATGTACTCTGATTCCTTTCATTGGACCATGCATTATTTTATTGTTTGTAGATAGCTTACAATAAGGCACAGTAAGTGCACCTTGGATTGATGGAACTAAAACTTTTTTTTGTCTCCCCTTTCTGCCATGTCACTGTTGCTGGAGATTACATAAATTCATCGACTGAGGACAGCATGATGTGTCTGGCCTGTCATGTTGCTGATTCCACTGGACCTATGCTGACTTTTGACCTGTTCTCCCTTGGGACCTACACAGCCTGTTCTGTTCTGTTGGACTATTTTTAAATAAATGTTTTTCTCATTAAAATGTTTTGAATGTTTGTTCAATGTCAACATGATAAATGACCACAATATAATATGAACTAAACTGATCTGTAGAATACAATATGGTTCTTTATAGAACCCTCAGAGGACAAGACGGTTATTTGTGAAAACCTTTGAAAGGGTTCTTGGTGGAACTCCTTATGTAGGTTCTAGATGAAACCCTTGAAAAACGAAAGGGTTCATAGTGGAATTCCCTGTGTGGGTTCTAGATGAAACCTTTGAAATATGAAAGGGTTCTTAGTGGAACTCCTTGTGTGGGTTCTTGATGAAATCCTTGAAATATGAAAGGGTTCTTAGTGGAACTCCCTGTGTGGGTTCTAGATAACCCTCGAAAAACGAAAGGGTTCTTAGTGAAACTCCCTGTGTAGGTTCTAGACATAACCCTTGAAAAACTAAAGGGTTCTTAGTGGAACTCCCTTTGTGGGTTCTAGATAAAACCCTTGAAAAACGAAAGGGTTCTTAGTAGAACTCCCTGTGTGGGTTCTAGACGTAACCCTTGAAAAATGAAAGGGTTCTTAGTGGAACTCCCTGCGTGGGTTCTTTGTAGAACCTCTAATGAGGGGTTCTGGGTGTAACTCCCTGTTTTGGTTCTAGATGAAACCCTTGGAAAATGAAAGGGTTCTTGGTTGAACCCCCAGTATGGGTTCTTTATAGAACCTCTCATGGGGGGTTCTGGGTGGAACCTTAAACACAGTTCTAGGTATAACCCTTTATGTGGGGTTCTTGGTAGAACCTTCCAAAAGGGTTCCAGGTGGAACCTTTATAAAAGGTTCTACCTGGAGCCAAAAAGGGTTCTCCTATGAAGACAAGCCGAAGAACCTTATATGGTTCTACTTAGCACTTTTATTTCTAAGAGTGTACCTGGACCTCCTCCCTCCGCTGCTGGGGCAACATTGGACCCATCACCTGCCTTTTTTTTTTTTGATAAAAAAGATTCTAAAGTTATCTGCTTCCTTTTCATTTTAGTTAATTAGCTTAGCAAAACAAAAACGCGATAGCAATAATGACCCAGCTCTGACAGGTCTCGTCAGGGGGGGCTGGGAGATACCACATTTCAAGATATGTGTTGGGAAAGATAATATCTAGAGAAATCGATTGTGTTGTTCTAATTTTCACTTGTAGTTAATTTATATGTATTAAATAATAAAATAATCAATACAAATTGACACACAGTAATTCCATAAATGTATAAAAAAACCTGAATATTTACATTTTCCCCTGGAGCCAAGGTGTGGCAGCTGCCATACCTTGCCATACCCAATTGACGCCCCTGGCTGCTGGTGTTACTGTGAAGCTCGCCAGAGGACCTCTGTGGTTTGGTTTTTGTGTTTCCTGATGTTACTTTTGAAAACCCACACACACACACACACACACACACTGTATGTGTTTTCGGGGTCTGCATTGAACAAATTGACATGTTGAAATGAAGGAATGTTAGTCCCAGAGATACAATTTTGCCAAATTCAGGGAGTTAATGTCTCTCTTTTTAGCTGCATTCCAGCATCTAAGACAACTCTTCCTGTCCCAGTGGGGGATGCCAGCTACAAGCTCAATACAAGAAGTCGTATTTGTCAGTTATTGGCCCAGACGGAGCGGGGGGACATGTTTACTGTTGGCTGGTTTTTCCTTTTACTCTTTTCATCAAGCTTCACTACTCCAGCTCATCCAGCTTCACTCAGATATCTCTAAAATAATTTCTGTCTTATGGCATTAAATTTGCATGCCCACCAAGTCCATCTGCATGACGCTGGCATGTTGCTGCATGGTAGGCCTACAGTATGTATGCTGGCGAGGACGGGGGTTCTTTCCTTTGAACGTAAAGGCAGAAACTTCACAGCTGCATTTCTGTCTCATAGAGGAAATAAAAATAATTAGCGGAGAAACGTGTGACTGTTCAGAGCAAAAAAATAAACAGTTCTGAAGAAGGAAAGAAAGATTGAAGGAATGATGAAAGAAAGTAAAGAAGAGGGGAGCAAATAATGAGAATATGATGGTGTTACAGCTGCCGTTGTCACCTGTCCACAGGCCTAATTATTTTGGGACTAGTTACTCAGATGCAAAGTATCACGTGTGTTAGTAGGCGAATTCGACTTGATGTAATCGCCTGCAGCGCGCTACCTAACGTGATGTGTTGTGGGTTGAAAGCGATGCATGAAAGCTAGAATTGTGTCCGACTTAGCAGCCGACTGCAAAGATGTCACAGGGTCGCGACCATATCACGTGACCCAAAACATCGCGGGAACAAGTTTTTAAGAGGCGCTTCTTGCAGCGCTTGGCAGCGCGGTCTACGACGGCTGCAACCGGCTTGTCCACACCTCCGCTACAGCGGAATGGTTCTCATTGGTTAAAAGTTCAATGACGTGTGTTCAGGTCCACACTCGGCGGCCACCTTGTGGTGAAATGATTTGCCTTTTCATTTTGGTCGCTTTGATCTCATGGCTTGATCTAAAGTTCTGTGCATTGTGCTGTGAGTAGGCCTATTTATAAGATGTGAGGTCTGGTTAATACAAACATAGAATGATAATACAAATATACTGAAAAAAAAAGAATGCCTTCCACATGTTGCCTTGCATGTGTGTGTATGTATGTATTTATGTATATACTGTATGTGTGTGTGTGTGTGTGTTTGTGTGTATATATATATATATATATAACATATCTCTTTGGTTTGCTGCTGTGTTCTATCGCTTGAGCACTATAGTCACATTGACTTTGTTGTCCGACTTGACGGCGTTTGGCTGCCGTCTCTTTTAGAGCCCGCCCCCTCAGACACCTGCAGCTCTCGTCGGCGTGATAAGTCAAGTCAAGTCAAGCCAAGACCATCCTGAACAAGCCTACTGTGTAATGTGTGGTCTCCAGTTGGTGATTGGTCCTGTGGGCCCGGTCCCTCCCACTTCCTGTTCACATCTCCAAGGATCCTGATTGGAGCGGCACCCAGCAGTAGCTCCAATTCCGAGGGAGCAATCAAGCCCACCTGAGGATAAATGCCATGGGAAATTACCACTCATGGTCGGCTGTGATTGTGCTTGATCAGCCCTCTGTCATGCTCTGTGTATCAGAAACCTTTGTTGTGTGCTCTATGCTTAGTATTGTAATAGTAGTGTAAAGATTGCTTTGTATTTGTAGTCGCCACTGATGCAAAACTCTGAGGAGTCCTTTTTCAATTTGTTTATTTGTTTTAGTAGCTCCCACTGGCCATTTTGCCTCATTTGTAGTTGGTTAACCTCTCTTTATTACACGATCTTGAAACTCTCTGTTAATAAACCAACTTCCGATACCAAAAACAACTAGTGTTATGTTACTTCCCTTTTCCCCTCACGAGCCGGGTCGTAACAGATGGGGATCAAAGTGAATTACAGTATAAAGTAATGCCTATTCACCGTACACAACTTTAGCCCTGGTTTTCAACTCGCCATCAGTTTTTGGAATTACAATAGCTGCACATCAGAGGCAAACCGGTGATGACTCTGCACTTGCTAATCAGTCTAATCCTACAGTCTATGTCTGAAGTATTCAAGGTAGCAATCTAGCAGGCTAAATATATGGTTGTTCACCGTTGGTCAGTCGAGTGACATTGTGACGGGTTTTTTTTAAAGTGCGACTGGTTCGGTTAATGCTGGGGTGCCAGTCAGGTGTCTGTGTCCTGACAAAGAGTCTGTGTAACACTAGAATTAACCCCCACAAAGGATATGTACCTAACAATACTTTATAATAAGCACATTTATTATAAAGTAAGTGTTTAAAACACATTTAAGCAAACTGTATCCAGCACAAAGAACAAAGAAACAGAATACAACCAAGGCTTTTTCGTTTTCTTTTCAAAGTGTATTTAAGTTGTTCTTTAATGAGTCCTTGTCTCAGTTCCTTTAAACAAAAAATCAGATATTGAGAAAAACAAAAAGAAGTAACAAGAAAACCCCAAAATAGCCAGGGAATAGGGAAAAAACAAAAGTAATCCAACAAAACACGATCGGTTAGTACTCACACATGCCAGGGGGGGAGCCGGTCAAATGTACCAGTCGGAGTCAGTAGTCAGTCAAACAGTCAGAGCTCGTAGAAGACTGACGATCGCAGGATCCCAGGCGGGCAAATGTGGCGGACGAGCGGGTTTACTGACGATCACAGGATCCCAGGCGGCCAAACGTGGCGGATAAGCGGCTTTAACTACCTCTCCTTACTTTTTCTCCACTAAGCCGTTTCTGCAACTCGAATCACGCACACTAAATGTGGGACACACAACTCTGCTTCCTTTTGCTGCTCCTGCTACTGGCGCCGCCATGACAGTTGTGACGTATCCTTTTTAATCCTGGTGGTCACGTGAATGGGGCATGACATCATTAAAAGGAAAACGAAGAAGAATGGGACAGATCTCGGTCCGTTGCAACGTGGACCTACGATGTTGCCAAGGGGCTCATGAAGCTGCTAACACGGTCGTCTGAGGGAGTCAGAGTGACTAGAGACAGTCACATTGAAGACCCGACTTGGATACACGGACATCACTGCAGCAGTGTTAGTAATGTGAAATGCAAGGCTGGATAAGTCAACACGTAGAGAACACACAGAATACGGTGGGTCTAAAGCTAAGGGGTTCACCGTTTATCAGAGCTAGCTAGCACGCATGTAGCCATCATCTAAACAAACTTCACCCCTAATAGACAAAACAACTCTAAGCGAAGCATCAAGAACTTTGTCAACATCTTTAGGTAATAAATTGGCTCGTTGGAAAATGTGTTGTTGTCGATAACTGGGCTGTTTACTGTGATAACAGTCTTGGTTTGATTAAAATATCAGTTTAACTTACAGCGGTGCTAACGCTAATTATTACCAACAGTGTTGCCCTGGTGACTGACTGACAGGCTGCAGGTTGTTGAGACGGTTTGAGTTACTACTTCTGTTAATAATATGTTTGTCAATATTCCACAATCTGCCGTAACACTGGGTTGGAACAGCACAGCAGTGTGACAACTTTGAAATATGTGAAGTGCTTACTTGGATTCAGAGAACAAATAGGCATGAAGAATAGGCATGAAGAAGACGGGAACACAAGGACGTCTAGCAGTGTATGGCATTGCTCTCTTGGTAGGTCAGATTTGGCGAGTTGAGTTCCTTCAGAGAACACAAGGACAACGTACACTCGGTGTGCATAGGACAGCAGCGTTCCTACTGGTTTAACTTCAATATGCGGTCAATGATATCAAGTCACAGGTCCACTGAACTACCTCTAGTTTCCTCTGTTTTGATCATGACAACACATTCTCACTGCAAAATGTATTTCCATTACAAAAAAAATTGAATATCATACAATACACTGCATCATTCCAAAATGTTTTGTAATTTTTGCCTCACCGGCAGTGTTGTAAAGTCCAATAAAAAAAAAAAGTTTACGGCTGTTGACCAGGCAGCAGGAAGCTATATGAAGCTACCCACGTGACAGGTTGGAATTCTAAATGACAGATCAAATCTCCAAGTATCTGCTATTTTTGATAAATGAGCTGACAGATTCAACTACAGCTACAACTCGACCCGGCAGCCTGCATAAAATGTGTAGAGCGCAAAAAATGGCACAGCATTTCCACTTGGCTAAATTTCAAACTGGATGTTTCACAAGGACGGACAAGATGTTGGATGGATAAAAGGCTAAAAAACCGAGGGGAATAATAAAGTAAAAAAGGTTGAAGATGGAAAGAATACTGGATAGAAGAGTGAACCAAGAATGAACACAGTAGGGGGAGGAAGTACAAAGAAATAAACCATCAAAAAATCAAGAAAGAATTGTACATGGCATACATGCAGGGCTTGAACTCAACATGAAAAATCACCCAGCATTCATCGGGACATCAACATTGTGTCCCAGAGCCTCAGTGCTGCATTAACAGGAGATGGATAGAGATGTAGAGTCCTGGTGTACACAGCCGTGTGCTCTTTGCTCTTCAAGCCACCATCCATCATGATTCTGAACTCATATGCCGCTGCATGCATGTACACACATCCATCAGGAACGCACTCCCGAAGACTCTAAGCAGGAAATCAGTTATCGTCCACATCAAACAACTCAGTGCTGCAGCTCAGAAGAAGAAAAATGAACAAATATATGAATATTTAAAGGACTCACTTACTGATGGATATCGGTTTGACATCATCTTAACAAGGACATAAAGTTTCCTTTAAAGGGCCGCATGCTCGATCATCAAAGTAAACAATAACTAATAGGGCTAACAGTTAAGCTAACACATACGGGGTTAGGAATTAAACTGACACATCATAATTTCCACACACATTAAACATTAAATCTTTAAACTATTAATAATACAATAATGACATTTTTTAGCCTTACCCACCCGATGGTTTGTTACTCCAAACCATCTAAACAAAACAAAAATTAAATATGTGGCAAGTGATTGGATGAACCATCTCTCAATCAAACTCCTAGGCCAGTTGAGAGAAGAAAGAAAACACATTTTTGTTGGAGAAATGCCTTCAGTGTCATTCTCTCTCTTCTTTCAGTGAAGGCATACGCTCCAACTCTGATATAACTGATCTTCAGGAGATGCCATTGTTGAAACTTTTTTTCACAGACCAACAGCCTCCGGTCCCCTCCGTTGGCTTCACATGACTGAAATTGAACCAAAAGTGCAACAAAAATGACTTGGTTCTAACAGAACATCAGTCTCCTGGTGAAAGGCTTGTGTTTGTTGACCTGTCCACCACCCAAACCTCCTCCCTATGCGGACTTCAACTACCTTGTTTGAAACTTTTTTCTCATGTATCAAGAGCAAACGTAATGCACCACTCAGTACATTTCCCCTGAAAAGTCATTCCCAATGCAGTTTCATTGTGTGGGAATGTCTTTCTTTGGAGACCCAGCTGTGCCGAGACGGATTTTCCGGTGACGGTGATCTTGCAATTCTTGTCGGATGTTGTGACATGGCGAGAATCCAGCTGCCGTGTCAAGTAAGGTGATTGTGTGAGCATGATGATAAACTCCAAGGTGATACAGAAAATAAAATAACTTAAGATGGATAGCTCTATCATGGCCATAGTCAGCTATGAGGTCACAGAGGCCCGGACCTCGGTAATTATTTCTTAACAAACACACCGACTCTGTCACCGTCTGCATCTGAATGATGTGAAACTTAAAACTGACAGCTATCAATAAGACAGGAGAGGCTAAATGCCCTTGTCGGGCTGACATACCCAGAATGCCTTTTGTGAAGACTTGCCCTGCCTGTGATTGAATTTAAAGTATAAGTTATTGCTGAGGTGAGAAGAGGAGGTAGAGTTTCTCCGGTGTTCTGTGTGCTGTCTATACACACACAACCTCAACCTGTCTGCTACCTAATTACGTTCCCAAAAATTAAAGTGCATTCTTAATTACATTGCAATGCAACAATAGTAGTTGTTGTTGGGTTTGTTATGTTATTTGAGTTACAGATGTAATTAAAATGAGTCAAAATTGACTTTATGTTTTACATGGGACATGACTAGTGGCCTTCTGGGTGAAAGTCTTGTATTTGTTTGACCCATCCACCCAAGCCCACTTCCTCCCTAGAATTCAGCACTTTGTTTAGAAGCATATTAGTGAAATGCCAAAAACCAACATAAATGCATTTCCCTTCACACGGAATTGACACTGCAATTGTAATTCTGAACCAAATTTTTTGGGAGACCAAGCTGCAAAAACTATGTAAGAACTCAAGTACGCCCCTCAATTGGCCACTAGGGTCAGCAGCATACAGTCCGGTACTCTGCCGCAGCTATCTTGTTTTTTTACCATCACCATCTTGGTTTTTGACCAACCCCATCTTGGTTTGTGTCCATCGCCATCTTAGTTTTTGACTCTCACCATCTTAGTTTTTTACCATCACCATCTTAGTTTTTCACCATCACCATCTTAGTTTTTGACTCTCACCATCTTAGTTTTTGACTCTCACCATCTTAGTTTTTCACCATCACCATCTTAGTTTTTGACCCTCACCATCTTGATTGATTGATTGATTGATTCATTTTAATGACCACACAGCCAGGCTGGTGGAATTTGTTGTCAGCTTGGTACAGGTTCCAACTTACAAAACATATAACACAGATATACATACAGACATACACACTACACAATACATAAGGGCCATGCTTAATCCTTAATGTTCAGAGTTCAGAAAGTTTATTGCAGTTGGGATGAAACTGTTTTTTAACCGGGATGTTCTGGAAGCAATTGTCCTGTAACGCCTCCCAGAGGGCAGTAGCTGGAAGGCATAGTGTGCAGGGTGAGTGGGGTCGGAGATGATTTTCCGTGCTCTGCGTAGTGTCCGTTTGTGGTAGAGTATTAGTTTTGACCCTCACCGTCTTGGTTTTTGACCATCACCATCTTGGTTTTTCACCAACACCATCTTGGTTTTTGACCATCACCATCTTAGTTTTTGTGATTTCCATCTTAATGAAACACACCTTGTTGTAGGTGAATTTGTTCTTTAGGTTTTAATGTCACTGGGCTCATAATGATTCAACCAGAGGAGCAGTGCTCCATAGGTCTGTGAATGTCTCATACGGCATTGCACAATTCACTCCTGCAAAATCCTGCAACTATTGCATGCCCAGTGTGTAGGATTGTAATCAAATCATCTGGAATGAATGTGTATGTGTGTGTGTGTGTGTGAGTGTGTTTGAGGAGTCATGCCGCATGGTTTGAAATGTCAGGGCTCGATTGATTTCTTCTCCCTTAATTAATTCATCTTACGCTCTAATGTTCTGCATAGAAAATTGTTGAATGGCATTCAGCGAGATTAAAACCACAAACAGCGCTTTTCATAATGTGACAGGTGATTGGTGGGAGGCAGATTCCTGGATGATTGCATCATTAGGGGATTTTTTTTCCCCAAAGGGGAATTAAACACGCCATCAGCTTATTTTTTTTTACATGTGGCATCACTAAAACATTGCTGCTCTGCCTGTCCGTTCACTTAATAACTCTCTCACACCTTCAGAGTACATAAATATGGACCGACTACATGCTGACTGTTGTCTGAAGTGGTTGAAGTCATCCATCTCACAGAACAGACGCACTTCAACTTCAATACATGTGTCAATCCACAACCATCGAGAGCTGAGCCTCAATAAAAGCCTCAGAAAGTGATCACTTTCCAACTACCAAAGTCAGGTCAACATTTCAATATGAAAAATGAACAAAAACCTCTAAACTTAACTTTGGTGCTAACCAGTAACTTAGCATTCTGACACGCTAAAGTAAGAGAGCAGACGTGGTTAATGTTATACATGATAGCATATTAGTAATCAGTGCAGTTTCTCAGTAGCCTCACAGAGCGGCTAGCTGTAGACTCTTATGCTGGGTTCACTCTGTCAATTGTCATGTGGGTTTGTTCACACAAGAAAGTTGTTTCTGAATGTCGGTGAACAAGCGATTCTGGTCCTCTGCTGTTTGCCAAGACTTTGGGAGGAAGCCGGAGAGGACCCACACTTACACAGGAGAACATGCAAACTCCACACAGAAGGAACCTGACCCGGGAATCGAACCCAGCACCCTCTCTCTGTGAGACGACAGCGGTACCCACTACACCACAGTGCAGCCCCAGCTGATGTAATGTCATGTAATAAGTATGATGACAGTCTTCTTTGTCTCAGACTGTAGACCCTTCTTCCTTTTCTTTTTGGGAGTATCACTCCGTTGTTCCACACCATCGTTGTGCCTCTCAGCAGCAATGAAGGTCATCAGAGAGGCGTAACGGAGGAGAAACGAGGCCAAACAAAGTTCTTTATCAACACCTTGTGTATTTTACGCACAACAAGCATATGGATTCATTCATTCAGTTGTGTCCAGACAATTACTTTTCTCACTGACTGTTGAATAACAATTCATCACATCTGGTTTTTCACCTGGTTAACACTGTCGCCTCATTTGACTCCATCCTTCCTTTGTGGTTTTCTTCCCACAGTCCAAGGACATGCAGCATACAGCAACTCATACATCTATATATACAGAGTTAGATGAGGGCAGGTGTAGATACCGGATAAATGGTAACAATGAGCATTGTTTCAGGGAAGTGGCTCCTTCTTTCTTCAAGTTCAAGAACTGGTGGAGTTAAAGGAATGCTCACACACTGAGATCAATAACAGCTACTGGCTGGTTCTAATTCAATCCTCTACTGTCTGCTCTCTGTTTCACTCAGTCACTTCTCAGAGTCTTTGTTCCATCACCTACGAGAACAGAAACCAGACAGTCCTTGATGAATCTGATACAACAGTCTTTACAATGTGTGCCAAACCAATCCTGTCAAAGCATAGGTAGCTCCGCCCCTAAAGCATCCCCTGCTTTCTGGTCTGGTGGACTCTAAATGGACCATAATGTACTAAATGAACATCAAGCTGGATTGAAGAAGACTTGAAACTAGAGATTGAGACCATAAACTCATGTTTGCAATTTTAGAGAAGTAGGCTCATTTTCTCATAGACTTCTATACATTCAGGTATTTTTGTAACCAGAGGAGTCGCCCCCTGATGGTCAGCAGAGAGAATGCAAGTTGGTCCACCACCATCATCAAACACAACGCAGAGTGTTGACAGACAGAGTTTGAACCAGTTGTTTGGAAGTGTAGATCAAGTCTAGAGAAAGGCGGTGACAAAGGAGGTTCTGTGTATTTACTTACATGTCCTGTGTGTCCAGGGGCCCGTTTCACAAAGCAGGTTCAACAAACTCTGAACCTAACCCTGAACTCTGAGTTGACCAACTCTGAGATGGGCAACTCTGAGTTTTCGGTTTCAGAACAGTGGTTTTGAATTAGTTCAGTCAACTCTGAGTATGTAAACTCTGAGTTACGCGCGTGCCTGCCGACTCTATAAAGCCATCATCAATGGAGTGTTTATGTAGAAAACAAGCTCATCCTGAGAAAGCGGAGCAACGTAACTGCAGCAAAGAAGCGATAGTTGGCGTGGCAGACAATTACTGCCCGATCTAATGTGTATAACTGAATGAAACAGTCTATTGATCTAAAGGTAATAAGTCTTTATTTTCAGACTTGCACGGCTACACTGTGGTGTAATGGTTAGCAACGCTGCCCACGGTGCAGGCGACAGGGGTTCAACTCCCATAGTTCACAAAGTAGTGCATCAAATAAATTATCATTTTCATTGGGTGTAATCCCCCCAGGCACAGAAAGAAAGTGGCTTCAGTTGAAAATTAAGCATAAGAATATTGCGCAAATACGTTGACTAAGGCATATGATTTTAATCATATTTCACATATTAAACAGTAAATATAAGCAGATATTTCAACACAGAAATGTACTTAAACATTTCATAAATCTCCCGTTCACAAAAACACTACCTCCGCAAAGAATCTGGTTGCGGATTATGTCCGCGATATGAAATGTGGAAAATGTCGGAGAATATTGTTTAGATAATATCTAATGTGATTGAAAGGAAAGGTAATCAAAATTCTCTCCCGACGCAAAGCTGCTAGAATCACTTTTATTTCCATATCGATTAGGTTGACGATGAAAGGACGGCACATTTTCTCAGAGTTGGTTGAGATTCCGGAAAAAGGCGGAGACATGTAGGGAGAAACTCAGGGTTTGTTGAAGCAAACCTGCTAGCGAGCAGGTTAGGTTCACGGAGTATGTTACCCGGGTAACTGACTCAGATTTATGCTGAACTGGCTTTGTGAAACCGAAAAACCAGAGTTTCCCTCATCTCAGGGTTAACTAACTCAAGGTTTTCACTAAACCTGCTTTGTGAAACGGACCCCTGATTCATTTCATTGGCATAAACAGGCTCAAAAGAACTCATTAAAGCTCACTGTGTAGAAAACTATGCAGCCAGTAGTAAATTAAGAAAACTGTTGGAGCTCCATCTATCAACGTTTAACTGTTTCCTCCAGCGTTGAAGATGAAACAATAAAAAATAACTGATTGATGATCTTCAAATAAATAAAAAAGTCAAAGTGTTTTGCTGTGAGCGATTTCTAATTTCAGAAAAATCTGCTGTAAATTCTGCTTTGACAAAAAAATCTCCGGAGAGAAGGAATCACTCCACAACTCCACTCTCTCATTGCCTCTGTCACAACCTGCATGATCTGCTGGAACATGAAATATTCAGAGCCAAACTGCGATTGGGAGAATGTGATACAACGATAATAATAACCTGCAGTTTGTAAACACTCGCTCACGTACGACGCTGCATCCACACTGCTGTTGGTGTAATTCCTTATTCATCAGTTTGAATAAGAATGCGATAATACGGCCCGACTGCAGCCGTCTTTGGGAAGTTTAATCATTCATAGTGAAAAAAATTGCTCCTTTATGTGCAATAAATATTGATTCATGCCTCATGCATATCTGGATGTGGTGCAGCTCACCAGGTCCTCCTCATTGTCCACATTTTACTGCTTTGTTCGCCACTCCATCTCTTTCTCTCTCTCTCTCACTGGTAACTTATCATTTTGGCTTTCTCGCGAATTACCTCGTCATATTTACAGCTTTTCCCACAATCCTTCACTCTGCTTTCAGAGATCTCAGCCCACGAGGAGGCAGATAATCCTCCCATCTGGCCCCTTGTGAACAGTTTTTGGTCACTTTGGACCTTTTTATTCCTCCATGATGGTCTCTTGAGAGGAAAATCTCTCTTTGGACGGAATAATTATCTCCCACAGAAGCAACGACACTGAAGAGAAGGATGAAGGAAGGAGGGGGAGGTATCAACATGAAGACAAACGTCTTTGTCCGCCTCAGTCAAAACCTGTGAAAGCAGGTTTTTGAGTGAGCTTTTCTAGGGTTGATAAGTGTAACGGTTGTTTTCATTTACATACCAAATTAATCCCAAGACAAGAAACGTCAGGATCAGAATGCTTCACCACCTGAACTAAACAATTCCCCAAAGGAAAACCCATTTTTCCATCCATCCATCGTCTACCGCTTATCCTGTATTCAGGGTCGCGGGGGTGCTGGAGCCGATCCCAGCTGTCATTGGGCGAAGGCAGGGTACACCTGGACAGGATGCCAGTCTTGAATCCATTTTTTATCTTTGAAAAAAAACTTTGTAAAGTGGCAGACAGGAGCAGTTTCTAATTTGCTCATTTTCAAAATGGCATCTTAATCTTTGTGATGTAGGAGTAAACAATCTGATGATGAAGACCATGTGGTGCGGTTGAAAGCTCAACTACAAGCATGCAAGTGAACATTGTGTTGAGATCTCTCCATTCCTAATGCTGCATTCACATGGAGTCATGTAGATGGACTTCTGGATGGCAGAGGGGAAACCGTCAGACAAGCATGACGACATGTTGCTAGGGTGATGGAATCAAATGCAATCCATCCAATTATTTTGTGTCTATTATTTTATGTATTTATTCTAGAAATGCACGCAAAAAAACGAGAAGAAAAATTTAAATCCTCTATCCTTTATTTTCTGAATGACAGCTAATGTATTTTAATATTCCCTGCAATGTATGTGTCCGTCCATAATCATCTAAATATACAGTATGTGCCAGTATATATGGACTTGTTAGCTGATCATATGTTTAACCTGATCAGCTGAGTGGATGAGTGTCTAAGTGGGACATCAAACCATCTCTGTGCTGCAGCTGCAGGTGTCGTGTGGAGACAAACTGCACCCGAGGCCCCATCTTGTCCGTTACCGTCAGCTCTGCTCCCGGGCGACCTGGCCTCCCGTAAACCTGCTGTCACGTTTATTTGCTCCTTTCGGCGGGAGCGGCGGCGGTGGGGGAGTTGGTCCTGGACGGGGGGGCGAGCCAATGAGCCACAAAGAAGAGAATGATGGATCCCCCGGCCCCGGCTCAAACAGGGGCCGCTGTCACTGGCCTCGCGTGGTCATTAGAGCGGGGTCCAAATACTGGCAGCGGCAGGATGACAAATCACAACAAACTCCCAGCACACCACGGCTCCCTCTCTCTCTCACTCTCTCTAAATCCGTGACTGAAGCAACCCCGAGTGTTGGACAGTCTCTGCACAACTATGATTAAGCTGTCACCATTGGGAGGCCAGTTTGTCAGCAGTTGGGATCTCTGCAGCAATTTCTTTAGACAAGTCTGCCTTAATTGAGTATTCAGTCCCCAGAGCGCTCCTGGTTGGTTTCACCCCATCCTGATGCCCAAACTGTGCCACTAGCCAGCTCTGGCTTTCCACAACAACATCAGAAGCTGGCCGGCGACCAAAGCAGCAGCAGCAGCAACACTGTCAGTCTTGTTCTCTCAGAAAACCACCATCTGTAAGACTTTCCTGCTTCCTGTTGTGATGGGAGTGGAGCACACGGGCGTTTAGTTAACAACAAGACAAAAAAGGGAAAGCAGCAGTAAACAGGACAGGTATGGATACTTTTTTTCTTCGCAGCAGTTTGGCATCACTGCTTCCAGAAACTTTTCCTGCAGCGCTCTCGCACACTTCCCAGTCCCCGGAGGTCCGCCGCCCGCTGTTCACCAAGCTAAAATGGAGGTGCCAGCTGATTGGCCAACCAGAACTCTCAGACAAGCCGGTGTTCACCTGTTCTCCACTCTAGCTGCCCAATTACCCACAAGTCCGTGGGGTCCTTCATTACCCAGAGGCCCAAGGGCTTCTTGTGTGCCAATGTTCTAATGAGCGAGCAGAAAGACGTGTTGGTGCAGAGCGGAGCTCCGATCCAGCTTCAGCTTCGGACCGAACACATTTAGTGAACAACCTGTTCTCAGCAGCTGGACTCATCAAAGACGGGCATACGGTGCATGGATTACACTTCTCCCATCAGCGCTACCAGCTCAAGCTGCTTTTACATTCACCCTGCAGACACCAGTGACCCACATCCTATTATTTCTCCTGAGACAAGTTATTAATGACAGTATTAACAGGAAAGATAGAGGAGATCTATTTTGTAAAACAAAAAAAGAGAAAGAAATAATTTGAGGTTTTAAAATGAAGTTGACTTCTGATTTAAGACGATAATACTTTGACACTGAATGACTTCCAAAGTTTATTTAATGCAGCAAAACACAAACATGTGTCATTTCTTTAGCATGAATGTCTTTCTGACAGACTGTCAGGCAGGTGGGTGTATGCTTGGTCGTGTACATAGATTTATTGGGAATTTGTGAAGTATAAAATGTGGGGGGGGTCTCTGCTCCGAACACACTGGGGGGATTACAGATCTGGTCTGGTCTGGGAACACCTGACCCTGGATGAGACATTTGTAGTAGATTCATGATTTTTCTTCTTGAACCCTGATGCCACCTCTGTCTTTTAAAGAGCATTGGACTCAGATTTATTTTTAAGTCTCCATTTATTCCATCACAGTTTTTCCTGCATAGAGAGTTGCGTCCTTGGTCAAATTGCATCCGCCTACATCTGCCGACTAAACTCTGATAGGTGTCTTTATGCTGTTATCGCCATCACCACAGCACAGTGGGAAAGTTGCTGCTAGAACGGCCAAAGAGAAAGAAAAGAGCTGGTTACTACAATACCCAACTACAATAAGGAAGTAAAATAATAAAAGGAAATACTCATAAAAAAGATAGGCTGTCTTATAAATGTGTGTAATTTATTTGATAATTTTACCTTTTAGTTTAAAATGATTTTCAAAATGCTTGACAAACTAATCTAAATGTAAATAATATAATAATATTTCTAGCAGAATCTATTTGTTTAAAATGTGTTTAGTAGGTGTTAAAAGTACATCCTCTTCTCAAGCAGAAAATACTCAAATAGACTCAAGTACTGATTCAACTTATTTACTCAAAAAGTAAAAGTGAACAAGTACAAGACATATACTCAAAGTAGAAATGAAGTATTACTTTGAAGGGCAAACACGTGTATGAAGTAAAAAAGTTTCCCTTTGAAGGACATTTTAAGGCTAACTTACATTCGCATTAATAAGAAAGAAATTATCAATACTTCCCCTTAAATGTATTAAGGCTAAAGTAACAAGCCTGTTAACAGATATTTGTTTTTATATACTGGAGTAAAAGTAAAAAATAAAATCTCAAGTAAAAGTACAGATACCTGAAAAGTATTTGTACTTTGTTACTTCCAGCCTCTGCTGTTTAATATGTCAACATAACTTATCCATGTCATATGAAATGCGACCTCAGTTACCCAGAACAAATATGACAGCTACACATTCATCTCCAGTTATTCACATTCAATACTATGTTATGTCTATAAACCCGACATCACATCCTGTCCCCGGACTCATCAGATGAGGAAAAGCTGCCCAAAAGAAAACTGGGTGAACATTATTGACTGTTATTGTTATTTATTTTCCACCATATCGTTATTTACAAGCCGCCACTGTACACATGCTGGCACCATTCTGAGCCAGGAAAAACAGCAGCGCTGTGATGTTGATGAAGACTCCATGTTGTTCTGAAGGAACTGTTTCCCCGTTAACTTTGTAAACTTCTCCAGAATTTGGAATAAAGTTCTGCGGGTCTAAATAAAGCGTTGCTGCGCCACAAGTCGAGGTTTTGTTGGTGGAACAGTGAAGGATTTGAGTCCTCGTCGCTGCTCGGCAGCAGGGATAAAGTTTACACAGAACAGATGCATGCTGGGAGAGTTTATCATAGCTGCAACTGCACCATCTGTGTCATCTTCCTGCTCACAGCATGATTTCCATTATTTAGAGTTGCAACGTGCCGTATACCTGAAAGCGGGTTTCCTCTGCGGCCAGCGGCCTCCCGCCACCGCTCTGTTCTTCTTCTTCCTTCTCTTTCTTTTCTCAAACAATCTGAAAGCAGGAAAATCCCAAATCGACAGATATGTAAAGTTTCCACCAACCACAAAACCAAACTGTACTTTTTCTTCACTCTAAGTGCTTCTAATGTGGACTTTGAACAGCTTCAATGTAAACTTTGTTGCTGCTGCTCAGGGTCTGGCTTCCCGCTATCACAGTCACTAATCAATCCCATATAAGGGGAACTCGGGCTCCGGCTCAACAGCGATGAAATGGTCTTTGGTCCCGGGCCGGGTCTGCAGCGTAGATCATCCCAACTGCCCAACAGTTCATTAATTGTCAGATTTCTGCTGCTGCAGCTCCGTCGGAGAGAAACACGCCGCTCTGACCGATCCATTGGACGGCGGCGCGGCGAGCAGTTTGACCTCAGCTCCTCCCCCTGATGTGTCAGTTAGTGTCTGCTGCCTGGCAGAGGAAGGAAGGAGTCAGCAGCAGGGGTGAATGAATGTGTTTTGGCACCGGGGGGGAAGTCAATAGTCTTGATTTGACTCGATCAATCCTCCGAGGCACACCTCGCAGTCAAATAACCGCCCGGACAAATTAAAAACAGGACTTTTCTCCGCTGCAGAAAGAAGGGGGGAAAACAACTGGAGAATGGTTGAGGAAGCTGATAACTGAGGGGGAGGAGGAGGAGGGAGAGAGGGGGAGGAGGAGAGGAGGAGGCAGGGTTGCATTCAAAGGAGCTTCGCCTCGCTCACATTATCACCACAGTACAAAGGGCCAAATATATTCAGTGGCTTTTCTGTGGCACAAAGCTGATTAGTGGAAGGTAGCCCCCATTGTGAGGGAAATCACTTCCCCGGCTGTAAAGCAAGTGATTTCATATCGTTTTTTTTAATTTAAGATTACACAGCAAGTGCCATATCAGCTGATCCTTAATCATCAGCATTGTGCCCCTTCGTGTTTCCTGTAACCTCCCGTCTCCCCCCGCCGCCGACCGCCTGGCTGCCAGGCTTTGAGAGAGAGAGAGAGAGAGAGAGAGAGAGAGAGAGAGAGAGAGAGAGGAGGAAGGAAATTCACTTCCAACATAATCGCCTTAAACAGCCCGGCTCCGTCTCCATCTGCAGCAGCAGCACCGTTCGCTTCATCTGTTCTCATATTATATTAGAGCTGGTCGAGGCCTGCAGGAGGAGGGGGGGAGGAGGAGGGAGGGGGGAGGGAGGGAGGGAGGGAGGGGGGAGTAGTGGCGTCAGAGCTGAGGGGGGGTTAAGGAGAGGTAATGAATCAATTATCAGTTCCAGGAAATAAAGACTCCTGTCTGCCACCCGCTGCCTCAGCAGGCCTGAAGCTTTCAGAGCATCACCTTGTTGTTTGAATCACTTCCACCAAGAAATAATGTCTTCATATATATGGAGATATGTGGAAATATATAATATGTGGCCATCGAAGGGACTTATGAGTTGCTATAATGGCCTTGATATTACCACCACCCATTTACAGATCGAGAAACATGTAAAAGTCATTACAGCACATCCATTATGAGTTGCTGTACGTCTTAATAATGCACCATGATGTCTTAGTAGTGTACGTTTGACTATTATATCACTTTAAAGGTGCATGTATTATAGTGGCTCATGGTTACTCATAATTATACTCTGTTTAACTTAATGTACTGTAGAGACAAAGTTCTGCTCCTGAAGCGAGAAACATTACTTCTCAAAACGCAAAACAATATAACTACATAATATGTATGTATATACACACACACACACACACACACAATACGACAAACGATAAAACAGAATTAATGTGTGTGTGATACACCTTCTACATGGTGATCTGAAGGTGCATTAAAAACTGAATTCATTACTCTGTTTCATTTGATCAGTTATGTTTTAGAAACGTCATTTTATGTCCCTTTGCCTCCCCTCTTTTAATTTGATCCTTCAGTGTGAAGCACTTTGTTGTATCGCTTTTTGATGAGTGCTATAAAGTAAATCCTTGATGCTTATTGATGATGATGACTGACGCTGTACAGCTACACGTGATGAATTAATGATTACGCAGGAGATATAAATAGCCACAACCTCCGGATGATGGTTGCACTTTGTTGTTGCGGAGAGAAGAACGAATATGCAAAGAGCTAACGATTCCACAACCGTATCATCGTGCATGGATTTGATATTCATTTGACATATTTAATAAGAATAAGGCGACAGAAGTGCTGCTGAGCTGCTTCGGTTTCACTTTAGCCACATTAGTCCAGCAGGTGCACGACGCACTTTAAGGTTGAATTTCCCCGAAGACACTCGTACGCAGGTCTGTGCGACGCAGAGCTTAAATAAATAGAAAGTAGCTGACGCTTTTATCCAAAGTGACTTTCAATAAGAAACTTCTAAAGTGCACACTTAGGTGTTTATTTCACTGCTTTGTCTATTTGTGTCTGTGGATTTCTCCTCAAGTTACCAAAGGCTACCATTAGATAAAGCTGCATTTGCATATCTAACATAACAATGAATACACAAATGAAATGATCTTCATGTTAAAATGAGTTCATCGTTGTATTTGTCATTTTACAATCCGCGTCTTTAAAGGTCATTTTATCTAAACATCTTTTTCTAAAAGTCTTTTCTGGAGTCTGAAATCTGCTCTTCAGTATCTCCCATCCACCAAACATTCCACGTTCATTCCTGTCTACAGTCTGAAGGTTTTTACAGACATTTCTTCATATATCATTCACAGACGCATTTAGACATTTTATAACTCAAAACATTGAGAAAATAGATTTTTTTTTTATGTCTGATGGCAGTATTATCTGATTTATGGAGTGATACACAGACATAGCCAACATGTCCTCAATAAACACACAATAAATCCAATATTATCCACTGAGCAGATTTATATTCCTGAAGTCTATGTAAATTAGTACATATTTAATAAGATGATGCCTCATTTGCATATTTAATCACAGGTTTTTAGAAAATAAATTAATACAAAAATAATTGATGCTAATCAACTGGGGACGTTTCTTGGATTATTTTGTTTGACCTGCAGTGTCTCACATCATCACATATGCTGATCAACTACAAGTGCCACATTTAGAACCAATAAGTTTGTTTTTTAAAATATATTATATTGAGGTTAGAGATGAAAAAAGTAAACACGTTGTTCAGACATAATTATTACAATCACAGAAGAAGCAGTCACACGTTCCATTAATGCAGAGCAGTTTAATTTGAAAGGCAGATTTTCTATCAGCTGTTTGCCTGTGTGGTTGTGTGGTTTTGTCTCTGCAGAGACAGAACATTCACATCATTAACAACACACAACATCAACAGAGGGGGGGGGGGGGGGGGGGGTAATAAGACAAATCAAACAACAACAAAGTGAGGAAAGGCAACATATATGAAGTGATTGCACCTGAAGGGGGAGGGGGGGGGGGGGGTTCCTTTACAAGCAGGAGCGTTTGATTTATCCTCCATTCGTCAGGTGTGGTCACATGATCCCTTCCGGGGGACTTAACTCATGTCGAAAAGGACCTGGAAGTATCCAAGTGTCAGCCATGATAAGAGCTGTTTAAATTCTTTCAATCTTAGGATGCTTCCTTCCTCATCTCCTTCAGCAAAGGAAACACTGGACCATCCTTTCAGAAAAGGAAAGGAGATAATGCTGCCCCACAATTCCTTGTGGCAGCGACATTTAAAGCGATTCTGACGTTCATGAAAAAAAATGATATACCCGTCTCACATATGTCATAATTATTTTCATACAGACATATACTAAAGGGGATTCTGTTGATGAATATGAGTGGACATTGACGACCAATTGGTTTCACTTTATTTGTATTTATTTATTTGGAACATGTTAAAATAAGTAAAGTAAAGAAAAGAACAAACAAAATGAAAAGTAAATATAGCAAACTGTCAAAAAACTAAATCTCATAATCAACATTCAAAGTCAACATAAATAGTTATTTCATGTCTGAAAAGAAAGAAAAATAGACCTGACCTCTTCTCTAACTCAAACAATTTACTAACTGAACTGATCATATAAACTCTTGTGCCTGGAAGCTGCATTGCTCCCCCCTCCTTTCCTCGAGAGGAAGTGATTGCACCCGAGGGGTTTGTTTTAAGCCCCCTGTGTGAGTTGTGGTCACATGATCCCTTCCTGGGGTATTTAACACAGAGAGAGAGATCTGCCTTGATCTAGCCTGGACACGATTCCTGCTTCAACCTGTCAGAGAGGGCCGCTGTCCATGGTGCTGAAGTGTAGTAACACAAGCTCAGAGAAAGTTAAAGCTGGGGTCATTAAGTAAGAGTGGACATTATACTTGAACAATGATTTGGATTCATCAAAAGAGAACCAGGGTTTTTAAAGACTGTGTATTTATCACTCTAAGAAGGCTCATGGCTTCCACTGACCCAACAGCTCTCTAGAACGGCCGTATACATTATGATGAGTTCACACCAAATACAAGCCTCTCAGCGTTGAGATTCTCCTTCTGTTGTCCTGACGCTGCTCAATCCTAAATGGAGGAACCAGATGTTGTCTCCTTTGTCTGTGGTCCCCCAGAGGTCTAGATAGTAGCTCACAATAGTCCAGAGACCAGACCAGACTATCTGGAGAAACCAGAGACTGTCTGTGGTCCCCCAGAGGTCTAGATAGTAGCTCACATTAGTCCAGAGACCTGACCAGACTATGTGGAGAAACCAGAGACTGTCTGTGGTCCCCCAGAGGTCTAGATAGTAGCTCACATTAGTCCAGAGACCAGACCAGACTATGTGGAGAAACCAGAGACTGTCTGTGGTCCCCCAGAGGTCTACGATAGTAGCTCACATTAGTCCAGAGACCAGACCAGACTATGTGGAGAAACCAGAGACTGTCTGTGGTCCCCCAGAGGTCTAGATAGTAGCTCACATCAGTCCAGACTCCATTCAGAAAACAAGCATTTTAAACATCTGCTTGTCATCTTGCAGACAGACTCAACGAGACATGACTTCAGCCTCCTTTTTACAAATAAAATAAGTGAGAAAATTGGGTTGACCTTACGTGTGTCTTGTTGTTCACAGTGAGTCCAGCACCTCTGGATGATGTTATGAACCCAGACAAGTGTTTGGTTTCCTGTAGTGATGTGCGATATTTCCTTCAGGATCCGATACTGAGTAAAATTCCGGCTATCAACAATTTTGCTCCGATAGCGATACTTTGTCTCTGTATATTAATGACACCTAGCCTATGTAATCCACTTTAAAGGACCTACTCTGCAGGCAACCTTAGCTGACTAAATTGAACATCAACACAAAAACCTAAGCATAGACAGACGTAAATCACTTTCCCAAAATCCAGCAACAGTGCTAGACGTCCCTAACAGCTCCACATGTTCCTCCTCTGCACCTGGAAGCTGGCGGCCTGCAGCAATAAAGGACTCCGAGAGTGACGTCTGTCTCGCCCTAGCAGCACCTGTCTCTCCTCCTCCTCCTCCTCCTCCTCCATCATTGTCAACTGGACCGAGTGAGCAGCTGCTGTATAAAAAGGCATATTTCGCATATGACTATGACAGGCGGAAGAAGAAGTAGTTCCTACCAACTGGGTATGATTTAGACGAGATCCTGATAGTATAGTTACTTTCGCGCTGTGTTCCTGTTAATGATTAACTACACATGTACCCCCAAATTACTAAAATATCAATATTTTTATATGAGAATCAATACCAGAAGATACGTTTCTGGTATAGGAAGTATTGATATTTCAGTATCGATCCACACACCCCTAGTTTCCTGGTGTTTCTGGGGCTTCACCACTTTGATGGATGTCTACATGGAGGTAAGCCCCGCCTCCTCTGGTTCATCTAGCACAAATTAAGCAAATAAACACAAATGATCTTGCAGTCACAGTTGCATGAGTAACGGTGTGCTCTTGCAAATAGCTCCAGACTGCCCCATCTCGCCTTTTGAAACGTCTAATCCAAAAGGCACACAGTGATTAGGAACATTCTTTCCCTTTGACCTCATACAACGGGTTAGGTATTGTTGTAAAACAACATGATGCATTATTTAGGCATATTTAATACAATATTTATGGCATATATAGGCTTCAGAGTGTTTCCATAAACTAAATCTAAAGCCACTTCACACACATCAACCCTGCCCTCGTATTAAGTATACAGAGAGACTTCAGTTCAAGAGCCGTAAAAAATAGAGAAGAATAAGAAACAAAAAGCCATACAATCTGTGGCTTCGCGTCGCTTCCTGCAGCTGCAGCATCATCGACCTCTGCAGTCACAGCGGGCTTTTATGTTAATGCTTTTGTGTTAACTTGTGTGTCACAAACAAAACATTAAAAGAAGAAGAGACTGAGAGCTCATTCAAGCGATCTTATTTTATCCGGCGGGGCTTTGGGAGTCTCCAGCAGATAACTTCTGAGGGTAAATGAGAACATGGCAGTAAAAATCCGCTTCTGCCGCTGCTGGAGAGGAGGGCTGGAGGAGGCCACCAAGAATGGGAGATAATGGAGAATTTATGTTCTCTCTGAGAGGCCCTCTTAGCTGGATTTAATTCTCTTAATAGTGGCAAGATCTCAGCCGGCAACACTTGGGCTCTAACCTGCCACGCAGTTTGAAAGCTGGACGTGTGGTGTGGTGGTGGGGGGGGTGGAGGGGGGGGGGGCAACAGATGCATACTAAATGAAGGAAGCCCTCTGGCTATGGAGAGGCTTAATTGCTCTCAGCACCGTTAATGTTTCATGATTTTAATAGCTGTGTTCAAATGGTTTGACAGAGATAGTTGGCTAATGTGCTGATGTCACCGGGTGATGATGTTGATGATGATGGTGATGATGGTGATGATGATGATGATGATGATGCAGGTGAAAGGGGTGAGAAGGGAAAAGGCTTCTCTTCTGAGTGGATCACACCTTACACAAGGTTGCAAAACACTGAGCAGCAGGACCACAGTCCAACTACAACACCGCTCCTTATGTCATTCACACACACATATATATGTATATATATATATATATTAATTTGTTTCAGAGAGGTATTCATTCAACTGTATGATCCTTTTGGAGAATGCGGTCTGTGCTGTTTTGTGTATTTTACTGACAGCTATTATTTTGTTGGCCAGGCAAAATAACAGATTCAACTGATAACTGGAGAGATGATTTATTGCAGGACTGTTGTTTCTGTGTTGTCAAATCTTTCTGTGAGACAGAGAAAAGACAAAGCACAGTCCACTGACGTCTGCTGAAACCATAAAACTCAAAGTGGTGTTTAGATATACAAGTTCAGCAAGCAGTCTGAAGAGTCTGCTTTCTTACTGCTCCTCTCGGGACCCATTCATCTTTTTAACTTCCACACCGGCCTCCAGATCGAATACAGAAACCTGGAAGACAACACATAGAACATGAACTCCTCCTCCAGCTTCACCTCGGCAGACGAGTCTGCCAGTAAACACTTCATGTGAATGACAGATTTGTTTTTGACGTATCACACGTTTTGAACTATAATCTGCTTTCTTTGGGTCAAACAAACACGGGACTTTCACTCAGGAGGCCACATGCCCCTTGTACAACCAAAAGTCAATGTTGACCTGTTTTAATTGACAAGTTATTTAAATATTGTTGCACACTTGTTTAAAGCCAAACAATGACACAACACAGCCAAGTATTTTTGTTGGTTTTGTTTCAACTTGCAAAGTCAACCACGTGTTTAAACTACGACTGTACTCCGGGAGAAAACAGGTTTCCCTTGAAACAGAAATGAGAATGCAATGTAGGTGTATGGCAATGCAGCAATATGACTGATTCATCAATGTTAATACAGACGTCATGAGGTGTGTATTTCGAGTGGAAATAGATATGTAAGATCGACCACTTTGCCATGTTATACAGGGTTAGACTGTATGGTAGAAAACAGAACATATATAGAAAACAAATCTATTATAAATAAAAGGCTGTGTCCACCAAAGCTGGAGACGCCATGCTGGTTGTAAAAACATCAGCACAAGGTCGAGCAGGGAGTCGGACCTGCTGGTGTGGCGAGTCCCGGGGTCTGGCTCAGATTCATTGGGAGATGATTGTCCCACATGGAGACATTAGATTGGTTCAGAGCTCCAGACACGAGGACATCATAAAGTCCACAGTATAGAACGAATGGCAGATCATCCACAATAAGACCACAACATATGAAACACAAAGTGTCCATAATCACTCACTACTCACTATGTGGTCCACTGTATGAGCATGCTAGTCCGTCTGTTGTATCCTGTCTGTTGACATGAGCATTAGCTACAGTTCAGGAATTATCAGCAGGTCAGAGTCTAATGATGGACTACAGACTTTTCTGTCATTTATTTATTTAATAATTATTGACAATGTGCCAGTATGAATGCAAATTATGGATGATTAATTGTTGAATGTTTATAGTATTCTAAATAAATTTAAAAAAGTCATTTTCTGCACCATTATTGTACCGAATATGTACCAAACCATGCATTTTGTGTACTGTGATGTCCCTAATTGTGAGAATAATTATATATAGCCTATATAGTGACTCAAAGTATCCCACAATTCATCTGGGAAAGTAGTCTACAACCAATGGTCAATAACTGTGCATTATAGACCATCATGCATTGCTCTGAAAACACAGACACACAGACAGAGTGAGAGTGGTTGAGACAAATCCATAACAATAATATATTTAATGTGAGCAGAGGATCACAACACAAACACTCACAAAGTACTTTGGATGTATCTATTCATTTGAGAAAATGTGTTTATTGTCTCCACGTTGACAACTGCAGCTTTTATGGCTCCTTTCTTACCTTTCACAATAAAAGACCTAGATATATGCAGCATCATTACCAGAGGAACTTACATCATAAACATATTAACTTACAATATGTATTTCATACAGAATAAGTATTATCTGGTACATTTAAATTGTGTTGCAATAGTGACGTGAGCAGAGAAAATGTGATTTTTTTATTTTATAGATGAGCTGAATACCTAGTCCTCTACGTAGTCCTCTATATAGCGCTCTAATTAAGCATCCACTTAAAGACAAAAGGAACTCACAATGCAGAATAACAAGCAGGAGGGAAGTTAAGTGTCTTTAATATAACACTAATTAAATGTGCAGGGATAGGAATGCTGAATGCTCAGCCAGGGAAGAGTCTCTGGGCTCAGGAGGAAAGGAACGGTGGAGGTCCGGGGCCAGGGGTGACGGAGAAATCCAGTGAGGGAGCAGGCTGGAGACAGTGGAGGAGGAACGGAGGCAGGAGTGAGTCATGATCGGGGAGCAGTGTGACTGTGACTCCTCTACATAGTCCTCTATACAGTTCTCTACAAGGTCCTTTATATAGTCCTCTACAAGGTCCTCTACATAGTCCTCTACATAGTCCTCTATACAGTTCTCTACAATGTCCTTTATATAGTCCTCTACAAGGTCCTCTGCATAGTCCTCTACAAGGTCCTCTACATAGTCCTCTACATAGTCCTCTATACAGTTCTCTACAAGGTCCTTTATATAGTCCTCTACAAGGTCCTCTGCATAGTCCTCTACAAGGTCCTCTACATAGTCCTCTACATAGTCCTCTATACAGTTCTCTACAAGGTCCTTTATATAGTCCTCTACAAGGTCCTCTACATAGTCCTCTACAAGGTCCTCTACATAGTCCTCTACAAGGTCCTCTACATAGTCCTCTACATAGTCCTCTATACAGTTCTCTACAAGGTCCTCTACATAGTCCTCTACAAGGTCCTCTACATAGTCCTCTACATAGTCCTCTATACAGTTCTCTACAAGGTCCTTTATATAGTCCTCTACAAGGTCCTCTACATAGTCCTCTACAAGGTCCTCTACATAGTCCTCTACATAGTCCTCTATACAGTTCTCTACAAGGTCCTTTATATAGTCCTCTACAAGGTCCTCTACATAGTCCTCTACAAGGTCCTCTACATAGTCCTCTATACAGTTCTCTACAAGGTCCTCCATATAGTCCTCTATATACATGTAGAACTCCCTGATTTCTGACACAACCATTAGGCTCGAGGTGAACCGCTCCTCGCCTGGAAAGCAGACGAGAGCAGGCGGAGCAGCAGGAGGCGGAGCCTAAAAGCTGCGTTCCAGTCGGACAGTTTCCATCAGCCTTCGAAGATTTGACAGGAAGTCATAGAAAAAGTGACATCCTGTTAGACACGATCTGTATGCTATTTGTAGTTGGTGACCATATTCACATTTATTTATATTTGTTCATAAATATCTGTGGAATCAGTATCAGAATAATTCAGTAATCCCTCGGGAAATTATACAGCTGCAGTTGCTTCATAAGAGTCAGGAAAGAAAGAGTCAAATAAGTATAAAAATATTAGTAGGCCTATAAAATAATGCCATTAAATATATGTAATGTATGAATATAAAACACTATGGTATAGTAGTGTCTGCCTCTTAAAGCACACCGTAGAGTAATTGCTAGTTTTAATAAGATCTATATGAATAACCTCTATTATTGTCGTTATTATGATTATTATTAATATTATCAACCACATGAGATGTTTGTAAACAGATTTAACTTTAATTGCACAACATGAGACTAACAGCAAGCTGCACGGTGGTGTAGTGGGTAGCACTTTCACCTCACAGCAAGAGCGTCCCGGGTTCGATTCCCGGGTCGGGGTTGGGTTCGGGTTCCTTCTGTGTGGAGTTTGCATGTTCTCCCCGTGTGAGCGTGGGTTCTCTCCGGGTTCTCCGGCTTCCTCTTACAGTCCAAAGACATGCAGGATGGGGATAGGTTCATTGATGACTCTAAATTGCCCGTAGGTGTGAATGTGAGAGTGAATGGTTGTCTGTCTCTACATGTCAGCCCTGTGATAGACTGGTTACCTGTCTGTCTCTACATGTCTCCCTGTGATAGACTGGTTACCTGTCTGTCTCTACATGTCTCCCTGTGATAGACTGGTTACCTGTCTGTCTCTACATGTCGGCCCTGTGATAGACTGGTTACCTGTCTGTCTCTACATGTCTCCCTGTGGTAGACTGGTTACCTGTCTGTCTCTACATGTCTCCCTGTGATAGACTGGTTACCTGTCTGTCTCTACATGTCGGCCCTGTGATAGACTGGTTACCTGTCTGTCTCTACATGTCTCCCTGTGATAGACTGGTTACCTGTCTGTCTCTACATGTCTCCCTGTGATAGACTGGTTACCTGTCTGTCTCTACATGTATCCCTGTGATAGACTGGTTATCTGTCCAGGGTGTACCCTGCCTTCGCCCAATGACAGCTGGGATCGGCTCTAGCCCCCCCGCGACCCTGAATACAGGATAAGCGATAGACGATGGATGGATGGATGGCTACTAACAGCCCACGATCTAGTGTTAAATATTAGACTCACACAGGAAATTTTTCTACTAAACGTGCTGTTTGTTGTCTAAACCAAGAGCCAATCAGCTCTTAGATGAGGCGAGAGCCAGGCGTTTCCCATCACTCCCCGGGGCTTGCAGTCGGTTGAGAGAAACTGCAGCGTCTGGCTCTTAAAACTGCAGCCGCCTTGATCTCGTGAGATTATCGTTGCCCATGTGTGCATGACGTCGGAGCAAGTCGGGATCAGTCGGGATCAAGTCGGACACAAAACTAACCAGCATGCATTGTGCGGCGATCGCCGGCGATTGATTCTGCGCAGGGCTGGCTCATCTCCAACGAGCCTATTATCACATCTTTGTTGTCCCGCCCCTCCTCCACTGTGATTAGTCAGCTGGCAAAAGCACAAGAAAAAAATGTGTTCAGCTCTTCAGAAAAAAACACCCCACATATACAGCATGGACGCTCAGCACCTCGTCACCCCGCTGGCTCCCAATGGAAAGCATTTGAAAGATACGCTGCCTCAGGAAGAAAAGGTCCAGGTGGACACGGCCCCCTGTGTTGTATCACATGACCTTGTGTTGTATCACATGACCATTTCCAAGTGAATCTGACAAACAGTTGTCAGATTAAAGACAGACTCCCACTGCGAGCCTGACTATTATATCCTTTAAAACTACCCCAGTTCTTCTTCTACCCTTTCTGGCTCCCTCTTCATGCACTCCATGCCCCACTTGACTCTGATGATATGAGATTGCAGTCCCCATGGCAACGGGCGGGGCTTGTGGCCGTCTCCACTTCCCTCTATCTAATTCTTGCCCCTTTCATTTGCATAGAAATAACATTTTGGGATGAATGAGCGGTCCCCTCCAGTCCCACTCTGTCTGTCTGAGTGCTCCGAGCATCTTATTTGTGTTCCTGCCTGCCTGTATCTGCACCAACATTTGCCTCGTGATGTGAATGATGAAGCCGAGCCCGATCCGATCTCTCCGAGCGCTGGGCCTCATTTTAATATCGCCTTTGGCCATGTACTTTTATTACACTCATATTTCATCAAACAATCTCACCAACAAGTAGGTAATGACATAATTAACCTAGAGGGGGGCTGCCCTCGCCACCAGGACAATGGATTTAATTGGAGAGGTTTCAAAGCGAGGCCGGCCAATCAGAGGGGTCGGGGAGAGGCGGGACTACGAGCAGAGCGCTGCCACTGTGAGAGAGCAGCAGACAGCAGCACGGAGCACAGACTTAATGAGGTTTTAATGACATTAACTTGCAGGTCCAGGTAGTGCTGAGCTTTGTGTTTCACATCCAGGTCAGTGATACGAAAACTATTAACAGGCTTCATATTCAGAAGAAACAGCAGCTATTTACTTTTATCTTAATTGCAGTTTCCCCGAAGTGCAGATCATTATTCTTTGGAAACGACAGGATTTTGAAAGCAGGGTAAATTAAGATGAATTTAGATACAAGTAGCTTCTGTTTTCTTTCTTCCTTATAATAAAAGCATATTATTCAAATCCAAACAAGCTGCTGCACTTGGATTTTTTCCCACAAACGTTGTTAGTGGTTATAATTCTTCTCCTTTCCTCCCTTAGTGCTGAGTTAATGGACTACCTGTAGGCTCCCTGCACAGTTTCTGTTTGGATTACTTACACCAGAGGTAACTAATAACCTAAATGAGCTTTACTTTCTGCCAGAAGACTTTCTGGAACAAGGTTTATCTTTCTTTCTTTGTGCAGCGGGGCCTCGGGGCGGTGATTAACTCGTCTAAGCTGCCTCGTCAACTCCTGATGGTACCGAAGCTTAATGCGGATATTCAGGGTTACCAGAGGAAGAACCTTAAAGGAGATATATTGTGCTCATTTTCAGGGTTCATACTTGCATTCAGTGTGTGTGTGTGTGTGTGTGTGTGTGTGTGTGGAGTCAGCTCTATCTGAGATGGTCCGTTTTAGCGCCTGTCCCTTGAGGACCCCCCTTCACAAGAAAATGACAAAATATGGCAGAGGCAGCGGAGGCCTACCGTCTAGGAAATGAGACGGGCTGGTCTATAGAGGATTTCCTGTAAAGTCCTGACCCCACCTTTTGGCGCTCCCATCACCTTGCATGTGGCTGCGGTTCATGAGAAAGAGCATAGAAAAGGTAACTCACATCATGAGCGTTATTAAAATCCAATCTTTATCATCGCGCAATTAATCTTGGGATAAGCATTGCTCTGGTTCCCTCCACAAAAAGCCAATGGGATTTTTAATAATAATCTCTGTTCTGTTGTTTTATGGTCTTTACTCTCTTTTTTAGCTCTGTTTTGGTCTCCACCAACTCCTCTGGGAAATATCCGTCTCTGTAGCTGTTTGTTCAAGGCAGTCTTACGGTAGTTTGTGATATAGTCACGGAATTTAAATCTACTGATTCGTGGACATGACTTTTACATTATTTTTCATGTCAGCACATTTTCAAACTAATGTATTTTAAGTGCAAGAATTGTTCATGGCTGCACACATTACACTACAAAACCAACATTAGGTTTAGGCAACCAAAGGACTGAGTTTTAGGAAAATGTCAGAAACATCTTTCTTCATATTTAATACTACGTCACTAACTCTGGACAGGTGGATGCATTTAATTATTTGTGTCCATCATGAAAAATTATCCGAATTAAATTGGCGTTGGCATTGTTTAAGTCCTGAGAGACAGAAAAAATTGACAACATTTTGCACAAAAACAATAGATTACATTTGGTGACTACGTCCTGACCCGGCATGAGACTGGTCTGTTTGCTGCTGAGCAGCTCGCCAACAGTTGCTTTTATGAAGAAACCAATGATGAGAGCTGTGGGAATGAACCAAAACGTTAAAAGGTTCAGGAGCATAAAATGAAATCAATGAGCAGCAACATCAGGTAATAATTCTCTGAGGGTTCATCACTATGCATTTCTTTTCACATAAAACGTGTCATATTATCCATGTTCTGTATAAATATATTGATTAAAGTCACTTTAATATTCGTTGACACGTAATAAAACCTGAGGCAACGGTTGCGTTTACTGCAGACTCATCTTGAGGCCTTTAAGAGTCTTTCTTGGTGAGTTTTAAAGCGCCAGCTTTCCTACTGACCCTCTTCTTCGGTTACCACTCCACCACTGCTGAGACGGTCTTGGCTGGCCTTCAGAGCGGCAGCGGCAGATAGTGAGAAGGACCGTGGCGCTCTAAAACCCCGCGGGGTTGCAGCGGCCAAACTTAGACGGCAGCAGAGGAGACGGAGAATTCTACTGACTGTCTGCCTAAAAAGGTCTAATCTCATAAGAAGTCTGGTGCCCGCTGACTGGGGAGCACCAGGACGCTAAATACAACTTTAAAAGCTTTTTTTGCCCTCTTTTACACTCCACATCCCTTTATCACAGACAGGCCATGTGCTACAGGCTGAAAGGAGAACGCACCAGAAGACTGCATGGCAGGAGACCCCAGTGGATGCGTGGGAGGAAAAGAAGAAAGCGTATGTGTGCATTTGTGCTGCATGTTTCTTTTCTTTCAGCATCTCAGTCAAATAAAACAACACTAAATATTTCATGTTATGAATTTCCCCTGGAATAATGCAGCTTTTGTTTTCACATGCTTTTCCCCTGCCGTCGTTAATATTGAAGGGGGCCGCGGCGGAAACGTCTAAATGGATGCGTTGTGTGGGCTGAGGGTGTGTGGAGCGGCAAGTCTCCGGCAGCCACATGGAAACGCGGCGACACATGCAGCCGGCAGGATTAAGAAATGACACTGACCTGTTTTTATGATGCATTTGAATAGGAATATGAATGCCTCCGGCTGGCAGGCTGGTAGGAAATAAGGTTTCAAAATTAACTGTAGACAACAACCGTTATCTACTATTGAATTTGCAAGTCCGTTAATACGCTTTCTCATATATTCTTTTTGTGATCAAAATATTGTTTGAACAGAAGAGATGCAGACACACGATTGGCAAGGACACGGCAACTAAACGCCATAAAACACGACCCATGTGTCACTCACACGGCACGGTGACTTCATACGTGTTTTCTGTGGGTCTGAGTCACGATGCAGATGAATAAACATGCATGCGAGACACGCATACATATGTATATCTGTTGCATGACTGTCTGGTTATTCTTGGGCCCTTCAGCTTCTCGGTCGACCTTTTGTGAAGAATCTGGGTTTTTGACAGCTCCTTCAAATTTGATAAACATATTAGTTCAGTTGTCAAAACAGGATTTTCCCAGTGAACAGCTTTAAGCATGCTCTCCTAAAGATCTCCTTTCACGCTTGCGTTGCGTGTCAGTTAGACTCCCGTCATTGTTTTTATGTGGAGAGCGGTCGCCTCTTCATCATCTGCAGTTAGCACAAACAGAAATACGATCTGTTGGTTTCATGTTCAGGGACATGAATTGACCATGTTTTTCATGTCTCTCAGCACTAAAACAAGGCCAATGTAAAGAGAATTAAGATCCTGTTTCATGTTCCACACATGAATTAAATGCATCCATGTGACTGCTGGTTCAGCCACGATGCATCCAGTGGACACACATGCATTTGACTGTTGTGTTATGGATCCCTTTGGAAAGATGTGGATCACAAGTGATCAGGAGCTGAGGGTAAACTTGTGATGATCTCAGCTGACAGCAATCAATCAGTCAAGAGTGGTTATGTAAGGGAGTAGCAGATCCCAGATCAGCGGTCCAGAGGGTCATTGCCTTCAATGTGCTCGCTTTGTGTTTGAGTCTAGAGTGTGTTTTTTAGTGTCGGCTGTTTTCTTCCCACTGTCCAGCGACTTTTTTTGGGGGGATTCTGGGTCAAATTATTTTATTATTATCTGTCATGTTTTTCATAGAATCCATTGGTGACTGTGAGGTTTTATATTTCCTATTATCTTTTTGAACCCACTAGTTGACTCATATTTGTGTTTGTGCTGTGCGACCCCATCCTTTAGGCTTTTTTTCTGCCTGTGTAACATGAGTGACACAAAAGAAATGGAAAATTCATCTGCATGTACAAATTGGGAGATTACGTGAATATTTTAACTTCCAAGAGACTGTGGTGATCAATAATCCGTCTTTTAGTAATTTATGACAGAAAAAGTTGCTCCTGGCCCAACTCTGAAGGTTTGCTACAACCTTAGTAAGATGTTTGGATGCTAAAACCTAGCTTGTTTTGTCTTGCAGCATAATGCGTCCCGACTGACAACATGGACAGTTCATGTAGATCAGTTGGACAGTTTCATGAAGTGCTGTGAGACTGTCGTCTTCCAGGGAAGAAAACCGGACCATGAATTAGTATTTGCTTCCTTCCACTTTCACAATTGTTGTTTTTAAGGTTCTAAATGAGAGCTATTGCATCGCTATGCTTCAGTTAGAGGTCAACCGATTGTTTGCCACTAATGGAGCAGCTTTAAAACTGCTCTCACTCCAGAAAACCAGACTTCCTCTTCTGTTGTGCTGCCTTTCTTTTCTCCTATTAGTTGCATATTCTGTTTATTGTTTTCTCCTGTTCGTATTGTTGTCTGCTCTGTAGCCATTTATATATTGTGCCAGGGAAAAAATGAAAATATACTGATGCATGCATAGTTATACATTGCAGTAAAGGAAATATGTGATAAGCACAGTTTGTCCTCACACACAGAGGCTCCACAACACACACTACATGTGTGGAAGGAACCGTTTTCTCATTACAGTCACAGTTTTAAAGAGTTAGAAAAATGTCAATTGAAACCAATTTAAACACACTGTTCAATCTACTTGCTGAGGTTTTTTAAAAAATATATATTTCACAAAAATGTCTAAGACATTGAAACAGAACAAAAGTAATTGGTTCAGGAACAGCAGTCTTGCAGGGAAAGCCCTGTGTTTTTTTTTTTTTTTTTGACCTGTCAACCATCCAGACCTCCTCCCTACATGGACGTCTGCAGACTAATTTAAAACACATTTATGATACATTCATAGCAAATGTAATACAAGACAAAATACATTTCCCTCCAAACCCAATTCACATCTCAGTTTCATTGCATGGAAATGTCATTTTTGGGAGACAGGGCTGGGCAGAGACATTTCAGCCACTCAGGCATTCACAAACGTAGTTCTGGGATGAATGTTTTAAGAGTCAGTGACGACACTGAGGGGAAATGTCAGAGAGGTTAAGTTCCATCTGAAAGACATCTGAGACTGGAGACATGGCATCATAATCCTGAGTCACAGCGTGATAGGGTTAAAGGAAACGTTGACCGCAATAATCCCAAACTGTATTTACCTCTTTGTTACTCAAAGACACATCTGCAGAGGTCAATGATTAATCTCATAATTCAAAAAGAAGATGCAATCCGTGGGTATGGATGCCAGTGTCCAGTTCATATTCATATCTATGTTAAAACCTAGAGAGAAATATAATAATTGCTTGATCGAGAGAAACTGTGAATCCTGGTTGTCTGGAGATTTAAGATTTTGGCAATGAAATCACAATGTCAAGGATTAGTTACACATTGTCGTTTTTCATCTCACGGTCTTGTACAAATGTACAGGAACTACAAAAAAATGTGGGTAAGGATTAAATTAAATATTATACTAAAGTATGAGTCAAGCAAATATGCCAAAGGAGTTAATCTTCAGAATGATATCACTGTCGCTGATACACTAAGTTATTAAATGTACCTTTTTTGTGGATTCAGAGAAATCTCCAACTTTGAAATTTCCTTAAAAAACCTATAGACTTTAGTTAAAAAGAAAAGGCATTGCCACAATGGAAAGTTGTTGGTTGTTTGGTTTCCTCTAAATAGATAATAGGCACATTGTGTAATCTTGCAACCTTGCCAGTATTAGATACATAGTACATGTTTGACCATATTTAGTTTAGTAAAATATATTATTGGCAATACAAGTGGTGAGAAAAGTTCTTAAATTCAGGATGAAACTCTTCTTTCCGACTGTGATCCTCCTGCAGCTTTCAGCATCCATCTGTCACCTCAGCAGAAACCAAACCAGAAGCCCTGAAATAAAATGTTTCTTGGCTTGTGGTGTTCATGCAAACCATGTTTCTGCTAAATTATTATAAACCAAAATGCTTAAGAGAGACATTCTTCCACATTCATTTTCTTTCGGCTGTGGCATGCTCTGCCTTTGATGCCGTTCATTTTCAAAGTAAAACTAGACATGAATTTAACATCGCCGCTGTTTATCTCAGTTCAGGCTCTCGCGACTTTCAAATGCAGAACATTTCCTGCGGCCATGTTGCTTAGAACAATTTAGCAGTTCAAAGTTGTTTTAATGTGTCTGTGTGGGGCTCCTCAAAAAGAACTCTTTTCAAAGACTAACAGTAGAATTAACATCAAACACCTCAGTGTTTCTCCATCTTAGAAGTTCCACAGCACTTGAAAGCAACTGTTTACTATTCTTTTTATTTTTTATATATCAGCAGCCTTTAAAGAAGTTGTGGAGTCCAATACAGAACAAGCCTGTAGTGTTTGGTTTGGATTGGCTGGTTGTCTGATCTGCCTAGTTGCCTCGGGTCTCACTGAGCTCCGTTTGTTCACTCTTATTTACTCTTATTTGATTATTTCTTTCTGTCCGTTCATCAGTTTCTCCCGAACTCAGCGGTGAAGTATGAAGAAGTAAAAGAACAGATTTCCCCTTGGACAGACTTGTCCTTTTAACCTTTAAAAATGTCTTGTCAAATATTCTAAAGTGCTAAATTATGGACTTTCTATGCAACATAGCGACGGCTGAGCTGGCAGCTAGAAGCTAACGGTGCTAACTGCAACAATTTTGGCTAACTAACCCACTACGCTTCCACAGTGGGCACCGAGATTGCGTTAATGGCTGTATAAGAGCAGTGCAGCGTAGCAGCGGTTAGCTAGCCAGTGGTGACAGGCGGTTCAGTGTACAGAACCGTGGGGGAGGGGGAGCTGAGTCGGAAGGCACCGCTCTCTGTTTACCAGGCCATCAATTATTCAACCCTCACCTATTGTCACAAGCTTTGGGGATTGGCTGAAAGAATGAGATGACAGGTACAAGCTGCTGAAATCAGCTTCCTCTGATGGCTCTTTGGGCTCCACCTTGGAGATGGGACAGGGGCCAGATGAGGAGGTTCAGGCATCTGATCAGGACGCCTCCATTTTTAGAGGTTGTCCTGGCACGTTCAACTGGGAAGTGCCCCTGGGCAGAAGATGCTGGAGGGATTCAGTTTTCCATCTAGCCAAGGAATGCCGTGGGGTCCCCCAGGAGGAGCTGGAAAGTGTTGCTGGGGAGAGGGAGGTCTGGAATGCACTCCTAAGCCGTGTGGCCACAGATAAGTGGACAGAAATGGATGGATGGATGATTCCTCAGATCGTCTTTTTAAACCTATTCATCTGCAATGGCTGCAGCATCATGGAGTATGTATGATCTCCCCTCAGGGTAATGTGTAGAAGGTTGCATTTGAAGTTTGTTTCTTACGTTCATTTTATTTTTTTATTAATTTACCCAGCTTTAACTAATGTAAACACTCAATATTGACATGTTTTTTTTACTTTAAAGTAAAGCTGGTTGAAATGATAGGATTATTCATGGTTCTATACTGTACATTACATACACCTATGGAGACTATTATCAACCAGGATCCAACTGTTTGAAGGTTGTTGTTGTTGCTTCTAATTATGGAAAATAGTACAAAAATACAGCAACATGATGACTGTCTTCTGCTTCTCTTAAAGTTCCACTGGGTCATCACACAGCTTAAAATAACAGGGTGATATTCGGAGTAACGAGCCGCCCTTCGGCGGCTGACTGACGGGGTGACAGAGGTTGCAGGTACGAATCCGCCTGGACATCTTCTATGTCGGTCACCTGTCAATCAAAGCGATGTGGCTTCCACTGACAGCCCTCGCTGTCTGCCGACACCGTGAGGCGGCGCCGAGGGCAGCGGCAGTCACAGCTGCTGTTGTTGCAGAGTGGACCATTTTTTCCAAGAGCGATGCTCTTCATTTTGAAAAGTTGAAATATATTTAACCTCTGTTGCTCGGGCGCCCTGAGTGCTCGGAGTATGTGAAGCCGGCGGGAGCGGCATGTGATTTCTTTAGAAATTATATTAAAGGGAAGTCTTTTCCCTGCAGACGCACGACCCAAAGCAGCGCTGCAGCCACAGTCACCGTATCAAAGGAAACCTTTATCTCGCTCTGCTCACAGCCACTTTATTCTCCCACTACAATACGTGTTCAGGAGGCAGACGTATACTGCAGCACAACTCACTGAATATTCAAGTCAAACAGCCAGACTGTGTATCACAGTAAACACTGTTCGATCCGCTCGTGGTCAGTGACAGTCACAACACAGAAGCATGGATGTGTAGTGACACCACACAGAGAGAGAGAGGGAGAGAGATGTGGAGCGGGAGTGATGAGTGACAGGCTGAGACACAGGGAATGCCACAACATATGTTACACTGTCTTTTATGTGATGAACAACAAGGCAGTGCCTCAAATGATGCAGCCTGGTCAGTCCTCCTTGACGTCTGACACCGACGGCCCTTTAATCTGAGCTCTATATGCGACTTCGTAAACTGTAGAAGTGGACGTAGTCATGCTGGCTTCACCTACTGGTTTGTGGATTAGAGTTTTAAAGTTCAGCATTTTGGCCGTTGTCATCTTGGAATTTTTGCAACTAGTGAAGGAAGTGACCATATTTGGACTGTAGAGGAGCAACCGGTGGATCTGATGAACACAAGCAGCAGAGTGGCAACCTTACTGGATCTGGATCCATCTGGATTCTGGTGTGGAGCAAAGTTAACAAAGTTAGCTGTAAAGATGACTTATGAAGCTAAGTGTTAAAGTCATCTTAGTAGCTTATTGCATTGGTAGCGTGGTAGCGAAGGTATCCACACCCTAAAGCATCCCCTGCTTTCTGGTCTGGTGGACTCTAAATGGACCATAATGTACTAAATGAACATCATGCTGGATTGAAGAAGACTTGAAACTAAACTCATGTTTACAATGTTTACTGAGATAATACATCAAGGTCATTTTCTCATAGACTTCTATGCATTCAGACTTGTTTTTGTAGACAGAGACAGCAGAGATAATGAAGGTTTTAGTTTGGCTTCATATTGGTGCCATTGAGATGCACCCACTGTTACCATCTGGCTCAAAGATGGCAACAAAAAGGGAGGCCACACAGACAACAACTTTTCAACAAGTAATTTATTAAACCAAAATTAACCGAATTAACTATTAGTAGGTGTGGAGTATGATAGTGTATGATATCAGTTGTGTTAGCAGTGTGTGGATGAGTGGAAAGATGGTGTAGGCATGTTGAAAGGTGCATCAAACCAAACAAAGGAGAAACTGGTGGTGGTGCTGCAGCAGGCCTGAGTCAGAGAGTGAGAGAGAGAGCTCCCAGCTGGCAGGCCTCTTATGCCTTCTGGAGGCCACGCCTAAAGAAGGTGTGGTTAATCAATTAAGGCTCTCTACCTGCCAGTAAAGCAGTAGAGAAAGACTCAAACAGGCAGAGAAGAGAGGCCGTAACACCCCCTCCCTTAAAATCGGGAACTTGTAAAGGACACCAACATCCAGCTAAACAATTAATCAATTACTTAAACTATACAATACAATGAAGCATAGACTGCTGAATTACTGTTAACATGAATATTCATACAACCTGCTGGCATGTCTTTAGGATAAAGGTCAACCCCTCAGCAACTATGGTACCTAAGAAGCAAATTAAGAGGAGAAACCAAAAACAAAAAGACACCTACAGGACTGAACAACAGTTAAGTTTAAACAGTCATAGCTCGGGACATGGCATCAGCCAGTCTATTTTCAGCCCCCTTCACATGTCTTATGTCCAAATGAAAAGGCTGGAGGAAAAGACACCAACGCATCAGCCGTTGATTGGGATTCTGTAGTGAATGGAGAAAGGTTAACGGGTTATGATCCGTATACACCACTAAAGGACTAACTCCACCCCCCACATATACCTCAAAGTGTATCAATGCCCAGATGAGTGCCAGTGCCTCCTTTTCAACAACAGAGTAGTTTAGCTGATGGGTGTTAAACTTCCTAGAAAAGTAACTCACCGGGCACTCAACCCCATTCCCATTTTCCTGCATTAGTACGGCCCCAGCATCCACATACAGTATAAAAGGCTGGTCCAACTGGGGCGCGGCTAGGACAGGGGCAGAGCACAACAAAGATTTAACACACTCAAAAGCTTTTTGACATAAGTCGGACCACTCAAATGTAACCTTTGAACTAAGAAGAGATGTGAGTGGAGCAGCTACAGAAGAGAAATTCCTACAAAATCCACGATAGTACCCCACCATACCCAGGAAACGAGAAAGTTCTTTTTTAGTAGAAGGGACAGGAAATTGGTCAACCGCCAGCACCTTAGCCCTCACTGGCCTCACCTGCCCTTGGCCAACCACTTTGCCTAGGTAGATGACTGTTGCCTTAGCAAACTCACATTTAGCCAAATTAACTGTCAGAGAAGCCCAAACCAAACGGTCAAACAGAGCCCTGATACGCTGAACATGGTCTTCCCACGTGTCACTGTATATCACAACATCGTCCAAATACACAGCACAGCCCACAAGACCTGCCACCACCCGATTCATCAGACGCTGAAAGGTGGCAGGGGCATTACGTAACCCAAACGGCATAACTGTGTACGAATACAACCCACTGGATGTGATAAAAGAAGCGATCTCCCTAGCTCTAGCAGTTAAAGGAACCTGCCAGTAGCCTTTAAGTAAATCAAATTTACTGACAAACTTAGCAGACCCGAGCTGGTCGACACAGTCCTCCATGCGTGGGAGTGGAAAAGAATCAGGCTTGGTTACTTTGTTTACCTTGCGTAGATCAGTGCATGGTCTAAATGTACCATCAGGTTTTTTAACTAACAAGCAGGGGGAAGACCAACTAGACGCACATGGCTCAGCAATGTTATTTTCAACCATATACTTGACTTCTGCTTCTAAATGCTCACGCTTTTCAGGTGACATGCGATAAAAGCGTTGTCTGACTGGCTCAGCATCTCCAAACTCTATGTCGTGTTCAATGAGAGTGGTCCGAGATGGAACATCTGAAAACAGGCAAGGATAACCTTTGATGAGAGTCACCAACTCTGTTCGCTTTGGTTCAGGCAAATGATCCAACATGGCCTCAATGTTGACCAGTGACTCAGAATTTTTAAGACGACCTCTCAAAACCCCATCATCTGGTGTACACTCTTCCTCATCTTCCCCCCCCAGATCAAGCGGCTGGGATGACGGACCCACTGAAACTGCGGCAGCATCCGAGGAAAGACGAACCAGCGTCTGGCACAGTAGAACGAGAAAAATAAGGTTTTAGCAAGTTAATATGACACAACTGCACTGACTTCCTCCTATCAGGAGTGGATATTTGATAGTTCAGGTCAGACAGTTTTTTTGAGACTGTATAAGGCCCAGAGAACTTTGCCTGAAAAGGAGAGCCGACTACAGGCAGAAGTGCTAAAACTTGATCTCCTGGACTAAAGTCACGTTGTTCTGTATGCCGATCATAGATGCCTTTCATTTTAGTTTGAGCTGATTGTAGCTTTTCTTTGGCCATCTGATTTGCTCTGTACAGGCGCTGTCTGAAACCATGGACATAGTCTATCAAATTTGTTGGGGCCTCCTTGGCTTGCCAATCATTTTGCAAGGACGCTAACGGGCCCCTAACAGTATGACCAAAAACCAGGTCGTTAGGGCTGAAACCAAGACTCTCTTGGGACACTTCCCTAGCAGCCAACATCAGCCAAGGTAACCCCTCCTCCCAATCACGATCCAACTCAGTACAATAAGAACGGAGGAGAGAGTTTAGAGTTTGGTGAAACCGCTCTAGAGCTCCTTGGCGCTGAGGATGGTATGCACTGGACTGTGAATGTTTAACATTTAGCTGTTTTAACACCTCAGCAAACAATTTTGATGTGAAGTTAAACCCCTGGTCTGACTGGATAATCTTTGGAATACCAAAAATAGATATAAACTGTGTCAGAGCTTTCACAACTGATCTGGTTGTGAGGTTCTTAATAATAATAATAATAATAAATTTATTTTATAAGCGCTTTTCCAGAAGCTCAAAGACACTTTACATACAATAAATGCAGTTAAGAACACAAGACATTCAATTAAAAGCAGCAAAGACAGTATGAAACATAGAAAACAGTATAGAACACACACAGAAATTATGTATTAAAAGCTGATTTAAAAAGGTGTGTTTTTAATATGGTCTTGAATGTTGGGAGGTGAGTGCAGGTGTGGATGGGTTTGGGGAGTGAGTTCCAGAGGGAGGGGGCAGTGATGGAGAAGGCTCTGTCCCCCCAGGTTCGGTGCTTGGTCCGTGTGGGTGGTGACAGGAAGTTTCCTTGGGATGAGCGGAGGTCGCGGGAGGGGGTGTGGTGATGGAGCAGGTCTGTGAGGTAGGGGGGGGCCAGGTTATTAAGTGCTTTGTGTGTGAGGAGGATGATTTTGAACTGTATGCGGTGAGTGATGGGCAGCCAGTGCAGGTCACGGAGGACGGGGGTGATGTGATCTCTGGAGCGGGTGTGGGTGAGCAGGCGTGCGGCTGAGTTCTGGATGTATTGCAGTTTATTGAGGAGTTTGGATGGTGAACCATAGAGGATGCTGTTGCAATAGTCCAGTCTGGATGTGATGAATGCATGGATGAGGGTTTCTGCAGCAGAGAAAGTGAGTGAGGGGCGGAGACGGGCAATGTTCTTGAGGTGGAAGAAGGCGGTCCTGGTGATGTGGTTGATGTGGAGGTCAAACCTTAGCTTACTGTCAAAGATGATTCCTAGGTTGCGGGTGTGGGATGAGGGGGACAAAGTGCAGTTATCAAAGGTGAGGGAGAAGTTGTGGCTGGCTTTAGTGCGGGATGTGGGGTCAATGATGATTATGTCCGATTTGTCACTGTTCAGTTGAAGATAGTTTGTTTGCATCCAAGATTTAATTTCTGTGAGACAGTTGCTGAGGGTGGAGTGGGTGTTGTTGGTGATGGCTTTGGTGGAGATGTACAGTTGGATATCGTCGGCGTAACAGTGAAAATGGAGTCCATGTTGACGGATGATCTGGCCAAGGGGGAGGATGTAGAGGATGAAGAGGAGGGGACCAAGCACCGACCCCTGGGGGACACCTTGTGACAGGGGAGCGGTGGTGGAGGTGCAGTTGTTGATGCTGATGAACTGTTGTCGGTTGGTGAGGTAGGAGTGAAACCAGGAGAGTGCTGTGCCAGTGATGTGGAGAGAGGATTCCAGACGGGAGAGCAGGATGGAGTGGTTGATGGTGTCGAAGGCTGCTGTGAGGTCGAGGAGGATGAGGATGGTGAGGTGTCCGGAGTCTGAGGAGAGGAGGAGGTCATTGGTGACTTTCAGGAGGGCTGTCTCGGTGCTGTGTTTTGTGCGGAAACCAGATTGGAATGATTCAAACAGGTTATTGCAGGTGAGGTGGGTTGTGAGTTGTGAGGCGACAGCATGTTCCAGGATTTTTGACAGGAAGGGGAGATTGGAGATGGGGCGGAAGTTATTTGGGTTGTCAGGGTCCAGACCGGGTTTTTTGATGATGGGAGTGATGGCAGCCAGTTTGAGGGTTTGGGGGACAGAACCAGAGCAGAGGGAGGCGTTAATGAAGTCAATGATGAGTGGGGAGATGACAGGGAGGCAGTCCTTGATGAGTTTGGAGGGTATGGGGTCCAGGTTGCAGGTGGAGGTTTTTATTCCGGTCATGATGGTTGTGAGTTGTGCTGGTGATACTGGAGAGAAGTGGGTCAGGTACTGGATAGTGGTGGGTGGGGAGGCAGGGAGGGAGGCAGGCGGGGAGATGGGAGGGATCCTGGAGGTGTTGAGGTTACTGTAAATGGTGCTGATTTTTGTTTGGAAGAATGATAGGAATGATTGGCACTTTTCAGTAGTGAATGATGAGGAGGTGTTGTCGTGAGGTTTGAGAAGGGAGTTGATGGTGGAGAACAGAGCCTTGGGGTTGTTGGAGCCAGAGTGGATGAGGTGGGAGTAGTGGGTGGTCCGGGCAGCGTTGAGTGCTTCTTTGTACTGTTGTAGGTGGTCGGTGTAGGCGAGAAGGTGAACTGTTAATCCGGTTTTCTTGCAGAGTCTTTCAAGTTGTCTTTTCCGGGTCTTCATTTGGCAGAGTGTGGGGGTGAACCAGGGGGCAGAGTGAGTGAAATAAACTGTTTTTGTTTTGGCGGGGGCAAGCTGATCCAAGCAGGAGGAGAGTGTGCAGTTGTAGTAGTTAACCAGGTCAGTGGGGTCATCAGATGGTGGGCGGGGTGAAGCAGACAGACAATGGATGAGTGAGGTTGAGAGAGCAGAGGGAGAGATGGATTTAAGATTTCTGAAGGTTATGGTCCGGTTTTGTTTTGTGGTGGGGATGGGGATGTCTATGTCCATGGTGATAGCCAGGTGGTCAGAGATATGCAGGTTGTGGCTGGTTAACTGTTGGATGTTGAGATTGGTGGAGCAGACCAAGTCCAGAATGTGACCACGGCTGTGTGTTGGGAAGTTGATATGTTGGGTGAAGTTGAGACAATTTAGCAGTTCCAGGAATTCTGTGGCCGGTTTATTGTCTGTGCTGTCAATATGTAGATTAAAATCACCTAGGAGGAGAACAGATGGCGAGATGGCAGATAGCTGGGTTAAAAGGTCAGCAAGATCAGAAAGGAAGGAGGGATGTGGTTTGGGGGGGCGATATATGATGGCTGTGACCAGAGGACAGGGACCAGAGAGTTTGTAGGTGAGGTGTTCAAATGAGGGGGCGGGAGGAATGGAGATGGTGGTTGTCTTGATGTTGTTTCTGTAGATGGCAGCAATGCCACCTCCCCGGCCCTCTGTGCGGGGTTTGTCCATGTAGGTGTATCCTGTGGGGGTGGCTTGGTTTAATGAAAAATAGTCCAGGGGTTTTTGCCAGGTTTCAGTGAGACAGAGAAAATCCAGGTTATTGTCTGTTATGTATTCACTGAGGATGAGGCTTTTGTTGTTGAGGGAGCGGGTGTTAAATAAGGCTACTTTGAGGTGATGTTGCATTGTGAGGGGCTGTGAGGACCGGGGAAGTGGACGCAGGTTGACCAGATCAGGATGTCTTGTGCTCAGTGGGCGGGGGTGCCTGCATGTGATGATGGTCTGAATGTGAAAAGTTACAGGTTGTGGGTGTAATGACTGATGTGACCAGGGGGGGGTGCTAGTGGTCATGAGTGAGCTGTGAGCTGCCAGTGAAGCTTTGGGCGGAGAAGAAGAGTGAGCGGAGTGAGTGGGGGGGGTGTGGCAGGTAAACAGTCATGCATGTGCAGTGGTATGGATGGCGTGCTGCAGGTTAGCCGCTAGCATGCCGCTACAGTGCCTGTTCGGATGGAGACCGTCGTTTTTGAAGAGGGGGGAGCGGTTCCAGAACAGATTAAAATTGTCTATGAAGTTGATGTTGCGAGTGGAGCAGGTGGACTGTAACCAGGTGTGGAGACTGAGAATCCTGCTAAAACCTTCTATTCCGCGGGCCACGGTGGGAGTCGGCCCGGAAATAAAAACAGACTTCCCGCAGCTGCTTAAAAAGTTGAAAAGGTCTAAAAAATGGGTTTTTGTCAGTTCAGACTGTCTACGAGAGGTGTCATTGGACCCAACGTGAACAACCACTCGTTTTATGGAGGACGGGAGAGAGTGTAGCAGCGCCGGGAGTTTGCTTAGTATGACTGGAACTGTGGACCCAGGGAAACAGTGTGTGGCGGCGTTAAAAAAGCGGACATTTCTGATTATTGAATCTCCAACTATTAATGTGGTTGGGGAGAAAAGTGGACGAGGGGGTGACGACTGCTGGTTCCCGTTGCCAGGGAGAGTGGAGTCTGAGTCAGTGCTGTGAGAAGAGGACGCGGAGTGAAGACGGACCGGGCTGGCAGCGGGGACAGCAGCCGGGACGGAAGAGGGATTCCCCGACATCGGTTCCAGGCGAGGGGGGATCCCAGAGGGGCTGAGCGCAGCCGCTTTCCGGAGCTTTTGACGGGGTGCGTGAGTGAGGGGAGCCGGCTTTGATGACGGAGGAGAGTGGTCACTTCTAAGTGGGGGAAAATGATCCTCATCCAGGATGGAAAACTTGTTAGACAATTCGAGGGATGGAGGTGTGCTTTTCTGAAGAGTATTCCACGATTCCTTCCGACGGGATCCGGGAGCGGGGGTGAAGTTGACCAGCGCCTTGGGTTTAGCTCCTAGCTGGGACCAGTGAGCTGCTGCGGCCGTGGTAGCAGGATTTTCCGGAGACGTGAGTGGGACAGTCGAGTCGAGTTCTCCAGTGGATGTGGAGTTGGCAGCGGGACCCAGGGCGACGACCATCGAGTCCATGATGTGCTCGTCTTCCCTCAGCTGGTGCAGCAAGGACATCCTTCCTTCCAGCTCGTCGATCCTCTGGCTGAGCCGGAGGCAGCTGTCACATCCAGGCGAGGTGAGTGGAGCCATGTCACGGTGGGGTCGGTGGTTTTCTGGGGAGGAATAGCACAACTGTGGCCAGTAACGGAGTCGAAATAGGTGACGGGTTGTGGTGGTTGTTGTTGTTGTTGGTAACGTAGGCCGGTGAGGTCAGCAGAGACAGTAGCACATGGGGAGACTTAACGTACACGCGAGGGCTCCAGAGGGAGCCCAGTGCGGAGAGTAGATTCAATACACACAGGTCGGCGTTTGGTCAGCGAGACTTACCGGCACAGGCCCATTGACTGGGCCTGGTGAGTTAGATCGGCGTCCGGTAAGCTGTGTTGGTGGTCTTCCGTGGAGGTTAGCCCAGTGCTGTAGTAACTCACACCGGAGTCATGGTATCTGTAAGTGTCTGAGTTGGTTGACAAACGTGATGAAAACTCGGTTTCGACGCGTCGGTTCTGTGGAATAGCGTTTTTCTTCCGTTCAGGGGATAAGCAGCAGGATAACGGGTAGCCGGACACATGATAGTCAGCAAAAAGTTGCTACCCGCTTTGGAGCGTGGCAGTGGTCCAACACAATCCACAATAAGGTGTTCAAACGGATGTTCAGCAACTGGAATAGGATACAGGGGTGCAGGCCTTAACACCTGACTTGGTTTACCGGTCAGTTGACATGTTTTGCAAGTTTTGATAAATGCAGAGATATCCCTTTTCAAAAGTGGCCAGTAGAAGTATCTGCCAACCCGATCATATGTTTTTCTCACACCTAAATGGCCTGCTATGCCATCATGAGCAGTTTGAAGAACAGTATGCCTCAACTTAGATGGTATAACAATCTGCACCACCTCATCTCCCACAAAACAGTCCCCTTGAGGCACCCATTTTCTCACCAACAAACCATCTTGGAGAAAATACCCACGAGACGCACTTGCTACATCCCCATCAGGGAGAACTTGGCTGTACAGAGCCTGAAGGGTGGGATCATCTTTTTGTTCTTTCACCAGGTCACTAAAAGACAAAGGCAAAGGAAAACCAGTCACTGGAAATACAGACTCACATTTTTTTATGTTATCCTCCAGAGAGGTGTCACCACTAGCACGGCTTGAAGCACGTGTTACCGCGCAGGTGCTAAACACCATATTAGAAGTTTTGGGGAACTCAGCACCATCTACCTGTGAGATTGGAAAATCCTCGTGCACTACTTTAGGCCAAACTCGATTACCAGCCAGGTCATTTCCTAAGATGACCTGTACTCCCCCCCATAGGCAAAGAAGGACGCACACCCATGACCACATTGCCTTTCAGCAGATCTGAAAATAGTGTCAATTTATGTTGTGGAGCAGAGAAGACTGTCAAACCCATCCCTCGGACCTCAACACTGGAACCAGTGGCTGTCTCAGGAGAGAACGGCAACGCAGACTGTACAATAAAGGAGTCCAGAGCCCCTGAATCTCTTAATATCTTTACAGGTACTTTACTCGCACTCCCAACCAGTGAAACATAGCCATCTGACACAAATGCTTTGTAACCTGGGTCTATCTCATCATCTGAACAATTTGTCTGTTCTTGGTCAATGACAGGAACTGTGATCACAGACTCAGGTTTTTGTGTGTGCCCTCACGGCAGCAATGACTTTGGCCCTTTCACCTGCACGCCAAGATGCCACAGCCCCAGATGGTTTTGCTGGCACATATCCAGGCCGTGACTTTTTCCTCAACACCGGACACTCATTTCTCCAGTGTCCCTTACCAAAACAATAATTACAGACGCGGTTAGGGTCAAACTTTCCCTGTAACCCACGGTCTGCCTTACCTGAGAACTTATCTGTCCCACCTATCAGATTTTTACTGTAGTGAGCCCCCACATTACTCTCTCTGAAAACAGAATCTCCACGACCACGGTTGTCAACAAAATAACCTTTATGGGTCAGTACAAACTCCTCCGCTAATTTAGCAGCCTCTGAAAGCTTGCTTACTTTCTGTTCATTTATATAAGTAGCAACACGATCAGGCAGAGTATTTTTAAATTGCTCAAGCAAGATAAGATCTTGCAAATCCTCCAATGTTTCTACCTGTGAAGCAGTGCACCAGCGGTTAAAATGGGTGGCTAAATCACGCGCAAACTCAGTGAGAGACTGCTTCTCCCTCCTAAGTGACCTAAATCTCTGCCGATAGGCCTCTGGTACCAACTCAAATGCCCGAAGTATAGCCGCTTTAACCAATTGGTAGCTTTTACTATCAGTAACACTCATGGCCGAAAAAGCTTCCTGGGCTTTCCCAGTAAATACACACTGAAGCAGGAGGGTACGATCAGCATCAGTCCATTGTCTTGCCTCTGCTAAACGTTCAAATAACAGAAAGAAAATGTCTGGGTCTTTATCATTAAATTTTGGAATTAGCCTCAAACTATCAGCAATGTTAAGCGATGGAGTAGGAGGAATAGAGACTACAGGCTGTTCAGCCTTTTGTGACCCAGGCAACAATTTCCTCTCACTCATAAGATCCAATTTATAGCGTTCCAAATCCATCTTTTGTTTTGACTCAGCAAAAGCGATTTCCAGGTGGGCCTTCTGTCTTAACCTTTCTAACTCTAGAGTGGTCTCCTGATCCCTTTGTAATTGTAAAAGGAGCAGTTGCTTTTGCTGATCAAATGTTAAGCCAGCCCCAAGACCAGACAGAAGCGAAGCAACATTGGACTCTTTACTTAGCCCAACAACTGGTGGGGAAGCTAACTCAGAAGGTCTACCCAACTCTAAAGGTGTGCTTTCACTCCCCGCAAATACAGACATGATTTCCATTTTTACCAAGTGTGCCTTTAATGTGACCAACAATTCATCTTTGTTTAACTTTTTACTTAGCTCCAGATTATAATAGTCAGCCACCTTCAAGAGCTGGTCTTTTTTGTACGAATTTAGCAATTCTTCACTTGGACATTCAACAAAATCTTCAATAGAAGACATTTTGAATATTTAAAGGGGTATCCTACCCAGCACCAAACATTTAACTCACTAGATTTTGTCATCAATGTCTGATATGTCAGATGGCCACTTTAAATCTGGAACCCAATCCCTCTGACTAACTGCCTACCCAATACTAGCTCATTCACTTGACCCTAGTCTTCATGCCGCGCTGTGGGGGGATTTTAAGCACTAAACCCAGTGACCCGGTTGAAATCCAGCTATGCCGCAAATCACCTGGACAGTCCTGAAAGTGCACCCGAGACAACTGCTCTACCCACTGACAGCACAAAAATAACAAACTAAAACAAAAAAAAAAGGTCAATGGAGACAACTAGTGCCACACATTGCTTGTGCCTAACAGGGATGAGAGTTCCAAATGTTTGCCATCAAATACCATCATTTCAGAAAACAGAGTGACAATACTAAAGCCAGCACATGCAACATAACCCGTATACTGGAACCGAGACCAAAATCTGTATGAAACTCCCTGAATATGAGTAAATATTACTAATCTTTCTCTTACCAACTTCCCAGAACCAGATCCTGAACAGCCGAGCCCCCATTTGTTACCATCTGGCTCAAAGATGGCAACAAAAAGGGAGGCCACACAGACAACAACTTTTCAACAAGTAATTTATTAAACCAAAATTAACCGAATTAACTATTAGTAGGTGTGGAGTATGATAGTGTATGATATCAGTTGGTGTTAGCAGTGTGTGGATGAGTGGAAAGATGGTGTAGGCATGTTGAAAGTTGCATCAAACCAAACAAAGGAGAAACTGGTGGTGGTGCTGCAGCAGGCCTGAGTCAGAGAGTGAGAGAGAGAGCTCCCAGCTGGCAGGCCTCTTATGCCTTCTGGAGGCCACGCCTAAAGAAGGTGTGGTTAATCAATTAAGGCTCTCTACCTGCCAGTAAAGCAGTAGAGAAAGACTCAAACAGGCAGAGAAGAGAGGCCGTAACACCACCCACTGCATTAAGAGTACAACAGAGAAAGAGAGAGAGAGAGTCCACTGAGGGAGGGACGGAGGTCGGGTCAAACAAACATAGGACATTAACCCAGGAGACTGCTGACTGTGTCCCTGTTTAAACGTTGACATTTTGTCACTTCAGTCGGTAGATACGTGAATCATTGAATCATGTGGTTTCGTTACCTAAACATAACCTCCCGCAAAGACATGGGTTAGGTGTCTTGAGGTTTTGCGTAGATGTCTTGACAGACTCCTTCCTGCTTCTTAATTGCCTGCACCTCGAAAGGTCGGAGTCGAGGCTCTCACGTGTCCCCCCGCCGCCGTCCCACCCAGGACTCATCTGGTTAATGAAGCTCAGAAAACAAAGCCGACAAAAACTGAACTCCAGTCAGAGGTGGATGCAAAGATGGGCTGAATCTGAACACAGGATTGTGAAAGTGAATCAAAACTTTTCTCATATTCAAATATTTTATATTCCATTTTTAATTTAATGTGGTTTGAAATGTTCAGCATGGTGAAAAAGGTTGTGGACCCAAATGCAGGCAGAGGCAAAAGGTGCCTGAAAAAAAGGTTTATTTAACTGAGATAAAAGTAACAAAAACAGTCCAAAATATGAGAGGCCACGGGGGTAAAAACAGCATTCAACAAAAAAACTAGAACATGATAACAAAAACTTACAATGGCAGGCAAAAAAACCATCAGGGCACAGGAAGGCTGGAAGCAGGAGCACATGGAACAAGACTAGGATTACCAACATCAGGGTGCATTGTTACTGTATGCACTTGTATGTTGTAGGTAGCTATTTCCTGTGTTTTGGTTTATTAGAAGGGTACCGCTGTAATATCCATGTCTTTATGAATGAATACATTGAGCCTTTTCATTTAACTTTCAAATACACATCATCTGTTCTTGGTTGTAAATTTGCAATGTATCCTTCAAAAAATCAGCTTGGTGCTCCAGACTCATTTACGTAGTATGAGCGAGGAAGGGCGTTACGATGCGTAGTGGGGTGAAAGTGGTTGGATCCAAATGCAGGTGGAGACAGAAAGGGGTAAATGACAAAAACTTTTATTTAAACTAACAACAAAGTCCAAACTGAGGGAGGCCACAAGGGCAAAATACAGCATTCAAAGGAATTGGATAATTCCAACAGAAGACAAAAACTTCCGGCAGGAACACAAACCCAAAAGGACACAGGAAGGTTGGACGCAGGAACACGAGTAACACAACATCAAGAACCAGGGTGAACAAACAATAAACCGACAATAAGACAGGGGAAACACGCTGGCTGCGGTGGAATAGACTTTTTCTCTTAGGAAGGTTCCTAACTGAAGAAGTGACCCGGAAGTAAACAAGTGGTCGCCATGATAAGAGCCGTTTAATTCTCTAAATACAAAAGAAAGGAGCTCCAATGCTTCCTTTCAGAGCTCCTTTAGCATAGGATGCAACGGACCTTCCTTTACGAAAGTAGAGGAGATTACGCCGACCCACAATTCCTTGCAAGAGCAACATTTAAAGTGCTGCAAACCTCAGCCGTTCATGAAAACAAATGATATGTGCATTTGCATATTTAACAGTTACTTTCATGCAGACATATAGTAATTGGAATTTTGTTGATAAATGCGTGTCACACTCTTCGAACCTAATTTCCTGTGAAGATGTACGTTTATTTTAAAAAGACACAATGCAGGTAGCATGCATATTTTGACACAACCAAGCTGAAGTATTTGATGGTGAGTGAGAATATCTTTTTGATGATGTGTCTCTGTGGGGATGGAGCAACACGTTATGAATGAGTTGCCGTCTGTGTGACCTTGAAGGCTGCTCTCAGCTGATTTACACATGCTCATCATCATCCTGCCATCAATAAAGTTGTGTTTATTTTGTTACCGACACTTGACCGAAATAACTTATTTTCTTTCTGAGCTCTCAGTTAATTCACCCATGATGCTCTCTGTTTGCATGTTTTCGGGTCAAGGGGCTTTGCGATGCCGACTTCTATGATTGCATCTTCACCAGGGTCACCTTGCTCTTGAATACAACCAGGCTCTGCCATCTATCTTTGTTTTCTTCCAAAGGATGTTGAGAGGAAGCTGATGAGAATGATCTATATGCCACAGAGAGAACGAGCGAGACGGGAAAAGAGAGGGAAGACGGTACGTCAAAACTTTGAGACGAGAGACGATGATGCAAGTCCGAGGCAAGATGCCTAATACCCCCGGCTAACGATCCAGCAACTGAATGCAAACCCTCGGTGAGTTCAGGTGGGGAGATTTGGCTGGCGGGGGAGGGGACGGGGGTGTCAGGGCTTCAGTGCTCGGAGGCATTTGACGTCGTTGTCACTTCCTCTTCCTGCCGAAATATCTCCGAGGCAGCGAGCTATGATCAAGGAAGGAGACTTTAAATGCAAAAACGATGTCTCTGCATCAGATATAACCTTTTACTCTCAAATTTAGACTTTGCTGCCAAATGATGTACCTGAACAAGTTATTTAGTCACATTTCTTATTTCTTAAACCTTATTTCATCAAAGTTTGACAAAATCCATCCATCCTCTAGCTATTCAGGGTCATGGAGGGCTGGAGCCGATCCCAGCTGTCATTAAGCGAAGGCAGGGTTCACCTGGACAGGTAACCAGTCTATCACAGGGAGACATGTAGAGACAGACAGGTAACCAGTCTATCACAGGGAGACATGTAGAGACAGACAGGTAACCAGTCTATCACAGGGAGACATGTAGAGACAGACAGGTAACCAGTCTATCACAGGGCTGACATGTAGAGACAGACAGGTAACCAGTCTATCACAGGGAGACATGTAGAGACAGACAGGTAACCAGTCTATCACAGGGAGACATGTAGAGACAGACAGGTAACCAGTCCATCACAGGGAGACATGTAGAGACAGACAGGTAACCAGTCTATCACAGGGCTGACATGTAGTGATGTCCAAATGAAGCTTCGTGAAGCATTTTCTTTATTTTCTGAGCCCAATAGATGGCGCTCTCTGTTCAACAAAGGGTTGAAGGCCAATATATTTCCATTGCTTTCAACCCTTTGTTGAACCCGACCTGGGAATCGAACCCAGAACCCTCTCACTGTGAGGTGACAGTGTTACCCACTACACCACCGCCGAGTTTGACAGAACACTTGGTCCAATTAGGTTTTTTTTTTTTTTTTTTTTTTGGGGCCTTTTATTGATAGGACAGCTTGAGAAAGTTGGGGGGGATTCTAACCTGGGGCCACTGCAGTGAGGACTTGGCCTCCTCTACCGACTGAGCTATCCAGCCCCCTGGTCTGGTTTTATTTGTTTTTGCCATTTCAAATTCATTAATTTCTAGAAGGTGTGTGTATTTAGAAAATCTGCACTTGCAAAACCTGGAATCATCTTAACACAGCTGTTTTTTTCTGTTATTATATTAGCACTTTTCCTCCAGAGATCTCAGGATAATTCTCACAATGTTTTTGGAAGTGACAAAGTGAATCAAACCTGCCGGCTCTCCATGAAAACTTTCTAAATTCTAAAATAAAAGCTTTTTTCTTTTCTTTTTTTTTCTCATCAGCGCACAGCTCTTTATTCTGGAAGAATATTCTTTATTCTTAGATTACCTCCCCTCGCCTTCTTCTTCTCCGTGGCACACAATGAACACATAAAAACACGGGTGAGCTTCCCTTTTTATCTCCTGACACTTCAAAGGGAATCTATGCAAAATTTAACATGCCTACTTTACCACCAGCGCGGCTGGTAGATCCGTCCGCGCTGCCTCGGAGTGAAGGTGTCTCACTGGGGAGAGGTGGGCGGGGGTGAGACAGGGGGTGACAGGTGGCTCTGCTGTACGCTCCAAACCTTCATCTGTGATCCCTACAGCCACATGAGAACCAGGGGAAACTCATAAACTATCACTTCACCTTCACTGCAAAAAGGTATTCATATGCCTCATTTGATGAATTATCTTCATGAAGCTTTGGTTTCCTGATGTCTGCATTTCTTTTAACAGGAAGTTCCTCCTCACCATAACAGTGGAACAAACAAACACGGCAGATTGTCAAATAGTAACAACACCAGTTTCCCACTTTGTTCTTTACAACTCGTCTGTTGCAACTTTAAGTTTCATTATTTAATACTACGTCACTAGCTCTTTCATATCTGTGTCCACTATGATACAAAGAATCCTAATGAACTTTCCATTGGCATTATTTTAGTGCTGAGACATGAAACAACGGACAATTAGTATCCCTGTATACGAAACGCAAAGTGTCGTGAGAACAAACGCAGGACTTTCACCCAGGAGACCAACAGCTGTTCATGTCTCATGTGACACTGAACGTCAACATTGCATTATTTGAATTAAATTCAGTAAAGTCTGATGTTTTAATAAACATAACTTATAGTATTAGTATTATATTTGTTGTTAAAATTACGACCGTATTCCAGGAAAAATAAGTTTCCCACCAAACATAATTGAACATGCAGTTTAGTTGTATGAGGACAAATATATTTATTTATCTCCCTAATCAAGTAAACATCAACCACTTTTCTGTATTTTTTTCATTTTTGTTTTGTTGAAACCTTACTTACTGTGAATACGGATGTTTATTTTTTTAAAGACACCATAATGACATGCCGTCCTCGACATGTCCAAAAAAGGCGAGAGGGTTCCTAGAGCGCTATAGTTTGAAGCTTAGGGCTACTGACCAAGCGATGATATTTACTGAATTGGAAGTGAGAACGTGTTGCATCATAGAACGTCTGAAATATAAAGCAGCCAGACAGTGTTGGATATTTCACTTTTGCTATAAGAAAATGAAAGTGTCCAGAGAGAAAGTAAGTTGAAAGTAAATTCTTGCTCATAATGGTAGGTGAAGGTGAGAAAGACAGAAAAGTTGAGAGGGAGAGAATTCAGTTAGAGGCATCTTTGAAGTCCAACAAAAATGAATAAAATATAGCACAACATTTGGCTGGTTGAAAAGGTCTTCATGTCATGCATGTGTTTTCTTTTTGATTTATACAGACGGGGGCGGACTGACCACTGGGGTCGTTCAGGAAGACTTATGACCAGTCCAACTGGCTGGTGGTGGTAGAGTTTTTACTTTTCAGTAATAACCATATGATCCCTCGCAGCTGCAGCACAGAGTGCTTCCTGTCAGTTCTGGTCAGTGTTTCTATTTGCATACGAGCAGCCTTGATCCTGGTTTGTTTTGAAATCTGATTGGTTCAGTCGTTTTCATCATGAACGTGAACTTTAGTGTCCCAGCTCACCTCGGTCTGGTTCTGGTTCATGTACTGATACACGCTGAGGAGGCATGTGTCAGTCATGTCTGTTTCAGAGGCTTCATCTATCCTGTCGGCGTGCCGGCTCAGACCAACGTGATAAAAAGTCTTGCTGGTGACAATCGAAAGTTTTATATCGCGTAATGTTTCATAGTAGAAGACAACCGACGCCTCACGATGTCCCCACAGAAAGTCTCACGACATGTTCTGTCCAGACACGGGAAGGAGGAATTGTTAAAGTCCCAGTTGGCAAGTCTGGCGGATCGAGGGCACTCAGATTTTGAATGTTTACAACTCTCACGCTCCTCCTCCATGACCACCGAGCTCCTCCTCCACGACCACCGAGTTCCTCCTCCACGACCACCGAGCTCCTTCCCCTCGACTTCTTGCCCTTTGAAATCCCTTAGATCACGCCACCTTTGAAACGCGGGTCCGATGTTGACTCTGGTTTTATCACGGCACCGTCGCAATCTTTCTTTTTTCCTTCTTTTCCACCGGTGTTTTCTCTTCCTTTGTTGTTTTGGACCTCCTTGTTTCGGTTTTTAACGAGGAATTGGAAGCCTGTTGTTACTTCCCTCCGCCTCCCCCCTGTGATAGTTGTACGACCCGAGGGGGGAAAGGGCTCTGTTTGTGCGCGAACACAGCCCTGCGTGCTGATTGGACAGGATGATCCGGGCTCTGTCATTTTTTTGCAAAACAAACAACAGGCTCTACGTGCACGTAGAGGCGCACTTTTTTTTCTAAAACTGGAGGATTTATGTTGTTCTATTGGAGCATAGTGTCGGCTTCAGTGAATATGATCAAAAAAATGTTGCAGACTGGGACTTTAAATGGAGGAAACATTTCTGTTGGTATGGTAACAACACCACTGCCTCTTTGATGTTTCCTCTGACTATCACGACTGAAGAAGGACAAAGCTGGAGAGAAATAGTAGAGGTGCTTCAGCAACGCAGTGAGAGTAAGCCATGATTAGTCAGGATGGACGTGACACGTCTCAGATTTGATAAGAATTAAAGTCCGGATTTGGCCAATAGAAACCATCATACCGACACAAATATCATGGAGCCTGAACCAGACGTGAAGTGTCTTGAAGGTCTTCATCATCGTCAGATTCTCTTTGTACTACACAAACTGTGTAAGGCCTTTATGTATCAGGGGCGAGATGACTTGTCTATGATAAAAAATGCATCCATACTATTCCTCCGCACAGCGATGTGAATGTGACAGGTCCGCAGAAGAATGGTTAATGGACCTGCATTTATATAGAGCTTTCCTATTCAACCACTCAAGGTGCTTTACACTACATGTCTCACCATTCACACACTGATGACAGAGGCTGCCAGGCAGAGGAGCCAGCTGCCCATCAGGATCTGGGACACGACGACATGTGGAGGAGCTCTGGAGGACCGGGTCAGTACCGGCCATCTTCTGGTGGGTGGACGACTCCCGCTGCCTTAGCTGCCCACAGAAGTCAAACTGAGAGAGTATGCAGGTTTACACGGACAATGTACATTGTTGTGGTGATGGATTTTATATTTCATGTGATAAATGAAAAGGATTTATTATTATTCATACTGATGTAATTTCAAATAGGCCTTAATCAGAATTGTTAAGTATTCTTTACAATCAGGAACACGTTTGCTGCAGGAGTGAAGAGAGCTGCAACTCCAGTCCTGCTGACGACACTGTAGACATAGACGGGTCAGAACTCAGACGATGTGTATCTCGAGTCTCTTTGTTCTACTAGTTTTAGTCCTCAGTCTATGTGAGTGAAGATGCAGCAGGTCAGAAGACTGAAGAGGTCAGCAAGCTTCAGTGAGCAGTGCGACCTCTGAGGTTGCAATGCCGCCATCTGATCTCTTATCAGAGCCTAGACAGGAAAGCTAATGGCATCTCAGTGAAGCTGTGAGGAGGAGGAGGAGGCTGCAGAGGGCTGGAGGTGGAGCACAGCCAGAGGACTTCCTAGGACCACTGACCACCAAACTGCTGCCACATCAATGCTCATGTCTGAATGTTTGAGAGCTCATCCATAAAGAGTATAAAGCAGCATCTTCTGATGGACACAGTGAAAAATGAAAAATGTCAAACAGATAGATGTGTGGGGGGGCGAAAAGGGTGATGCTAGTCTATCATTCAGTGGTTTGTGTGGTGATATATTGTCAAGATATGATAGAAACCCAGCATCTTGGCCATTCTATCACAGAAACATGAAAACAAGAAACACTTTTTTGTGATGGACTGCTGGGATGTCTACATGCCCGTTGAGGAAGTTGAAACCGCATTTTCCCCACAGGTTTGTTACAACGCTGAGTCAGATTGAGGCAAGATGAAGGCAGAGATCTGACAATTTAGATGAGCCAAATTTAAGTTCATTAAATGTATTAAAACGGAAAAAGACAAAGTGTTGTGAGACTTCGATAAAATCTGCTGGCAGCTACTTAATTCAGCAACAATCATCACTTTATATTTGGCAGTATTTTCCACTGATGAGCTAGAGAGGACGCCTGCCAGCATGTTGTCCCTCCTATGAATATAGAACAATCTCCAGGGTGTTTCCCCTTTCTAGAAATCCCATTAATTATACCTTGGTTTGATTTTAAGAAAAGATATAGACCAAAGGTGAAAAAGTGCTAATAATTTCACTTATTTAAGTCACAATGTGCTTAACAAGGCATGAACAAATAAAAGAAGACATTTTGGTAGTGATCCTACAAGGGCACAAAGCACAATATATATTGAAAAATCCAATATGACAAGATAGCTGGTTTTTAAGTCAGAATCATCAGAGACCATATAGGGTGGAGGTGCAGAGCATTCCAGAGTTTAGGTGATACGGACTCAAAAGCTCGATCACCACTTGTCGTAAGGCAGGTGTGTGGGACAGACAGAAAATGTAACATGTTTTGACCTGAGAGTTGAGAAGTAGACCAGTCACATGCAGGAGGCTGACCGTGTCATGATCTGTAAGTAAGGGTGAGGATGTTGATGTGGATCCCATATGATTCAGGAAACCAGTGAAAAGATTTGAGTACGGGGGTAATATGAGACCGTCCATTTCACTTATTGAATAGTCTGACGGCACCATTCTGGATTGCCTGTAAACTATCAAGAGCAGGCAGACTAATAGTTGAAAAGGGTGCATTACAGTAGTCAATGCAAGGCAATTATGATCATTCTAGTTCAGCTGATACAACAGATCTCATTTCAGGAATATTCCTTTTGTGGAAAAAAAATATCTATACAGCTGCTTACATGGGTGTCAAATGACAAGAATTGATCAAATATTATGCCTGAATTCTGCAGGTTGGAGTGGACTGCCGAGGTGGCCCAATACTTCAAATGTTCATTGGGGAAAACCTTTCTGGAGCAACTACCAGAACCTTTATTTTATCAGTATTTGCTGTCCAGTCCTACATGGATTAAAGGGGCCCTATTATGCTATTTTTCAACAAGTTAATATAAGTTATTGATGTCTCCAAACCTGGTCTTTTTTACTCAACTGGAAAAAACAATCGGAACATGTATTTCGGAGTTGATCAAACTCCTCATTTTCAGCCTTTTCACCCAACTCCATCAAACGGGTGATTCTGTCGGGGTGTAGCCATATGCTAATGAGATGACCCCCGACCCCGCTCCTCCTGAGGAAGTGGTTGTGTCTCTCCGCCCTGTGCTATCCACGTCCAGCTTGTAGCCATGGTTATGGTTCTACGCTAGCGGTGCAGCCGTACCACTTCGAACCGGACTCCGACCCAGAACCAGGAGCAGCTACTGCAGAAGTTCCGACGCAGCAGGACGTTTCTGAATGGTTAGTTAACATGTTTGTGTAACGTTTCGGACAGTAACTCGATGTGTGTAAGCGTAGCTAGCGCTAGCCACAATGACTATGTCGCTAATGCTGCTTTCTTCGCTCTGTAAGTAACATATCTGTGAGCTATTTTGGGCAACAAGCAAATTGTAAGTGTTGTTCACACTTGCATGTTTTCCAAATGGGAACGTAACTATATTCAAACTGATGAAAACCCAATGAAAACAGCGTCTTGTATGCGGCAGTTTGTTTACAGCACATTAATGGGATTAAAAACTTGATCCTCTACACATATAAAGATAAACAAGGAACAGGATTTGGTCAGTATCATGTCATCTTGTGAGCACTTTACCTGATGCACTATCCATTGTGCTTTAAATGTGTTGCCTATGTGTTCTTTTATATATTAGGTATTATGTTTGTATGCACTGAAAGGAGATGCTTTTAATCTCATTGTATTTGTATAGTGACAAATAAAGGCATTCTATTCTATCTGTCCTCCAGAATTATGTGCTGAAATTTAATTATAGGCTGTGTGCTGTGTTTTATAAACGTGATTGTGTTACATTTCAACATTACGTGCCAAAGTTACTGTTACGAAATTCAAACATGAAGTTTACTGCTCATCCAGCTCAGCTTGTCAGCAAAGTCCGTCAGGTTACCATATTAACAAGATTTACAGTATGTTCTTGAAATGCTAAAATTATGCACTATATTCGTCTAGGTGCACATGTTGGAATTATGCAACAATGCCTTTAGACACCGAACATGGTAATGAAACTGTTTGTTGCACCAAGTTGTCTGTTGAGATTATTATTCACATAACTTAATTACCATGATTCACACTAGGTAAGAAGACGGATGCAGCAGCTGGAGGAGGAAGAGGCTTGTGTGGTGGGGCATCCTGGTTGGAACCGTCCATCTGAATGTTCTCTCTCCAAAATGCATTAAATATGAAGTATATACAGCTGGTTATGGTGCTTTACACGTAAGAGGAATACAGCAGTAAGTTGTTTGTTTATCAACTGTTCCTGTATGCAAGATATTATGCAGTCTTCCTGACCGTTACTTCAGTAATATTAACCATGACACATTTTACAATTACTGTAGAGACTTTATTGTCAAATTAATCAGCAGTTGCAGTTTACAGTTCTCTCAGGACACTTCACACATTGAGCAGGACGAGAACACGCTCATGATTTTCAGAGGCAATACATTTCCAAAATCCCAACATCACCCAGGAGGTAGCATTGCAGTGCGACAGTGGGGAGAAAAACAAACTTTTAGGCAGAAATCTTCGTTAGTTCTATCTTTGTTTGTAGTGTTTCTGAAGTGTATTACAGAGATAGGCCTTTATTTTTGCATCCCCTCATTGGATTTGGCTAAATAACCGAAACATTTGTCATAGTAACGTCATAAATCTGCAGCAGTTTATTGATGCAGTCCTAAAATGTATTTCCTCCAGGTTGATCATACACTACAAAACATCAGTGGCATGGCAATACAAATATATTCACATCCAATGTAGTGATATTTTCGTAACTCGTAAACTGTCTGTTGAGGCCGTCACATTTGTGGCCGACTCTGCAGGGTCATATGTGGCATCAAGCTCTTCTGAAGTCAAGGAAGAGCTGCCCTCCAAAGTATCCTCCTCCTACCGGCTCCAGGCGAGCTCTCTGTAAAGGTCTCCTTATTGGAGTGGATGTCAAACAGGTCTGCTGGAACCATGGCTGTGCCAACACTGAAGTCCTTGCAGGACACAGTAGCCTGGGTAGCTGGTACAGAGTTGTATGGAGGAATGAAACCCATGATATCACATAATAGAAATACACATCTGCACGACTACTAGTAGTTGCTGTTAAATCTGATCTAAAGTAGGCTCAATGTCAGGCTACACACCTTTTCTTGGGTAAGGAGCCTGTAGTCCTCTTAGACAGGTGAGTGGCAACACTAGCTGTGGTGGGTTGGTGTGGGACGCTGATGTGAGCTGCTGCTCTGTAAGCAGACAGACAGTCAGACAGTCGGTCAGACAGACAGTCAGGGTTTACAACTACATCTGAAATGTGGAACAAGTTACTATTTCACTATAACTGATGTTGTGACGCGCCAATAGCTCGTAAAATCCCTTCGTTAACAGTGCAAAAAGAAACATTTTTTCTTTTGATGTCGTCTTCGCATCGCCGTGTATAAACAAACACTGATCAGCTGATCTTTCTGCCGCTAGTGCTAGCCGCTAGCTCATTCAAGCTACACAAGGTTCCCACTGTTCCCAAACTGATCTTGAGGCGTTATTTTACAGGTTTGAGGTGTTTCGTGTTGGAAAAGCCCCTCAGGTTAGAGGCATATCCTGACCTGTAGGCTACCGACCGTAGTCATCAAAGTTCCTGTCGGTGAAGTGTGTAGCAGACACACAAACATTTCCGGACGCGTGTGGGCACATTTCCATCATAGATGCTCCGACGATGCGAGTAAATATTGGCAATTGTGTGGATTGTTGGAGCCAAGGACTGCCAACTTGCTTTTGCTGATTTTGGCATTTTTGGTTTACTGGTTTGTATGTACATCACACTGACAGCTAACAGGAATTATATGGATGGGACCACACAGTTGGAGCAGGTTCTAATGAGCCAAGATAACCCATATAAGGCACAGAAAAATATGTGGCTGACATCATTTAGTGCACATTCGGAGCATGTCTTTCAAATGGAGAATGAGAAAAAGGGTGATGGTGGTCTTTTCTGATACTGTGGGGACGTATTTACACCCCAGGGGCCCTAGTTTCGTAGACCAGGCGCAGTCAGCACTCAGCGCACCTGCGCCACGCCGACGGGGTGTGTCCGCCTGGACTTTGCAAGTTTCGTGCACCCCGCAGGCTCGCGCAGGCACACCTCCCGTCTCGCCCACCCGCGCAAGTGGGAAAGAGGGAGGAGAAGAAGGCGTGAGTGGGAGACGAGGAGGAGACGAGGCGTGGACTGGGATTAACACAGCCGATTCAGATCTTCACCAATCAAATGAGCTCCTCTCCTCACCTTTAATGCGTTAGGGGAGGTTCAGTGCAAGTTCCGTCACTTGACAACCCGATGACAGAAGCAGCGCCCACCACGCGCATCACGCGCTGTGCGTGCGTATCATAATAATAACAATGCCGATATTATAAAAAACAGGAGAGAGAGAGGCTGAGTTTCCGTTGCGCGTGCCATCCGCCTTTGATCTGACGTCAGATGTGACGGGACAATCTATATAGATATAAATTTACGAGTTTTTTTTCAATTAGTTGCATTAAATAGTGTTTGTTGTGATTATTTATTGCATTTAAATGTGCCTGGAACTGTGGAAACCTACCTGTGAGGTCTCGGTGACGTGTGCGCACTGCGAGAGTAGACCAGGTTGGAGCTGGCGAGCTTTCGGCGAAGTCTCGGCGAGGCTTTTTGCCACGAAACTTCCACTATGCCAAGCTGAATCTGTGACGCCTCCCCCTGCTGCGCCGCCACACCCATCTTGGCGCAGGCGATCCACCAAACTGCCAAACTGACCGTGCGCAAGGCTGCACGGGTCGAAACTTGCATTACGCCGGCTCCGCCACCCTGCGCAGCCCTGCGCTGCACCACGAAACTAGGGCCCCAGGGACCAACTTTAGGTTTGAAAACCATGGAAAAGTCGATTTTGCATAATGAGCCCTTTCAGACAGAGCAGGAGCCTAGATAACTTAAAAACCTCACTATGTTTGAATGAGAAGCGGGGTTGGATATCATCTAGATATAAATATTACATTGATAAGCAATATTGAATCTGATTATAAACTGTCCTGAGGGTAACAGATATGAAGAGAACAACAGAGGTCCCAAGACCGAGCCTTGTGGGACACCACAAGAATCGGATGCACAATCACCAATAGACTGTAAAACTCCCATCAGTGAGATAAGATAGTGAAAACCAGTCCAATGCAATGCCGGACAAATCCACCCAATCACGTAGCTTCTTGATCAAGATATGATGGTTGAACTGAAGTCAAGAAGTACTAACACAGTACAATCACCTCCACCAAAAGACATTAGGATATGATTAAAATCCCTCCAATAAACAGTTTTTGGAGATATTTAGAAAGAGATCAAAGAAGATACATTTATGATCAATGATCATGTATCAGATCCCCATGTCTAGTACCAAGGTAGAACAAGGTCCAAATTATGATCACCCTGGTGCTAGAAAGTTGTTGCTTCAAATAAGAAGAGTCTGTTATGCGAAGAAATTCAGAGGCTGCATTATTTGTGGCATCATTGATATTCAGATTAAAATCACCAACTAATAACACCTTTTCCAGCTTGATTAGAAGTCAAAAAGACCGGGAGGTCGATCAATGAAAACACAGTAAAATGGCTTGAGCTAGCGATGAAGCTTTGTGAAGCATTTTCTTTATTTTCTGAGCCCAATAGATGTCGCTCTCTGTTCAACAAAGGGTTGAAAGCAATGGAAATATATCGGCCTTCAACCCTTTGTTGAACAGAGAGCGCCATCTATTGGGCTCAGAAAAAAAAGAAAATGCTTCACGAAGCTTCATTTGGACATCACTAACTTGAGCCAACCAACTTTAGTCAGCTTTAGGTTTCACTGTCCGTCACTGTCACTGTGTTTGTAACAGGGACGCTACCCTATTTAAGTTTAGGTACTAACAATTAGCAAGACACACAATTATCGTTTGGCTAAGTTCAGAAGACCCAGGTTGACTCTTGGAGTGGAGAAGAAGACACTGAAGGCAGCTTTAGATTTAGCACACCATATTTTTATAAATTGTGAAACATAGACAGTAATATTAGCAGTGATAAACAAAATAGAAATACAAATGGCCATTCATAGGAAATACTATATACAGTTCATTTCATCAATTATCATTTGGATGACGTTGCAGCGCACAGTCCACAATTGCCCAAAGGGGAGAGTTCAACTTCGCCTGTACTGGCAAAGCACACGCTCAGTGCAACGGCCCAATGTTTGATTGTCCAGTGGGAAGGGGAAAAAGTCCATGTTGGGGGTGAATGTGTGTAAGGTGTGTGTGGGCCGTGCGTGTGTGGCAAAGGCAAGAGTTAGAGAGAGGAGCGGCTGCACAATGGAGCCTCCTACCAGCCCGACAGTGAGCAGTTGAGGTTCACTAGGTTCAGTAGGTTCCTTCCTGGCGCAGTCTTCAGGCTTTGCGCCCAGGCTAGGCTCTAGCTCGCCATCAAACCTGGCCTATATAGAAACAGGACCAATTAAACATCTAGTGTGCACACAATCATCTCAAATAATACAAACTGTATTAAATAAATAACAATATAATATATCCCAGTACTAGTACCAAAATCTTAACACATGATTCAATGTGAATAAATAACACAATATTTGTCATATTAACATATTCACCACAATAATCTCAATATCACAACCCGCAAGCATCCAGGACAAAAGTGCATAGCGGTACCAGTGACTACCTGGACTGCATGGAAATACACTGGAAGCAAATCATCAACCACAAAAGAATAACTATAAAGTAGCGTTTCATGTGGCAGGACATATTCAAAGGACTTGGCATATAAACACTATTAAACCGCACCAACCCATACACAGGTAGCGGCTAAGGTAAGCTACATGGATTGTATTAACTCACTCACCAATTCCAAGAGTTAAATCGACATACGGCTCGGCATTCAGACGCTCAGCGGCTCCGGTAGTCGGCTCCTATATTTCGACAGTGATTGCATAAGTTTCGGCGTGTTTTAATGTTACATTAATCGAGCGTTAATACGACGTACCTGCAGCAAACATTTCCCCAGTGTGCTCCTCTCGCTACCGCCGCGGCAAGCCGCACTGGGCTATGTTACCGGTGTTACCAGATGCGCTCTGTCACGTGACGGCGTAACGGCGCGACGTGATGACGTACGGCCTCACGTCATATTTTATGTTTTAAAAGGACATGGGAATATTAATAAGGGTTTTTCACCCGGGTTACACCCTCCCCCCCTTTAGACCATGCAACCCCCGATGCATGCTACATGTTGTACACTCGAGATTGCACGTTAGTTGCTGCAGCGGTACAAAGTGCTTCACTATAAACATCAACAAAACCATGAAATAACGTACGACTGAAATAAGCGGATTACCTAATGCCCCATACTGAAGGCGATTAGGAGGTTGACGCTGCCGATTAGAACGACTGGATCAGGTAAGTTCGGGGCTTCAATCGATATCGGAGGTGGACTGAGCAATTGCTCATTTGGCTGGGCGTCTCTGCTCGGTCAGGAAGCACTGGTTCTTCAACAGGTAGATCTTCAGGAACACAGGTAAGTGGTATCCCTTCAGTTCCAGGTTAGGTTTCACCAGGCTCAAGCTCCTCTTCTTCCGCAGGTAGAGGAGCTTCGGACTCAGCAGAGGACTCCCCATCAGCGGGTAGCACAGTTTCCGGAACAGAGACCACAGGCTCCTCCAAGGACACAGGTGAACCCACAGCCCTGGGTAAAGGCTGAGAACTGACCCCAGAAGAGGGTTCAACAGGTAAACTTTGGAACTGGAATGTGACTGGCTGAATCTGGACCTCATGCACATTCCATTCATATTCCTCCTCAACCAGGTCTTCAGTGCGATCAACACTGGCTGGTTTCTGACTCCGGGTTCGAGGACGACGCGAGGGTGTAACTGGCGCCGCATTTGAATCACTACATGCTGGTAGGAAAGAACAGGGAAGAAGTAAATCTCGGTGTAGCGTGCGAATCGATCCATCTGCCCTGTTCTCAGGCCGCACTGTGTACACAGGCAGGTCTCCAGCACGTTTCACAACGACATACACATCCCGCTCCCATTTGTCCTCGCGTTTATGCTTGCCACAAAGTCTGACATTTCGCACCAAAACTCGATCACCTTCCTCCAGACTCGACGGGGTGACTCGCTGATCAAAGCGGGCTTTATTTCGTTCACCAGATTTTACAGCATTCTTCGAAGCTAGTTGGAAGCTTTCTTCAAGCCTGGACCGCAGGTTCTCAACATACTGGGAATGAGAAGTAGCTTGATGCTCCCGCACAGGCAAGCCGAAGGCGAAATCCACTGGAAGATGCGGTGAACGACCGAACATCAGCTCGTATGGTGTAAAGCCGGTGACATCATTCCGTGTACAGTTGTAAGCATGTACTAACGGTTTCACGTAGTCTTTCCATCTAGCCTTCTGCTTGCGCTCCAGCGTCCCAAGCATGCTGAGCAGGGTCCGGTTAAATCGCTCAACTGGGTTCCCCCGAGGGTGGTAAGGGGTCGTTCAGGTTTTTACAATCCCAGCGAGTTGGCAAAGCTCCTTAATCAACTTCGACTCGAAGTCAGGCCCCTGGTCCGTGTGGAGTCGTTCTGGTATCCCATAGCACACTATGAAGTTCTCCCATAGACATTTTGCCACTGTCTTCGCCTTTTGGTTTGCTGTGGGAATAGCTATTGCAAACTTTGTAAAATGATCAGTGAAGACGAGAATGTCTTTTGTATTGCTTTGATCTGGTTCAAGTGACAGGTAGTCCATGCAGAGTAACTCCAAGGGACGAGTAGCCTGATGTTAACAAGTGGGGCTGATCTTTCTGGGAGTGCCTTGCGTCTCACACAACGGTTACAGGTCTTGATCTTAGTTTCAATGTCAGCTGCCATGCAAGGCCAAAAGAACCGGGAGGTCCAAGGTCCGCTCAATGCCCATGTGCCCCATATCATCATGCAAGCTTGTGACCACCATCGACCTCAGCTCCTCTGGTAACACCAGCTGGAACAAGACTTGCTCCCCATCTTGCCTCCTTCGGTACAAAATGTCCTCTTGCAGCTCAAGGCGGTTCAGCTCCCTCAGCAACAGCACCAGGTCTGGAAGTTCTTGCCTTGCTGTGGGGGAAACCTTCTCCCCAGTCTCCATCTGGTGGATCACCTCTCTTATGACTGGGTCAGCACGTTGCTTTTCCTTGAGGGCCAGATGTGACAGGGAGGGAACAGCTGGTAAGCCATGGAGGTCCTCGCTGGCATAACAGTCCGGAACGGCCTTAGCTGACAGGCTCAGGGACTCGACCAAGGCAATGGAACTCCCTGCCGAACTGCCGGGCTGACCCATGACAAGGCAGCGGTGACAAACGGCAGAGACAATGTCGGTGTTGAGTTCTTCCAATTCACCAGACTTGATGACATGCTCTGCAGTAAACTTGTTGATCAGTTCCCAATCCTCCTGTTCTGTCATGTCAGCAGTGTGGCTGTGAGGCCGGCGGGAAAGAGCGTCGGTGTCGAGGTTCTGCTTCCCAGCCCGATATTGCAGCTTGAAAGTGTAGGTGGACAGGGCGGCAAGCCATCTGTGACTGGCGGCATCCAACTTTGCTGTTGTTAACAGGTAAGTGAGCGGGTTGTTATCAGTCACCACCACAAAGCTGGCTCTGTACAGGTAGTCATGAAACTTTTCACACACACTCCACTTCAGCGCAAGAAATTCTAACTTATGGGCAGGATACCTCGACTCACTCACTGACAGACCACGGCTGGCATAGGCGATTACTCTCAGCTGACCCTCCTGCTCCTGGTATAAAGCTGCTCCGAGTCCGGTGGTGCTGGCGTCGGTATGCAAAATATACTGCAGCTTTGGGTCAGCGAAGCCAAGAACTGGGGAACTGGTCAACTTCTCAATGAGCATTTCAAATGCACTCTGGCAGGTGGGGGACCATCGCTCCCCAAAGGGCTTCTTCGGATCCTGGATTCCTACTGAACTGGACTTTTTTGAGGCCTTGGAGGTAGGTGCATAACCCCGCGTCAAGTCATTGAGAGGTTTTGCAATGTTGGAGTACCCTTTAATGAACCTCCGGTAGTATCCAGCAAATCCTAGGAACGACTTGAGCTCCTTCAGGGTTCTTGGAATTGGCCAAGATTTTAGAGCGAGGATCTTATCCGGGTCAGTCTCGACTCCCATCTCCGAAACAATGTGTCCCAGGTATTTAACAGACGTCTGGAAATATTTACATTTCTCGGGAGAGAGCTTCAGACCATATTCTCTCAAGCGATGTAATACCCGCAGCAACCTCCCATGTTCCTCCAGCGTGTCTGAGAAAACAATAAGATCATCGAGGAAAACCAGAACTTCTTTCAAGTGGAGATCTCCCATACTCTTCTCCATTAACCGCTGGAATGTAGATGGAGCGTTTGTTACCCCTTGCGGCATTCGGTTGAATTCCCAAAATCCCATGGGTGTCACAAAAGCCGTTTTAGCCTTGTCTTCTTCGTTCATTCCAATCTGATAATACCCAGATTTTAAGTCAAGAACAATGAACCATTTGGACCCAGACAAAGCAGACAGAGACTCCTCCAGGTTTGGCAGGGGATAGGCGTCCTTAACCGTCTGTAGATTCAGTTTCCTGTAATCAATACACAAGCGTATGTCACCATTCTTCTTACGGACCACGACAATTGGTGATGAAAATGACGACTCCAATTCACGAATGACACCAGCCTCCAGAAGGTCCCTTAGATGTTGTCGAACTGCTTTGATGTCTTGAGGGTGGATGGGCCTGGCTCTGTGCTTGAATGGAGTTTTGTCATGCAACTTCATGTGATGTTTTACCTTGTCTGTGCATCCAAAATCCATGTCACTGAGTGCAAAAACATCAGGTATCTTGTTGAGCTTCTCAGTGATTCTCTTCTTCCACTCTGGTGGGATAGATGATTCTCCAAAATCCAACTTCAGAGTAGCGGGAGGTTCTGATGGTGAACGGCTCATTGACACAGTGTGTGATAAGATCTGGGGTGAAACTGCAAGTTCAGCGATGGTGGAGAGAGGTGGAATGGTCACATCCTGGTCCGACTCATTGCTGAGGATGACTGGGATCTTCTTATGGGACTGGCTTGGGAGGATAACCAAGGAGTTCTTGACACACAGCCCACCTGGCAGTGGTGAGGCTGGATGCTCCACAAGCGCCCACTGACCAGGAGACAGCATACTGGTGTGGATGGAGCCATCTATGAGGGTGGTGTGACCAGCAGGGATGCAGATAGGAGACTTGCTGGCTAACCTCACCAGTCCATCGCTGCCCACCTGTTGTTGCTGGTGGCGGATCTGCAGCAGTTTAAGCACTGCTTTGTAGCCATGGGCAGTCGGTTGGAAGTTGGCGTGTGTTCATGCCAATTAACACTGGGGACTGATGGGCTCCGACGTCGGGAACGACAAGTGCCAGCGTAGAAACATCCAAATCAACTCCCAGGAACTCACTGGGGAATGTGACCACCATCTCCACATATCCAAGATAAGGAACTGCTTGTCCTGCAGCTCCTTCCACTTGCAGTAAATCACACAGGGATTCACTGCATGAAAAGTGGGATTTTCGTCAGTTAGCGGCCCTGTAAATTCCCGTGGAAGTTCAGGTTTACGACTGCAAACGGCAATTTACAGGAAACACCGAAAACTGACGTAAATTGCCGGGAATTGACGTGGGCCTTGCTTGGCAGTTGTCCCCCCATGACCCCCCTCCCCGTAATCCTAGGGGAGGCTTTAACATGTAAATGAAAATGCTGTGAGCTATACAAATGCAAATCAGGGTAGCAGGGGGAGTTTTCCCCCAGGCGACATTTTTCTGAAAGGTGTTAACTTCATTTCATCTTCATTCAAAGATATAACTTCATTTCATCTTCATTCAAAGATACACAAAACAATTTGCTTCAACAATTACTTTTAATCAGGCTTTGCCACAAAGGTAAAATGTACATTCATGCAAACAACATCACAGTCTCCTAGAGCTCAACCACTGTGCATAGTGGCATGACTACAGTGACCCTTTCTGTGCTTAAATGCACAGTGGATGTGTTAACCACACATCTCCCAGCAATGCGCTCAACAGGCAGAAATGATGCTGGGTATGACGTGTCTGTTCCCTGCAAGCTCCAAACTTCTATTGGCTTTCCATAAAAATGTCTGTCCGGATGGGGATGAAGCCAGGAAACTTGCGCAATAACATGTTTAAATGCAGTACCTTTTGACACAACATTAACAACTATAAACTGCTTTATAATGGCTGGTTGTAGTTCTGCTAGAGGGTCAAGGATGGGTTCATAGATCATAGATCTCGGCTGTGTTAGAAATGCCAGACTAACGTCCTACTCGTACTTAATTGTGACGTAAATTTGAGTACGTAGTGCGTTCACATACAATAGTATGTGAATTTGTGTACGCGAGAAATGCCCGGATGTATACTGCATTGGCAAGAATTTCTGAGTACAGCGGACCTTGCTAAATCTACTCAACTTCCCAAAATGCATTGCGGCTCGTCTGACTTCACAAGTTTTGGATAATGGCGGACGACTGCGGTGATTCTGGCGAGGAGCCCGACACAAACCGCGTACACATGTAAGTATACTGTAACATGATTGTTATGTTTCCAGCTGACTTTTAAATCGTATTGATAATGAACGTTACTTTATTGTTGTTGGCATTGTACGTTAACATTACGAATCGAAGGTCCTGCTAGACGGCTAGCCTACTGACGGTAATTTACTATAGAGGTTAGCGAGCGCAAGCGAAGCGGAAAATGTGCCGTTTTTACCGACGTTAACTAATAATATAGTGCTTATGTTAAACCGTGGTTATATATTTACTAACGGTGATTAATAACGCCGTGCACCGTTGTCCATTAAAGGGACGGATGCAGACACCGGGCGCCTCATTCAGTGGGGGGGACGATGCGGAGACGTTCACGTTCACCGGCAGGAGGGATGCTGCTCTGAGAGGCTTCACTTAAGAAAATGTGGTTTAAATGTTATAATTCTTATATCCAGGACTGCTGGAGACTCTGAGGATGTCCCAGGACTGCTGGAGACTCTCAGGATGATTGCGGTAAGAATATGTTCGGTGACTGCTAGCTAAGCTAAAATTAGCAAAGCAAGCCCAAGCTAAAAGTAGCTTAAAAGCTAATAGTCCAAGCTAAAAGGAGCATAGTAGCCTTGTAAAAGAACAAGAGAGAGGAACCAGTGTAACGTTAAGTTGCTTTGTTAAGTGTATGTTGTTGGTCTTTTACAGGAAGCAGTACGCCGTCTTCACAACTCGGAGACGAATTGTAGGCGCTACGAACCGGAGCAAGGGTACGATTTAAAGAATATGCTTTCATTCTGCTGTATAAGGAAATAGATGCGTTAACAGTAGATACCGATCTTAACTGTTCATTTTGTTTTCACAGACGAACCTCGCCTCATAACGAAGCTGTGACCTCTTACTTGCTCGGAGCTTTGTCCGCAAGTCCGGATTTCTATGACGCTGATAGTGACGCCATTGTGTGTAAGTAACTTTTACTGTTTTCTTCTTCCTTGTTTTAATTTTACTGTGACTTAAGTTTTCTTATTCATACCACTCATTTAATTGTTTTCCAGCTGCCTGTAAGACATACTATGAAACGGTACGCAGGAGCTTCAGACACACACAGCCTGATCTCGCATCGCAGGCGGAAGCTGTGAAGAGGTCAGCTCGGAGTCGTTCCAGGAGAAAGAGGGTAAGACTTATTAGATTTATTAGATCCGTTTTTGGTCAATGTGACCAAACCTACCTAAACCTATTTTTCAGGTGCATTAATAGATGTGTTGTGTCCATGCGCAGTGCATCGCGCAGTACTGATTGTCTTTATTGATTGTTTTACAGCTGCTGGAAGCGAGACGGAGTGTGCTTGCTGGCGATGAGGTGGACCGTTGGAAGTCCGCCACCACAGACATGATGTCTGATGAGGAGGACGGCGTCGTTGGCGGGGTGTCTGGATGGATTGTGCGACCTCCATCCTCTCGTAGCCAGGAGCTCACCGAGCTCTGTGCGACTCTACAGTCGCGATTAGAGAAGAATCCCAAGTACAGGGCCACGCACCGCAGGCGGCTGTAAAATTGACCAAATTCGGACAGAATGTCGCCAGTTCATTTGTTCGTTGTGTGGGCAAATTTGTACAGTTGTGTGTTGTGTTGTCAATAAAGCATTGATTAATTCATATTTATATTTATAAATATATAAATAAATATATGTGTGTGTATATATATGTATAAATATACATATATATATATATAAACATATATGTATATATATATATATATATATGTATATATATATATATATATATATATATATGTGTGTATATATATATACATATATATATATATATATATATATATATATATATGTGTGTATATATATATATATATATATATATATAAACATATATGTATATATATATATATGTATATATATATATATGTATATATATATATAGTGATAGATCTGCTAACCAATCACTAGTGATTATTCTTGTTTAAAAGACCCAGTGTGACCAATAGTAACACATCTGCCAACGGGGGTGGAGTTTACTTTTATAATGACTCATCATGTTGACCAATAGTGACAGATCTGCAAACGTGGGTTGGCTTTACATTTATAATGACCAGATCTGCCAACCAATCACGAGCGATTATACTTGTTTAAAACTAGTGGTTTTATCCAATCCTGAGTGAGGATATTCAAGCCATCTCTGGCCAGGCGCGGTTTCGCTGCTATTTATATGCTAATTAGAGCCTTCGCTGTGGTTCGTTTTCGACAATTTTCGGCACAGACGAACGCGGCGTTCGCAGCCTGCAAATTGTCGTTAACTCCCGAAAATTAGGGAGATTTCCGGGCGTTTACAGGGACGAAAATCCGACTTTTCATGCAGTGATTTCACCGGTTGGTCCGCAAAATGCTGGTTATAGAATGTCACCGGGATCGTAGTAACTTGCGACCCCGTATCCAACAGACAATCAAATTCTTCACCAGCGATTTTGATGTTGGCTGTGCAGCGGGATCCGACCAAGCCTTTGGGCAATCTAGCTGGAACAGCGGGGGTGGTCTGGGTTACTTCATGACATTCAACATGGTTTCTTTGATTGGGACATTGTGGGTCCACAACAGTTCCGGTTCGCCCCACAACTGGAACTGACTTTAGTTTAAAAGACGTCTTGAAGGAATGTCTGATTTCTGCCATCTTTGCTGCTTATCGCTGAACTGCTTCTTCTTTGCGGAAACAAGTGCAGAGTTCGGGGGATTGTCACAGTGGGTCTTTATATGGCCGTCTTCACCACACCGGGCTTGGGAAGCCGGGCTTGGGAACAGAAGACGGGTTCTTTGATGACTTGCCCGCCCTCTGCCCCTCACCCCACATGTGGCCCGGTGTGGCCTTGAAAGCAGCGGCTTGACTGGAGCTTGAGCTTGACTGGGCAGCAGTGAGAGTGGCAAGCTGCTTCTGTATATCAGCCAGTTGTTGAGCGAGTTGCTGCGTGATGTTGGTGAGTGCAGCAATCTCTCCTCTCTCTGCACTGTCGGGATAAGCATACTGCACGTGGACTGCAGCTCTGGGTCGTGATGATCCGAGATGTTGCTTCATGCGGATGGCTTTTGCAGCTTCACGATCTTCCTCAGTTCGCAGAAGGAGCAGAAATTCAGCAAACGATGGGGGATTATGTTTACGTTGCTTCAGTTGGAGTTCTGTAATCAGAGAGTTGTCCCAACAGCCACGGCAGAACTGAGTCAGTATGTGTCGACCAAAGTCTTTGTTTAACACTCCCCCTCGTTTCATAGCCTGATTCAGCACCACCTGCAACCGTTGCAGATAATGGGACGGCTTCTCTCCACCATCCTGGAATGTGTCCATGAATTTGGCATATAACTCATCGCCATCCTGTACCGTCCCATATGCTGAGTCAAGTGTCTGTAGATACACAGCTGCTGGAGTGTCGGGTCTCAAGTGCTTAACCATATCAGCAGCAGGTGGTAACAAGCTGTCGAATATTTTACGTGAGCGTTGTAGGTCGGACACTGCAGGATCTTGTAACAGCAACTCAACTCCGGAACGCCATGTGTCGTAGTCTGACTCGGTTTGAGGTCTGGGCGATCTTCCAGAGAAGGCTCTAAGACGCTGTGTGGGATGCATAGCGCTGTCGTCATTCTTGACAATATGCTCAACCACATAGCGTTGAACTTCAGGTGGATTAAGGTTGGCATGTGACATGGCTGGCAAAGAAGGTCTTGGGGCGTGTTGGGCTGGGGGGTCTGACTGGACCTTTGGCCGTGGTTCAGTGCCCTGGTCTGAAGCAGCAGGACCCACTGGAGGACCAAAGGTGGCAGCAGAGCGCAGTGGTGGATTTTGCAGACTGACTGTGACAGCAGGCGGTGGCTTTCCATCCTCCTCCGAAGGAAACTCAACATCAGTGGCAGTGGGGTTGAGCTGGGCGACTGCAGAGACATCACCCCGTTAAGGACAACCGCAAAATCTTGGCCGGTCAACTTTGCGACTTTTTGTAATTCGGAGAGGTAGTTCTTAGTTTGCAACTTCCCTACCTCATCCGCGCAGACTGTAGATAGGTCAAAGATCTTATAAGTAACCTCACCGCCGTTACACTCATATACATATGGTAAGGTTGGACGCAACTCAGCTAATGCAGCGCCCGAATTATATTCAACCACGATCGAATGGTGAAAAGCGGAATCGGGTTCATCAATACGTCCGATATTTGAAACGGAACCATACTGCTGTAAAAAAACGATTACTTCATCATCTGTTTCAGTTTTTGTCGCTTCCTTTATCAAAACTGAATTTGGAATCTTAATGCCACGTTTCTCAAATATGTCCATTGCCACACAAATATATGAATACCAAAAAAATATTCAGGTCTTTCTCCACTCCTGGCTAGCTCGCCACTTTATGTAACAGGGACGCTACCCTATTTAAGTTTAGGTACTAACAATTAGCAAGACACACAATTATCGTTTGGCTAAGTTCAGAAGACCCAGGTTGACTCTTGGAGTGGAGAAGAAGACACTGAAGGCAGCTTTAGATTTAGCACACCAGATTTTTATAAATTGTGAAACATAGACAGTAATATTAGCAGTGATAAACAAAATAGAAATACAAATGGCCATTCATAGGAAATACTATATACAGTTCATTTCATCAATTATCATTTGAATGACGCTGCAGCGCACAGTCCACAATTGCCCAAAGGGGAGAGTTCAACTTCGCCTGTACTGGCAAAGCACACGCTCAGTGCAACGGCCCAATGTTTGATTGTCCAGTGGGAAGGGGAAAAAGTCCATGTTGGGGGTGAGTGTGTGTAAGGTGTGTGTGGGCCGTGCGTGTGTGGCAAAGGCAAGAGTTAGAGAGAGGAGCGGCTGCACAATGGAGCCTCCTACCAGCCCGACAGTGAGCAGTTGAGGTTCACTAGGTTCAGTAGGTTCCTTCCTGGCGCAGTCTTCAGGCTTTGCGCCCAGGCTAGGCTCTAGCTCGCCATCAAACCTGGCCTATATAGAAACAGGACCAATTAAACATCTAGTGTGCACACAATCATCTCAAATAATACAAACTGTATTAAATAAATAACAATATAATATATCCCAGTACTAGTACCAAAATCTTAACACATGATTCAATGTGAATAAATAACACAATATTTGTCATATTAACATATTCACCACAATAATCTCAATATCACAACCCGCAAGCATCCAGGACAAAAGTGCATAGCGGTACCAGTGACTACCTGGACTGCATGGAAATACACTGGAAGCAAATCATCAACCACAAAAGAATAACTATAAAGTAGCGTTTCATGTGGCAGGACATATTCAAAGGACTTGGCATATAAACACTATTAAACCGCACCAACCCATACACAGGTAGCGGCTAAGGTAAGCTACATGGATTGTATTAACTCACTCACCAATTCCAAGAGTTAAATCGACATACGGCTCGGCATTCAGACGCTCAGTGACTCCGGTAGTCGGCTCCTATATTTCGACAGTGATTGCATAAGTTTCGGCGTGTTTTAATGTTACATTAATCGAGCGTTAATACGACGTACCTGCAGCAAACATTTCCCCAGTGTGCTCCTCTCGCTACCGCCGCGGCAAGCCGCACTGGGCTATGTTACCAGTGTTACCGTCACGTGACGGCGTAACGGCGCGACGGGATGACGTACGGCCTCACGTCATATTTTATGTTTTAAAAGGACATGGGAATATTAATAAGGGTTTTTCACCCGGGTTACATGTTGTTTGTACAACGTCTGAGTTCAGGTCTCCTGAAGCCTTCCTCCTCCATGTTCTCTGTCCATGATGCTGCCAGATGTTGCGATAAAGTTGACTTTTGTTGTTCAGGCAGGTGCCCAGGTCTTATGTGCAGACCCTGCTTCTTGACCTGAAACAAAAGTAAAAATGGAATCCACTTATGTAATGGGCTGGTAAAACCATGAAAACGTCTTAAAGTTTGCATCCAGCTGCTCTCGGTCCTGATGTGTGAAACGCAACACCTGGATCGCAGCTCCTCCATTGTCTACTGTAACAGTTTATTAATATGCATGCCTGATAATTCATGAAGAAAAAAAGTGTCAACATCTCCCCCCTGCAGCTTTATATATTCATAACACAGACAAGTCTTTGCTGGAAACGATGAGCAACGATAATAAATTCAATGAAAATAAAAAGACAAAGCTGTTCGCTACATCAGACTTGTTGTTTTCTCCTCGTTCCGGCTGTGGGGAGTCTCTGGGAGCTGAATTTCATCCCCCTGCTTGTTTACTTTATTACCTTGTTGCAAGTTTTTGAACAGCACTCCAAGCGATGGCTTGTCAATTATGCATATTGCATATTAATACTTAATTTTATTTGATTTGCCTTTCCTTTGCTGTTAATCCATGCACAAACAAGCCATGGATCCTTCAGTGCGGAAGAAGAGCTCTGGTTACACCGTCTATAGGAAACTGAATTTGCCCCAAAACCACTAAATCTGAGTAATTAACTCCTTCCTTCACGCTTGGCAGAGAGGCGGTTTTATTTTAATGATTTGATTCACTGATCCTTTAAATTTAGCCCCACAGGAAGAGATGCAAATAAAACTCCATCTTCATTTATTGTCTTTGTGGCCTTTTATGCCACATATTGAGTCGGGCAATAAAAGCCTCATTGAATTGTTGAAACAAAAAACAACAAATAAACCTTGCGGTGGATTCGCTGACTTCAAGGATGTTTCCTACAACGAGTTGGATGACATCCTGTCATCAGTGTCGACGTCAAGTTCCAGCTTCAAAACAAACAAGACAAACTGTGATTGAATATTGATGAGTGGAGCTCGTCATATAAACAGCCACAGCGATCAGCTGATCAATGTCCTGTCAAACAGCAGATAAGACATCAACCTCGGCGTCTGCGTCCTCACTGCTGCGGCTCGTCATCTATCAGATTCAGCCCAGTAGTAATATGAATGAGGGATATCTGACTGAATTAACATGTGGCTGTGGACTGCACTCGATAACGTGAAGTGAGCGGATTCTGATGGAACCTCTGGCGGAGCAGCTCAGAGACACGAACATGAAGCAGGAAGTCAATGGTGTCACATTAACACAAAGCTGATGGGAATTATGAGGGAAAGACGGAAAAAATGAATCTCTGGCAGTTCTGCTCTGCGGTGTAGTTTAAAGATTTAGTCACCAGAAACGTTCAAACGTCTTTACACCTATATGACAGCTGGATTTTTGCATTGAACATTCAAAAGGAGACAAACACGGCTGTTGTAATAATCCGACGTGTGGCTTTTAGGTTTATTCCACGTGGCAACCTCCCATTATGAAAAGTGAAGCCCATGTTGATGTGCCTTAAATTTGCATTCTCCTTGTTGGTCATCAGGGGGCGACTCCTCTGGTTACAAAAAGACATCTGATTGTTTCGAAGTCTATGAGAAAATGACTTTACTTCTCACTATATTTATTATCTCAGTAAACATTGTAAACATGAGTTTCCACAATTTGTCTTTTGTCTTATTTTCCGTTTTCTTTTCTAACTCTTTCTATTTTTACCTTTCCTTTCTCTAACGTTGTCCAGTTCCTAATGTGCACTGGGACAAACTTTGATATTATTAATAATACTTTTAAATTAGTAGTATTTGGTATATTTAGTGCCAGTAGTGATTTACTCGGCTTGCTAACAATTTTAAACTTCCAGTGAGTGATGATAGAGGGGAAAAAATTAGGTTAGTTTTTCAGGAGTTGTGTGTGTGTGTGTGTGTGTGTGTGTGTGTGTGTGGCAGCTCTATCCTACTTTACCTTCTTTTAATTGCAATTAGCAGCAGTGGCCCGGGCTATTATCATTTTGACAGTTTACAGAAGTTTCTTTATTAAAGAGCTAAGTGGGTTAGGTGTCTTGAGCTTTTGCTTCAGCGCTCTTGACAGACTCCTTCTTCCTGCTCCTTAATTGCCTGCACCTCGACAGGTCGGAGTCGAGGCTCTCACGTGTCCCCCCGCCGCCGTCCCACCCAGGACTCATCTGGTGCCGGTTAATGAAGCTCAGAAAACAAAGCCGACAAAAACTGAACTCCAGTCAGAGGAGGAGGAGGATGTGTGGAGTACTTTAGATCGTTTATCACATCTTAATATGTTACTCCTTCTTTAGACCATTTATGCTTGATTTGATGTGGTAACATTTCCAGAAACAAACCTGAAACTGGGTTCATTGTGTTTTCTGTTGATATATATATATATATATATATATATATATTTTTTTTTTTTTTGCAGTGTTGCTTTATGGTTTTATTTTGTAAGTAGTTATTTCCTGTATTGTGGTTGATTAGAAGGGCAGCACTGTAATTTCCATGTACTTATGGATGAATCATTTGAACCTTTTGATTTAACTTTAAATGGGCAAACATCTGCTCCCGGTGGTTTATTTCCAATCTGGTCTCACTGCCAAGGCATCAAATAATGCAGCAAATAACAAAGCCACCTGCTGCATTATGGGTAACAAAGACTTCGTATGAAGAGGGAGACAGTCAACAAGCGCAGGACTTTCATTGAGGAGACGGCTGGCTGCGGTGCCTATGTCAGTAAACGCTGACATCGTGTCACGTGAGTCAAGTCAAGTTTATTTATACAGCGCATTTCATACGACAGGCATCGAATAAATGTTCTCCATAATACCAATTAAGTCAAGTCTATTTATAGTGTCACACCACTAAACTAGCTAGACCACTCATAGATTTAAAAACCATCAGGGCATAGTACACGTTTCAAATGAGTCTGTAGAAGGCCACGTTGGGAGGTCACATTTCATTTTTTGCTTGTTAACCACGTTTTTAAATGTTTAAAACTCCAATCGCTCAGTCTTGGAAATAAATAGCATCGCAGGAAATATCATTGAGTGCAGTTTAGTTGGAATTCCTTTTCTTTTAGAATAAATTCAAACCTTTCCAGCCTTTATTTGGGGCGTGTCGGTGATTGGTACTTGGAGGGAAAGCGTCCAGCCCTCTTCTCCTGCAGGTATTTGTGGCGTCGGTGTTTGTGTTCTTGTGCACATTTCCTCGAGGGTCAGCAGTGGTTTATGGAATAATCTGTAACACATAAATTAATTGTCAGAGCTGTCAGCGATGGGAGACACGGCTCTCAGAGAGGCAGCTCTGGAAAAAAAGATTTGAAAGATGATTTGAATATTTCTCTCTCCTTCCCCAGTGTCACATTTGATTTGACAGGCCTTAATGGCTGCCGACATTGGAAATTCACCAGCGCTGGAATTAATGTTGGAATGGAAATCTCCTCTGCTGCTTTGCTCTTCCTTCTTTTTTCATCTTATAAAAGGGGATCAAGAACTTTTGCCTTGTTAATACTTTCTATTGTGACTTTGATTTTTTTTTTTTGTTCAGCATCACATGCTTTGAATTTCTATGACCAAACGACGACAACGAAGAAGAAGAAGCAATAGGAAGGGTGTGTGCACGTTGTAGGGGGTTTACTGTGCCGGGGTGCCAGTCAGAGTGTAATCTGACAATAAATTAAAGTTATAGTCAACCCTACAAAGGACCATGTTTTCCTATTCATGGCCACTTACTAACATCCAGGTAAAAAGCAGACAAAAACAACCCACAAATACCAAATCCACAGTTCAAATCGCCAAAAAATAATCCTCTTCGAGATCCAGGAAAACTGTTTTGTAAAGAGCAGGTTCACTTCAGATAACCGGGATACTTAAACAAACTATTCCTGATGTCCTGAGCACAAGCCTTCCTCTTTAAGTCAGTGATTCGATTTCTGACGTAATTTTCTCTCCAGTCCAGTTTAGTCTTTGAGCCCATATGTGTCTGCATTGATGCACCGAAAGCAGTCAATCTTCTGAGGTAGCTGGCATGTGTGGATGAAGTGTGTCTTTCAACTGCCATAACTCACTATTTACTTACTTATTTGGAGTTTCCTCGGTTGTCTGAACAACAGACACCAAGGTGAACTGATCAATTAAGGAAGACCCTGAATACTAGATAGATATCGCTAGAAATCTCAACCATCCCAAATCGGCGTAGTTAATCATTAATTTATTTTTTTATTTTTTTAGCCGCAGAAAGTACTGGCTTTTTGGAGCACAGCTGAGGTCCTGACTGTGTCATAAACTGTACATGAGGACCTGAGGCAACTATACAGTGTACAGCTGTGTCTATATTCATAGAATATGAATGCCTTTGCCATTTTGTATTTTTTTGCAATCATTGAACAGATGTGACTGTGGAGGAGTGACGGGTGGATTTGATGAACACACAGCAGAACAGCACCCTTACTGGATCTGGATCATCCATCTGGATTCTGGTGTGAACCGTTTAACACAGTTAGCTTCATAATTCAAAGTCAACTCTACGGCTAATTGTTTAATGGGCCATAATATAAAAAACATGTTTTCTCTGGTCTCTACACCTATAAACTGGTCCTCCCTGAGCCTGTCAACTCCCAGGATGAGGGAGTGACTCCTGTATGGTCTCTGCAGGTCTCACGCCCCCTAAAGCATCCCCTGCTTTCTGGTCTGTTGGACTCTAAATGGACCATAATGTACTAAATGAACATCATGCTGGATTGAAGAAGACTTGAAACTAGAGATTGAGATCATAAACACATGTTTACAATGTTTACTGAGATAATACATCAAGAGAGAAGGAGGATCATTTTCTATAGACTTCTATGCAATCATTTGTTTTTGCAAGGAGTCGCCCCCTGATGGCCAGCAGAGAAATTGTACGTTTAAGGCACTTCACTGGCTTCCCTCCTCAGAACCAGATGTTGCAGCCTGGCTGCAACTAACCACTATTTAGATAATCAATTATCTGTACATTCACTTTGATTAATTGATTAGTCATTGGACAAAAATCATTTTCTGCTTTTTATTAAATAAAGTGACATTTTTCTTGTTCTTGCACAATGCTCTTTTACAGCTTTCTTTGCAGTTGTTTACACACCTGTTGCAGAATTTGTCTCATTGTGTCAAAACTCGATTTGCAAGCCAAATAAGACAAACATCACACTTCCATGTCAAAATGAAACTCTGCAATCAAAACCTCACAATGCTTTTTTTCAAAATGGCAGGTTGGCAACAAAATGATACACATGTGGCACCATTTGTATGACCAACTATCTTTTTGAAGGTAGCAACACAGTTTGTATGTGTGTGTGTGTGTGTGTGTACCTGTTCCAGTATGTTTTCCATTTTGAATAGAAGTGTTTTCACAACAGAGTCATTGTGTCGTGTTCTGTAAGTGTGGTCCAGAATTTCAAACAGTGTAAAGCAGAACATGTCTTTGTACTTTTGGTGCCTTTCTTAAATGCGTGAAGACAAACGTCCAGGCTCCGATGCTTTTGTCCAAGCGTTCATGTTCAGTGTGTAGGCAAATATAAGCACTGAGACACTAAAGGTATCTTTGTTACAGTGTGTTTGACCTCCCATGACAACACAGCATCTACCAGTTGCCATGTAATGTGAACCAAAATGCCAAGCTTTCTTTTTACTTTCAATCTTGACACACACAGAACAAACCATCCCCACTCCTTCTGTTCTTACCTTTTACAATAAAGACTGAGATGTAATATTCCAACACCTCAAAACGCATAAAATAAGCTTCGAACTATGACGTTCTACGTTCCGCTCTAGTGTCTCTTTATCACGTGTCGGTGACGGCGTGTCAACATCTGTTCATGACATGCATAGTGCTATTTCAAAATAAACTGCACAGTTAGGTTTACACAACAAAACCACTACGTTAAGGAAAAGAGTGTGGTTGATGACTGACGGGTCACGTGACCATCGACACCAACGAGCCACAATTGACATGACAAAATGTCAATGCATGGGACACTAAGAGCACACTGCTGGGTTAAAGTCCTGTGTTTGTTTGACCCAAAGAAATGCAACACCACCTTTTAAAGTGTAATGTATAGTCAGGGAAAGAAGAGACATCTTGGCTTCCTCAGTGATGGAAGCAAATTCATTTCTAGTCGTGTCCAGTCTTACTCATCACGAGGAAAGAAAGTTGTATCAAGTCATTAGAGTGTCCCTTTTAAATGCAGATATACCTTCATAACAATGCAAAGATTTGTTCTGTTCAGATTTGTACACCTTTACTACGTATTAAGTTTTCCTTTTGAAATCGTAGTCAAGCCTTTTGTCAACAATGTTACAGATGAAACCGGTTTCATCAGTTCTCCTGATACATTTCCTCTTGTTCTGTGTGAATGGATTTCCACTGTGTGCAGAAGAAGCGAGGGAGAGATAAAAGAGGGATGAGGAGAGTGGTTTCAGAGCAGTAATCTGGTTTGGAAGTCACGGCTGGTCCATACACTCCCAGTAAATTTCCTGCTGTAAATGGGGGCTAATGGGGGAAAGGTCTGTGTAATTCTCTCTCCATTAGCTGCTCCGCCTGGCCTAATTGCCCAGCCGAGCCTGAACAATTTTGTTAGACGTTGCCCGGGTAATTATGGCTGCTTTGGCTAAAAATAACAGCCGCCCAGAATCCAGAGTCAGATAGTGGTATTTCTTTTTCTCTTTGTCTTCAAATCCAGCCATTACCCTCCTCCACACCACTGGGATGGACCCAGCTGTAAATACAATGACTGTGGAGGCGATCAGCCGAGCCGAGGGAATCGAACCGGCGGCGGTTTGTTCCTCGGTGGACACGTCTCTGCTGCTGGTGACAAGCTGAAGGACAGTGACGAGAGACGGAACATATAAAACAGCTTCGACTGCCACCAAGTGGCAAGTTTCATCCCCAAAGTTTTTTAATTATCCTTCGAAACACAAACTACGCATGCTGCCAGACGTTTGAGGAGATATCACCGTGTGCGAAAAGGAAAGTGGCTCAAAAGCAAATATCATACGACTAAAATGCCAGCAATCCGGCAAACGCTATAGCGTAACCGCACATGTCCACCATGCCAACAGTTCCGAGACACACCAGCTATTTGAGTTTGTTGTGTTTTCTTTCTATACGAATACAAGTGATTTGTGAAAAGGTTTGTGCTTACCGGCCTATGCAGCTCCATGCATAGGCCTATAAGAATGTTTAAATAACAGACTGTATAAGTGGACGTAGTCATGGTGACGTCACCCATCTGTTTGTGGATTATGATTTTGAACCCTTGAATATTGCATTAGTAGCGTGGAAGCGAGCTATCAATCACAAGGTTGTTTCTGTATTGATGGTCTATTTGACTCTTAATAATGAATAATATATTAAATAATGAATAATTGACTAAATGAACATCATGATGTATTGAAGAAGACTTGAAACTAGAGATTGAAACCATTAACTCATGTTTACAATGAAGTCAAGAGAGAAGTAGGGTCATTTTCTAATAGACTTCTATGCAAACTTCTAATTGGAACCAGATGAGTCGCCCCCCAATGGCCAGTAGAGAAAATACAGGTTTAAGAGCATTAAAAATTGGCTGCACTTTTCAGAACCAGAGGTTACCACCTACTTTCACTCTGATTTCTATTATTTGCATTCCCTTGCCATCTGAAACAGATTATGATGCCATCTGAGAATTTTTTTGTAAATTTGCAAACATAATCACAGCAGAGATTGCCTCCCATTTACCCTTCTGCTTTATTTTAATATTCCTTTATTTTTTCTATTATTAATTGTCAATTCCAAGCTTGTTTTTCATCATTATTTATACGTTACCACATTATTCTCATTATTATTACATACATCTGTCTTGATTTATTATTAGTATTGTTTACACTGAATCGTATTGTCAGTACTTCTAATGGTAGTTCTTGAGAAGACAAACAGGACAGTCAGTGACTTTTGTGAAGAGTTGGACATCTAGGAGGGTTAGATACCTCTCACTACCGTCAGTTTAATGATGCAGCTGGTTTCCATATAGATGCTGCTCCAAATAAATGTTGATTTTAATGTCAAATCAATAAAAAATTGCATTTCATTTGAAGTTCATGTTGTTCTGGACAAATGGATAATGGGTGTAAAAGCTTTCACTTGTTATCGGAGGTTTGTATCTTGGATCCCAGTCGTACCAGTAAGGAGTATTTGTGTATTTCACGCCCTCTGGCAGCGGCTGCTCTGCTGACAGGACGTTTAAAGAAGTTGTGACAGAAAAGTTTCAGCCAGCAGCTTTCTTTGTTACGCTGTCACTGTGAGGAAACAGAGTTCTCTTAAATGAAGGTTCGTGTTTTAATCTGCGCTCCGTCCTTCCTCCCTCCCAGATTTACCTCCCGCTCCGTCAGCCCCGGCCTCCGTATTTATCCCAGCAGCCTTTCTGCTGGCCTGGCACTTGTGTTTATGTAGTGCTGTGATTCTTGATTTATACTTTGACAGCGTGCATCTGCGTATTTTGCTGATGTGTGTGTTTTCATTTGTGTGTGTGGGTGTGTAGACTGCTGGCTTGAAGTGTGTGTTTCTCTGCCAGTGTGTGTGTGTGTGTGTGTTGCTAACAGAAGCTATTGACTTGTTGTAAAGCCGCGGTCCTTGAGAGTATTTATGAGTGAGGAAGCCAAGCAGCTCGGTGGCATTTTCCTGTCGCTGAAGCAGAACGACTCTCTCGCCGCTCTGACAGCCTCTGCTGAGCAAAGAGACACGTTTCCCAGAGTTCATAGCACTCCCCCCTCCCTTCTCTCTATCCATCCATAGCTATCTGACAAATCCATATGGAAGCTTATTGATGACAAAAATATTGAACGAGCACCGAGACGAGCTGCAATCGATCTGGAAGTGAGGGCCATGTCAACTTTATCTCCTGTGAAAACAGCATCATATTTTAAGAGAAGTGTCACCAGCACAAATATAGAGGATGGTTGTGTGACAAAACAGAAGAAAAGAGCTGCCAGTTATGAGTACATATGTTTTGCTCCACGGTTTTATGAGTTGAGCTTAAGACAAACTATTTTGGTTAATATGTTTGTTTGTTTTTAAATGGAAGTTTCAAGCTCAAGTGAAGACAGAATGATTTAATCCATGTAGATTCAATATTTAAGAGGAACTTGTTGCCATTCAATGCTTTTCATCTTCAAAATGTTCAACATTTGTGATGCCAGATGTAATGTTCCCAGTCATTTCCATTTATGTGCATTTTTAAAGTTCTCCTGGATACATTTAAAAAATCAACAATTCTAGTTTCAGCTGTTGCCCCGATGCCATCCGGGGCCCCCTCACCATGTGATGTAGGGAGGAAGTTGCATTCTTGAATCCCAGTCGGCGAGGGGCAGCACAGAGGAGGTGGAAGTTATTTTTGTTTTTATACTGTTTGCTTGGACCATCTGACCAAAAGTGGATTGTGTTAACATTTAGAAATCTGGCATGAATGTCAGTCAGGATTTGATCCAAATAGGTCCAGATGGCTGCAGCATCCTGGCACTTGGACTCTGAGACTTAGTGTACAACATGCATGTATGAAGTGTGATTTGTGGGAGGTTCTGCTGAGTTTACATTCCCAGGCCTCAGAGAAGTCAACAATAACTGCTTCAATGCAGTTTGCTATCACGTCCCTGTACTGCCTGGGTTGAGTTTGAACCGAGTTCGGGCCGTTTTCTCATGTGTTCGTTTTTCTTGGCCGAGTATAAGCTCTCCAAGAGTTCCACTGTGTTTCTCCAGTTTGGTGTGAAATTCAGCTCCATCTTCTGTTTGGTCTTCAATCTGCTTTCACTCAACCCGTGTTTACCGTTGCTTTGGAGAAAGACCAGGGGTCCGTTTCACAAAGCAGGTTTAGTGAAAACCTTGAGTTAGTTAACCCTGAGATGAGGGAAACTCTGGTTTTTCGGTTTCACAAAGCCAGTTCAGCATAACTCTGAGTCAGTTACCCGGGTAACATACTCCGTGAACCTAACCTGCTCACTAGCAGGTTTGCTTCAACAAACCGTGAGTTTCTCCCTACATGTCTCCGCCTTTTTCCAGAATCTGAACCAACTCTGAAAAAAATGTGCCGTCCTTTCATCGTCAACCTAATCGATATGGAAATAAAAGTGATTCTAGCAGCTTTGCGTTGGGAGACAATTTTGATTACCTTTCCTTCCAGTCACATTAGATATTATCTAAACAATATTCTCCGACATTTTCAACATTTCATATTGCGGACATAATCCGCAACCAGATTCTTTGCGGAGCTAGCTTTTTTGCGAACGGGAGATTTATGAAATGTTTAAGTACATTTCTGTGTTGAAATATCTGCTTATATTTACTGTTTAATATGTGAAATATGATTAAAATCATATGCCTTAGTCAACGTATTTGCGCAATATTCTTATGTATTCTTATGCTTAATTTTCAACTGACGCCACTTTCTTTCTGTGCCTGGGGGGATTACACCCAATGAAAAAGATAATTCATTCAGTGCTCTACTTTGTGAACTACGGGAGTTGAACCCCTGTCGCCTGCACCATAGGCAGCTACTAACCGTTACACCACAGTGTTGCTCTGCAAAGCTGAAAATGAACAATTATTACCTTTAGATCAATTGACTGTTTCATTCAGTTATACACATTAGATCGGGCAGTAATTGTCTGCCACGCCAACTATCGCTACTTTGCTGCAGTTACGTTGCTCCGCTTTCTCAGGATGAGCTCGTTTTCTACATAAACACTCAGTAATATCTAATGACGCTCTCCCCGTTGCCATGGTGAATCGTAGTATCGGAGCTCCATTGATGATGGCTTTATAGAGTCGGCAGGCACGCGCGTAACTCAGAGTTTACATACTCAGAGTTGACTGAACTAATTCAAAACCGCTGTTCTGAAACTGAAAACTCAAAGTTGCCCATCTCAGAGTTGGTCAACTCAGAGTTCAGGGTTAGGTTCAGAGTTGGTTGAACCTGCTTTGTGAAACGGGCCCCTGAATATTCAGACATTGGGAGCAGGCACGTTACAGACAGGATTCACTTGCTGGAGCACAATTCTTCAAGTTTCTGGTTGCCACGGCATTGAGAGACGTTGGGACTTCAAGCATCAGTGTTGCATTCTCGTGGTCCTGACCTTGACGTGTCCATCCATCTGAGGGTCTTGGATGTGTGATGTAGGACACTGTGAAGGTTCTGCATGGTGTCTATCAGAATTATCCTTTGACGTTTACATTTTTTTCTGCTGATGGCTTCGTGTTTGTCTGTCTTTATGATTGCATTGTTTTCTAATCATCTTTTTGTCAGTCGTGCTCATGAACCCGATGGATAAAGTGATATTTCTTGTGAATTCTACCAGACAAGGACAGTTTTGGAAGCTGTTGTGAAAGTGAGCGTGAGGAGCATTTCCTTTCAGCTCTGCAGTCACTGTATGGTGGAAGAGCAGAGAACCTTAGATTTAGTGTCATCTCTGTTACCCCTTTTCCACCGAGGCATTTTGAGGGCCGGTTCGGAGCCGGTGCCCAATCGCGAACCAGTTCTTCCTGTTTCCACAGACAAAGAGCCGGCTCTCGGCCTGGAAAACTGGTTCCCGAGCGGCCCCAACTCTTTGCTGGGCTGGAACCGGGCCTGGCTTATGTAAGGGGCTGGGGGCGGGGTTAACGCTCGAGGCAACCGGGGAAAATATGCCGCTGCGGAGTGCGGAGTTTTACTAACGTTACTGTTCCCGGTAAGTTTCACTTTTAAATTGTTTCACCTCGTTGCAAACTAACAACACATTTATGTTTAGTTTACCAAGCTAGTGATTACGTTCGTAACAGCAGCAAAGTGGCTTTGCTTCCTCGGGTAATGTAAGCTGACCAGCTAGCTAGCCAGCTAGCGTGATATTGCTAACAGCAACGTTAGCATGCCACTTTCTGACTGCCGTTGGCTCATTAAACGTTACCAACTACCAACGTGACTTAACATCTGTGTTTGCAGCGTCGTGGACACGTTTGTGATTAAACCGCTGTTCTCTGTGTTTGTAGAGCTGTTGGACATCGGCGATACTGAACGGAGGTCCAACCTGCAGATGACTAAACATCAAACTATCTATCTATCTATTGATCACACACTGTTAAAAAATGTTGTGATTTTAGTATGTTGTGTATTTTATTGTTATTGTATTATTTACCAAAATAAACACTCTCTGAAGAGACATGTCTGCTATGCTTGAAATTAGCGCTGCGGGGAAACCTCAGACGTATACAGTGACGTAATGACGTGGCTCTCTGGGCTCTCTAGCCGGTGGAAACGCAAACAGGTTCTCGGACGGTTCGCAAGTTGAACCAACTCCGAACCAGCACGGCACCGGCCCGGCTCTTGAACTAGGTTCGCGTTGGTGGAAAAGGGGTATGTTTGGGTCCGAGGTGAGTCTTCTGTCTTCTCATTTTGAAAATGTTTTCCAGGTTCAAGTTGCTTTCTCAGCTTGTCCCTCTCTTTTTGTGATATATCCTTAACACCTTTAATCCTGGATTGCCTTTTCCGAGTGTTATATCTTTGCTTCTAGCCTATAAGTAGCTTTCGACTCCTCGGCCCCTTAAAACGGATGTCTAAAAGACTCTGTGGTGGGGTATCTAGATCTTGGTGGACTTCCTGTGCTCTGTTCTTACCTCTTTCTGTGCTTGTTCCCGAAACCTTCTCTTGTCTCTTTCTTCCAAATCCAAGTCTGCTTTCCCTCTTCTTTCTCAGGAACTCCTCCTTCAGTTCTGCCTGGCTTTTGTACTGGCCTTCTTTTTTGATACTCCCTGTTCCTTGTCTCTTGCTCTTGCTCCTCCACTGACAGCTTCTCCCTAGCCATTCTAGTCTGAAATGCCGTATACCATTTGCAATCAGTTTACTTTTCTGATGGATAAGCATAAAATAGAAATGATGGATCAGCATGAGCAGAGGCTATTGAAATGAGATTGAATTCATCATGTAAAGCTATATAGTAAGTGGTTGAAATTAAACATAGAACAAAAAAATAAACTAATATCCAATGCTTGGAAAGTAATATCATTGAATTAAACGGTATTAAGATGTGTTAATAATACACAATTTAGTGGTATTTGTCAACTACATCAAAGACATGGTTGACACCGTCAGACACACACGGATGGTGTTGACATAAATTGTAAACTTTATACTCTATATGAAATGATTTACTCATTATTACACATAGTAATTATGATGTTTAATTTTACACTACTTTTAATTCTTATTAAGTAGTGTAAATGTTAAGAGACCGGCTTCAGGACAAGGTATTTTTCAGTAATCGGTCACCTATTGTCTAATTTAGAATAAAACATATTTATAAACTAACATGAAATCATGAAAAGTGTTGCTAGCAGTATCCTGGTTAGTCTTTTGTTTATGTATGTGAACAATTTTATGTACATTTTTCACTCAAAAACTGTGTTTTATCTACCAGACATGTTTTGTCCCATGATCTCAGGAGTCACTAATTTGTAATGTTTGTTGATTATTAATGTGTTTATTGTATATTGTTATTTTGTATGTTTAATGCTGTGTTCGGTAAACAAGCAAACCATTGCATTATAAGTTACTCTGCTTTGTAGTTTTGTGGTTGCTGATCCTCCATACGTCCCTCTGTGCTGAGTGAAGCTGTAATGCTGCATGTTGTTGACAGATCCAGACATGACCTGCAACAGATGTGCAGCTTAATTCCTTCTGCAGACTCTAATGGAGACAAATGGACGAGCCGGCGAGCGACAGAAGGTGCTGCACATCTATATTCATCTAAATTTCCCCAAAATCTGTGTCTTTATAGTGTTTGTGGATTCATGTGGACCGGAGCAGATACAATGCTGCTGACTGCTGGGTTTCTCTGTCCTCTGGAACCCTTTACTCAGGTTGAGATTCATAAAAACAGGGTCAGAGGTCAATCTGTCAGCGTCTTGTGTCCTTCTGCCAGAGGCTCTGTCATGATTTGACTTTTATCCAGTTTTAGGTCATATCTTTATTAAACACTTGTAGATTGTGTTTTTTAAAGCCTTCTGGACGTTATTCCTGGACTATACTATGCTATAATGGTTGTGTGGACTGCTACGTTGAGTAAGGATATTGACTGCTTGAAGTCAGAGCTTCAACAGAAGGATCAGTTCTATAGAGCTTTTTGGCCTCTTTTGACTCCTTAGTTTAGTTTTTTGGGTCTGGTTCCATGTCATTTTGAAATTTATATGTGTAATTATTTCACATTTTAGGCTTTTTTGCATGTCATTTAACGGCAAGTCATTACTGTGAAATTGTTGCAGTTAGGTTTAGGAAAACATGGTTGGGCTTAAAGTAAGTATGCAAACTAAGTAAAATATGTACAGAAACAACATAACAGGAAAACTGTCACTAATATACCTTTAAACAAACCACTCAAGGACACCCTTATTGAACACTGGTCTCCTGGTTGCAAGTCCTGTATTTGTTTGACCCATCCACTTCCTCTCACACAATTTAAACTACGTTCAGAGCATATTCATGCAGATGCGTTTACATTGCAGACAGCCGAGCACATGGCGTACCTCACACGCAAAAAGCAAGAAAGGCATTCTTATTGCACGCTAAGTGGTTTGCAAAATTTCCATCATACGTGAATTGGTGGAGCTGACTGCTCGTTCAGTCCCAGTGTCTCTCAGGAAGCAGCTGTTTTCATCAAACAAGCTCCCACAAATCCACCACTACCTGCTTAGCATCAAACAGACACAGTTAGAGATAGCTGGTGAACACAGTGGAGCATTTAGCAGCTAAAGAGACATATTTCCCTCAGGAGTTGGTGGCAGAGCCCAAAAACGGAGCTTACAACACATCTCCAATGGGATGATGCTCTGTGTCTGCCGGAGGTTAAGTAACCATTTGATAACACATTTGCATATCACATTGAGAAGATTATTATTATGTTGTCTTATTTCACAGCCTGCATGGCTTTCTTATGCTCATGTTGATGGACACAGTCAGTAGCTGCGGAGAAGCTGCTCAACATTAGCACATTGAATACTCCACAATGTTTTCTGTATAAACTGGGACACTGTTTGTTTGCAGCTCGTCCTGATGCTCTGAGCATGCTCACATCCTTACACAAGCGTTTCGGGGCCACAGAGGATTTTGGATTTCAGGTATAAAAAGAAAGAAATCAATGGGGCACTCAACAGCAGCAGGAGTGCTGAACACACTTTAACTTTGCAGCGGAGCCTATGCACACACAGATCCAACATGTTGCCAAAAGTATGTAGACACCCAAACTTTATACTAAAGCTATGTGTTAGCTTTGAAATGCTGCTCTGGCAACCACATCGTTGAACCTGCTGCAGGGATATGATCCCATGCAAAGACAGAAGAGCAGTGAGTCCAGTGGTCTTTAGGTCTGACAGAGCGGGACTGTCAAGTCCTTCCACACCAAACTACGATTGTACTATGTACGTTTTTATGTTTTGTTTTTGATTTACTGATTTAACTTTTTTTTTCAACTTTTTGTCAAAGTTTTTTTTAATTTATATAATTGCTTAATTACAGATTTTTAATGTGTATTCATTTAATAATTAAAATTAAACATATTTTACATATCACCAGATCAGACTGCTGCATGTTTGGTGAACCCCATCTTTTAGAGTGTTTTTCCCCCTACCTCTACAATGAACGCAGAATCAAAAACATAGAAAAGTCTTGATGAATTGAAGTAAATGGGGTCACGTTTAACAGCAGCAAAACTATATCAAAACAACCTATTAACAAACTGTAAAAACAACTGCTGCAGTATAATTAAGGTCTCGTTAATCCAGAAATGTATGCTATACTTCCCACATGCATCTTCTCTCAACCTGAATATTTAAACCACTTCCTCTCAAAGAATCTCACGCTGGCGTAGGAACCCTGATGAGTGTGAAACGTCCCCAGTTGACTTCGATTCATCAAGACTTTTCTTTATTTTTTGATTACTTCTTTACTGCGGAGGCAAGGCAATTCAAGAATGCAAGGCAAGACCAGGGTGAGTAACTGATTTCCAAAATATAATTTGGGGGTTGAAGTATTTCTTTAATGACGCTGTCGCCACTTAGCCTTTGAATGCTTAATGAGAATTCACTTGCACACGCACAAACAACAATAAAAGATATTTAACAGTAATGGCCTGGCAGCAACAAAAAAGACGGTGACATTTGGGAGCATGGCGTCGTCGTCGCTAATTGAGCTCCGTCGTACCTGAAGATTTATGGTGGAGCTGAACAGCCAGTCGTCCTCTGCTCTACAAGGACACTCCGCCGCTGCCAGAGAGAAGAAAGAAGACTGCTTTTCAATGTGCACAATCACACACAAAGCAAAGGTTGTTCTTTTTAATCTACTGGTAAATGGAGTACCTGGAGAGAAAAAAAAGAAGTGCACAGGACATGAGCTTCAACGAAAATAATAATTTAAAAAGAAAACCCAAGCGTCTGAACCCAAACATGTGAAACCAAATAAGATATTTCCTCTGCTTTAGAAACTTACAGGTCACATCTCAGCTCCTCTTTCCTACACTCAGAAAAAACTTAAGGATGCTATGAAAAGTACTGGAGTGACCTCTATTCACAAAGGATGAGGTCAAATCCGTCTCAGCAGTTGTATAAATGAGCCTGAGTTTGAAGGTGGAGTGTCTCTTTAAATGTGGATGAACATTAGCTTTCAGGACTCAAAGAGACTGCAGCGAAAAAGCTGTTTGTGATGGCGAAGGTGAGATCCATCCGAGGCCCCGAGTTCAGTCACATTCAGCTTCTCTCCGTCTGTTCAACAGATGGGTCACATCCAGACTCATTCAAACAATGTTTAACAGTTTGATTTACTAAGCTTACTGCAAATTATAATCAGCTGAGTTTGTGGACAGACGCAGTTTGAACGCAGTGCTGCTAATAACGAAGACAGTTGGGATGGCTTTGATCCTCCGAGCCTGTCGCAAAGTAAATAAGTCCAAGTCTCTTTACCCAAAAAAGGGCTCAACAAAGACATTTAAACGTGGAACAAACTGCCAGTTAATAGGTCCACTCAGCTAAAACACTGTTCATCAGATGTGTATTTAATGATGAAGGGAGGAGTCCCGCATTGAGCAGCTGGAAACCACCACCTGTTCTTTGTTCGCTAATTATTCTGCTAGCACTCATACTGCTAACTACTCGTACTTCTACTCTTTTCTGGAAAATCTCTACCTAATGCCAGTTAATATTTACTTAACATCATTCTAATACTATAATTATTAATTCTGTTTCTTACTTGATTCTGCCTCCATATTTTTTTTTTGAAGTAGAGTCTAAGGGTAGAGTGTTCTGTATCTTGTACAACTTCTTAAGACCTCTAATTCAAAATATTCTGCTTTTATATTAAACTGACTAGACAAGCAAATTTGCTTGCTAGTTATTTTTTATTAGCTCATTCCCTGACTCGTTGTTTTGCTAGCATAGGCCTACATTTAATTTGACTTAAATGACAGCCTTTAACTTTCTGAAATTACATCCTTTTTTTTTCATTTGTTGCTTTTCACAAACAGAACTGAACTTACTTTCTTTATTTCTTTTGAGAAGAAAAGATGTTTTGTGGACTTTGGCTTTATTGTGTGTTCATGAATTTCTTCAAATATATGTTTTTGTTTTTTCCATAAGATTTTGTTTGTGGTGTTCATAATTATGTATTTATGGTCATTCAATGTGTAGGATGTACATTTTGAATGGTGTACATCATTGTGCGGTTTGGTTTAATATACAACTTAAACTAACATTACCAACAAAACCAAGTCCTGACTGTCAACATTTTAAATGTCAGGAGAGAAACCTGGCTGGCACCCCTCACCAAATAATAAAAATTAAAGAGAACTCAAAGTAAAAACTGTCACATAAAAAGTGACATGCCAGATGGGACCTAACTGAAGTAAAATATCATTGAGGGAAGAAAAAAACAACCTTCATGTATTTTCTGAGCTTGCCAGTCCCTTAACTCCTGCAACTTTTGCCCTTGAGGAAAATGCTTCCGGCTCTGGGTTTCAACGGTTGCTTTAGAAAGTTAAACTTACGCCGGGGTCACACTGGCTGCGGAAGCGCCGCGGTACGGCGCGCCGACGGAAATCGCACGCGGTCCGCTGACCCCCTGTTTACACCAGACGCGTATTTCTCCGCGACGGTCGACAAGCGCTTCTGCTCAGCTGTTGTTCATTCAGAGCTATTTTTTTCCGTTATGAAGTAAATAACCCCATAAAATGAATACGCCATGTTTCTGTAACCAAGAAGTTTGTACACTTCTTGTATGTATCCGTTCTCTCTCTCTCTGAGAGAGAGAAAGAGAGCGAGAGAGAGAGAGAGAGAGGGACACACACACAGACAGAGAGTGTGTATGGTAGTAGACAGTAGTAGTGCAGATATACCGTTGAAATACACATATTTTTTTATCTACTCTTCACATTTATTAAATGTATTTTGTCTTCCTGTTTCCCAGTGCGAGTTTAGATACACAAATATGATCGCTTTTGTCAATCGTGGTATTTTATTTTGAAAATTGCTTTTATTTTGAAAATTGACCGGATTGTCTCGTGTTTCTCTGTGTGATTTCCTGCCAGAATTGACGCGTTCGCTCGCGGCACGCACAAAAAATAGAGCAGACGCCGAAACGATCGCTTCACGGCGCGCCGAATGGAAATGGGCGCCTCTACACGTCTATTCGCGGCGCTTCCGCGGCCGGTGTAAACCAGGCGTTACACTGTCAGAGGAAATAACATCAGCTAAAACCATTACCACCTTGACCATGTCAGTGTTCAGACCCACTTTGAGGCTTTACATGGAGAAAAGCCCCTTCTCATTTCAAACCGCACCCAGATAGCAATCCACTGTACAGCCTGACATGCAAGAGGGCAATTTTGGCTCACCAGCAGGATCCATCATTCAAGGGGAATTAAAGAGTTGGTTCATGGGAAAGAGTCCTGTTAAACTTCAATTTCCAACATTTGGGACACTGAATAATACATCCGACCCACTCCAATACCTGGAAAGGTGTGAGGATTTCCTGCCTTTCAATCCACTCACAGATAAGGAGCTCATTGCCACCCTGTGTAATGTGCTTCACAGGGTTGCAAGAGATTGGTGGGATGTGGGCTGCCATAAAATCCATACTTGGAAGGAATTCCATCATCATTTCCTTACGCCTTCCTGTCAGAAGACTACAAGGTCAAACTGTCGAAGAGGGTACATAATAGAGTTCAAGAAGAGGATGAATGCATCAAGAGACTTTGCGTACATGTGCCAGTCACTATGCAAGCGCTGGAAACCAAATTCTGAAGAGGAGGAAATCATAGTTGATTCTGAAAAACATTAAAGTGATGGTTCAGAGTAAAATGCACCCTGGGTAATTTCCACCATGACATCCAGCCAAACACCCTTTAGGAGTTTATTTAAAAGAATAGCTTCTACTGCTAAAGCTACCGCTCTTGCATAGACGGCACTTCTGTGTTTACCCAGCTTCTTCTTCTTCTTCGTTGGTGTTTATTGGCAGTCGGCGTTTACCCAGCTGTTTCCGTGACGTATGAAATAGTTTCGCTGATTTTTTATAAATGCTTGTATTATCATGTCAACACTTGTCGACCTGATAATAGAAAAAAATAAATTATAAAAAAAAATTAAGCAAAACTTTTACATACTCTCGCATGAAACTCGTGAACACCAATGAAGAAGAAGAAGAAGAAGAAGAAGCTGGGTAAACACGGAAGTGCCGTCTACGCAACAGCGGTAGCTTTAGCAGTAGAAGCTATCAGGCAAGTGTTCTTTTAAATAAACTCCTGATGTACTTACAAACTTTAAAATGCCTTGTTTTGTGAGTACAGACCCTATGTGTACTACTGCAGAAGTTTGGTAACATTCCATGCATGTATTTGTGGGGAAAATTACGAGATATACACTATGTACCATCGCACTATTACTAAGCCATTTGACTGATCACCCTATCTTGACCAATGCTGACCATCACTAAAAATGCTTCCGAGGGGGTATTTGGCTGGATGTCATGGTGGAAATGACCTAGGGTGCATTTTACTCCGAACCATCACTTTAACCGCCAACTGCCATGTCAGATGAGTAGTAGCAGTTATCTCTTTCAATTAACTTGTCCACCTTGTCCAGCAACTGAAGAAGGACCGGGAGAACCAGCTGCAGTATGAAAAGAGAAAGGATTTATGCAGGAAAACAACCAAGCCTGTTGCCTCTGAATCTGCTGTTCTGACTCCTAACAGAGAAAACTGTCTGACCAAGCCAACCTAGCCTCAACCGAGGCTCAAGTGTTCTGTTGGCACTGCAAGTGAAGTTGTGCACCACCTTCCTGTCCACAGTGGCACTCCAACAGATCTTCTTCTCCTAGACCATCAACTCAGCAAGCTGCCAAACTTTTCACATCTAAGAAGGTCACGCTACTCTTGGTTCTCTCACACACTTTAGTGACTATGCAAATGTACTATGTAAATTCCTCTTTAATACCACTCGGAAGCCTGCTTCCCTGCAGGTGATGGTGCCAATGAACATTGGTCCATAGAAAGGAACCGCCATACTTGACACTGGTTCGTCGCAACTCTGATGAATGAAATGTGTGGATAGGAATGAAAGGTCAGCAGATGTGATGAAGTGTAGGACAAGGGGACCTTTGTATTTAGCCGATGGACAAGGAAGTCCCAATCAGTGACATTACCTCGTCTCATCTTGTCTGCTCGCAGTCTTGCTTTCCTTGCAGTTTCATTCTTCATTTTCTTTTCCGGCCTGCAGCTTGATGTCTCAGAGTGCCTTTATTGGTTTAAGTCCAACAAGAAGCACCAGTATCAGTTCTTGAAAAAGTCTGCAGCAATGGCAAATACTTGTCTTCCACCCCAGCTTGCCTTCTTCTCTGCAGTAGCTACTTTGGCTCTGGTTTCTCTGCCACCATGCCATGACTTCCTACAGGCTGCCACCTGAAACGCTCACCTGGATGATTTGGGGGAAAATCAGTTGCTGTCAACTATAGGAAAACTCAGATGTCTGCACAGCAACTCAAAGTGTTGTTTCCCTTTGGCAAAGCAACAGCAGAGACAGCATCTCAGATTTTTAAAAAGGAGATTCTTGCTGGGGTGTGCCCACTTACATTCTCTCAGACCAAGTTTCCCAGTTTGTGTCATCGGTCTTGAGAAAACCTGCAGGTGGTGGAAACTCAATCAGAAAAGGACATCACCTTAACCACAATGTGAAAGCCATGATTGCTTCATATGTGGAGGAAAAACACAAGAGCTGGGACAAATGTTGTACAGCCTTGTGTGGTTTGGTTTAATATAAAACTAACACTACCAACAAAACCAAAATCTGACTGTCCAAATCTTTGATGTCAGAAGTGAAAGCTGGCTGGCACCCCTTACCAAATAATACAAATTTAAGAGAACTCAAAGTCAAACTCACCATTTGAAGGCAATGAATATTCCAGTTTACTTTGATGAAATTTAAACACATTGCGAAAGGGTTAAAGGGATAAAGACGAAAACATGGACAACTCCAAGACCGGACAACACCATGGTGGCGACATGTCACAATGTACAATGCTTGCTGAGATAATAAATAAAAAATGGTGAAACTGTGAAACCAATTTCAAGTGCATATAGTCCAGAAAGTCCAAATAAAAACAGTAAAAATGTTGACGCTCCACATACTGCTGTAGCATCTGTTTTGCACGTGCAGAGCTGCCTCTACTGGCTGTAGTAATTGTGTGTAAACGAGAAGTCAGTGAAGTCAGTGTATGCAGAGAATATTCCATCAAGCCCAATAAGAGGGTAGATGAAATATAATTTGGTCATTCAACATTTGCCAGTCACAGATTTAAATGCATGTAACAGATCAGATTTAGTCCCTGTTTGATTATATATTACTGCAGTGTCTCAGTTGTGGAGGTTCAGGGTTTCCACCATCAAAGTTGGTCATTTATTGGATTACATTTAAAAGACCAAACAGAATAAATGAATGAGAGTAAATCAAATAGTGGAGATGCCTCAGCAGCCGGCAGTTAAACAGAACTTCTTCAGACTCAGCTGGGAATCATAACGTTGCAGTGAATTACAGAAATGTCCTTTCCCACGTTTTATGGCCTTCCTGCTTTACTGCTGCTGCTCCTCCCTCCCCACAGGAACTGTTTGGAAAAATTAAACTGCTGCTGCTGCTGGAAGGTTCAAGGAAGAAAGGTGTTGATACCTCAGAGACAAAGTGAGGAGAGTGAGAGCTTTTCTGTTACAGTGTTCTGGTTTGATCTTATGCTGGATAATGTTTCTTATTGTCATTCAGCAACAAATGTTTGGACATTTTTGTCTGGGAATTTGTTTTTACTGAAATACTGATGCTCAAGTTCAAACCTGTAAAATGTCAGGCCCCATAATATGATGCAATAGATTTCATTGGGATTTTATTAGGTGGAATTTAGACTTCAAACTGCAGATCTTACCTGAATTGGAACTGGAAACAATCTTTTGTTTCAAATTGTATAAAAAGACCATGTCTAGACATTTAATCTCTGTGAGCTGTAGTCCTCTCCTTGAAGTTTAAGGTCCACAGGCATGTATCTGTGCAGCCTGGTCTCCTAAAAACTCTTATTCCAATATTACCAAACTGTATTGTCAATTGTATAATGCATTTATTTTTGGCATATCATAAATACATTTAATCAAAGTCTACTTAACTCTGCGTATGAAGATGGATGGGTCAAACACAGGACGTTAAGCCAGGCGACCACTATTTGTTTCCTTTGTGAAACCAATCTTCAACGTTGATCTTTTACTAAACCTAACAAAGTAGTGCCCTAAATGTAATTGTTCATCATTTGCACCGATCGGTGCAGCGGCTGCAGTAATGCGGTCGCTGTATCGGTCCGTCGTGGTAAAGAGAGAGCTAAGCCGAAAGGCGAAGCTCTCGGTTTACCGGTCAATCTACGTTCCTACCCTCACCTATGGTCATGAACTTTGGGTCATGACCGAAAGAATAAGATCCCGGATACAAGCGGCCGAAATGAGCTTCCTCCGCAGGGTGGCGGGGCGCTCCCTTAGAGATAGGGTGAGGAGCTCCGTCACACGGGGGGAGCTCGGAGTAGAGCCGCTGCTCCTCCACATCGAGAGGAGCCAGTTGAGGTGGCTCGGGCATCTGCATCGGATGCCCCCTGGACGCCTCCCTCGGGAGGTGTTCCAGGCATGCCCCACCGGGAGGAGACCCCGAGGAAGACCCAGGACACGTTGGAGTGACTATGTCACCCGGCTGGCCTGGGAACGCCTTGGGGTCCTCCCGGAGGAGCTAGGGGAAGTGTCCGGGGAGAGGGAAGTCTGGGCGTCCCTGCTCAGGCAGCTGCCCCCGCGACCCGGTACCGGATAAGCGGAAGAAAATGGATGGATGGATGGATTTGCACCGATGATTCAGGTTCATCCAATTCTTGTAGACCTCCAACTGTCAGTCACCTAACATCATCTATGAGACAATTACTTTTGCTTACTAATATTCAGCTGCTGCAGTAGCTGTATATTATGAGTTTGATAGAAGTTTCACACAGCTGCTCCACTCATCATTTTACCTAAAATAAATCATTCTCACAGACAGCCATAATTCACCAGGTGCAGGATTTGGGTAATATTTGAGAAAAAGCTCTACCAACTAACACAAAATAAAATAAAATAAAATCTTGGTACAATGTGGAACATTCAGAAAATCTTTAATACATGCTATTGCTTTTGGCCAGTAGGAAGTCAGTGCTAGTTAAACACGTTTGCTTTGTACGTCACATCATTTATTGTTGGTTAAAAATCAATAATAATAATAAGTACATTAGTGAAGTTAGTGTTATGGATTATGTAAGTCGGTGAAGTGGCAATCTAGTGGAATAACATATTCACTTATATACTATTTTGATAGCAATAATGTTAGTGAGCATCCAAACAAAGGTTAGCCAGGTAGCTGCGGTTCTTAGGGTCTGTATGAGCTAGCTGACGTTAACCACTCCAGTTTTGAAAATTGAAGCCAATTCTGAAGTGCCTTAAACTTGCGATCTCTCTCTGCTGGCCATCAGGTGGCGGCAAATCTGGATGTAAAAAGAAGTCTGATTGTATAGAAGTCTATGAGAAAAGGACCTCAATGAAATACCTCAGTAAACATTGTTAAAATTAGTTTATGGTCTCAATCTCTAGTTTCAAGTCTTCTTCAATCCAGCATGATGTTCATTCAGTACATTATAGTCCATTTAGGGCCCTAGTTTCGTGGCGCAGCGCAGGGCGGCGCAGGGTGGCGCAGCCGGCGCAATGCAAGTTTCGACCCTCGCAGCCTTGCGCACCGTCAGTTTGGCAGTTTGGTGGATCGCCTGCGCCAAGATGGGTGTGGCAGCGCAGCAGGGGGAGGCATCACAGATTCAGCTTGGCGTAGCGGAAGTTTCGTGGCAAAAAGCCTCGCCGAGACTGCGCTGAAAGCTCGCCAGCTCCAACCTGGTCTACTTTCGGCGCAAGGCGTAAATAAAGTCCATTCATTCAATGCGAATCACAGCTGGCGGAGTGGAAGTTTGGTTGACGGCGCGCAGTGCGCACACGTCACCGAGACCTCACAGGCAGGTTTCAACAGTTCCAGGCACATTTAAATGCAATAAATAATCACAACAAACACTATTTAATGCAACTAATTGAATCAACATGTGAATTTATATCTATATAGATTGTCCCGTCACATCTGACGTCAGATCAAAGGCGGATGGCACGCGTAACGGAAACTCAGCCTCTCGGACCAAAACATCTCCCTCTTTCTCTCCTGTTTTTTATAATATGGGCATTGTTATTATTATGATACGCACACACAGCGCGTGATGCGCGTGGTGGGAGCAGCGGCGCTGCTTCTGTCATCGGGTTGTCAAGTGACGGAACTTGCACTGAACCTCCCCTAACGCATTAAAGGAGAGGAGAGGAGCTCATTTGATTGGTGAAGATCTGAATCGGCTGTATTAATCCCAGTCCACGCCTCGTCTCCTCCTCGTCTCCCACTCACGCCTTCTTCTCCTCCCTCTTTCCCACTTGCGCCGGTGGGCGAGACGGGAGGTGTGCCTGCGCGAGCCTGCGCGGTGCACAAAACTTGCAAAGTCCATGCGGACACACCCGTCGGCGTGGCGCAGGTGCGCTGAAAGCTGACTGCGCCTGGTCTACGAAACTAGGGCCCTTAGAGTCAAACAGACCAGAAAGTAGGGGAGCATTTAGGGCGGGGCTACCTTGTGATTGACAGGTTGCTACCACTCTACAAATGCAGTTAGCTACTAAGATGACTTTAACACTTATCTGTAAAGTTGACCTTGAATCATGAAGCTAACTTTGTTAACAGCTTCACACCAGAATCCAGATGGATCCAAATCCAGTAAAGTTACTGCTCTGCTGCTTGAGTCAGATCCACACGTCACTCCTCCACAGTCCAAATATGGTCACTTCCTTCACTGGTTGCCAAAAATTACAAGATGGTCAACATGCCAAACTCGATACTTAGAAAAAAACCGTAGTTCTCAAACCAATATGTGATAACATGACTACGTCCACTTCTTATATATAGTCTGTGATTAAGACAGTAATTTGCGACATTAGCTCCACTCTGTTGGAACTGTAGGAGCTGAAAAGAGAAAAGGCAAGTGTAAATGTCTCATCCTTTGGAGTTTACCAGCAACATGTGTATTTTATGAAGATTATTCTCAATAGAAATCAAAACAAAGCAAAGAGTAAAATATAACCAGAACAGAATGCTGGAAATGAGTTTGAGGGAGTGTGATTCCAGAGCAGTAACCTGTGTTTAGTGGAGCCTGACAGTAGGTCAGCCAGACATCCTGTATGGCACGGAGAGACACAGATTCAACATGATTTCATCTGTTTTTAAATGAACAAAAACACCTCAATAAAACATGACCAGGAAAATGTGGTTTTGACGTATTGTAAAGAAGCGCAGTTGCACAATGGCTTGCAACTATTGATGAAATATTCCCAAATGTTTGAAAAGTTTAGAAGGCAAGAGGAGATGAGTGTGGTATATAAGTGAATTCTCTAGAGAATAGAACCCAGTAAGCTACTCCGAGGACAGTAAATTCACATTGCTTCGAACTTTGAGTCTATATTGCGCTTCATTGACATCAAAAAGAGAAATATTAGTCTTTTGGAGAAGCTGAATACTTATGTAGGGTTGAAGGTTGTTAACTTGTTCAACACTCTTCTTTCCTTTACTCTCCTTCCTTCTGTCAGCAGAAATCTGCTCCATCAAACGTCTGATAGTTTTTTTACAACGAGCATTTATATTTTAGTGCATTTCACTACCAGTTCTTGTGTATCTTGAGTATGTAAGATTTCAACTTCTAATTTAATGCTTTTCCTCTGTGGTTTTGCCAGTTTTACTTCACTAAAGGGTTTGATTTCTTCTTCCGTGGCTCACTGAAGTAAATATAACTCTCTGTAAACTGCCAACGAGGATTTGATTGATTTTGGGAGGGTGATTCTTGTTAAATTTGACAACATTTTATATTGGATTTAATATCTTCAAACTAAACTATCCCAAGACTTAAAATGCATTTCTCCACTGGAACAAGATCATTATGATGTGTGTGTGTGTGTGTGTGTGTGGAATCTGATCAGTGTTCCATTAGAATCCGTTCAGGTTAATCAGCTCCTGCAGTGTTTTATGGATTCCGTCTTCAAATCGATCAAACTTAAATCAGATCAGACTGGAGCGAACAGGTTAATGATATCAGCAGCGGACGTCAAACAGCTGCATTATTACCTTCATTCACAGGACCCCGCCAACGCTCTGGTCTCATTGGCTGCCCGTTTCCCTCGCTCCCCTCCTTGCAGTGTGTCACAGCGAGGCAGCGCTTGGCTTTCATTACACCACCCATTGATCTGCAGGTTCAGGACGGAGCGGCGCTCTAATGGCCGACGACTGGCAGCTTGTCGGCCTGTCCGTACTCCTCCACCTCCTCCGCCATCATCATCCACTCCTCCTCCGCCCCATAGAGGGGAAAATAAGGAATAGGGTGACAGCGCAGAGGAGAGGAAGGAAGAAAATCACATTAAGGCACTTTATTTTTAGTTTAGAGGGATATAGGAAGAGGAGAAGAAATAAGGACGGAGGCAGGATGAGGAGAATGTGTGCAAATAGAGGAGAGCGACAAGAACACAAAATAATGACATTTATTTATTCAGCGAACGCCTCAGCCAAGTGACAAAGTGCTTCACAGTCTTAACCGTCTGAGGCCTTGAATGTCTTTTTAAATTCACCTTCTAAAGATCCTATATACCATGACACCCAGGTGTTTCAGATAAAAATTTGCAGAAAAGTCTCAGCTGCAGGTTTCAGCCGGGCTCATTATGGTCCTCGAGCAATGTGTGGAGAGATAAATGGCCCTAAAGCCAATGTCGGATTTTTAATTCTCCAACTGTCTTATGAAAACACATTTACATTCACTGCGGTGACAACACTAACACTTTTGTCCACAGAGGTTGCCAAACCCACAAAATTAAAGTTCCTTGTCATCACTTGTAGTAAAGAAAGAAAAGTGGAGTAACAATAAGATGAGCAATGAGAAGGACTCCATCAGGATCATGATCGAATGAGCACAAATGTTTGAAATAAGCTAAAAGCATTGTAGCGGTAGCGGCCTGTCAATCAAAAGGTAGCCCCGCCCTAAAGCATCCCCTGCTTTATGGTCTCTGTGACTCTAAATGGACCATAATTTACTAAATGAACATCATGCTGGATTGAAGAAGACTTGCGGCTATTAGATGTTGTTAAACCTCAGTTAAGGTCGAACTAAAAGGCAATAATAGGGAACCAGGAGCGGAGGAGGTGGACACACAGATGAGATAAAGTGCTGCTGTCAGAGGACTGAGGTTCCCCAGGTCACTCTTTATTGAATCTCACAGACTGATTAGCTCACAGAGATCTGGCCAGCGTCGCTGCAGCTACACCTGAAACTGGATTACTGCTTCCTGCTTTTGCTCCTGCTGCCATCTTCCATTTACTCTTCTGTTAAATGAGGTTTATGAGTATGTCACTGTTGTCTGCAGCAGACCGTCCTGCATTGTACACCCCCTCAAGTAATTGTCTTCCTTTTGTCCTCCTTCATTCACCGTTTACTTGTTTGTTTCCCCCTTCCAGCCTCTCCAGGTCCTCGGTCTTAACTTCCTCCTCTGTTTCCGGGTTTCAGTTGTTCTTTCAAAAAAGGTAAAAATAGAGGTGATTTCTTTGTTTCTTCCTTCACTCGTTCTCTCCATCCTCCCCTTCTCTCTCCATTTTCACACATCCAAACACCTTGTCTGGTGGCTGTCTTCTCCCAGCACACTCCTCCTCCTCCTCTTCCTCAGCTCTGTCTGGTTTGAAGCCCTGGAGACGATCCTCGTCCCACTTGGGACTTCTTGAATGAATATTAACGGCGAGTCTCGCTGGTTCAAACTGGACGCTTTTGGCTGCAGGTTCAGTTTGGAGGAGCCCGAATATTGTTGTGTCTGCAGCTGCATGTTTATTAACAAAACATATACAAAATGATCACAGCCAGCAACAAATAATAAAGCAACAAATAGACCCAAGGGATCAAAATATAATAACGTTGTTTTCACTGTATGCAATTTTCCAGCTGATGCTACTAAACTGCTTCATCATGGGGTTTTCACCCATTTCCCCCCCGTTTTATAGCTCCGTTAATTCCGAAAAAGCAAAAGTGCTTTGCATGTTAATAATAAAAAAAGATTAAGAAATGTTAAATAAAATGTGACAAATGAATAGAATTCTGTACATAAATATATCAAATCAAGCACCCTGTGGAAGCAGCGCAGGGTTTTTTTAAACACAGATTTTCAAATATTCTTAATGAAGCTGCATGCCGTCAAAAATCTCACGTTTCTGTCGACCACTGAGCCAACTTTGTCGGGTGGAGACACAAACGTAGGTTAAATCCTTTCCCATTATGACTGTGGGGCTAAAAGATCATTAGATCATCATTTATGTCTACATTGAAGTTGTATGACAATGTTTTCATCGCTTCATCAAACAGACACTAGACTGCTGCTCGCCGTCTGACACGGACGCTCATTTAGCATGTGAAGGTAGAGCAACAGACGTAGTAGAAAAGAGAGGGATAGTCCACAGGGAGGGGAGGTGGACGGGTCAAACAAACACAGGACTTGAACCCAGGAGACTGTTGTTAGTGTCTCATGTCAAACTAAAAGTAATCCTTGGCATTTTGTCACGTCAACATGAATCATTAGTGTGGAAAGTCACGTGACTCGTTAGTTGGTCAAGGTGACATCATCCAGGTTTGAGAGGAGCGGTGCTGGTACATAACAACACATTACGGAGGCATGGAATTAAGAGGTTATGGTCATTTCAGTTCTGATGTGAAATATTCACAAGTATTTCACATTTTATCCATCACACTGTGGTGTGAAAACGACTTATCAAGTCTTAAGTTGGCCACTGAAAATGTATTCTGCCTGATCAAATATATACTGAACAGTGATCATGTTACAATACATCTAAAGCTTTTATTGTGAAAGGTAAGAACAGAAGCAGTCGATCGTGTCTGTGTTGCTTTGTCAAGGTTGAAAGTAATAATAAAGTTCTTGGTTCAGAATACTTTTCGCCGTTGTTGATTGTCACTTTTCACGTCTGATATTATTCGTGACAAAAAACAACAGTTCATAAATATAAACTGAGGTGTAAATTAACGACACACAAAACAAGATGTGCAAAGGCCTTTAGGCTGATGAATATGATACAATGTGTATCAAATCATGCACATTTTAATGGAAATCCACAAGACTGCAGAACGGTCCCATCTCAACCCCAATGATAAAAGCAGGTTTGTGGGAACAAAGGCCCCTGTGGCGCCCCCTGTAGGACCATGTAGATCTGATTGATCAGGAAGTGAACGTGTCCTTCCACAGCACAAAGAATGGGGAGATTTGTTTGCACTCATTTGTTGAAGTGACCCTGTTTTAAACAGATGCGTATTAAATTCCAAAATTCAGTCCTTGGAACTTCTTTTGTTTCTACAATGATGAATCCAATTTAGTTGGCAACTTAAAAGTTTCGAACTTTAATGAAAAGTGATAATGGCGTTGAGTGACTGAAGGGCACACGCAGACCTTCAGAAGTCAACAGAGTAATTAAGAGAATCCATCAGTCATTTGTCCAGACAGAAACGTTCAGAAGCTGAGATCCCATCTGGTTCCCGCCGCTCGCTGCGCTTCACGCTGGGTCAAACACGAGCACGCTTTGGTTTTACAGACTCACCAAACAAAAATCCAATTCGGACGATGACGTAATCCAATTGATATGTGACAATTTGATGTTCTTTAGACAGTGTGGAAATGCCTCCTCATTAGGCACTCTGAACAGAGCAGCAGGCTGAATAGAAAATGAGATTTCCCCCGTAGGAGACGAGGGGCGACGAGCCCCGCCCGCCCATCTGAAGATAACATTGAAGTCACCGAAAGATCAGCGAGGGCTCCGCTCTCCCAACAACACGGCCAGAGACTCTGCCCGCTTGAGATTTCCCTCAACATGAGAGAATCGCTGGCTGCAGTTATCAGTGTCAAGAGTTTGACAGGAAGTTGGAAGCGGTCTTCTCACTGGAGTTGTCTCTGCTGGTTTTCCCCCACGATGCACCTGGCTAACTTCCATTCAGGTTCAACTTCTCTGAAAGTCTTTCAGTTCTTATAGGAGTGTGAGATGTGACAATACAAACACTGTTGTTTTTGGAGTTTGCTTCAAACTTTAAACCTCTAAAGAAACTACAACAGCTGTGAGAAAATAGCTGCTGAAATGAAGGTTAGAGAATAATTACTGAGAAGAAGTTGGGATGCATCTGATGAAGATAATATATCATTTAAAAACAATTCATTGTTTGACCAAACAACACAAAAATAAGTCAGTTGTTATGGAGTTATACAAATGTATTTTATTTTTTACATTTGGGAGATTTTCAACAAACAATAAGGTGAGTCAAACACGTCTGCTGAAGGTTAGCTGCTGTTACTTCCAAATCCAAAGGGGAACATTCATTATCTATAGATACATTATTATTATTTTTTATTGTTAATGTTTCTCTTTATTAAAGTTCCTTTAGTGTTGCTGGCAGGGTTTCCAAGGAAACATGGTTTTTCGAGAGGGAACAGTTTGTTTTGTCGAACAAACAAAAATAAAACATGCAGAATTAGGTTCATGTTAGGTTAAAGTGAAAAACAATCAGGATTTGGATTCAAATGGCTATGGAATTTAAACAAAGCAATAATACTTGGTTGTAACATTAACATCAGTCTCCTGGTGAAAGTCCTGTGTTCTCAACCCGCCCCCCCACCCAGACCTCCTCCCTACGTGGACTTCCATGGACTCGGTTGAAACCTGTTTGCGATGCATCCAGAGAAACGTAATCCATGACTGAATATGTTTTGCTGGAAACATAATTTGAGTTTAGTTGTGTGAGGATATTATGTTTAGCAAATCAGGCTGTGGTAGATGTACATCTATTACAAGCATCATCATCCTTGAGATACAGATTTAAAGACCGCATCACATATTCATGAGGAGTGTTTGCTTGAGAATACTCAACACCTGTAAACTGTACATCCAGATCAGCGTGCCACGCCTCTCTCAGTGTTGTTGATTAAACAGACATAACAGATATTGTGCTGTGAGAGCTGAAGCTTTTGGAAATAAAGTCCTCCAACCCACAACTTTAACATGTCTACAATTTATATCAAATGTAGTCCTCAGCTGTTGGATGAGGCAAAAACATCTGCTATGTAAAGATCATTAAATGAGACACTTTACTTCTCACTCCAAAAAGAAGGAGTCATTATGAAGAGAGAGGCAAAACTGATGCTTTGCCACAAATGGGGCACCGAGCGAGCCAGAACACCAGAGCCAAAAAAGAGACTGATGGACTTGTGCTGTGTTCACATCACTGGTGCTAGACCCACCAGAGAGGGGCTTACCTTCACGTAGACACCAATGTGGTTTCATTTAATCACCACTATTACTGCTTTGCACATGTTGAAGTCCCAGATACACCAGGAAACCAAACGTATTTGGTTTGCATTTCACGAAGCTGGATCACTGGATCTAGACACACACACACACACACACACACACACACACACACACACACACACACACACACACACACACACACACACACACACGTGGTTTAACTATTTGGCTGTGATTTAATTGCAATAAACGGAGAAAAGGGATGCTGACATAACTCCAAAATGATAGTGATCAGTAAAAAATCTGAGGTCATACTTTGTTAGGTGTGTCCGTTAGACGACAAGCAAACAACTTTTAAAAAGGTGGTTTTCTGAACGGAGTCTGGATTTTCTTTTCGACTCCTCAACGTGCTTCACACTGCTTTCAGAGTATTTATCCGTACACACACATGCATACACTGATGGCAGAGGAGCCGCCTGCACATCAGGATCTAACTCATTCACACGCCGATGGCGCAGCCTTCGGGGGCCATGCGGGCTTCAGGATCTTGCCCAAGGACACTTCAGCTTGTAGACTGAACGAGCCAGAACCACCAATCTTCCAGACTCGCTCTACCTCTGAGCCACAGAGGTAGTTGTGTTAGCAAAGGCTATGCTAACACTGTAGCTGCTCCATCAACACTCCTAATAAGGTCATCTAGACATCAATACGGCAGAGACCTTGTTGTTTGGGCCACAGACAGTCTCTGGTTTCTCCACATAGTCTGGTCAGGTCTCTGGACTAATGTGAGCTACAATCGTAGACCTCTGGGGACCACAGACAGTCTCTGGTCTCTCCACATAGTCTGGTCTGGTCTCTGGACTAATGTGAGCTACAATCGTCGACCTCTGGGGACCACAGACAGTCTCTGGTTTCTCCACATAGTCTGGTCAGGTCTCTGGACTAATGTGAGCTACTATCTAGACCTCTGGGGGACCAGAGACACAGGAGACATGTGTTTCCTCCATTTCTGAATCAGCAACATCAGGACTTCAGGATAACAATCGCAATGCTGATGGGCTTTAGAGACACAGCGTAACGCAAATGTTTGCCTTATTTTTGTCATCGGCACCACCCCGCACAAACTCACATCAAAAAAATAATCACTTTGTGTTTGCTGTGAACACAGCATAAGAGATAGAACAAAGCTGGGGGACAATTGTTTTACCCTACCACATCAACATATGCATCAATTACACAAAATGCAATCAACATATTTTGAACCAAATGATGTTTGATGATTTACTTCAATAAATGAAGTGATTATCAGTCCCAATCAGAGTTGGTGCTCATTGTGTTGAATACTTTACCAACTATTTAGCTCTCATTATCTTCATGGCTCTCAGCCTCCTCTGATTAATTCCCCTCTGTGGAGGAGCGGCCAGCGGCTGGCAACACAACAGCATCCGTTTGTTCTGTGGAAAGATTTTTTCTTCTTCTTTAGCTTCCTCCACCTCTGCTGTTGTTAATTCCTGAGATCTGTCCTTTTCTCTGACATTTGCACAAATGCTAAAGGGCCCGGGCTGTTTGCCTTCCTCCATGATGGAGGACGAGGAGTCTGGCTGGGTGGCAGCCGCAGAGAGCTCGACATATGAATTCAGCCCGGTTTTCTCCTCCACCTCCACGAGGCCCGGGGATGAAATCCATCTCTCTGTGATGAGACAATGATTTGCTGAGCTCCATTGTGGCTGCAAAGAGGCAGCAGAGAGGCAAATTTACATGTAAATGCACGACGAAATGATTCTGCAGCAATGGCGAGGCGGCGTGCCCCTTCTTTACCTCCTGATGTGTTTGCTCAGATGCCTCGACACACACACACACACACACACACACACACCTCAGTAGAAATTGCATTAACATTTTAGATTGTGACTGTGAAGTGAAGGAAACCAAAAGAGAGAGGAAAATAAAGTCAGCCATATATAGCTCCACAATTAAAGTTGTCATGTCCAGGTGTAGGAGAATAATTCATGTTTTAAGGTGAATGTAGTTGTCATAGTGAATGATTGCCTTTGCTCAGTGGGAAGTCCTTCCTTCCTGCTGCAGTCACACTGACCAATCAATCCAGTCAATCCAAAAACCTGACCTTCTCATTCATGTGCAGTAACACTGACGATGTTCACCACTGTGCAGTATCAATATTCATCCATCCCAAGTCATTTGTGTACTCGGTCTGACCATGATTACTGTGTTTTACTGCTTACTTGTATTACACCTTTACAGTTACCTATTCATATTTGTTCTCTCCTGTCTCTTGTTGAACTTTCCTCTCTGCTGCTGTAATACTGTACATTTCCCCGCCAAGGATGAGCATTGTTCATCATCCACGTGTTCCAAACTGTGAGAGTTGTTTCCCTTGAAATGCAATTGAGAGTGTAGTTAAGTTGTATGGGAACGAGACCAAGCTACAATGTGACGACATAGTATCAAGTAGACTGATAAAAGCCACCCTGGTGGATCAAACCAACACAGGAAGGTAACTTACATGTTTTCTGGACTTGTTAAACTGTCCACTTACCTTACAAACCTAAGAAAGTGTTCTTGTTTGAATCCACAGTGTTAACTGTGTGTCATAGTAGCGGAGCGTCATAGCTTGACACGCTGCAACCAGTGTGTTAGTGAGTCTGGCCAAGCGTCAGTAAGTGCCAAGTTGGCATGACAAGGTGATCCTGAGGACGAGAAGAAAAGATTTAAAGGTGCTAACATTGATAACATCCAGCTACTAGATGTCACACTCGCACTCCCCCCTTCCATTGCATTCACGTCACAACACAGCTGTTACTGCATTGTGCATGCACCCTCAATGGGTTGCTAGTGTTTGTGTTAGCTAAAAGCTAGCTTTAACGATATCTTACTGGTCAAGAAATTAAAGTGGCCACCTCGGCTTTTCAGTCCTTGAAACTCCTCCAGCTGACTCCGACGATCAAACGCTGAACCAACGTTCACTCTGGTCTCGCTCCTCCTTTTGTCACTTAGCACTTTGGACTGGTACCGAAATGCCGCCTGCTTACCGTCAAACTCATTTTTCTGTTTTTCCACGCTAACTGGCAACCCCAAAGTCTCTTGATCCCTGACTACGCAACCACGTGATACCAACGTTGTTCTTCATTTGGCTCACAAGCCTTGCTAGAAGCTGCAGCCGTCACACATCTACACAGAGGTAAACAAAACATTCATTACGGACCGTTTTAAAATGATTAATTCACTATCCAAAAAAAAAAAAAAACGTCAAGAGAAGAGATACTTTTGATTCTGCACCTTTCTAAAAGCTCTTTGGATGTATATTTTTTTATTTTGTTGACATAAAAATGCTATCAATATGACCTTTGAGGTTTTAATCTTAACCAAGTTGGTTTTCTGCATAAACGTGGGAGGGGCTTTAACCCAGAACATTATGGGAGATCCTCTGAAACCCTGAACATTATGGTCCTACTTCACCTCTCTGTCAGATGAAACTGTTGATCCAGCGGAACCAGGTCTTGTTCTGTGCTGCTAAGGGCAGGGGGAACTTGAAAGAATTCCTCAAGACCTTGTCTGAGGACAGTTATCCAAAGTTCAGCAAGAAAGTCACAGCTACTCATGTCTTTTTCTTTCTTTTTCTTCCAGTCATAAGTGCAAAGAAGCAGGGAGGAGCTCATGAAATTGTGTTCTGTCATAAATTTGCATTATTTTTATTGAGAGTACTATTTGACAAGCTGGGTACAGTACAGATTCCTTAAAAAGGTATCGACCAAAATAACCCAGAACTGAGTAATATCAAAACTGCATTCAATTTCAATGTACGCACAAAAACGGCAAATACAACAACAAATGGAAAAATACTTTTTTAAGACAAAATCTAATGTTTTCAGTATCAGTGAAATCAGTAGCGTATATCATGGTGATAGGCCCCGGTGCAAATGTTTTTTTTGTGCCCTCCATCCCCGCCCTAAACACAAGCGCACGCTTACCGTAGTATGATAACTCTCCCGGCCCGGGGAGAGAGACATGCATCGGCTCGGCCCACAGGGATCAGAGCCGAGCTGTATTGTGTAGTGGAGAGGGGCCAACACACGCTATGCGCAATTGCGCACACACGCGCGATCGTCCTCTCAAATGCGGCTGCGTCTCTCCAGGTCACTGTGTGAGAGAAAGAAAAGCTCTGACTGGCTTGGGCAGACGATGTTTGGTGTCACCCGCTGATTTGCATAATTTAAATATCTAGCCCGCTAAAAAAAATAAATACAAATTGCTTCAATTTTTTTTTCACCTTAAAAAAAAGTACGCACGCACAGTGCGTACAGGTTTCCGGCTGGCGGCGCCACTGCTAACAATGGCAGCAGTGCTGACGGAACTAACCAGCTGCTCCAGGAAGTAGAGATCACAAAATTCAGCCAATCCGCATGAATTATATGTGACATTTACATTTTGGGCATTTAGCAGACGCTTTTGTCCAGCGACTTACAATAAGTACATTTGTCGAAAGAAAGAAACCACAACATATCATTGCTGATAAAGTAAGAGCGAAAAAGTAGAAACAAGTGTTAGGTCCTCATCTGAGTAAAGTAGCTGTTCAGCAAGGATACCTTAAGTACAAATGTGAGCTCGCAATTACGTCCAATCTCCATAACTTTTGCTTTTCTGCAGTGTGGAGCCAAGAGATAATAATCCCAGGAGATTTTTGAGGTAGAGGAAGGTACTTTGCTTATTCAGAACAGTTTTATTCTCAATGGAACAAGTTGCCTTTGATTTTTAATTCAGTATACAATATATAATTATACACAACCACTCAGTCTCTCTACGATTGTATTTTTATATTTCATTTTTTATTAATAACATTAAGTTATTACAGTTTTTTTCAATCGCTAACAAGCGCTTACCCATACTTCAGATACTTTTTCTAAACTCTTAACACAGACTCACACCTGCAAAACACAATTGGCCAAATAGATCATTTTCTTCTCAAAAACACATTTTGTTAAATATATGCTAACTCTTCATTTCAAAATAGAACACATCTTTCTCTGCACACACTAACTTTACCAAAACACTGGAAATCTGACTCAAAATGAAATGATTCTGTCAAAGAATAACGCTTGTTTTTACTTCACAAGGTACACGCAGTCAATCAAAGTACACCAGGTTTCAAAATACTAGCTATTGTTGACATTAAAATAACTGCATAGACTTTTATGTTTCGGTTTTACAGGTATTTGCATGCAAAACATGCAATCCACCGTTTTTACACTAAATTTCTTGGTTGGGAACTGAATGTCTACATGTAGACATTAACCACTCGAAATACACTACGCGTGTTTGTATTTGAACGACGGTAGAAAACAGTGTGTTCGCTCCGTCTTTTACTGAATGTTCACCAAAAAGGTACAATACACACAGTTTTCCGTCTCTCTGGCTGCGCGAGCTCCTACGTCACAGCTCTGTATACGCTCCATTATAAATCAAAACAATATTAGCACATCCAACATATGCACAACTAAAATGCAAAACTATAAAATACACTTAGTAATTATTACAGTTTTTTTCAATCGCTAACAAGCACTTACCCATACTTCAGATACTTTTTCTAAACTCTTAACACAGACTCACACCTACAAAACACAATTGGCCAAATGGATAATTTTCTTCTCAAAAACACATTTTGTTAAATATATACTAACTCTTCATTTCAAAATAGAACACATCTTTCTCTGCACACACTTACTTTACCAAAACACTGGAAATCTGACTCAAAATGAAATTATTCTGTCAAAGAATAACGCTTGTTTTTACTTCACAAGGTACACGCAGTCAATCAAAGTACACCAGGTTTCAAAATACTAGCTATTGTTGACATTACAATAACTGCATAGACTTTTATGTTTCGGTTTTACAGGTATTTGCATGCCAAACATGCAATCCACCGTTTTTACACTACATTTCTTGGTTGGGAACTGTATGTCTACATGTAATGTTCACATTCAAAAGCATTCCAGTAAAAAGCAAATCAGTTTTTTTCCTTTACTTTTTACTACAGGAGATACAGTAGAAATACTGTTTACAGTATGATAGAACAGAAAAAGTTTTACAGTACTGCTTACATTGAACAAAATATCCATGAAACTCACGAGCATTCTAAACAAAAAAAAAACAACAGCAAAAAGCCCAGATAAAAAGTTTGTCTTTTTCTGTTTGTTTCCGAAAACATCACTCCTCAAAGTCCTCCTTTCACTGTATAAGTGTCAGTGTAATAGAAAAAATAGCCCCTGCCACTGAGTCTAAACCAGCCCAATTTAGCCAACATAAATCAGCTGTGTGTCAAGTATTCAATTGTTTGTTTATTATCAGCTGAGATATATTGTTTTTGAACTGATATCATTGCAGAATCAGAGGTTTTTATACCTTATCTAAGGTTTGGAATATTGTTTTTGCTATTGTACTGATGTTGTGTGTTAACATTCGTAAATAATACAAAAACAATCCATAATTTTAGTTAGCGACTGAAAAAAACTGTAATGTGTTTTATTTGTGGTATTATATCTTCTTTGCTGCTGTAATACTGTACATTTCATGATGGCATGATTATTGTAAATTATTTTCCATTTAGAGTCAAATCGACCACAAAGCTGATTGACAGGTTGCAACCACTGCTGAGGAGTTTTAATGGTCTCTGACGTTTTGAGGAGGAAATGTGACCAAAAACTTTTGTGTGAGACGAGCGGACCTTTGATAGCGGATGAATCGGAGACTGATGGAGCACAACACTCCCTCCTCTACATCACAGCCTCTTTTGTCTCCCTGCAGAAGCCATGAATGGCGTTCTCACCTCTCCGAACTGCAGAGAAGGTCAGAGTTTGACAGGCCTCTATTAAAGCCCCCGTGTCAATGTTTAATTACACCACAATTACATGAGTCAAGCCAAACAGCTCCATCAAGGACTGCTCCATGATAATCAATGCTTTCTCCCAGTCGCACGCTCGCTCGCTGCAAGCTCGGGGGTCGTTCCGCTATTAACGGAGAAAAAGGAAACAGCAGGGGAGGAAAAGCTTGGTGGAGTTTGAAAGGAGGGTAAAGATGACAGCAGGAAGAGAAAATCCTGGAACATGTCCCTAAAATGTCTCAGAGTGCCTCAGTCGGTAATTACCTGCATTTTCCATATTCATTTCTGTATTAATTCACCTTAATGCCAAAATATTACAGCCGTAATCTTGTGCAAATACCTAGCTGTCATGGCAGTCGTGCATGTGATAATGACAGTGAGAGCAGAGGAGGAGAGGAAGGGAAGAAGCAAAAACAGCTGCCATGTTGATTAAAGAAGTCAAGAGGCCGATCCTCCCAGAACTTCCTGTGAAATACCAAAGAAAAAGAAAAGCACCCAAATGTTCAAATGGAGATGAGACGTTTCCACAACCTGAGCTGCTTTGTCCCAAGTAGATTAAAGTCGGCTTATAAAAAACGACTGTTAAAAGAAGCTAAACACTATAAAACAGAGAAGAGTTACCGTAAACCAGGGGCCTTTTGATTGGAGGTTTGGTCCTCATCCTCATTACCGGGTCGGTGAATCCCATGCCAACGGCGTTCTCTGCTGTTTGACGGCTCGATGCCCTCACATGTGGTTGATCACGTCAGAAAACGGAGACGTGGAGCGGCAGGAGCTGCTGCTAATGTTTACATACTTACAACAGAACAAAGTTGTCCAGCGGTGCTGAACTTGTTGGCGCACGTATATAGCACCCCGGCGAACGAGTGAGACGTCACACGGGCGGCCGCGGTCTCGTCTATGGTCTTGTCACAAGTCTGAGTGTCGGAAATCTGATTAGCTCGATGCATCAAAACAACTACCAAAGGTGAACTCTGCTCGCCTCGCTGTGCCAAAACTGTGCATCATAAAGATGTCGATGCATATAACGGCGAGCAACTACTGCTACGCTTTGAGCTTGTTAAATCCGCAGGCGGTGTGTCGTCGTGGTAACACGTCTTCACTACGTCATGTCTTTTCCGCCTCAGGCACTCGGAGCGTTTAGATAAAACGCTGTATCGATCACCTCTGTTGCGTCTCAGAGGCGTACTATTGTGTTGTTTCGCCTCAGCGAGCGTTTAGACTGACGACGGCGGAATAGCGGCGGAATACTCCCACGATAGGCTGTCTAAAAGGGGCTATTGCTTGTATCGCCCCCTACTGAGGAGGTGTCACTTGGAACCATCATAGTCTCAGCTGGCTTCACACTTACTAAATTCTAGAGGGTGTAAAGGAACAGACCACAGAGAGAGGGATTGAAAGGTGAAGCATGTCATTATTAACTTCATTGCTATTTTCCGGAAGGCTACTTGAAAAACCTTAAATGTTATTTTGAGGTTGCTGAGAATCCAACTGGATATTTGAATATATGTGAAGGATTTCTGACATCACCTCAAATATGCTTTTAAGTTCCTTGGGTACCCGATTGTATATTTGAGGTATTTTTTAGTTTTTACAGCATAGTTTTCTTTAATTATATGACATTTGACTGGTTTTAAAGACCTGTGATATCATTTGGTTACTAAGTGCCATTTTGGAGTCTCCTAATGGCCGTTTTGGTGTCCACACAAAATGCTACGTTGTTGTCCTTTTATTGAGCAACATTTGAGCAGTATTTATCCAACCTGAGTGGTCCTATCTTCTTGGTGTTTCAGTGTTGATCTGCTTTTATTAAACATGGGGAAGAACAGAAGAAAAATCTCAATGTGTGCCTCTGAAAGTTTGATCGAGCATCACTTACACCACTCCATAATGAAACTGAAAATTGTTATCTTTGACAACAGACCAGGGTCACAACTGATCTTTAGGTTTTAGAATAGGAAGCATTTGATTTTGGGAAGTGCTGGGCCATTACAAGGTAAATGCCCTAAAATCTTTATATTCCCCAGCAGACACATAGGACCAGTAAAATCCCAGCAGGTGAGGAGCTCCGACTCTGCCTGTTTGCAGTCCTGCTATCAGATGATTGATTGATCTGATTGATGAGCCGGGATGATCGTTTGCCCGCTGTGCGATGGGGCCGAACCGCTGTCTGATTAACCAGCAGAATGGAGGACGGCCAATCCCAGCACTCTTCTCCAGCAGCAGTTAAAGGCCTCTTATAGATTTTTCCCGGTGCGTCGTTACTCTTCAATCACTGAACTACTTCATCAAGAGGCATCAATCAGCGCGTGGCAGAGCGGCCGGTAATTACAGGGGCTGCTTCCAGCCACTGATTTCTCCTGGGGTGGTGGCGGTGGCGTCGTCAGCGCTTCGGTCGCCAAACCCGGGGCCAGTGGCGGTTTGATCCACTCAGAACTGGCAGTGCTTTAAAGTGCTTTAAAGTACATTTCAGCTGCCATGAGCCAGGTGGCGTTTTTAATACAAGTTTGACTGAACACGGTGGAACAAGGTCCAGCATACTGAGGGAGAAACTGCTGTCAGGTTCAACGGATGCTTAGAAAGGATAGCCCCCCCCCATGTTAATTTGCACGTCTATCTAACTTTTGACTGCCTGTTGTTTTTGTCATGAGTACAATCAGGAAGAGGAATATTCTGAGCTTTTGCATCACAAAGAAAGGCATCAACCAATCACATTGTGTGGAACTAGTTGCACCTATATGTATGAAACAATAACATTGAGGCTGCGTAGTTGAGAAAAAATGACGCCAAACTTTATTACTTCTTTGAACCTTGACAAAGGCAGCGCAGGCCAGATCATTTCCCGTTCTCACAATAAAAGACCCAAAAATATCCACCGTGTTTTCTTTCAGCATTTCGCTGGTGAAAGGCATCCTCAGAGAAGCTGTAGTTCATATTTTCATAATAGTGTGTGAAAAGGCAACATGAAAGGCGTCTGGTATCCCCCTGCCATCCACATCTGTAGTTAAATGAAGCCTGCAAGGCCGTCTGATGGTTTGGCCGGGTGGGCACTAACGACCCTCGTGGAATTGGCAAATCATAAATTAGGATTTATAAATACTCACCCTCGGGACCCTTTAGTGTCTGTATGAGACGCACCGGACTTTCAACTAACCGTGAACAGGATTATTAGATGCTCAGAGCAACTGACTTAGAATACAGGATGAGAAAGTGAGAGGTGAGGAAGAGAGGGAGTGCCATGTGGCGTGGTAACGGGGTCAGGCCTGTCTCTGGTCTCTGGAGAGGTCATCAGTGCTGTGTGTGTTTATATAAAGACTCTGCTGACTCAGCGTGGCCCAATCCCAGAGCCGCCGACCAATCAGCCATCGTCTTCCAGCCTGGAAGAGAAAGGAAAACACAACGCCTGTTAGAGAGGTTATTAATCAAAAAAGAAAAAAGGAGGCAAGAACTCGTCCTGTTTGACAGAGGGGATTCTGGGTAATGGGGGTGCATAATAAAACCAGAAACAGAAACCATATAACAGGATGCAAACAGCAGCAACCTAGGAGCTAGCATTCACCAGTGACGTTGACTTGGCCGACGTAGCGATCCGTTCCACTTCAAACGAGCTTTCTGATAATGGTTTACAGCTACAAACAGCTAGCAAATGTTCCATCCAAACAAGTTTCCTCCAGACACTATTTTGCTGCTGCACCACATCGGCTTCCCAAGCTTAGCACCGCCCACGACCATTGCAATTGGTTGAAAGACATACAAACGAGCCAGAGCGTTTTTTCCCCGATTCGATGCGATATACTGCAGCCAGACTGTTCTACTGTGGAGACGGGGCTCACAAAGCCAGACTAACACTGACCCAACATGGTCCAGGTGCAGCAGGTGCTGAACCTTAACGGCTACGTTCCTAGATGCTCTGCCCCGTGGCGCCGTCTGCCCGAGCTGCTGACGGACGAGCACTGAAACATCTATTTTCACCATCTTTTGCTATAAAAAACTGTGCAGCATTCAGATCGACATGTTCCTTGAGAGCGCAGGTGTTGCAAGATTTTATAACCATTTCATTTCCACACGTTGGCATAAAAAACACACACACACACACACAGTGGAGTGGAGCTGCAGCGAGTCAAATGGTGACAGTAATGAGGGCCTCGGGCTGCGGTGCAGGTGATGTGGCGTCACATCCAGCCACCGAAACATGCATCAGATTAGATTCACCCCAACAGAGTCTCCTTCCACTTCAACCAGCCACTTATTCCTGTTTCATAAGACGAGCGGAGAGGATGACACTCCAGAGCGAGCGAGCATCTCCCTCTCTCTTTTCTTTCATGCACAAAGAATCCGAGAGGAGCGATGGGGAGAGGAGGAGGAGAGATCTTCGTCTTCTAACTTATTCTGATGGCGTATCTTCTCCCCATCAGTCACGCATGGCTGCTAATCCTCTGCTATGCTTCTACGGAAAAAGGAGGAAAAAAAGGAGATGGAGGGAGGAAGGGGAGTCAGAAAGATGTGACAGAGTTTATTTGCATTTCGGAGGAAAGTTATAGAACGAGGGATGAATCCTCGATGGGAGAAGCCATTATGAGCCCGCAGGTTAGTCGTCTGACAGCGGGGCGGGGGTCGGGGGGGGGGGGGGTTGGGGGGGATGAAAGTGAAGCGAGAGAGAGAGAAATGTACCTGCTGCTCTCAGGCTGCGTTTAGCTCAAAAGGTGAACAGTCAGCCGGGCCCATTAGAAAGCGGAGAGCGATGCTTTCTTACCTTCCTTTTCAGTCTTTAAGATGACAGACGTAGTCGCCTGCTGCTCTCGGATCAGAGCCTGTCAGGAGGAGATGATACAGCGGCCATGACGATCAGAAGGGCGACGGCGGCGCTCCAGGGAGCAGGTCAGGCCGCTTCGAAAATTCAGACCCCAGAGCACGATCTGCCAATCGTCAGACAGTCTGATTGTCTTAAGGATAATCACTTCCACATCGCCGCTTAATGGCCTCCATCACCGCTCCCGATGCCTCCGCCCCAGAGTGCGAGGTGCACTTAAGTATTTACATTCTGACATCTTGATTTATACCTAGTTAGTATCGCACAGCCAAGATTTACGCTCGCAAAGTATCACACGTCCAAGGTCTTGTCCCGCTTAACATTTCATCCCACAAGGAGACATGCGGCCGCAGCCAGGAGCCACAAAGACAAAGATAAAGCAAGTAAGAAAGTTTAGTTTCTATGACACCTTTCATAGATCAGGTGCTTGAAAAGAATATGTGAAAAATAGATAGATAAAAACAAACAAAATGACAGCTGCTGATTAACGACCGTAAATACACTGTATATATGCTTTTGCTTGTCATACTCCTTATCAGACCACAGCTCCTTCAGCAGCCACGACACCACTCTCTCCGACTGAAAGCTAAAACGACGACATTCAGCTTCTCTCTGGTTTCCAGCAACGTACAGCGATGGTGAACCGACGTTACTGGTTTGTCCCAGTTTCAATCTGGGAGTCCAGAGTCAACAAAGAAAAACAATGAAATATACCAGTTCATGACAGTCACTGTCAAAAACATATAATATACAGTACATCATAATAATACAGACATGTATCATGTGCTGTCCTCATGTAAGACCCAGTATAAGAACAGCGACAGAGCAGCACAGGTATGAGTAACACTGTGCATTAGTCAGACGACGTGTCGTTTTCAAGGCTGTTGCTATGACGCCTGCATCGCTCGGATGTTGAAAGGGGCTCTCAGTAGGTGAAGTTGAACGCAGCGTCTAAATAACTCTCCCCATCTGGATGAAAACCCTTATGTTGAATGCATAGATGTGAGAGTGCGTGAAGGTTGGGTTCACTTCACGGTCCTGGTTTGGGCCTGATTCAATGCCAACATGCTTCCTTGGCGACGGGGCTGAACCGGAACATGCGGAGGTTGCCGCGTGGAGACGGTGTAGGAAGCGAGGATGTTATATATAAGCACTGGATGTTTGTTATCTGGTGGATCGAGTTGGTCAGGTAATTAAAGCAAACATCAAATGCCAGATTCCCATTTGCTGCCTCTTTGATGAGCTAGTAAAGGGTGTACAGTGTGTTAGGGAGGTGTGGGAGGATCATCAACGGCTCCGTATCATCGCTCTCTAGAGACAGCGCTGCGGTTTGATCAGATCCCTCTCCACATTATTCCGTCTGCATATTCAGTTCTGCTCTAACTGTGACGGTCTAAAAGTTTGCATAAATGACAGATTTCCCTCTTAGCTTTGTGTACGTGGACACAGTGTCCTCGTGTCCCCTGACGGCTCCAGGCCCGATGACGACCATGTCCGGAGCTCTCAAATTGAAATAATGGGAGCAGAATGACCACAAAGTGCTATTTTCTCCTTCGCCCCCTGAAACCTCCCCACCTTGGTTTAAACCCAGAACAGGAGCGAGGCTTGTTTCCGTGACGCAGGAGGGCAATTAAAGCCTATTCTGTCTCCTCTGTGGCAGCGGGACAAATGGATTTCAGTACAGTTCATGAATTCATAGATGATGAAATTGCCAATAATTGCTTCAGCGTGAGCCGATGCCGGAATATTTCTTCGCCATCATCAACTCAGACGCAATTTTCTTTTTTTTCTCTCTCTCAAATGAAAACCACTGCAGATTGTTTCCTATCGAGGCCGGGCGAGCACACAGAGTGAGACAAGGCATCTGTCTGATGTTCTCCTCCAAGCGGTTGCCACAGCAACCGTGATAAGCCCCGCTTCCTCTTGACCACCGAGCCACTTAGGAGCATACCCATCATTATCCCAAGGTGCTTTTCAATGAGGAGGGTATTGTGGCCGACTGTCTTTCCACTTCTTCTTTTGCATGTGTGTGTGTGTGTGTGAGTGTGTGTCAGTTAGAATGAATGGAAGTCAATGAGGTCGACACTTAAGCTCTGAATATCAAGTAGAGTTACAATACAACCATCATCCAGATAATTTCAGAGGTTTCAAAGCCACAGAAATTCACCAGCTCTTATATTTTTTAACAGGTTTTTCCTGAATATTCACATATTCGTTAAACACTGAGTCACTGTAGTAGGGAACATGTTGAAGCCAGGTGAGAAGGAAATGGTCAAGACAAAGAAAATATTATTATATGATATTAACACATTCCCCAGTGTAATATATAGAGATGTATGCTATTTCTTATTAATATTTGGAACTTGCCATTGTATTTTAAATCATGTATTGTTAATTTCACAAAAGAAACATGTTGAAACAGGACAAGATTGTTTAACTGTAATTTGCAAGTTATTCTTTAAACCTCAGTGACGTGTTTTTGACACCTTCAATGAAAAATATGAATTGACCAACCAAAACTCCTGACTGGCAGGACGTCAGGTGAGTGATGAGGTAATCTCAATATTGAAATGAAGGCGTATCTTTCTTGGTTTTGCTGGAATGTAATAAATGCTCATACATCAAACCCTAAATGTTATTAATGAACATGTAGATCCTTCCTCCCAGAGCTGAGCTGCGTTCTGTTTATTCAGAACTTCAGTTTTGAACCAACAGACTTTAACTAGCAGTTCAACGAGTCAATCATTTATCCTTTTCTTCCACATTTTTACAATGTTTCATTAAGATTTTATTACCGTCATAAAGAGTCTCACTTTAATATGATTTTATTTGTATTCGTATCCTTCATCAGCTTGTTTTTTTCTCTCTCCCCACAGTTTGCTCTGTAATCTGTACTCCTCCTCACTTCTGCTGTTAACAAACCAATTTCCCCTCTGGGTTCAATAAAAACAAAACTGCCAGAAACGGCTAGAAAGAAAAACAGATTCAGATTCCAGTGGAGTCTGATAGTAGAACAAAAACCCAGCAAAGGATTAACATTGCATACATTTATAAATATTACTGAGCCAATCAGAAACCGGATCATGTCCCAAAGTCAAAGAAGATGCTGCAGAGGCACAATATAATACAAAAAATAATCAAACTTTGCTGTTACAGTTGTTCTTCCTCAGAATGAGAATGCAGCTAATCATCAGCCAACGTGTATCCATGAGCTCTGAAAATAAAAAACAAATTGTTGTGGTTTGAAATTAAAGATACCTGAGCCAAGCACCGGCTACTTCTGCTTTACTGCTGCGTTTTACAGCGACACTGAAGCAGACAGTAAAGGTGCCATAAAACCAAACCTGGGTGATACGGTTGGTGGGTGCAGGTCGGTATAAGAAAATACTTCCTACATGGTCTGCTCACAACACAACGCTGTCTTCGACAAAATGACTTCTCCATCCAACTAAACGTTGTTCCAACTAAACGTGTTTCAAACAAAAGAAGCGCTACAAACCTTCTGGGTTAGGTTCGGTACAAACATCACGGTTTGGCTTACATGAATATGAAATTGAAACTAAACAAATACGCAACAAAACTGGTTTGAAACAAATGTATGAAATGTCCAAAGCAAACATGTTTCCATTGAAACATGATTCACAGCAGTGGCGCCGCCAGCCGGAATCCTGTACGCACTGTGCGTACTTTTTTTGAAGGTGAAAAAAAAAATGTAAGCAATTTTTTATTTTTTTTTCAGCGGGCTAGATATTTAAATCATGCAAATCAGCGGGTGACACCAAACAACGTCTGCCCAAGCAAGTCAGAGCTTTTCTTTCGCTCACACAGTGACCTGGAGAGACGAGGACGATCGCGTGTGTGCGCAATTACGCATAGCGTGTGTTGGCCCCTCCCACTACACAATACAGCTCGGCTCTAGTCTCGTCACCTCTCTGCTGCTGAGCACTGTGGGCCGAGCCGATGCATGTCTCTCTCCCCGGGCCGGGTAGAGTTCTCATACCGTACTGTAAAACATATTTTAGAGTTTGTGGGGCTGCACGGTGTTGTAGTGGGTAGCACTCTCGCCTCACAGCAAGAGGGTCCCGGGTTCGATTCCCGGGTCGGCCTGGGTTCCTTCTGTGTGGAGTTTGCATGTTCTCCCCGTGTTAGCGTGGGTTCTCTCCGGGTTCTCCGGCTTCCTCCCACAGTCCAAAGACATGCAGGATGGGGATAGGTTCATTGATGACTCTAAATTGCCCATAGGTGTGAATGTGAGCGTGAATGGTTGTCTGTCTCTATATGTTGGGCCTGTGATAGACTGGTTACCTGTCTGTCTCTACATGTCAGCCCTGTGATAGACTGGTTACCTGTCTGTCTCTACATGTCAGCCCTGTGATAGACTGGTTACCTGTCTGTCTCTACATGTCAGCCCTGTGATAGACTGGTTACCTGTCTGTCTCTACATGTCTCCCTGTGATAGACTGGTTACCTGTCTGTCTCTACATGTCTCCCTGTGATAGACTGGTTACCTGTCTGTCTCTACATGTCAGCCCTGTGATAGACTGGTTACCTGTCTGTCTCTACATGTCAGCCCTGTGATAGACTGGTTACCTGTCTGTCTCTACATGTCAGCCCTGTGATAGACTGGTTACCTGTCTGTCTCTACATGTCAGCCCTGTGATAGACTGGTTACCTGTCTGTCTCTACATGTATCTTAAAGTTTCTTAAACGTATCTTTTTGGTGCTTTGGGCATCACAAGCCGAGTCCATCCAGTGCCTTTACATTAGAGAGAAGGCAGACATTTCTATGGCCCAATCATCGCCAATACTTGGTAACTCAAATGAAGAAAAACATTCAACTAAATACATCTTGACTGTTATAACCATTTAAGAGGAGATATGTGTAGTTTTGTTTTTGTAATGAACTTCCCTTTAAAACATACTTGTTATACATGCTATCCTATGGATAATGCAGCTTTTAAGTCAAGCTGAAATGCAAAATGCCTTTTAAACCCTTTTAGATCACACCCCAGGTCCCATGCAGCTTTTTAACAACATACACCAAAAAATAATGTATTTTATATCAAAATATAATATGTTTTCTTTCCTGGAAAACAAACGATAAAGTGTGCTTCCATCAGCTTAGTTATTAGTAATAATAACATGACATCCATCAGTCAATCAATCTGAAGGAGGAGAATGAGGAGATGGTGAGATAATCCTTTCAACCGCAAATCCAATTTGTTACGTCCCGCCTGCCGAGTATCGTTTCAGCTCCAAAAGCTTTTAGAGGTAAAACTTGGGAAAAGAAACAGGATGTTAAGGAGGTTTTAAAGGAATGTTTATTTAAAACTAAAACTGGTCGCCCTCAAACAACATGGGTGACAAAGTGTCTGTCTCTGTGAGACTGTAATTGGTCCTCACACAGGATCCAGTGTCCTTCCTGACCTATTAGTTTTAATTGACTCCATCTCCCTTCAAGTGTCGACCCCCCCTCCCTCCCTGACAGCGGCTGTCTTCGGATGGCGGCGGTGACGTCTGGGGTGGTGGCGGTGGCAGGAAGTTATGTCAGGAAGTTGCTAGTTTAGCGAGGTGGATGGAAGGTGACTCGTCAGGCTGAGCGGCTCGTCGTGTCCGGCGGCTGTCAGGGCGCCTGACCTCCCCTCGCTCTCGACATGACAGAGAGGATGGCTGAGTGTCAGCAGAACTGCTCCGCCTGTCATGTCTGTCACGCCCCGCCATACAGGAAGTCATGTTTTCTGCACGGAGCAGTTGAGGCATTATTTTTTCCCCTTTTATCCGTAGTAAGAGAGGAAGTGAAGGACATCCCGTTTCAGCCAGGATTCCACTTTTCTTCCCTCCTCCTCCACGCAGCGCCGCGAACCTCGGAGCAGCTCGCCGTCGGAGAACCGTTCCTTCACCAGCATCCTGCCAGGTTTCTCTGCCGCTCGTAAAGCTTTTATAGGCACAAGATGAGTTTTGACAGAAAGCAATAACCCCAAAAGCATATGCTATATTGTATTATTCATGTTCTTAACATTGTGAGTGATCAATCACCGTCATTAATATCTCACGTGACCATCACTGTCACAGTTAATGAGTTTCTCCTCAGCGTTCTGGACCGTTCAACCTTCATTTATCTCAATGGCCAGACGGCTCGTTGGGAGCTTTGATCAGTGCAGAAACTCGGCTCAGAATGTCTGATAAACACATCAAATGTTAACCAGAGCTACTCAAGCTACTCAACTATTCATTAACTTACTAGGGGGGCCCAGGGCTAAAGAGAGCCGTGGGCCCCAGCAGACTTCCTGGTTCCTCCCGCTCTCTGCAGTGTGTGCCTTGTTGGCTTTGAGCGGTCAGAGTTCACTCAGCAGACTACTGGCCGAGGGTTGTTGAGCCCGAGAACCACTCACATTTACACCAGGCCGGTCCCACGGCAGCTTTTTAAATACATAAATACACGAAATACATAATTAAATCTATTGGTTTCGTTTTAGGGACACCAATTGTGCATTTGTGTCTTTCAGCACTAAAACGCCAATGTAAAATGATTTAGGATCCTTTTTCATGGTGCAAGAATTAAACACATCCATGTGACTATGCATAGCGTCAATGGTAAGAGCAACTAGATCAACTGGCTTTGGGTCCAACAACAAAGGACTTTATTCCATAAGACCGGTGTTGCATTTGGGATGGTTTTCAGAAGCCTAACTTTCGTTTTTCAACCGACAGTAAAGCAGTATTGCTGAAAAACACGGAAAAAATTGGACAATTTATGTCACTCAGCGAGAAACAAATCAACTCCATTTCATGATTGTTTCACAAACTGCCGTGAGACGTTTCTGTTTGAACACTACCTGACTAAGCTGACGTCTTCGACATGTCAATGCAGGGATCCATTTTAACCAACTTCAATGTATCAAGTCAAACTGATTTCTGCTGGTGAGGGTAGTGTTCCCTCCGCCGGTCACAAATAACACAACAGAGTGGGACAGCTGACCCAGGCTGGGCTTTTTGGAAGGGAGGGGCGGTAAGTCAATGAGATCTTTTCAGAGAGAGGCTGAGAGCAGCTGCTGCAGCACATTCTGATGGGAAAAATACATTAAAGCATGCAAATATGTTGTAGTTGGAACCTGAAATACAAGTATGCATCAGAACAGGAACAGAATGGGTTCCCTCTAAACTGGTCAACAAGCAGGTGTCAGGCAGAGATAAACAGGTGAAGGGATGTTGGCCAGAGGGGAGGGGCCAGTATGAGAGTCCAGGTGTGGATGAGGGGGATGAGCTGATTGCAAGTGAGGGTGACAAGAGAGGAGAACCCAGGACAAAAACATATACCTTCATATACTTTTAATTTTGTTAAGTTAAACGCTATATTGACGTGTTGGTTAGTGAAAGCTTGACAGGCCTGGCAACAGTCACCCAGGGGTGGGGGATGGTCATGCTTAGTATTCACAGGAAGTAAGTGTGGAATCTCTCTGTAAGGGCCACATAGAGATGGCACGATATGAGATTTTATCACGGATGGCAACAAAAAACACAATGAGTTGATTGCTTGTGAATTTCCATTATCGGGAAAATTGTAAATATCATCACAAGCGACTTGAATAAGCTGTCTAGCTCGCTATCGTGTTAGAGAAGTGAAGATAGAGCCTGATTTAAAAATACAGGATAGAAAATATACGACATATCAATGTTATTAAAAAAACAATGAGGATAAATAGGGTACACATGGATGTTTCATTCAGTCCCTCACGTTTATTTTACCGTTTCATTTTTCACCCGTCTTAATCCAGGCATTATTGTTCAGCTGTGATACAATGCTGCGATTTGCATTTCTTCATTTGTTTTCATTTGTGGGAAGTTAAACCCAGAGTCGGTCTTTGCCCCAGCAGCACTTCAGAGAAGTCGTCCATATATTTTGGCTTTCAGCAATTCCGAGCGAGTTCTCCTTCCTTTATTATGTGTAATGGGGTTTTAATGACGCTATTGGCGATGTTTGAGGAGAGCAGAATTAAGTGCACACCTGAGGTGTATTGAGTGCTGGTTTACATAATGTATACCAAAGAGGCTTTAACTTCTTAATGAAGAAACATTCATTCATACTGGTGGCATTGTAAAAGCTCGCATTAGAAAGTTAATTCCCCCACAGTTGCGAAGCATTAGCAGCAAACTGAAGGAGTTAACGTTCACTGAGGCTCTAATGTTGTTTCTCTGCCTGCAGGGGAAAGAAAGAGATCAGAAAGGAAGAAAGGAAACATTTGATACAAAAGCACAGCTTCCCTTCAACTATTCAACCAGATCTCCATCTCTTTAGATCCTGACTCCTTCCATCTTATTTTCACAAAAATAAAGCTTAAAAAAATAAATAAAATCACATGCATGCAGCAGATATTGCAGAGCGTTGGCATTTTACACTTCTGCAAGTGTGTTACGAAAACAAATTATTGGTTCAGAAATGTCGACATTAAACGTCTCACTTTATAAAAACGTGGTTAACATTGTGGAATTATTTATTTGGTTAAGGCAACAAAAATACTTGGTTATGGTTATAAAAAACCCAGTTTGTGGTGAAATAATACGGAAGAAATGAACGTTAACTATTGTAAATAACAACCGCTGCTAGCAGACTTTAAATCATTTACATCTTCACACAACTAACAGCAGTGTTTTGGGCCCCTCCCATCTTTGGACGCCCACTTGTCAATACATCCACATTCCATGTGTACGTGGTTTGTAGAATCCACTAACATTGTTTCCTGCTCACTGTTCTGATTTATATCGATGCAACATGTTACTCTGTCCCTACAGTACACTATTAGCATCATTTGTAGGCCGTGTTGTGAAACAGATTTTTTAACGCCACATTGTTTCTGGGAAACTATCACACTTTAGGCAACAAAACCATTTTAGAAAAAACAACATGGTTGGGCTTCAATAAGTAAGTAAAATAGATAAGTAAACAATATAACATAAGCATGGAAAACATGCCACAAACTATGGTAGCCTAAAAAAACACTTCTCAAACAGATTTCCTGATTGAAAATCCAGTGTTTGTTTGAGCCACCATAGGTGGTCTCACATCGTACAGTCATTGTTCTCTCGTATCATGGTTACGCAGCTGTGTATCATTTTGACTGTACAGACCACATGATGTGCAAAAAAACGCCAAACTGTGATTCATATGCCAGTCGGTGCGAGCAGACTGATTTAACAGCTGAATTATAACCTTTATCACAGCTTTTCTAATGCTTCCCTATAATTATTGTAAAGTGTGTTCTGCCTGTGTTGATCTGTTGCATACATATAAAATACCAAGGTTCAAATACAGTTAAGCGACAGCATTACTCGGATAAGGACCTCACATTCTCTCCAGTCAAAGGATGGCTGAGATTCTACGTATGCTACATCTAATTCTGCCCTTGGAAACCACACACCGAATGCATCTTCTAACAAGTACTGTGTGTATCAGAGCCCGAGGATCATAGAGCTCCATTAAAACACATCAATGAGCCTCATGTTGTTGCTTCATCCCCATGAACACAACAAATACACAATAGAGCACCAACCGCTGTTTTACTTCTACATTTAGAGCCATTGTTTTAAATGAGACCATCAATTTCTAGGAACCAATGCACTTGGACCTGAGAGCAACAGACAGGAAGTACTTGAAGACAAACAGACACATTATTGATTTGGGTCTCGTGCTCAAAAATGTAGGGATTTTATGCCTTTTCAGTTTCAGATGACTTAGTTTTAGTGGCGTTTAAGTTGTGTTGAAACAACAAAGAAAAGTACACAGTCAAAGAAACGATCCATTAAAATCAGCTTGCAGGGAAGATTTAATTGACAAAAAGTCACATAAAGAATAAAGTCATTCTTCCTTTAACGGGTATAATGACTTGTAAATCAATGTACGAGAAAACTTCCCCTTAAAACAAACTACTACCATTAAATCCAAACTTTATACTTCAGCTGGACATGGTGGTGGTGTCCAACCAGCAGCAGTCTGACAGTCTACATAACAGATTCAAAGAAGTTGCTCAACAGAAATAAACCACTAAAGCTACAAGCTGAACAGATTTCTTTTACATAAACAAACTTGAAAAAGATTAATTTTCAAAAGAGGAAATCATTTCGGAATACGTCTCACCTTCTATCAACACTCATGACTCAATTCCAGCCGGGAATCATGGAGAGCTTTTGCTCAATAAAATGTATGAATAAACAACAGAACATCTCTTCTCTTAAATTCACAACGATTAATAATACAGTTTTAGCTTTAGAAAAGTTCATATGATTGAATGCTGAATTTCTAAATTGGACAGTTTTTACTATTAAAATAGGATTTGTTAAAGGACACTCAATTCAATTTAATTTTATTTATAGTGTCATATCACAACAGCAGTCATCTCAGGACACTTAACACATTGAGCAGGACTAGAATAAGCTCAAGATTCAATACAAGTCCCATGCATGCACAAGCGTTACAGACAGTGGCGAGAAAAAAAACTGCCTTAGTAGGCTTTAAGGCAGAAATCTCATGCAGCCCAGGCCCTTGGATTCCATCTGCATTTGGTGTTGGCAGAAGTATAGCAGTAGTAGTATTAACAGTAGTATTATGAGTAGTAGTAGTATTAACAGTAGTATTATGATGAGTAGTAGTAGTATTAACAGTAGTATTATGAGTAGTAGTAGTATTAACAGTAGTATTATGAGTCGTATTATTATTAACATTATTAACAGTTTTGGTATTGACAGTAGTAGTCCACACTCATGACAGTTCTTGAAATAGTCCCAAAAATTGAAGTTCTTTTTTATTTGTTTTGTGTCACTCAGCAAAACATTTAAACTAATGTATTTCAACTGGAAGTATCATTGCTTCCACTGATCGGTGTATAATGGACAAACAAATAGACAAAAATAAAGCAAAACGATTGCAACCCAACAGGTTAAAACGGACAAGGAATGTCACATGTAATTCAAATCAAAATGACAGAATAAATGAATATAACATACTAAGATGGGGGAAAAAGAAGATATTGTGGATATGAATATTGCAACTTTGGGACACGTGGTGTCCGACACCGGTCTCCTGGCTGAATGACCTGACCTCCCCCCAGCATACATCAATACATCACCAGCTCTGACGTTGTCATACTCATGCGGATGTGTTTAATGAATTTAGTGTTGTTTATTTAGTGTCATATCATAACAAAAGTTATCTCAGAATTCACCAGGACTAAGCGGTTCCGAGCAACAGTGGAGAGAAAAACCTGCGTTAACAGACTTTATGCAGAAATCTGGAGCAGACCAGACCATTTAATTCCTTTCCTCCTAATTAACTTTCCATTGTCAGTGTTTTCGTGAACACGAAAAAAAAATGGACAATTCATGTCCATGAACGTGAAACCAATATATTGACCGCTATGAGGCTTGGTTGGAACACTGGGCGGTGAGGTCGCTATTAGATTGATTCAGAAACTCCTTAGTAAGAGACCTTTTTTCAGCTCCTAAGAATTTTCTGAATTTGGGGTCGACTGGAGAAGCGCAGTGTTCACTGTAAATATATCCTTCCAGGAGGTTGTTATTGTCTGTCAAACAGGTCTCTTGTTAAAGCACGGCCTTCAACCTCCACACGGAATATGAGCAACAACCAAAGCGCTCTCAAGGATCTTTAGTTTGTGTCTCATGAGATTCATTGGAGACGGATGTCTGGGATACAAGTACTCATCGCAGTATTGTAATGATGAGAGCTTCTTGGTTCAAGGGAAAAAAGTAAATATTGGATTACGCTCGCAGTTTCAAACAAGTGGTTAACGTTCAGACAAAACCTTAAATGCTACAAAAATACTTGGTTGGATTTAGTGATTAAATATTATGGTTTGGCTTAAAATGACTGTGACATTTAACACAATTTTTCAAAATCTCAACAAACGTACTCAGTTCACACGGGACACAACTCATATCTGGGTAATTTATCGGTAATTTATAGGGGTGTGAATCTTAAGCTTCACAGCGCTTCAATTCAATTAACGATACAGTAGTTGGCGATTCGATTAAAGGACAATTTTTTGTTGTTGTAACGATTCGATCCGATTCTGTAAACCACGATTTGATTCAGTAACTTGTAACAAAAATGATATATCCATTAAATAAACATTCATGTGAGTGAGACTATCTGTATTCTTCTGAAAGGTGAAAAATAAACAGAACACAGAATTACTTATTTAACATATTTATTCTATAAAAAAGTAGTCCTGCATAATATTTTATGCTGAATACAAAAATGTAATGCTCAGTTATTTTTTAAACATTTTTCAGTAGACTACATGCTGGCAGGGAAGAGAGTGGCTGTGTCCGAAATCATTCCCTACTCCCTACTCCCTATATAGGGGAGTTCTATGGAGGGCACTATATAGTGGACTCAAAGGCAAAATGAAAAAACACTTTCGGACACTACTCGGGGGATTTCTTTCGGCGCCGTTGATGACGTTGTTCCTGACGCATAATTAATACGTGTCAGATTCCGCCAACGGCTCTTAAGTCTCATGCAGAGAAATTACCAGGATAATAATTTTTTTAATACATATTCGTTGCAAAAATTTACAAAACCAAAAGAACGAGTCCTCCAGCAGGAGGGGGATTCCGTGGCCATCTCATTTCTTGAGAAAAAAATAATTTTCAATAATGAGACGATCACTACATCGTCCTCACTGCTTATTTTTATTTTCAACGATCCCGATCGGGTCCAGGTGGACTTCAGGATCAGGTTGCAGCACTACCGGCACCCCACATCTCCGCGATCCACCGGACCTGAACAGGCTGCAGTCCGTCCCCGATCCCAAACTCCTCGGCGATCGCTCGCCACAATCTGTCCCTCATCCCCGCATCTTTATAGTTTTAAGACTGTCATACGGCGCTTTGGTTTGAGTGACGGTTTTTGACGGACGAAGACCCCGCCACCGCCTCTCGTCAGCCGGCCACCGCCGCCTGTCGCTGGCCACTGCCGCTTATCGCCGCCGGCCACTGCCGCTTATCGCCACCGGCCACTGCCGCTTATCACCGCCGGCCACTGCCGCTTATCGCCGCCGGCCACCGCCGCCTATCGCCAGCCGCCGCGGCCACCACCGCTGCCGGCCACCAGCCAACTGTCGCCAGCCACCGCCGCCTGTCGCCGGCCGGCCGCTGCTGCCGCTAACCCAAAGTCTCATATAAATATATATCGCGTTTTTTTTAAGTAAATAAAGAAAAAACATCACACTTTGGCCGTTTGTGTCGTCTTGTTCTGCTCTGCAATACATATATTAAATATTAACATTTATTATTGTACGACTATTCATATTTCTGCCGCTTTTTCCCGCTCTCTCTCCTCTCGTCGCTTCGCGATTTGTCTTTCAGCGCAATGCATGATGGTAAAATTTGCTCGGCTAGTGACCATCGGCTGTACACTACTTTTCACGATGCATTGTGGGAAACTTTGAGTGCACTATATAGGGAATAGTAATGCTCACTACACATTCGGACACCCTTACAAAATGGCGAACTCCCTATATAGTGCACTATAGGGAGTAGGGAGTGATTTCGGACACAGCCAGTGTCTTAAAACAGTAATCATAAGTAAGAATCACGATTCATACGATTAAACGCATTTATATCGATTATTGGTGAAGCCAAAACGATTCATTCTATTTATTTATTTTAGCAGATCGATTTAGTTGAATTGGTAGGACTGACAATCGATTCATCGATGCATCGAATGAATCGTTACACCCCTAGTCATTCATCACCCAGACTTTCTCACAATGTGGATTCACTTGAAACGTATTTGCGATACGTCAAAAGGAAACATAATCCAAGACAAAATGTGTTTTCCTCGAAAAATAATTCAGTTTCGTTTTACGGGAGCATCATATTTTGTGTACAAGGCTGTGTAGATATTTTGCAAAGCAAGAACAATAACTAATGAATGGTTGTATATGTTTTACTTCCAGTTTTCCAGTTCCAAATTTAGCAAAAGTCCGTTTTGTTCCAAAGTATCCATTTGATTGGCGGTTCTGTATTTTCCTGTTGAGACAAAAATGCTGCAGCACAGCAAGTTCTTGTGTTCTGACTTCCAAATGAGTTCACAGCCAACATTACTAAAGTAGGGTGTTCTTTATAGTGCTAAGCTTATATAAATTGGGACATGGCATATAAACAACATGGTAAAATGTAGATTTCTGGCAATGCAGGGCTTGTTTTTTCACTGAATTTAAACTCCACTTTTGGAAGGACATTTATGTTTTTGAAAATCTCAGCATGATTGATAAAACATCAAGGGGATAAACCCGTCACCGTTATCATTACCAACACGTCAGCTCGACTTTGAACACAACACAGTGCAACCTGCCAAGGAGAAATGCTAATTATACTAATTACAAAACATAGATGTTATCCTCCGTGTGATGTGAACCACAAATGGACGTGAATGGAGGTGCCATTTTTGCATCGGTAATTGCATGTTACCATTTTACCGCAGATGAGTGCATTATATGGAGATCTCTTTGAAGCTCCCTGGTTGTGTTGCTGCACAGAGGTGTCTTCCATAAAACCCATTAGCTTCAGTGTGATAGTGGACTGAGAGCACCCGCTTAAATCAGCCCCTGCTTTCTCACGTTGACCCTGAAAGCAGCCTGAGAGCATCCAGGGTTTCAGATGAGGACTGCCGCTGAGCAGTAATTACATGACAACCTTTAATAACTGCAGCCTATAGCTGCCATTTGATAATGTGTCTGTGCTGGTTTGTCAGGGACAATATGGCCACCGGTGTCTGTGGCTTAAACAGAGCAGAGTAGCAATTCATCATAGTGGTTTGGCAGGAAAACATACACCATTAAGGCTCCAGAGTGGACTTTATATCTCTGCTGCTCGCTGGAAACTATTTTACTTTAAATTTGGTGATTTACATGATTTGGGATCAATTGGAGAAGCAAATTGCTGACTGCAAAAACCCACCACTGGTATCAGGTTGATATTGTGTATAAATGGGTCTGGTTTTAAAGGACAACCACCTTTTAACTTCTATAAAGTAAGGGGTTCGACTAATAACAGATTTTAAAATGTCAAAATTGCTACAATGGAGCTACGATAACTATGTGTTCGGTACCAGGATGTAAAGTTACTCACACTAACAACAGGTCTCTCTGTTTGTTCGGTACCAGGATTTAACGTTACTATAACAACAGGTTTCTCTGTGTGTTCGGTACAAGGATGTAACGTTACTATAACAACAGGTCTCTCTGTGTGTTGGGTACCAGGATGTACAGTAATGTTACTCACACTATCAACAGTCAAAGAATCGGTTGCAGCTTAGTTTGGTGAGTGATAGCCCAAGCAATACTGCAATAACTAATAAAAGGAGAAATCATAGAAAAATAGAAACTGAGGCTAACTTTAGTGTTAAGGAGATGACAAATTATTCCAATTATCCCAATGTTTTTTTTTTGCAATTTTTGTTCTAATAAGTGAAATATGAGGTTTTCCAAGGTTTTCATCAATAAGAACTCCCAGGAAACGAGTTGATTTTACATTGACTACTGAGACATTGTCAATCATCACTGTTATATCATCATGGTAGTTTTTATTGATTTTGAACCACTTTGCAATATTTTCCAGTTCCTCATTAACAACCCTCATGACAGTATTCAGATTTTTGTGTGAATAAAACAAACTAGTATCAGCAGTAAATAGAGAAGATCTGATGCATTGGCTAAATCATTAATATATACAATAAACAGCAATGGCCCCAGGATTGAACCCTGGGGGACACCACAATCACAATAGGGGGAGAATTCACTCCTTTAAACTCCTTTACATCTGGTAAACACCAGTAACTCTGTGTTCAGTCAAACTCTAAATATGATCAGAACCAGGATAAGATCCATGACGAGGTTGCTTGCTTGCGTCACGCCTGCAGAGTCAAACAGAAACCATGACCTCAGCCCAGAGACACCTCCATCTCTCTGCCGTATTGAGCCTCTTACTGTGATTGGTGGTCAGACAACAAAAACACACAGCCGGTGTCATCCTCGCCGCTGATCAATGCCCCAATTCTGCATCCTGTGACCTCAGGGAGGGCCGCCATGTGAGGGCATAAGTCAGTCGGTCTTTGTCGAGTCGGCGGTCTGCTAGGCCTGTTTTCACCTCCTCGGGCTCTGACACAGGCTGATTGGTGTGTCATTGAGCTCCTGGCTTTATTTGACTGTCCATCAAAGCTGAAAGCTGAAGGGTCCCCATCTCTCTCTGGTTAAACCCTGGAACCCAGGGGCCCGAGCGCAAGGTCACCAGGCGAGTGGCGCGCCGGCGACCTTGCTGGGATGGGGTATAATATGAATACAATCATGCTGAGTGGCGAAATAATGGCGCCGTAAATTCAATAAACAACCCGGCAGAACTGACATCACCTTCCTTCCATGACATCTTTTTCTGACAGGACAAAGTAATACAGCGCTCCCCAGAGAGTCCCTGAAAACAGTCAATTTCTCTGTACTAAATGTCAAGGCAGCCAAGCGTGGAAATATGAAAATGGAAGAGCAGAGGAGGAGGAGGAGGCACTTAACGGAGAGGACAGCAGCACCTGCTATCAGCTGGAATCGCACTCTCTACCTGTCTGAGCATCTGAACTCAGCAGAGAGAGAAAAAAGCAGTTAAGCCGAAGCAGTATGGAGGAGGAGCCGATGCCATGCGAAGCCTTGTTGCAAACGGGAAGCCCTCAAAGAGAACAAATCAAAATGGGAGCCATATTTGACCATGGCCTTCATTTGAACTGCAGATATAGGAAAGTAATTTGTTAATGTTTCCGTCTCCTTGGAAATATTTAGCTGGTTTTAAAACTCCGGGTGTGTGCTTCAGTTAAGAGGCTGTGCCACGTTTCATGGCAGACTAATGTTTTTTTCCTTCACTACATTTCAGATGAAAAGTTTCTTTATTGTATGCTCCTCTGTAGTGATCTGACAGCCACACTGTCAGTGTTGGCAGATCTCTGTTTGGTGTCTTGCCTTTGATGTTTTCACCACTGTCGGATGCCTGGTAACACGTAATGTGTTATAATTCTGTGTTGGCTCCAAGGAAACATTTTACATTTACATTTAGGGCAATTACAATTCATTAAGTACTTTTGTCAAAAGAAAGAAACCACAACATATCATTGCTGATAAAGTAGAAACAAGTGTTCCTCATCTGAGTAAAGTAGTAAAGTAGTAGCTGGAAAGGCTGCAGTGGTTAAGTCGCCGAGGGCGGGAGTCCAGCCAGGAGAGAGTTGCAGTAGTCAAGGCAGGAGATGACCAGTGCTTGGACCAGGAGTTGCGTTGCATCCTTTGTGAGGAAAGACCGGCTCTGCGGATGTTGTAGAGGGACAGTGATGTTGGGGGTGCAGGATAGTTGGTCATTGAGGATTACACCCAGGTTCCTCGCAGTTGACGACGGCAATACTGTGATGCCCTCGACAGTGACCGACAGGTCCATGAGAGGGCAGTCTTTCCCTGGGATGAAGAGGAGTTTGATTCAGGTTAAGCTTGAGGTGATGTGCAGTTGTCCAGACAGAGATGTCAGCCAGACAGTCCGAGATGCGAGTTGCAATGTGAGTGTCGGAGGTGGGGGGAAAAGAGAGGAATAGCTGGGTGTCATCTGTGTAACAATGGTAGGAGAATCCATGTGATGTGATTACAGAGACTAGTGATCCGGTGTTAAATGATCCTAGTACTGATCCTTTAGGGACACCCATGTCCAGAGAACAGGGTTTGGACATAGAGCCAGTCCATGTGACCTGAAAGGTGCGATTAGTCAGGTAATATGTGAACCAGGTTAGAGGAGTCAGTGATGCCAAGTTCAGCCAGGGTGGAGAATAGGATTTGGTGGTTGACTGTGTTGAACGCAGCAGATAGGTCGAGGAGAATGAGAACGGAGGAGTGGGATGAGGCTCTGGCACCAGGTTTTTTCAGGAATGGCTTCCCTGTAGCTGCCTTGAATGCCGCTGGAATGAGACCTGAGGTGAGGGAGGAGTTGATCAGGGTGGTGAGGAATGGCAAGATATCTGTGAGATATCTTGGAGAAGAGAGGAGGGAATCGGGTCAAGGGTGCAGGTGTTGATACGGTTAGACGTAACAAGTGTGTGAACATCTTCAGAGGAGAGTGGCCTTGTAGCACCCTATAATGCAGGCATATTCAATTAAAAGTCACTGAGGTCCAGTTACTTAAATATCCTCCAAGTGAAGGTCCAACTTGTGTCTTATAGCCTTCCCCACATTTCATATGGTTTCAACAATATTTATTGTCCATTTTCAACACTTGTATGGTAATCAATTAGTCCGAAGCAAATTAACTTAAGGCCTTTATTTCAAGTTGAAGAAAACAGAACACAACTTGTCTCTTTGTTACCCCTCAAATAATGTCTCAGCAATGGCGTTCAAGTACTCCTTCACAATTGTCCCATCACTAAATGTTTTTTTTATGTTGCCCCAAAATCCACGATACCTTTAGCGAACTTTCGTTTGCACGTTGCTGGGCTGTAAATGAATGCGTGATGAGTCGGATCTGTCATACTGGCCTTGCAGTTCGGTTATTTTGCGTGCCCTTAGCTCGGACTTCAGTGGATAACTTTACTCAAAATATCTGTGCTTTGTTCTGTAGTGGCGCTTCACATTGCCGCTTTTGATTAATGCCACGTTTTCGGACCATATGAGGCACACAGGTTTGGAACTGCCTGCCGGAAGAATGAACATATATTTCTCTGTCCATTCATCTTGAAACAACAGTTTTCCACATCAAACTTTCTCCATCTTTTGCTCTCTCTGCTGTGCTGAGGGTTAACAAACGCTCAGTAGCTGCGACCACTGTCTATAGCCACGACCGTCAAGAAAAAAAGATAATGATCTATGAAAACGATCTATTCTCATGAATTCATCAGATTGGTCATGGGTCTGGACAGAACCATCAATCGGTCCGCACCCTGACCGAGGTCCGCCATTTGGAGATGCCTGCTATAATGTAATAATTCCTGAAAATGTAATATAATTTTTTATCACATTTTTGATCGAGTAAAGTGCAAATTTGATTACATTTTCAGGCATTATTACATTTCCAGGAAATTATTACAGTATAGCTACAGGGCTGAAGCTGGTAAGGCCAGAGGTGAGAGTTGGGGGAGATGGTTTCTGGGAGGTGTATAGGCGTGAATGAGGAGCTGATGTCATTTACCTTCTTGGTAAAGTAAGTTGCAAAGTCATCAGCAGTGAGGGAGGAAGGAGTGGGAGGGGTATGAGGGGTGAGGGGGACATGGAGAAGAGTTTCCTGGGGTTTGAGGCGGAAGAGTTGATCTTTGACAGCTGCCGATACAGTTAAGGTGAAGTCAGAGAGGAGGTGGTGGTAGTGAGCATCCTGGCCTGATTTCTTCCATTTTCACTCTGCCGCTGGCAACACCGATCTGTTGGTTCTCAGAGGCTCGGACAGTCAGGGAGGGGAGGGAGATGATCGCGCAGGTCATGAGATGGGGGGACAGACAGCGTCCAAAGAGGAGGAGAGTGAGGACATCAGGATGGAGGAGGCGTCCTCAGTAGCCACTAAGGAGAATTGTGGATGGTAGGGAGGAAAGAACAGTTGAGGAGAGAGCGGAGTAGTATTCTCAATATGTAATACATCACCAGCTCTGGACATTGTATAGTCACCATGGAAAATAATCCACATGAACTTTCCATTAACATTGCTCATCATTGCAGTTTTATAATAACACATAATTGATGTAAATAGTTATACCATGACATGTTAGGTTTCTAACATTCAAGACTACAAGACAACAAGAATTTTTGTTTTTTTGGGCCATTTTTTACTTTTATTGAGAGAGTGAGTGAAAGGGGGGGGATGGGGATGACATTGCAGTAAGGGCTAAGCCTCGGTACGTGGGGTGCCAACTCTACCACTGAGCTGTCCTGGTGCCAGTTGTGGGGGGGTTTGCAACCCTACCCCTCTGTGGGTTCACCTTCTATAGATAAGGCCTTACCTCGCCCCTTTTGCTGCTGCATGTTAGCTTCAGGTAAGTTACACTGGTTGGGTTTAAGCTACTTTTAAACAACGTTTTCATGCCAGCTTAAACTTGGTGTGCAGTTTGCTAACATCTTCCTGTGTCATTTCATTTATGAAGGAGCTCAAATTACACTTATTATTTTTCCGGTTTTTATCAGAATAAACAGAGATTTTCTCTTCATCAAAATACAACGCACAATGTTAGACATCACATATTATCTATGATGATGGGGATCTAGTGTGTGAAAGTGAATCTTCACTTAATGTTTCATAAATATGAGAGAAATATGATGGCTCGATGACATGATGACCTTAATTCACATTGTTTCAGGACTTTTAGCCGATGTACAGAGTACATTGGTTCTTTTGTTGGAAGCCCAAGGATAAACCAGAGAACTCTTCAGTTCACAGATATAGTATTTATTCAGGTCACAGGTATGGCAGGCCTGGGCTCAGAATGGCAGAACTCCCACAGGATCTCAGTCAGAACGAGCCCCGTTTCTGGGTGCTGGTCACATTTGATCTTCTTGGGCTGAGACTTTCACGCAACCAAGTCTTACTGGTCAGTTATCTCTGACGTGAACTTACAGAAATGTAATATGAAACATGTATGGGTGTTGTCCTTGAGGCGTGTATCTAGTCTAGCAAACCTAACTGTCAGAACAAAGAGGGCCTTGAAGATTCAACGGGTTCCTGCTTATCAGGTTAACTTGTCACACTGTACTAATGAGCACAACCAGTGATTTATATGAGTTCAGTGAAAAAGTACAAGTCTAAAGTGAACAAAGTAAAAGCTAATTGTAACAAGAGTAACTTCTATATACATATCACCTCCACCATGTTGGTTGTGTATCAGTTTGGTTACCGGTAGTTGGTGTATTTTCAGCAAGAGTGTGGAAAAACTACTGGCCCAAGTTTCATGAAACTTGGTGGAAGGATGCAGTGTGGGCCAAGGAGGAACCACTTCTATTTAGGAGCCGATTGGCCTTGGTGGAGGGCCGTGCTCTCCAAGTGCCCTTCTAGTTATTACTATCTATAATTCACCCACAGTCTCACATCTCTTTATTCTGTCGCTCTACTGCACTCAATGACCTCTGACCCTGTAAAGCGTGTCATAATACAGTCGAGTATTATGGTTGACCATTATGAATACAGGTCTCCCTCCCTCCGTTTGGCCCGTGTTGTTGTTGTTCGTTTATTTCGTCCTCCTGCAGGTGAGAGGGGTCTTCAGCTCGGTCATAAAGCTCTCAGCAGCTGCTCACACAAAGACACTCAGCTTTGATGGACGTCACCTCTGATGAAGGTAAAGCTGCTCTGATGTCTTTAAAGGACATTTCCATCATGATTACATTTACATTTAAAGGGTCAGTTCACCCAAATCACACAGCCTCTATTTTACCACTTACCCGTAGCAGCGTCTTTTCATGCAGGCGGCTGCAGTTTTATGTGCTGAGGCTTTAAATGTCAGCCAGTTCCAATGCTGCCATAATACAATAGAGGAGGGAGAAATATGTCATTAGTACTAATCACAACTGCAGTGTGTCTTCGTTATTCTGGAAAAAATCACGTTTCCAAATTCAATCTTTTGCGATTGACCCGAACGTATCCGGGAGCGTATCACCCGAACCTCAATGTCATTTTGGACATATACCATTGAATGTGTCTTTATTTTTACGTTTTAATAATGAATGGTTGATTGGCTGATTTAAAATACATCTTTATTCAGGCTGCACCAAAATCACAATTTTCCCTTTGAGTCAACGATTTGGGTCATGGATTAGTTGTGGAAAGGAAACACATGACATCACACTTTTGGTTTCTATTTTCTTTTCTGTCTAAAACGTCTTGTTTGTTAAAATGCTCAACATTTGAGTCAGTTACATAGTTTGTAAATCTATGTTTGTAGCCTGTTAACCTGATGCATCTCTCAGTGTCCAACCAAACCCCTCCCCTCAGTGTTCCACGATTCGACGAGGCGGGATGACGAGGAGCAGGGTAGACGAGGGGATTGGATGGAGGATACGAGCCATTGGGAGGCTTGCGGAGCAATGGCTCCTATTGGTCAATTTCTATGCAGGCCTACGGCTGATAGACTGAATGGATTTTTTTTGTTCCAAATCGTAGACCATAACTTTTAAATTAACGGAGCAACTTTGTGTATAAAAAAAACTCTAAATTGGACAGAGGCAGAATGCAACATATCATAATCTGGCAATCAATATACAACCAAGGATTGAAATGCTAATCAAATTGCCTGTAGCTAGTTAGAAATATTAGTTTAGCCCCCTATCTAAGCTGCAGGGATGACATATTCTTGTAGGCCAAACTAGTTATTGTTGCATATTCCCTTAGATTTTTGATTATTACAGAAAATAATCTTGTGGCAAACAAATGTTTATGATCCTTTCACATTTTGTTCAGCAAGATAATCGTCACTAATGAACACCACTTTTATGATTGGTGAAGCGTGGCTGCAATGGGCTGAGATAAAAGCTAAGGCTAGGCTATAAAGGTGGTGTTCCAGCTCACTCAATTAGCCGATTCTTAGCAACCACCTTTTTCAGACAAAATTAAATTATAGTTGTTACCAGTTTTACAAAAGGGCAGGCTGCACTTAAAAAATAAGTGGTAGGTGACTAGATGAATCATCTGTCAATCAAAGCTTCTTACCAAAGCTACACTGTATTGGAAGAAGTATTTGCTCACCTGCCTTGACTCACATATGAACATAAGTGACATCCCATTCTTAATCATAGGGTTTAATATGACGTCGGTCGACACTTTGCAGCTATAACAGCTTCAACTCTTCTGGAAGGTTTTCCACAAGGTTTAGGAGTGTGTTTATGGGACTTTTTGACCATTCTTCCAGAAGAGCATTTGCAAGGCTTAATTTTTTGCAGCCAGAGGCTGTGGCCTGGTCGTCTCTCTCTCACACACACACACACACACACACACACACACACACACACACTGTGAAGGCACGGCCCTAGCTGCCTGTAGTTCCTTACAGGATGATGAGTGGTCCATGCTTTGGCTTATAGTATATTAACTGGAACCGTCAGACAAGGTTCTCATTGCTTCAACTTTGGAACAACGAAGCCTCCTATGAAACAAACCAGAAGAAACGTCATTATCATGTTAATGGCCTCAGATGTGCAGGTTTGGATGAGTGTTGCTGTAAAACGCTCTCTGTATAAGTGGCCTTACAGTGATGGAGAGCAGGACAATAACATCGAACACGAGCAGACACTCTGTTGTGACCTTGTAAATCTCAGTCGGCTCAGCTGGCGTTTCACTGTACGTTTCGACACATCTGCTGTATGTTTGCATGTATCTATGATTCTAGGAGACTTTTGAAGGCCTTCCTGGAGTCCTCTGTTATCTGAATGCAGCATTAATCCCCATGTTTTCTTCGGTAGATCTGCAGGCCGACTCTCTGCCCTCCCTCCCTCCCTCCTTGCCTCCCCCCCAGGGGACCCCTCCTCTGCTGCGTCCAGACTTGTCAGAGCAGATTCTCGTCAAATTACCGATGTCCTGCATTGGGGTAATTGCTTGCCAAACCCACTCCACTGATGCAAATTTAAGGGGTCGCCCGTGATGGAGATAATGCCAAATTGGTTTTGAGATTTTGAGATGTCTACTCAGCATGTCTACTCAGCTTGGATAGATAGATATGTGGGAACTTAAATGGAAAAGAAATGAAATAAGGTTCTGTGTAGAGAATGCTGATTTTGCATTACTCGTCATCTGAGAACAGGGGGAGACTTCTCCCCCCTGCAGCAGAACAAATAATTATAAAGTATATGTGGAGGGCTCATCGTTCCACTGCAGTCAACACCTTCTCTCTTGTCCCGTAATGTCCAATTGCCTCAGTTAAGTAGCCATTAATTGTGGCCGGGCTAATGGCTGGAGGCCTGCTCGGCTGTGGCGTGACCCGACTGTTAATGAGTCAGAAAAAGCGCCTCAAACCAGTGTCTCGGACTCGGTGGCGAGCAGAGCCACTACGGGCCTCTCTGATGCTGATGTCACCTGATGGGAGAGGCTGGCCGGTGCCGTACGAAGCTCTCGGTCGGCTCACCCAGGGGGAGATATCAGAGCTAGCAGCTCATTTCATGAGGATTAAACTCTGGAGGCTTTAAGGAGTTTAGTTCTCAGGGGGAGAATCCTACGTCTCTGGTCATGGAGGGCTTTTAATTTCAGAATTGTGGATGGGGTGTATGGTGGGGTGGGTGGTCATGGGTAAATTGGTAATGACAATTAAAGAGTTGTAATTAAGGGGGTTAGGAGGAGACCACCCTCCAGAGAGGAATAAGAGCAGCAGGCGGCAAGTGAAATAATAATGACCTGCGAGTGTACTGGTCCCATTATTTACCATAATTTCTGTGGTTAAGTTCATTAAGTTAAATCAACACATTAGTTATATGTTTGCACATGGAAACATGTTTTCAGAAGCCTGGATAAGCCTTTTACCAAAAACATAACGGTCCCCAAAATACTGAAAAATCACTGAGCACCAACACTTCAGTTCCACAGATTAGAAGTATGGATAAATATGCAGCCGCTCATTATTGTTCGATGGTCCTTTGCGTTGGGGTCTTGAATCATCCTGAAAGGGTTCATTTTGCAATAATGAACCACTCACTGTATATTATCCTGTTGATTACACAATAATTTGACTGAAAATGATTTTGTTGCTTCTGCTAAATAAAGAAGGAAAAAAAAGAGTCCTGCGTCCATAGCAACGGCCTGTTATGAAGAAAGGCAGTAAAGTGCCATTATTGACAAATGAGAATTGAATATTCAACAAACTCCACCAAAACCAGGGCTCTGTCTGAAATAATTTACTCATTTCTACAGACTATCCAGGGTGGTCGATATATTGTTTTAGTCATGTGATTGTGATGACGTGTTAAGAGGGCGTGATTTCCAAATGGCTGTCCGGTAGTAAAAATGGAGGAAACCGTTCCAGAGAACCGTTCCAGAGAGTCCGTATTGTAGGGATTTAGAGCCAGTTTCTAGAATATGATACAAGCAATTAGTAAGTAAATATGTTGGGCGTGACCCGTACCTCATGAAGATGAGTGGGTTTTCTGGAGAATATAAGGATTTGCCGACTGTGATGGGAATTTTTCATTTAGTAGTTCATTATAGTATAATTAGTAGTTTGAGTAGTTTTAACTCATACTATTCCATGTGTGTCATGAGGTAACCTGTATTCTGCACTTATGTCATGTCATGTGTTACATGAGTTGTGAAATGCATCTTGTGACACCAGCACAGCTGGCAAGTCAATATGGATCTATGGACACTGATGAGTGGTTCAAAGACCACATTCTGGACAAAGTTCTTTGTCTGTTTACAGTCTGTCTGTAGCGACTGCTAGCCTGTTTTGGACTCTTTATAGAATAAATTACTAAAAGAGCTGTTAGGAGTTGTATTCTTATTTCTCATCAGGTGATCATAAACTGATTTCCACCACAAACTTGGCGACGAGGATGGGATTGGACGTGTAATCTGGACTCCGTCGGATGGACAGGAGGCCGTATTCCTCCCCAAGGGGTGAGAAGCTACCCTCCAGCGGAGCCCCGATTGCCGATCCATCCATTTGAAAGGACAACAGAAAACGCGGTGAGAAATTTTAAATTATCTAAAACAGCCTACAGAGTCAGAGCGAAAGATTGTTGAATACGTATTTCTCACAACCAAGGAGAGTTGTTGACAGACGTGTCATAGTTAAACCTGTATTTATTCGTTAGTATACGCCGGTGAATCCTGGTAATTCATTGACGTGCACAGCAGGTAATAATGAGACAGATAACTAGGGATGGGCAACCGTTGTTGTAAGGGGAGACAAGTGCGAAGAATGAAACGGGGAGCCGTGGTTGCAGCGTTGTCTTGGCCTTATAGAGTTCAGACCGGTTGCTGCAAGGGATCCCAGGGGGGAATATAGCGCTAGCGGTAAAGTGTTGAAAACCGCAGGAATGAGAACAGTACTGTAAAGAACAGCAGAGCTCTTGGAGGTACATGAACAGCACGGATTTGTATTCACTGATACCAGTGGATAGAAAACCCTGCGCTGTCCCAGGTTCCTCCTTCACTATGGGCCACTCATAAATATGATGTGGGACTCATGAAAGGCGCCGCACTATTGATAGTGCACCCCAAATTTTATTATAGGCCGTGCCCTAAACAATACCCACTCAAACAAGAAGCCATCGATGGTATAAAAATTATATTGGAATCTTTATTAAAATTAGGCATTATTGTTCCATGTGTGTGCACACCTATTTTCCTAGTTAAAAGATTTGTGACAAAAAACAAATTGACACAGTAGCACTACTTAAAATTTTAGACACAAGGCTAGCCTGAAAAAAACTCCAAATTGTAAAAGAAGTAATCTATTTGGGCCATGTGATCACAAGAGGGGCAAATTCCTCTCTCTCAATTGTATTGCAGCAATTCAATCCATGTTGAAACCAATTGATGACGTCATACTGTAGGTAGTGGATCCCAAAATGACTTAGAAAGAGGTAAAACTCTTAGCGCGCATGACAAACTGACTTGGACTCTCGAAGCTTAAAACGTTTTTGACGGCTTAAACTTTGACTTCTTTATCTCAGGCCGCGACTTTTGGCCTGTCTAGACTAGACTTATCGTTCACTCAGTTGATAGACCAGAAGGACTGTTACATTACATCAATTTTGTGCCAACTGCACAGAAAGGAGAGTGAAAATATGCTGTGATCGTACCATTTATAAATAACTTTGCTTTGCGGTGTAAGTAATAATCAATTAAGATAGTTGAAGGTTCAACTGAGGAGAATGGAGATAACTTGTGCAGCTCAATACACAACTCTGTCCAAGAGAAAGCAGAGAAAGATTGTGCCATTCAGAGCAGACTGGGGGGCATTTGGGATGTGGAAATGTGAGTCAGAGAAGAGAAAAGAGACAGAAAGAGAAAGCATGTGATACATAGTGGATGCAGGAGCAGTCATTACACTGCACCTTGCACGTAAACGTAGGGATAGACAGAGATTTTGAGAAAGTATGGTATGAAGTACAGAAAGAACCAGAAAAGTTATGTTTGAAGCATTTCTATTGGACAGATGAATGTTCTGCGGTGTCAGTGACTCCTCCCCTCTTGTAAAAAGAGAAAGACGGACACGGCACCGCAGTCCGTGTGATGTATTCAATGAGCGTCAGAACTACGATTATTGAATACATGTTGCTGTGTACAACGACGGCCTTGTACGAGCAACTACCGGCTTTTTATCTGCTTCGGGTCGACGTTCTCAGCTAAACTCTGTCTAGTAACGCATCTTCAAAAAGTTGACGTAAATAAACACAAGGTACGGCGCACGCATCTCCCCCTCCCACCTCAACTGAAATGTGATGTGTGTCGGGCCTCGGCTCACTCAGCAGCGGGGCGCACTGGCCAACTCGGACACTCCCAGATCCGTTTATAAATACTCACAATATTAATTTAATCACTTGTCATTATTGTTGCTTATTACTAATGCAAAACAAGTTGCATTTAGTGCCGTGATGCCGTCGGCATAGGTTTCTGATGATTTGAATTTTGCAGAACGTGTTGTTAGGACAAATGCGGTTCAACCGTTTGCATAAATTAAATGGGTTTAGCCACATACACCAAAACCCTACTCAGACGTAACACTTGCTGTTTCCCATATTTTGCATGCTCAGCTTCCTCCCACAGTCCAAAGGCATGCAGGATGGGGATAGGTTAATTGATGACTCTAAATGTCCCGTAGGTGTGAATGTGAGTGTGAATGGTTGTTCGTCTCTACATGTCAGCCCTGTGATAGACTGGCGTCCTGTCCAGGTGTACCCTGCCTTCGCCCAATGACAGCCTGGATCGGCTCCAGCCCGGCGTGATCCTGAATACAGGATAAGCGGTAGACGATGGATGGATGGAGAAAACATCTCGTCAATCTGCTCAAAGATGGCTTGGATATCATACAACGTTGTTGGAAATGGCCTTCATGCACAGGTGAAAGCTGCACTTCGATCACCACCTAGTGCATTCCAGCATCACCTGAAGACTGGGTGATCATCAAAAATCACAGGAGAAAACCCTGGAAGCAAAGACACCACACAGATCCCTTCCAAGTTCTCATGACCACAAAGAGAGCAGTGCATTCAATGCAAACACATTCCAAGTCCGAAGGGAGAAGATCCTGTCACTGGTTCGACTTAGAGGCAAGGATGAAATAACACCTTCCTCCACCAGTAGCATGCCAAGCTCCAACAAGTGACAGCTGTGTCACCACCGACAGTGAGTAATCAATCGCATCACCACAACCTAACACCCCGGTGCGAGGGGAGGAGTGCAGATTGGGTTCTGCCCGCACTCCGAGCTTCAATACACGCCAAGAAGGTGTGACAGTTGTGGTGACGTAGGAGACGTTCTCTGTCCAACAATGAAGCCATGGCACCCTTTCAGGTTGCATGGTTTGGAGTTTGAGAGAAGAAGCATGTGTGTTACTATCACTAACTAGTAATGGCACTTTTCCTCATCTGTGACTTACAGCCTTTGGAAAAGTCCTCCACAACAACAAAATCATCCACGAAGATGGTGACGATGATGTGTTCCCAGAGCTGCCTCAGAGTGGAGAATATCTTGTCAATGGCAGACAAAGGAACACAGGCAAATACAAACAGAGGAGGAGAGATACTGTGAATACAGAAATCAATCGCACGACCAGGAGGTATGGTTATGACATGGAGGAGGAGACCAGCAGTAAGAAGGAGTCTCCGCAGGTCAAGTCTTCATGGTCGGAGTCAATGAACCAGCTGATAGGGAAACTATACCACCTTACACTGCATGAAAAGTCGGATTTTCGTCCCTGTAAACGCCCGAAAATCTCCCTAATTTTCGGGAGTTAACGACAATTTACAGGCTGCGAACGCCGCGTTCGTCTGTGCCGAAAATTGTCGGAAACGAACCACAGCGAAGGCTCTAATTAGCATATGAATAGCGGCGAAACCCCGCCTGGCCAGAGATGGCTTGAATATCCTCACTCAGGATTGGATGAAACCACTATTTTTAAACAAGTATAATCGCTCGTGATTGGTTGGCAGATCTGGTCATTATAAATGTAAAGCCAACCCACGTTGGTAGATCTGTCACTATTGGTCAACCTGATGAGTCATTATAAATGTAAACCCCACCCCCGTTGGCAGATGTGTTACTATTGGTCACACTGGGTCTTTTAAACAAGAATAATCACTAGTGATTGGTTAGCAGATCTATCACTATATATATATATATATACATATATACATACATATATATATATATACACACACACACATATATATATTTATACATATATATACACATTTATTTTTATTTATTTATATATTTATAAATATAAATATGAATGAATTTATTGAGGAAAGGAAAAATTGCCAGGAGGAAGTATTCAAAGAAAGAGCTTTATTGACAACACAACACACAAATGAACTGGCGACATTCTGTCCGAATTTGGTCAATTTTACAGCCGCCTGCGGTGCGTGGCCCTGTACTTGGGAGTCTTCTCTAATCGCGACTGTAGAGTCGCACAGAGCTCGGTGAGCTCCTGGCTACGAGAGGATGGAGGTCGCACAATCCATCCAGACACCTCGCCAACGACGCCGTCCTCCTCATCAGACATCATGTCTGTGGTGGCGCACTTCCAGCGGTCCGCCTCATCGCCAGCAAGCACACTCCGTCTCGCTTCCAGCAGCTGTAAAACAATCAATAAAGACAATCAGTACTGCGCGATGCACTGCGCATGGACACAACACATCTATTAATGCACCTGAAAATAGGTTTAGATAGGTTTGGTCACATTGACCAAAGACGGATCTAATAAATCTAATAAGTCTTACCCTCTTTCTCCTGGAACGACTCCGAGCTGACATCTTCACAGCTTCCGCCTGCGATGCGAGATCAGGCTGTGTGTGTCTGAAGCTCCTGCGTACCGTTTCATAGTATGTCTTACAGGCAGCTGGAAAACAATTAAATGAGTGGTATGAATAAGAAAACTTAAGTCACAGTAAAATTAAAACAAGGAAGAAGAAAACAGTAAAAGTTACTTACACACAATGGCGTCACTATCGGCGTCAGAAATCCGGACTTGCGGACAAAGCTCCGAGCAAGTAAGAGGTCACAGCTTCGTTATGAGGCGAGGTTCGTCTGTGAAAACAAAATGAACAGTTAAGATCGGTATCTACTGTTAACGCATCTATTTCCTTATACAGCAGAATGAAAGCATATTCTTTAAATCGTACCCTTGCTCCGGTTCGTAGCGCCTACAATTCGTCTCCGAGTTTTGAAGACGGCGTACTGCTTCCTGTAAAAGACCAACAACGTACACTTAACAAAGCAACTTAACGTTACGCTGGTTCCTCTCTCTTGTTCTTTTACAAGGCTACTATGCTACTTTTAGCTTGGACTATTAGCTTTTAAGCTACTTTTAGCTTGGGCTTGCTTTGCTAATTTTAGCTTAGCTAGCAGTCACCGAACATATTCTTACCGCAATCATCCTGAGAGTCTCCAGCAGTCCTGGGACATCCTGAGAGTCTCCAGCAGTCCTGGATATAAGAATTATAACATTTAAACCACATTTTCTTAAGTGAAGCCTCTCAGAGCAGCATTCCTGCTGCCGGTGAACGTGAACGTCTCCGCCTCGTTCCCCCCACTGAATGAGGCGCCCGGTGTCTGCATCAGTCCCTTTAACGGACAACGGTGCACGGCGTTATTAATCACCGTTAGTAAATATATAACCACGGTTTAACATAAGCACTATATTATTAGTTAACGTCGGTAAAAACGGCACATTTTCCGCTTCGCTTGCGCTCGCTAACCCCTAAATGGTAAATTAGCGTCAGTAGGCTAGCCGGCTGGAAGGACCTTCGATTCGTAGCGTTAACGTACAATGCCAACAACAATAAAGTAACGTTCATTATCAATACGATTTAAAAGTCAGCTGGAAACATAAAAGTCATGTTACAGTATACTTACATGTGTACGCGGTTTGTGTCGGGCTCCTCGCCAGAATCACCGCAGTCGTCCGCCATTATCCAAAACTTGTGAAGTCAGACGAGCCGCAATGCATTTTGGGAAGTTGAGTAGATTTAGCAAGGTCCGCTGTACTCAGAAATTCTTGCCAATGCAGTATACATCCGGGCATTTCTCGCGTGCACAAATTCACATACTATTGTATGTGAACGCACTACGTACTCAAATTTACGTCACAATTAAGTACGAGTAGGACGTTAGTATGGCATTTCGAACACAGCCGAGATCTATGATCTATGAACCCATCCTTGACCCTCTAGCAGAACTACGACCAGCCATTATAAAGCAGTTTATAGTTGTTAATGTTGTGTCAAAAGGTACTGCATTTAAACATGTTACTGCGCAAGTTTCCTGGCTTCATCCCCATCCGGACAGACATTTTTATGGAAAGCCAATAGAAGTTTGGAGCTTGCAGGGAACAGACACGTCATACCCAGCATCATTTCTGCCTGTTGAGCGCATTGCTGGGAGATGTGTGGTTAACACATCCACTGTGCATTTAAGCACAGAAAGGGTCACTGTAGTCATGCCACTATGCACAGTGGTTGAGCTCTAGGAGACTGTGATGTTGTTTGCATGAATGTACATTTTACCTTTGTGGCAAAGCCTGATTAAAAGTAATTGTTGAAGCAAATTGTTTTGTGTATCTTTGAATGAAGATGAAATTAAGTTATATCTTTGAATGAAGATGAAATGAAGTTAACACCTTTCAGAAAAATGTCACCTGGGGGAAAACTCCCCCTGCTACCCTGATTTGCATTTGTATAGCTCACAGCATTTTCATTTACATGTTAAAGCCTCCCCTAGGATTACGGGGAGGGGGGTCATGGGGGGACAACTGCCAAGCAAGGCCCACGTCAATTCCCGGCAATTTACGTCAGTTTTCGGTTTTTCCTGCAAATTGCCGTTTGCAGTCGTAAACCTGAACTTCCACGTCAATTTACAGGGCCGCTAACTGACGAAAATCCCACTTTTCATGCAGTGTTAATCTAGACATAGAGGGGGCTCTGAGTGCAAACTCCTCCCCCTCCGACACACCCTGCACCCTAGGATGCTTTTTCAAAGTCCACATTACAACAAGCCCTGAATGAGCGAGTTCTCCAAAGACCAGACAGAGGGAATCATTGTCTCCCTGAAGCTCACTGTGGGAACTGGATGAAGACATTCACAAGCTGGAAGCTGTGTGCTTGCAGGAGCCTGGACACTCATTCTCAGCAGAGCACCTGTGGACCCAAGTCCACAGGTTCATGAAGCGGAGGGTCTGTGCCCTATTCTTAATCTGGACTCCAGTCCTCAACTCACTATCCTCGCAACTGTTCCTGATTCTGGGCCGAAAGTCCTGGATCTCCTACGCATGGTGAAGCACAAACCAAGCTCCATCACCTTCTCACACTATAACCGTCCCTCCGCATCTGGTGGACATTCATTTATCAATGAGAGTTCAGATGATGGAGAGTCTTCACTGAAGGAGCCCACAGAAAAGGAGAAGATCAATGTAGAGGATGAGAAGACGGCTGCAAACAAAGCTAAGGATGACAAAGATAGTGATGAGGATTGTTTGTAAGGAATGAAATCATGTGTCTTCTATGAGTTAGAAGGACAGCAAAAGCTCTCTGAGGCTCAGAAGGCGTGCCGCTATCACACGGGCTCGCGTGAATGAACTGGCGTTTATTCCGCGAGACCGGTCTTTTAACTGATAGTAGAGGCTTTCTGAGCTCGCGAATATGGCGGAGGTTAGTCGCAAACACTGTTACAGAAATCAACCCAGCGGCGTGGGTGCACGATCAGCATTCAAATACAGCAGCACATAAACAAACGGACTCGGCGGTCCGCGATCAGAACTTAAAACATGTTAACAAGAATTACAAGCATATCCTGCACTATCACTTATGTCTCTGCCCAGACTGATAGCCTCTTACTGGTGTCGTTGCGTAGGTTGCGAGTCCGTCCTGGCGGTGACGGCGTTCGCGGCTGTAGTTCGTGGGCCCCGGCGTCAGCGGGGGACGTGATGAGTCGGCTTCGTCCAGACGAGAGCGGAGCGGGTTTCCTCTCGTTGATCAAACTCAAATAAAGAAAACAGTTGGTGTTTCCTCCTTCCACGAGCGGCGATATAATCGCGGCTTGGCGATTTAGTCAGCTTACTTCAGACAGCGTCTGGTAGCTGGAAGGCAGGAACGGCTTGGTTCCTCTTGTTGCAGCGGTGCGCTGCAGGAGGGGTCGCCTCCCGTTGCAACGTGAGAGACGCCAGAGTAAGAGTAAGAGAGCGTTCTCCAGGCGGCTTCGGTTTATAAAGCTCATGGCTGCTGCCGGGGACCCCCTGGGGTACCTGCAGTTGTCAGCCAATAGGGCAACAGTTGTGTGACGTTGCACTTTGCACCTGGGTGAGAAGTCAAACTAAAATGGCGGTGTAGTTTTTAATCCCCTTTGTCCTGTTGTCCTGGCCGCATGTGTAGGCTTTTGTAGGCTGCATTGTGTAGTCCTTACAGTGAGGTCCCAACAAAGTGTTGCCATGTATGTCTAGGGCCTTGATTGTGAAAGGTAAAAATGTAAAAATAACAAGTCATGCGTTGCCGTTTGTGTTGTGATGGTGTGCTCACATTGAATGTATTATTGGCATGGATCTGTGTCAATCTGCACTCTCTATGACTTACAGTATATGATGTATTGTGGAATATAATGCTCAGTTAGTGAAATTGATATTGATGACTTTTCACAATGCATCGTGGGTACAACCCAGTATCTCTACAAAAGAACAACTTAACACATATACACCTTGACTCTTAAATGTTCTACGTTGCTGTGATTGTCCAGGACGTTCAGTACTGAGATTTATCCAATGATGTTGGCTTACGGAGCGTCGTCGTGACATTACATTACATTGGAAAACCAATGATATTATGAGTCTCAAGGTTTGTGTTCAGTCATATCACAAGTAACATATTACTTTATGAATGCTGTAAAAAGTTAGCCAGCTTAATTTCCAATGTATGGTTATTAAATGCAAAATGTATTTTCCATTGTACGTGAAAAACAGGAGAAAGCAAAGTAGAAATGAGTTGCAGAGGAGAATTTTTAACGGCTTTCAACCATAAACGTTGGCTTTTAGCTTCAAAGGGTGTCTTCAATGACTATTCTATAAATAGAATTCCTATTCTGACATCCCGCAGGACCGTTTCTACTGTTTGTCTCTCACCACTACTACAGTGATGTAAACACGATGTCCACTCCAAAGAGGTCTGTTTGCATTGAGCCTATAGGTGCAGGATTAACCTTCATTTTTCTAATTCACCCACACTGTATTTCATACAGGGAGCATCACAGTCACACAAAGCCTGTAGATATTCTTTTTTCCCATTTTTATGGGAAAACCTGAAATTCATGAATATCATTTGAAAACAAAAACCCATTTGTGTAGCAGCGACAATAACAATCTGATGTTCTTATTGCAGAACATTTCAATGAGTGCTGGTAGTGTTTTTGCAGAAATGAACCAACGGTTGCTGAGAAGAAAAAAATGGGAGACTCAAAAGCTTTAGCTCAGCAGTAAGTTAGTGAGATCTTTAGTTAAACAAAACAGCTGCGTGATCCTTCATTAACAGCTGGGATTTTCTAATTATCTGAAGATTTGTCCTGCAGATGAGAGCGGAGACAAGGTCCGCGGCCTCGGTCAAACCTCACACCGTGGACAAGCGGTGAGCTCCGGGTGTTTCGAGTGAGCCAACATTTCAGAGGCTAATGAAATATTTTGTCATCCTGCGTCATCCCCCTGGTCTTCCCTTCATACCTTTTGTCACTACACTTCCTTTTCCTTCACAGCGAATGCTCAACGCTGCCGCTGCGGGACTTAACAAGCCTGGAAAATAATTAAAATTCAACCAAATGATGAAACACTTGCAGCAAAACGTCCTTGAAGGGTCGACAGGGCCCGCTCTGAAAGCGGCGAGGAGAGAAGGGGAAAAAAAGAGAGCAGCGCTTTTTTTTTTTCCCTCTTTCTCTTCACAGAGAATAATGTTAAGCTGCTGCTCCCAGCTTAAGGGCCTCTTAAATTGGAAAGGCACTGGCCTATAGAGACATGTACCTGTCAAACAAATACCACACGCCTCTGATTCTCTCTCCTCTCTTTCTCTTCGGCCTCGTTTTAAACTCTCAGATGGTATTCGAGTCAGACGCGGGGTGCCATGGAGATTGTTGGGTTTGAGAACAGAGACGGGGATTCGCCTCTTAGAGGTATCACAGCGACGCCGCTGTCGGAGGAATTAAGAGGCGAGCTCAGCAGCCCTCCAGTGATCCGCTCAGAAGATGTTTCTCACGGCTCGAGGAGGGGGGGGTGGGTGGCTAGCGTGTGGATATGAACATGTTAAGAGATGGAATGGTGAGGAGAACATTAAAGTATTGGAGTTTTGGAGTTCATTCTTAAAAGTCACATTGGACATAAGAGGAAGGAAAACAGATTCAGACAGTTCTTCACAGTATAAATCATCAATAAAGTGATTTAATTCACAGGAGGATTGAGGAGGGCCGGCCCTGACCAATTTGGTGCACTAGGCAGGACTTAAGCTGCGTGTATGTCTCGAAAAATCGAGTGACATAGAGTAAATTACTAATAAAATAGAAATATGGTATTGCACAAAATAAGATATTAAAGAAACTAGTGAAGGCATTAACCTGTTAAGCATAATCGGCCAGTCGAACAATACAGCCATGTTAATCTGCTAAAAAAACAAAATGGGACAATGTTGTTTCTTTTCAACTGTTGCTCAAAGTTTAGACCCTAATAGAATAAGACAGAACGTGTATTTTAATGGAAATATTAATGATTAGAAAAGGGTTTTACGTTTTTTGGGGCTCATTCAAAGTGTGGGACAAGAAGAAATAAATGATTTATCATCGTAAATCCATGAAAGTGGAGAAGTTATTCTGTCGAATGATACCAAACATCTTATGGAACACAAAACCCAGCTGACTGAAAACCCATGCGTAGGCATCGTCATCATGTTGCAGGAAGCTTTTACTCAGAGCGCAGGGGAGCCGAACAGGCAGCGCCGCATTGGACGACAAAGAAGTTTTACAAAGTTGTATTTGACACCGTGTCTTTTACCACCAGCTTGTGTATTAAGAAACCCACCTTATGCTCTAAAGTGACGCCTCAACCCTAATTTAATATCTTATGGTAAAAGAGACATCTCAAATAATTATAACTGTCTACGGTACTCTCATCAATAACTGTTCAGAGGCTATAGGGAATACACTCCGACCTGTAAACTATGATGTCATGCAGAACGCAATACTTCAAAGAAAAAAAACACAATGCAATAATACAAACACAGGATATACATTTTAGAAAATGTATTCAATAAGTATGCAGGAGAAACACATTCACCATTAAGAAAACAAAAAAAATAGAAACCCCGGGTAGTGATAGTTTTACCCTCAGACTATCTAATTTTGAGTGCACTCTTAGTTTAGTTTCGTTGGCGCGCTTTAGTTGGAGCTCATGATGGAAACCTTTTATAACGGTACCTCCGTGTGTCGGTGAAATCAGCGGGACCCGGCCGCAGCTGATGAATGGCACCTTCGGCAGCAGCGAAGCAGCCTTCGTCAGCGATACTCTCCTCTACTACCGGGCGAAGCTCCTTCCGTCCGCGCAGACGATGTCTCCTTTCGACAATGACCGTGCCGTTAGCCTAGCTCCTGCTAGCTAACTTAGCCGAACTTGCTTCGTGTCCTCCAAACACAAACGCTGCAGGGAAAAGTCCAACTCAAACACACGACACTGACGACACACCGTCCAACACCAAAACAGTCCAATACTAACTACTCGACACCATTTCACGTTGCTCCCTCTTCTTCTTCCCTCCTTGTCTTTCCGTCTACCCTGGAGGATTGAAAAAAACTCTGAGGTCATGAACTCACACCCGTAACAAACATAATAATAATAATTACTTTTTAACTTCTTTTTAAAGCATTCAAACCCATGAAATGATATTTTTAATATCACCCATTTTAAACATAAATCATTTATACCTTTTAATATGTTATTTATAACAAATCATGATTTATGTAACTTTTAACTTCACCATTACGACTGCTGTTTTATCTGTAACTTATTCCCATAGAAAAAATGAAATAAATACATCTGATATTTATCAGAGTATAACATGTTTTTACACCATGGCAAGGAACATTTATAACGCCAAAAAGGACATGGCAGAGATTTCTGCGGAGATACAGAGGTGGTCATTATTATTTTTTTATTGCACATTGTTTTTTTTTTTTATTACTTACGCAACGGTAGAAGTTAATGAAGCAAGGTACATTTCATATCCAAAAGCTCAAATTGATGACAATAGACTCATGTAATGGACATAGCTGTATTTTCCATTTGGAAGTGTAAAGTAACCCATTTGGCACAATTTTGTGCAAAAGTGTGCCAAATTGAGTTTCTGCCTGGTGGTATCCTTTCTAAAACCTTTGTGGAGGCTTTCTGTCTAATTTGGTACATTTGTAATCAAGGAGTTGCTGAAGTTGATCAATTGCATCTTTGTGTCTGGAATCATTGTTAGGATGGTGTTATCCTCTGTCAAATAGGGGAAAACAATAGTGCAGCAGTGCCTGCATCACTGGGCTGAGAGGGAGAAGGGGTCTGTAGGTGAAGGAGTTGCAAGAGTGGGGTTCAAATATTTAAAGGGTGCATCTGAAGAAATGAACAGATGCATGGTGTTGGCTATACTATTATGATTTATGGTCATAACAATGACATGCTGTCTCTAACCAGAGTGCAAAGAAGCAGTAAAGTGAAGGATATGAGGAAGGGTATGGAGTATTAACAGTTATAATGTGCACTTTATCACTGATGTAAACTTGAACAAACACACCTGTATTAACTGTAACACAATAAACCAAAGGCTTACATCCATTACTCATAGAGCAGAGGGCAAATAAATCACATTTTAATTTATTATTAAAAGCAGGGTAAACGTTGTCCAAGCAGTGTAAACAGGTAGACAGACAGCCAACAGGTGAAAAAAACACATGAAGAGGCCAATGTAAGCTTTCCTAATGTCCCGGATGTATTTAACTTTAGCTTTCCTAATGTCCTGGATGTATTTAACCCTCTTTGGTATAGTGTTGCCTCCAGGCAACATAGGATATTTTTAGTGATGTCCAAATGAAGCTTCGTGAAGCATTTTCTTTATTTTCTGAGCCCAATAGATGGCGCTCTCTGTTCAACAAAGGGTTGAAAGCAATGGAAATATATCGGCCTTCAACCCTTTGTTGAACAGAGAGCGCCATCTATTGGGATCAGAAAATAAAAAAATGCTTCACGAAGCTTCATTTGGACATCACTAGATATTTTAGCTTTCGTAAAAAAAAAAATGACACACCCATTTAACTGGTCAATGCTATATCATGGGATGGACTCAAATACTAACCAATGAAAATGAAAGAAAGTGGTCCCATTTTGCGTCCTCTTTCCGCACATATGCATGGGTCACATTTCCTCTCATAAAAAGTGCATTTTCACTCATTTTCGTCCAGATAATCACCAACAGAAAACAACTTGACCTTCACTGGTAAGTAAAGAAGACTTTTCAATAACTTTATATGACATATCAACAAATGTTTCAGAGCAAATTACAAAAAACTGCCCTGAGGCAACATTGTACTGTATGGAACCACATAAGGCATTACCAGCCTATAGGTTGGAATACAAGTACATTTTAAGGGAAAGAGTTAGTATTCTAAATGTATTTGCCATGAATAACATTTTGGAGTGCATCTACAGAATATGTAATTCATGATATTCAAGATGTATGTGCACATATGATTTAATGCAGGAGATCCTGCTGAATACTACAGAAGCCTTCTCACAAGCAGCTATATCGATAGTATACTGGAGCAATCCAACCTCTATGCTGTGCCAAATGTACTGGCAGTCGTCAACTAGGGTTGACAGCGTTGCAAACACCATGGCCTTGCATCGCTGGGAGGCTGTCAAGCACAACCTACACTTTGCTGACAACTTTAAGCAAGCTCCTTTTGATCCAGGTTATGACAAGCTGTACAAGGTGTGCCCACTGCTGACATCCCTCTTGGAGAAGTTTCAAGCGATCCCAATGGATGAAATTATTGCCGTGGATGAACAAATTGTCCCATTCAACAGGAAAAACTCCAAGAAACAGTACAATCCCAGGAAACCAAAATGGTGGGGATACAAAATCTTTGTTCTCGCATATAGCAGAGGCATGGTCTACAACCTTGAAGTGTACACTGGGTGTATCTCCCCCTGACATAGGAGCAATTGGCAACATAGTGCTTACACTTTCAAACATCATACCAAATAACACCTCCCACAAGTTGTTCTGGTTCACCAGCGTTGACCTGCAGATGCTGTTGGAAAAGAGGAAGATCCACTGCCTTGGCAAAAGTCATTTATAACGGGGTTCCTCTCAGAGCTGTGAAGGGGCATGATAATCGCGTAGTCACTCTCCTCTTCACCTTCGCCTCAGCAAATCCAACAACCACTGTGATGAGATGGGACACAAAAAAAGAAGACAGACAGAGGTGTCATTAACGTTACTGCATCTCTGTCTTCTGTCTGTTGTTCTTTCTCTTCCATCTTTCTTTTCCTTCTCTGGGTGCCAGAGAGCTGTATCCGTTTTGACATGAGAACGCTATTATCGGCATCTTTTCCCAGGTCATGTCACGTCAGATTCAGATACCTCGCCCAGAAAAAAGGCCTCTTCATTATTTAATAGGGTTTGCAATGCACTTATGTTGTGGGCTTATGTAATATTTGGATAAAATAGTAGTAATAGAATTCCCCACTTGTGGTGCCCCCTATGGATGATGCCGCTCCCATGTAGCCTACTCCAAAGGGATTGTGGAACACTACACTAAGGCCCTATTAATAAGTTTAGTTAATTAATTGTAATTGAGAATTGGATCTTATGCAGCCTTGTAAAAAGATATGCCTGCAGTGAGACATGCAAACAATTTGTATGCACAAAAAGCACCACATCCCACACACATAAAGTGGTGTTTATATTAAACAGACTTCATGCATATTTTAGATCCGTATACACCCAGTTTCCTCTAGAGAGGCGGATGTGATAAAGGGATGCAAAAATAAAACATAAGTGAGGGCCAGGATGTAATAATAATGAGGATCTATTTGTGTTCACACTGTTGGTTCATTTGAAGGAGGCATCGGTTGTGTCTCTGGTCCACTTCAGTTCTCTTTCCTGTTCACACTATAGTTCCTTCCTTCATGGTTGCGTTTCTTCCACACAGAAAGAACACTGACCTTTTTTCCTTTCACTCCCTCTAAAATACTTAATTTTATATTCATGTGAAAACATCGCCTTCAAACAACTGGATTTAAGTTAATTAAAGTTTCTCTCCAGAAAAAAAAATCACTTTACAAGATTACATTTTCAACACATCATGATAACGTTATAATTGTCTCCCAATACTATTTGTTACTGAATAGATGAGTTCAGCCTCGCGTTGCTGTTCGCAGCAGATTGGAGACTAGAAATGCACGTTTTTATCTGCCGATAATGATCAGCAGATCAGGCGGGGCATCACTGAGGGAGGCCCAGGGGAGCGTGTTGTTTTCACAATACGAAAATGCAACGTGAACTTGAAGTGATACTACCTTCTGAGGAGGTCTGAGGACGGATGTCAGAAGGTCTGAGGTCTTTTGGAGTGTTCACATATGCGAAGCAAAATGCTGACTTCTGGATCCAACTTTGAAAACAACCTCACACTAACTCCAAATTAATAACTTAAACTCTTTTACAGTGCTAATGTACATACAGCTCCATACATGACATGTGACCTCTGCATTCAGCCCGTCCTCAACATTGCTGCAGTAGTGCCGGGAGACTTTTGGAATATTTTCATTTTTTTGTGTTCATATGATCTTTTCATTTTAAAGCACTATATAACCAGCATAATCATGTCATATTATTTACCTTCCCGGTGTTGGAATAATTACGTGTGAGACATTCCTGCCGATGATGATTTTCAGGTAATGTGCCAATACAGACGCCTTAAACAGCCTCAGCCGTGCATGATTGTGATGTGTAATGACGTCTTCTCCACCCGTTCAAATCAATGTCGTATGTCCCGTTGCCATGACGGCTACGTACGGAGAGTGGTGGAGATATAGTAATGACTGGAACGTTGCGTGGAGTAAACGAGTCAAATGAAACAACTTAATGCTTCATCCACACGCTCTTGTCGCAGCGTAGGTAAGATCATTGCTATCAACCAGATGGCAACTTTGTTCAGCTCATGTTCTGCGACCGGTGGAGCATTAAAGCATGGTGGGATTAGCAGTGTAGCTAGCAACTGGAGGACAGCTGGCTTGTTAGCTAGCTTGCCAATCCCACCATGATTTAATGCTCCACACAAATGAGCTGAGCAGCAGGCCGGTGCAGCAACAGTGCTGAGTCTACATGTCTCACCATCTCACTCCCCTACCGCTCCAAAGGACAAGCTAACTAGCCAGACACCCGTCTCTCTCTTCCTGGTGAGCTGTGACATCACTTTACAGCCCAACTAACATGTTGTCACCATGACAACTAATAACAATCATCATTTTCCAACCGGTTCACATTCACACGGCGTCAAATACAACCACGCCCCTCAGCATTTCACATAAGTACAATGGAAACACATTAGCGTCTTTATTGGACACAGAGAAAATGCTCCAGGAGTGTGATTACGTGGCATAAAGACCGAAAACCCCAACAAACTAAATTCTTATCTTTTTTATTTCCTATCTCTTATATGCCATGTCCTGTGATGGCTGTGCCATGATTGGAGGGGTTGGTGAGTTTGTAGAAGCCATTTACCACCACATTTTTTTATTTACTTATTTTCTGTTTTGTTCTGTGTTTTGTGTCCCTGAAATCTGAAAATGTCAATAAAAATATGAGTTACAAAAAAACGCCTAACAAACACTTTCAAGCAGGAGACAGGTGTTGTTGTACAAACATGTTGTTGAGTTATTTTTGGTGTTTTCCATACTTAATTTGACATTGTTTACATTTGACTTAGTTTAGGTACTTAATTAAAGCCAAACCATGAAGTGTTCCCTCAAACTCACGCTATCCCCCCACTGACTGACCGTAGTGGGAAGTGGCCTTGACAGTGTGTCAGTATGTGACCAGTTGTGGTGGGAATGTTTAACATTTTCTTTTGTACTAATCATATGACAGTTCAGTGTCTGTTCTAGTCCTATCCTATTTCTATGGTATTAATCCACAGCCGAAAGTAGGAAATAAAATCACACTACTGTGTGAGCTGATTTACATCTTCAGTAGGACTGGGAGCTGAGAGCCACATGCAGGAAGTCAGACCATATTGAGAGATGGAGTAACAAATTGTTGCTTTGGCTTCTTTTTATGGGATTTTCTGACAAATATCACACATAACACCAGAGTTCTCCTTTAAATTACCCAGGTGGGTCTGTCAAAAATGGGAAAATGTGTGAAGATAATAACAAAGCAAAATAAATGAGGTGCGGCAGACGGCAGCTTTGTATCAGCTACAACCAGTTATCAGTTCAGACACGGAAATTACCTCCACCCTTTCATTGTTTCTCCTTTCTATTTCCATTTCTCTTTCTTTTATACATTATGCAGCTTTTGTTTTGTGAGCAGAATTTCTATAATCGATGTGTATCTGAACTCATCCTGTAGTGGAGCCGCGTGTCTCCATCCCTCTGCCGGCTGTCAGTCTATCACGGCGTCACACTCGGTGCTGGCTCCCCTCGCTCCGCCGGGGGAATTGATCTGTGCGGTCCCCTGACACTCCCTGTTAGCATTGATTAACTGGCGAGTCACGCTACCTCTGTAAAGACAACGTTTGAAGCTTTCATTTTTCCCTTAATTATTTAGAGTCACAGCGAGGTGCACACTCATCCCTGCCTCATACATCATGCAAAATACTCCGACTGACAGCCACACCGCTTTTTCTTTTTTTTTTCTCAGTAAAGCTGGAGTGTTTGTTTTAGTCGCGAGCTGTGGGGCAGGAGGTGCAGTTAGTGTGTGCTGTGATGGGAAGCTGAGAGCTGAATTACCGCTAATGGCTACGGCTGAGAGGAGTGAGGGATGATTTTATGGATGAAGTCATGTATTTTCCCTCAGATTTAAAGGTCTCTCCGAGAGGCCCGTTAGCGCTCACCGCTGCATTCACTGGGTCGTTGTGTTCGCCTCGTTCTACTCCGGCTCAGTCTATTTGCGTGGTGATAAAAACAGTAGAGTGATTAAAATGGTGCAATAAAAGCAGCGAGAACAAGAATGCTGCAGCAGCGGATGTTTATACGACTATAGAGAGTGTCAGAGTAGATGAGAGTTATTAATGGCTCCGGCTAAACTTTTATTCTCAAACGTTCCACAGATGTCAGAGCCGTATTAATCAACCATGTTTGACGTGAACGTTGAATCAAATTCCTCTTTTGGAGACTTTTCACCATGTGAACAAAGTTTGGACTCTAACTACAAAGACGCACACAAAAACAAAGGTTTAGGTTGGAGGAAGGAGAGATGAGATGCTGTTTTATAGCACTGGAGGGGCAATTTGTCCTGAAAGTGGCACCACAGGAAAGCTCAAGCACTCTGCACGGTGGCCTTGTTATGCACCATTGTACTGAGAGGATTGGAAGACGGAAATACCGGCATGCAAAGGATTCCACCATCAGGTCATCTCAGTCAGGCTGAACACTGACGTGGTTGGCATGGCGACATTGTCTCGCAAAAGAGGAGAAGAAAATGAAAGCTTTCCCAAAATGAGGAAACTGTAACAACAAATAAAAGATTTCCGAGAGGATTTAAAAGAAAGCATACTTTTGGATGTAAAGAATGGAACTTTTTCTTGGTGAATTAAATATGTAAAAGCAGAAGACAAACCAAAAGTGACAGTAATCTCCTATGAGCTAATTTATGACATCTAAAAAGCTTGTCAGGCTTAACTCAGCTTTCATTAGACTCTTGCCCTAAGTGGAAAAAAAAGGTTAAAAAAAAATTCATTGCGTCAAGGTAATGAGGCAACGCAGCAGTGGTTCCTCTGCAGAGAGCTCCAGCTAGTCCCGCCCAACTTTTACTCTGCAGCGAATCAAATAAATGCAAGAACGCATTCCATCATGACCAAAGTTCAAATAGTCACTGTGGACTTTCTCAGACATTACATGACAGCTGTGTATTAAATACGGTTTTTACATGGCAGCATGCTGATTTAAATGTATTTCCTTTTACTTAATAGACATATTTTGAGGATTTAACAAATCCTAAAGAATACATTTTATTGTAAAAAGAAAAATAGAAGTTTAATGTCAACTGTGATCATTATTCATGTCGTTGTGAGTTTCATATCTCTGCATGTGGACTTATCATATCCGGCAAGTTCCTGGCAGGAAGGAAATCAATCCAAAGAGTTGGAGTTGAGTTTGGGGACACAGTCAGGGGTACATTAAGGTCAAACACATTAGAGGAACCTTCCATCGACTTGTTAGTTACAGAGCAGGAACCACACACAGATGACAACCGACAGATGAAAGCTGGCTACGTCTTGTGGAAGTGAAGGTGTGAAATATAATCCATCGTTATGAAGCTTGGTGAAGTCACACGGTTCGTCTCAGACATATTGTTTGTATGCACCAATTAGGCTTGGGAACCCTTCTGACTGAGAAACTGTCCTGAGTTGCGAGAGGCCCCTCGACGCCTCTTGTCTTGGAGCCTCGCTCCCCTTCCAGCCGAGCCGAGCTTTCATGTGAAGCCTTGGGGACGGAGCCGGAGCACGAGACACTCCGTCTTTTAATTGGCACCTCTACGTGCTCGTTAGTTCACAACACTATAATTTGGCGGTGGCGTTAAGGGCCCCCTTCTGTACAAGACGGGAACTTAATAATGCTTGTCAGTAACTAATTAGAGGTGATTGCATCTGTCAGGAAATAGCATACAGGAGCAATTAAAAATGATGCACTATTAGTTTTCGCCAAAACCTTGCTGACCCACTTAGCGGGACGGTCAAGGTGGGCGGGGCCACGCCAGGAGCGCTTTGAGGGTATTTTGGGGCCGATCTTCCTGCTTTCACGTTATGTTTGATGTTTCTATTTCTCCTCCTGCTCAGACGTATCATTTGGCAGGGACGCATGCAGCATGACACACACACACACACACACACACACACAGGCCAACCTCCACCACTGTGTGCTGTCAGGAGCTCCGGTTGTGCCGACTCCCTGCGAGCTGCTGCTACCAGCGCCTCCACAGATAATAAATGTCAGAGTTTTAAGGTTCCTGTCCACCTGCTGCAGGTTGTTTATACACACAGCACAAGAAGGCAGGAAGTCAGTAAAACAACCCCCAGAGGAACACAGCATTCACACCCCACAAACCGCTCACTGTCCTGGAAACGGGAAGGACAAATTAATACCAAAGAGGCAACAACGGAAACATTCCGATGCATTCGGATGGAGATGTGAGTCGGTCCGTCTGGAGAGTATCAGTCCTAATGATGATGTTTCTGGAGCACCATCATGAAGTCAAAGTGTCCACTTGCACACAGAAATTCTGGATCTGGATCCCTCAGCACATTTAGCCTCTGTTATGACCCTGGGTCATTATTGGTGTGATGCTGCTCTGTCCCTCCTCCTAGTGTGTGTGTGTGTGTGTGTGTGTGTGTGTGTGTGTGATTGGTAACAGGTTGGACCTGCTGATTGGCGTGAGCCACCTGATTGTTGCTCCAGGATTGGTCAGAGGCGGAGGAGCCTTTTAGAAGCACCGGCTGACTGCAGTCTTCTCCACATCCAACTTGGACTGGTGTCGAGCTTGGTTTGTGTTTAGTGTTCGATACCAGTTCACCGTACAATCTGAGCCTTTTTGTCATTTGTTAGATAAGATTACTGTGTGGTAGCCCAGTAGGAGGGAGAAGCCTTTTCTTTAACCCCCAACTCTCCTGGTTTTCCTGATTTAGGAGTTGTTGATGTTTGTGATATGCATGAGGAGGGTAGGGAGATAGATTATTTTGTTTTGTTTTGTGTTGAGGTGACACTGGCCTTCATGTTGTTTCTGAGTCCCCTAGACCAGGGGCGTAACACCTCCATGATCCGTTTGTATGACACCCTGACCTCGTTATAGTGACACCCTCAAATTTGTGTATGACGTAACCAGTGATGACAAATAAAAAACACAATCATGTTGAATTGTATTAAATATTAATATGTATATATGCATAATCATAAATGTTGTCATGAGTGACTTGAATGCTGTCTGCTCACTGTCATGGTAGAGACGTGAAAAAAGAAAAAACACATTTATTAAATGTATCTCTCGTATAGACATGATCATTTTATTGAAGGTCATTTGACTGTTTTTCAATAAAAAAGGATGTTCACTGTGTTTTATTAGTGACACAATAAAAATATTACATTCTTAACTAAATTTAAAGTGATTCCAGTATGCATTTAGTGCCTTTTTAAGACTTTTAAACATATTTTGATATTTTAACATTGTCTTATCGTCACATCCCTTACTTAGTCCTCAGGGAACAAAGTTTTTTTAATGTCATTTCATGATCACGCTGAAACCTTCTCATCCAGCACAGTCAGGTCAAACCTGATAGTTTCTTTACTTTTGGTATTCTTTATGTATTCATAATTATTTTCCTTAATGGCCAAATGTACAACTCTACAAATAGAATTGTGTTTAAAAAAATGCATAAACTTGATTGTTTTTTGCACTCGATGCCACCGTATTACTGAAGAAAACTAAATTCAAAAACCATAGTTGTTAAATTTATCCATAAATATATTATAACAATCACATACAGTACAATGTAGCCAATCCTGACCGTGCATTCAACACGTCCTCAGCATCAGGACCAGCATCAGGGGTCAGTGTCTCATTCAAGGACTTGAGTAATAAATGAAGTGCACAGCAGCATTTGAACGTTTGCTACTGAGGTGCACCTTGACTTCTTGTAGTTTTGACTTTTTTTTAACCCAAATGTTGTTCAGAGTTGTGCATTCCTTTCATGTTACTGCTGCATCGTTTCTGATAACATAAATGTTCATTTTACATTACACAAGTAAAACACTGCTGTGTGTCTGCATTCTTTACTCTTGTTGTTTGATTACCAGAGACTTGCCTTGTGTTGACTTCATGCTTGTCGCTGTTTAGTTCTGTGATTCTTCCTCTGGTGACAGCCGTCTCTCCTCCACGCCTACTCCCTTCACTCCCTTCACTCCTGTCACTCCCTTCACTTCATCCACTCGCATGTTCTTTTGTTTGTTTGTTTGTTTGTTTGCTAATTACAGCCTTTTTTTGACACCTGTGCCAACACTGTGGTGGTGTGAAACGTACAGCTCTCGGCACACACTCGCACACACACACACACACACACACACACTCTGTGTATTATTTGCACTCCATCGTTAATATAGACACGCACACACTCTTCCCCTTGTGTGCAATTACCTCTTCTTCACTACTTACCTCACTGTGCACGCTAGCTGTTTTTGAAGTGTTGCAGGTAAACAAAACACACACACTCATACACACACACTCAAATCCCTGCTGCAGGACGGCGGAGCGTCGTAGACAGACCAGCTGAAGGTCCATCATGTGACCCTGCGTGCCGTCCCAACACAAAGCCGACTTCTTCTCAACCACGCAGCGTGTCGGGGAGGAAAAATCGCCTTTTGTGAGAAACGCCAGGTGGAGTCACATGACAGCAGCAGAGGGGTTCAACGTGCCTTTTGATGGGTGGAAGGAAACTAAAAAGAAAGAGAGAATTCCCAGAAGGCTTCTCTTCTGCCGCCATGCAGCCAACTGAGTGACGCGCTCGGCGTTGCCACAGATGGAGGCGTGCACAAGAGCGTCCTACGGGGAACACGTGGCATGCCGAGGAGGGACGGCTTCAGAGTTTGGAAAGCTGCATCTCGGCATCGCGGTGCCTTCAGGGAGCGTCGATCCTCCTGGACGGGAAAACGCATCATCATCTGGGACTCTAAGGACACTAGTGGCGACAGGTGTTGTAGTGTTGAGCACAGACGTGATGTTGTGCTGATTTATGTCGACTGTAACCGTTTGTGATGGTTATGTGCTGTGAAAAGAGCGTCCTCAGAACGTCAGTGTCACCAAAAAAAAGGTTTTATAAAGAAGGAAATAGCTTTAAGGATACATTCAATTTAATGAGAAGCACTTAATTAACAATGAAAACTCCACTGGACATAATTGGTGACTCTAAATTGTCCGTAGGTGTGAATGTGAGAGTGAATGGTTGTCTGTCTCTACATGTCGGCCCAGCGATAGACTGGCGTCCTGTCCAGGGTGTACCCCGCCTTCGTCCAATGACAGCTGGGATCGGCTCCAGCCCCCCCGTGACCCTGAATACAGGATAAGTGGTAGACAATGGATGGATGGATGGAACTCCACTGGACATAATTCTAATGAAAATGCAGCAGAATTAATAGCTGAATAATGTGTGAAAAAATGTCAGATTGCTCTTGAAAATGAAATAATACGAGATAAACCTTTAGACTGAAGTTAAGAACAGTTCCGTATTCATATCAGTTTTCAGGCCTCACTTTTGAAGAATTGATCTTTAGAACTAAATAGTTCAATTGAAGTTGAATTTAGTTGTGGCTCTGACCTCAAACTGTATTAACCTGATTATAAAACGATCCTCCTTTACAGGGAAACGTGCTTAGACTGTTTGCTCACTGTTTCTGGGGATTTAAATATTCAAATCAATCACAATGCTCTCACTCCAGCCTTGTTTTACCTTGCCTGGCCCAAAATATGCAAATTCGATTAAATAAACTGGTGGATGTGTTGATGAACATGACGTGTCCCATGTCGTGTTGAGGGAAGTCTTGTGACTGCATGAAGTCTAATAATTACCATCCATTAACATGATATTCTTCATCCAAGTAAGAAATCCATTCACAGATCACATGTTAATAGCAGATGGAATACTTAGTACTTACTTACTCATAGTATAAAATAATGCAACTTCACTGTAAATGAAAAATCCTGATTAACTTTCCATTGTTTTAGTGCTAAGAGACACACAAAAAATTGACAATCTGTGTCTCTGAACACGAAACCAATTGATTGCATTTGGTGCCTATTTCCCAACCTGCCGTGTGACTGAGTCCTTGTGATAAAAGGACGACCCCGTCCACCCACTCAGCCACCGTGGCTGCATGCTTCTGTACTTTGTTGGAAAAAAAGTCAAACATGTCAAAATTCACAACAAGGTGGCCTGACTGCACTCAGCAGCAGCGTTCTGAGGTCAGCCGTCGCCATGAAGACCAAAGAATGATATGCAAAGCAGGGCGAAGAACAGAAAGCATGCATTAACGCACAGAGACATGAAAACAAATATGGACTACAATGGGAATATGACCCTTCAGAGAGACTGCGGCGCTGAGACTTTGCTGCCACTGAGGCCACTGATAACCTCCGGGCCACGAAAGGAAGTTGTTTGGAGGGAAGCAAAGCGAGGGGGGGGGGAACAAGATGGAGTGGCCTGGGGACAGAGAGGAAGAGAAAGAGAGATGAAGGGAGGGCGAGGGAGATACATTTATATTATGTGATTAAAGGGGAAGGGGAGGCTGCTTGGCCACTGACAGACGGAGTGATGTAGTGGGAGTCGAGCGGTGGCTCTATACTCTCTAATTGACCCCGGTTAGGATCCACACAGCCTTTCCCCGGCACACAAAGAGCACCTAATTGCTGCAGCTGATTAGGTCCAGATAGAATTACGGCTGTCAGTGAAGGTCATTAGGCTCAGATTCATCTTCCATCTCGGGGACGAGCAAAGCCGCCCTCCTTATTCCACAAGCTGTCTTAACGAGCTCGCCATGAGCTCTTTTGTCAAAGAAGATCCCAGATAAAGCAAGAAGCCGCCCGGCTCGCAACCGTGTGTGTGTGTGTGTGTGTTTGGGCGTGTTGTCTGCCTGCAATCCCGGATACACAAATCAATATGTGTGCGAGTGAACAACTTTCTCTCCCCCGAAGGCGGAGCGATGCGGAGCGAAGCGGAGCAGCGACGGAGGCTGTAATCTGGGAGGTCAAGCCGAAAGCTTCCTGCAGGCCGCTACGCTGTGGGTGAACAGGAAGCGGACCTCTCAGATAGACGGCGTCATGTCTAACCCCTGAGGTTCCTCCTTCTGTGAACATCAGATATGTGCTATGAGAGCGTTTTTGCAGCACTTTAACACAGAAACGCCTCGGCAAAGGCAGGATGACTACACAAGAGTGCAGTGAGTAAAGAGAGCTGGACTGAAATATTAAAAGGGTAGGTCAGCTGTAACACAATAATGCATGTTGTACTCAAACAGTCCCCATTGCCTGAGAGGGTGTTCCCGGTCTGCGGAGGAAAAGCGTACAACTGTGTTCCCTATGAGGGATCACATGGTACGTGCTACTTTGCATATTTGATTCCCATAATTCAACCTTTTTACGGTATTTACCTTTCAACACCCTTCTCGTCTTTGTAAAAAAGAAATACCTTTACTAATGCTATGCTAGCTGAGAGCTATGGTTATGGTACTGCATGTTGTTCCTACACCGATGCAACCACTGAGGTCATGGACATGGCCCATGATGCAGCCCAGGGAATAAAATAATTACATTTGGATCACAGATTCTACTTTGGAGATGTCTTGGGTAGGTGCGGTTCACGGGGATCAGGGTTGATTCGATTCCTGACCACCCTTGTGGCCACAGTATCCATCCTGCTCCTACTTAGTTCATGTTCGCTAATGAAGGTGAAGATGTTTGTCCTCAAAACAAGAAAAATTCAGCTCGGATGGTGTTGGAGGATCCAAAGGAGGAGGTGGGTATAAAGTACTTGTGATGGCACACACGATGGAGACTGATACAAGATAATAAATGAGTTAAATAGATAGATAGGTATAGATTTTGACTACCTCAAAGATTTAGTAAATAGTTAACAGAACCTTCAGAACTACAGGCATGGCATACACAGAAACTGTGATATACACATCTTCCTCATCATGGATAACCTCAGAACTCCATTACAATAGCGTATGATTTATATTTTAGAATGATGGTAAATGTGGAGTAGTGTCCTGTAACCGTGTTCATGTGGCGAATGGTGCTCATTTCCTTTGGCATTTAGATTTTGGTTTCCGTTTAGTTTTCAAACACTGGAAATAATACATTGTTAAATCAAGGTCCACTCACTAGCTATCAGCCATTTCTCACTCAGTTTTATTTTTTATCTCATTTTTTATTTCAATACAATTTGTTTTCCTCTTATTTTTACTGCTGTGGTTATTGTATGCATCTTATGTACCGATGTGCGATATGTGCATGCTACAATTATGGGTATTGATCAGTGGTTGGTAGATTTGCAATTTTCCAGTGTAGGGACCTCACCAGTGAGACTACACAATGCGGCCTACACAGAGACCAAGAGCCTTCACATGCGGTCAGAACAAAGGGAAAAAGGGGATAAAGAACTACAACCGCCATTTTGGTTTCACTTCTCACCGAGGTGTGAAGTGCAACGTCACACAACTGGTGCCCTATTGGCTGACAAACACAGGTACCCCAGGGGGTCCCCGGGAGCAGCCGTGAGGTATAAAACCCGGCGCCGCCTTAAGAACTTTATCTTTCCACCGTGGCACACCGCTACAACAGGAGGGGAACTTTTAACGTCTGGAGCGTTTCCTTTGTCTTAGGCCACAGTCTTTTCCCCAAACTCGCTGGACGAGCAACAGATTGTTTTCCCCCTTTTCCGCGACTCGGCCCTTTTCTTTTACTCGTTTTTTTTGGATCCTGAGATCGTCACAACCGCGCAATTCTTTGATTCTTGAACCTCTGAGCCCCGCTCCTGTCTGAAGTCAGCTGACTAAATCGCCAAGCCGATAGATGGCGCTCTCTGTTCAACAAAGTGTTGAAAGCAATGGAAATATATCGGCCTTCAACCCTTTCTTGAACAGAGAGCGCCATCTATTAGGCTCAGAAAATAAAGAAAATGCTTCACGAAACTTCATTTGGACACCACTACCAAAAACAAAGATGGCATGTGGTCGAATAGTCAAAATTTGGTCCTAACTCCTATTCCTAACGCCTTTTCCTTGACCTCGGGGTGGAACATCACAGGGTTAAGGAAAGTTGGGAAGAGAACTCAAAAGGATTTAGGAGAAGACGACCGGATTTTCACTAAGCTGTCATTATAATGACCGCTGATGATTGACAGCTGATGATCCACACCAGCAATTGGTTTTATAAACAGCTGGTTCACTGACCGGCTTCAGGTCCAGCAGCTCCTTCCTGTTTGACCGTTTGTTGCATTTACATTTGTGGTTTTAGTTTCGTTTCTGTCAAACATTGTAACATGATTTAAAAAAAATAAAAATACCATTAAATTATCACTTATTATCCACACACATTTAACATAATTCCAATTACTATTATGTCTGCATGAAAGTCATTGATATGCAAATACACATCGTTTGTGTTCATGAAAAGGAAGGTCTGTTGCAGCCTATGCTAAAGTAGATCTGAAAGGAAGCAAGAAGTGGACGTACTTAAACGCTCCGACATAAAACTACCCTGTCCAATCAAAAAAAAAAAAAAAAGTCAGGCCGGAGAAAATAATTGGACCGTCAATGCTTACTTCCTGATTGCACTCTGCCGATCTCGAGCACTCGTTTGGCGTTATGGGGGAGCCGCTTTCAACAGATGTCTGAACGGAAGGGGCAGGACTTTTCAGTTCGGCGTTACTTTAAAAGTTAGTAGTTTTTCCAAATTACCAACTCAACCCAGTTAAACTGAGCAAAACATATCCCTACGTTATTAGTCTCGATAGGTAGCTCGCCGTTTAAAATGGTTGGCAACTCCTGATGTAACCAGTAATGATTCCAACCTCTACCCCTATCATACAGTTGGCAAACGTGCCATGACGATTAATCAGAGCACAAACTCCTGAAATCCAAGAAAATCTTTACCACTAAAAAGTTCAACTACAATATATCGGGTGACCCCACGAGTTACATCACTTGCAGCCCGTCAGACAAAGGCTCACTCAGTTCTGCGCCCGTCAGCATCAAAGTAATCAGCGTGGACAAACTGCGGCATATCACAATGTTTATAACTCCGGAAAACCTTTAAGTTGCGCACGCACACATGCTGTGCAGCCATAATGCACCGATTTATAGTTTACCACAGTAGCCCTCATTAACAAGTTTAGTGAGGCAGCTTGTCAAGATATTTCAAAACACAGCCTGAGATTTGAACGTGGGACTTTGATGCTGGGGCCTGGTTTAATAGCATTACTATTCAACTGGAGGAAAACCCGATCTCATCTAGGGTAATCCTCAATATTTGCTACCATCTGTATTGGTCAAAGATTGACACCTTGACACCACATTATTGAAAGTTCTTTATTGACTCCTGAAAGCTTGGGCTACACTGTTGGGACTCACATTATGCAGCCTGCAAAACTGGGAAAGATGAGGATAAGTTACAATAGATCAGAATTGTGCAAATATGTTACCACTGGCTTGATTGCCAACTAGCTGTCTGAAGCCTCCATGGTGAGCAGCAGGTAGACCAGCTTGTGCACCACCTTGGAAAGCAGTGGGCAGACCAGCTTGTGCGCTTCCTTGGTAAGCAGCAGGTAGACCAGCTTGTCCATAATGAGCCGCACCAACCAGTGTCGTGGGACCCTTATTGCTCTGGGGGACTGCAAAGTCAGTGGAGGTGCCCTTCTGCGGTACAGAGCCAGAGTTGTAGGGAACGCTGTCAACCACATAATGAGTGTCTTGCCAGCGGTCTGCGCCCTGCTCGTAGCTGCTGCTGGCATGACTGTACGTGCCTGGAGGATACTGGCCGGTCAGGAACGTGACGTCGTAAGGATAAGGAAGCCTGCCCCAACCGAAATTAAAGCCTGGCTGAGGTTGGCTGGTGAAGGCAGGTCCAGCAGACACCATAAACGGGGGAGGGAGCCAGCCTTGTTCCTCGGTCTCCCTCTCAGTGTTACCATGCTCAAAGTCTCTCTCAAAACGAGACAAATCTCCTCCCTGGTACATTGGTCCAGGTGGTGGGAGGGCTTGACCCACATATCCCGTTTGACTGAAGACACCACTAGGGACAGACATTCCATCACCTCCAGAGACACGATTAAGAGGTGCAACAGCCCAGTTGACATCTGAGAACAGGAAGGTTTTTAGTAGTAGGAAGGTCAGGATTTTAAAAATGTCTGTTCAAGACTCAACTCCACATTTGCTAGTGATGGTAGCCATGGACCTTTAATTCAGTTACCAATTACAGAACCACAACACATTTCAACATCAGATTCTCACCTTGCGAGCCAGGTTGAAAAGCAGCTCCTGGTTGTGCAGCGTTGGCAGGGTTATTCCACACTGAAGAGTCCCTGTATCCTGAGGAGGCAGTTCCAGAAGAAGAACTATAGCCAACCGAGGGCACTGGCCCTCTGTTGGCTGTAGGCTGAGGGAAACTGGACCCTAGCTGTGCTGCAGCTTGGCGAGATAGTGTGGAGGTACCTTTAGAGGGAGCATTGTTTGGCAAAACAGCTCCATGTGAAGACTGGCCAGCAAGTATATTGCTGTAACTGCTGCCATAAGCACCCGGATTACTGCCTGGGTACAGAGAACACAGGTTAGTCAAGCAAAATCACCACTAACATGTTTAACTAGAGTGGATGATACTTTACCTTTCTGAAGAGGAAGGCAGCAGATGTCTACAATCAGCAGAGCAAAGATGGAAGCCCTGAAACAATTTAAAACAAGACAATAGCATCAACAAGTGTTCCCCAGAAAGCAGTCAACTTAAAGGACGGCCACGTCTTACCCTGAGACAAATTGTGCAGTCATCATGGTGACGGCCAACACTGGAGAACCTGGAAAATGTAGTGGGTTATAAGAGTTGCCAGAGATCAGCACTGACCAATCAGAGCTTAACGAGTTAACGACAGACAGCTGCTGGTGAATGACTCATTAGATGCATCAATCCTCACCAGTTAGTTTAGGGGTCAATATCAATGTGTCAAAAACACATTTTTGAGGCTGTATTTTTTTAAGATTCCAATGGGGATTTGTAGTCGTTAGTTAGTTAGTTAGTTAGTTAGTTTCATTTATTGTCCACGGTGTGGAAATTAGTTTTTGGTTTGGTACTTGGTTGAAATTTCCGATCAGGTGCCTGTCACCCCACATAAAGCCAGATACTTGTATCATGTATAATGTGACTCAGAAATGGACATTTATAGACTGCATTTGAACAGTTTTATTTGACATTAAGTCTGGGTCGTTACATCTTGGGTCTATTTCCTGGTCAGTCTCCGTATGCTACAGGCAAATATTGTATTACTCTTCAATGGAACATATCAACACAACAGGACCTATTCAATGGATAATACTCATTAGTTAAAGGTTGAGTAGGTCATTCTATTTAGAAACACTTGAAATCCTCATAACAAACCTATAATGAATACATTAAATGCTCTTACAAAACAACTTAAAAAATGTCATGTGGCCGTGGCATTATTGTAACAACCCTGTACAATCAAAAAGTCAGGCCGGGGTAAATAATTAGACGTCCTTCCTCTCTGTCAATGCTTACTTCCTGATTGCACACACTGCTGGGGTAAGTTCCAGAAAGCAGGTTTTCCTGAAACTCTGAGTTAGTTAACCCTGAGAAGAGGGATTCTCTGAGTTTTCCATTACAGAAAGAGAGTTAACTCAACCTTTAGGTCAGTTACCATAGTAACTGACTCTGTGAACCTAACCTGCTCGCTGGCAGGTTTGCGTCAACAAACCCTGAGTTTCTCCCTCCATGTCTCCACCTTTTTCCAGACTCTGAAAGAAAATTGTCGTCCTTTCCTCGTCATCCTGAACGATATGGAAATAAAAGTGATTCTAGCAGCTTTACGTTGGGAGAGGATTTTGATTACTTAGTATAAAATTACCGTTTTTCCTACCGATCACATATCTAAACAATATTCTCCGACATTTTCAACATTTCATATCGCGGACATAATCCGCGACCAAATTCTTTTCAGAGCTGTTAAGATTTTTTGCGAATGGGTTTGAAATGTTTAAGGACATTTCTGTGTTGAAATAACACTTATATTTAATGTTTAATATGTGAAATATTAAAATATGCCTTAGTCCACATATTTGTGCAATATAGTTTTGCTTAATTTCCAGCTGCAGACACTTTTTTTGTGCCTGTGGGGATTACAACTATATGAAAATGATTATTTGTTCATTCCAGTACTTGGTTTATTTGTTTATTTGTTTATTAAGATCCCCATTAGCTGCAGCAAAGCCACAGCTATTCTTCCTGGGGTCCAACAGTATCAAATATACAGTTGAAAACACAAAACATAAACATTATACAAATTTAAAACAAAAAAACAAGTGAGCGATATGCTTAACCTAACAAAACAAAAACAGAATAAGTGTTTACATTTCTTAACTGTGCTTCATTCATTCTTCGTTATATTAATTGTTCACATACTAATCCTATTACCCACATTTTTACATATCATATATGTATACATCATTACACATCACACATCATACTTGTATATACATTAATTCTACAGAATATACATTATAATAACACATATCATATATCCATCGAAATATACTCCATATATAAATATACCATGTTGTCTTACTTTGATAAATGCTGTTTTATTAATATTTTGAATTTCTTTGTGTTCGTGGTGAGTTTGATATTTTTCGGCAGTGAATTCCATTCTTTCATACCTCTATACAAAACCGTACGCTTGATGGCGTTAGATCTTGCTTTAGGTAATGTAAAGTTTCCTACAGCTGCATGTCTGGTGATATATTTATGACTCTCTGCACTAAAAGCGAGGTTTTTAAACAAGATAACAGGTGTTTTTAGGACAGATATATTTCTAATAACCACAAACAGTGAGTACAATAGTCTGTCTTTGACCAGTAACCAGTTAAGTTTCTTGTGCATAGAAATTATCCTTGTCCTGTAGTCACACTTCAGTATTGTGCGGGCAGCTCTATTCTGTATACATTGTAGTTTATTTAACATGTCTCCAGTGGCATTTGACCAAACTGCTGGGCAATACTCGAGATGTGATAATATTATCGATTGGATTGCTGTTTTCAAGATGTTTATATTTATAAAAGTTGCATGTCTTCTTAGAATTGATATACCTCTACCCATCTTTGCAATCATATTATTAATGTGTTTTTTCCATGATAATTTGTTGTCAACTGTCACTCCCAGCAATTTGGTCTCATGTACCTGGTCTATAGTGATATCTTTGATTTTAATATTTAATACAGGATTTCTATCAATATTATGATTTGAGCCTACAATCATGCACTTGGTTTTAGATATGTTCAGGACCAGCTTGTTTTCTTTAACCCATTCAGCCACACTTTCTAGTTCCTTATTCATAATAGTTTCTAATACATTATTAGTAGCTGCTGATGTATATATGGTTGCGTCATCCGCATACATAACTGTGTTAGCTTTCTCTAATACATACGGTAAATCATTTGTGAAAATACTGAATAATAAAGGACCAAGGCAGCTCCCTTGAGGTACTCCACATGTCGTGGTTTTGGTTTCTGAGTAGCTGCCGTTAAAAAATACTGTTTGTGTCCTGTTTGATAGATAGCTATAAGACCAATTAAGTGCAGATTGCTCAAAGCCATAGCAGGACAGTTTTGTTAGTAGTAAGTGATGATCAATTACATCAAAAGCAGCTGAGAAATCCAGAAATACAACACCAACCATATTTTTGTTATCAATTGCTCTAAGCCAATCATCAGACATGCTAGTCAGCGCCGTTGCCGTGGAGTGAGCCCTTCTGTAAGCATGTTGAGAGTTACAGATAATGTTATTCGCAGATAAATAATTATTAATTTGTTCAAATACAATCGTTTCCATTATTTTTCCTAATACTGGTAATAAACTTATAGGACGGCTATTTGAGCTGGAAAAGGGCATTCTCTTGTTTTTTGGCAGTGAGATTATTTTCGCCTGCTTCCATGCTTGTGGACATGTACCACACATAAAACTTAAATTGATTATATGGGTTAATGCAGGAGCTATCTGATCAACAGCTATTTTGAGAAGCCTGCTGTCAAGGCCATCAACACCCGATGGTTTGTCTTTGCAATTTTTTAGGAAATCCTTTACCTTGTTAGTACTTATATTCTCCAGTTTAAACTTGGGGTTTTTTCCATTCATGATTTTATTTCTTATTAATAGGTGAGATATATCATTACTTAGATTACCATGTTTCCTCTTATTTTTTCTAGTTTGCTAATAAAATAATCATTTAAATAGTTTGCAATTTCATTGGGCTTGGTGATGAACTTGCCATTTGCCTCCATAAAGGATGGATTCGTTTTGTTTTTTCTCCCCGTCAGATCATTTAAAATGTTCCATAGTTTTTTACTATCATTTCCTACCTCGTTAACTCGTTTTTCAAAGTAAATTTTCTTTTTTTTCCTGTTAAGTTTGGTAACAGAGTTTCTCATTTTCTTATAGAGGTCCCAGTCACATATATTTCCTGTTATACTTGCAGTTTTTTTCATTTGATCTCTCATTCTCATAGCATCTTTAATTTCTTTATCTAACCAGGGTGTTTTGGCATTCCTGACAGTAGACTTCTGTAGTGGTGCATGTTTCTCCACTAGAGGCAAAAATAAATTGTTAAACTTCAATAGAGCAATTTCAGGATTATTGGCTTCTAAGACTTCAGACCAACAGATTTCTTTCACATCATTAACAAATACATCTTGATTGAACCGTTTATATGACCTTTTAAAAATAATTTTGGGTCCAGGATTACTTACTTTAATGTTTCTTCCAACTATGACCAGGTTGTGATCACTGCTGCCGATGGGCACAGACAATATATTATTACACAGGTCTGGACAATTTGTAAAAATATGGTCTATGCACGTTGATGTTTTAGTGCCATCCTGCTTTACACATATTCTCGTAGGTTTATTTATAACTTGAGTAAGTCCACATGTATTTGTGGCAGTTTGCATCTTGTTCTTCAAAGGGCAGTTATTAGCAAACCAGTCAATGTTAAAATCTCCTATGAAGTTTATATCCTGACCCACAACAGCATTATTATCTAACATATCACAGATTGTATCAAGATATTCACTCTTAGCGCTGGGTGGTCTGTAGCAGCATCCTAACAGTATAGGCTTTCGATGAGGTAGATATGTTTCACTTGGTGAAACACAGGAGTTGAACTCCTGTTGTCTGCACCGTAGGCAGTGTTGCTAACCGTTGCGCCGAAGTGTTGCTCTGCGAGGCTGAAAAAAAAAAAAAGCATACCTTTAGCTCAATCGACTGTTTTCAGTTATAGACATTGAGTCGGGCAGTAATTGTCTGCCACACCAACTGTCTCTACTTTGAAGCAGTTACGTGGCTCAGCTTTCCAAGGATGAGCTCATTTTCTACATAAACACTCAGTAATATCCAATAACTCTCTCCCGGTTGCCATGGTGAATTGCATCGGAGCTCCATTCATGATGGCTTTGTAGAGTCGGCAGGCACACGCGTAACTCAGGGATTACATACTCGGTTGAACTAATTCAGAACTGTTCTGGAACTGAAAACTCAAGAGTTGCCCATCTCAGAGTTGGCTGACTCAGAGTTGGCAGGGCCTGCTTTCTGGAACACCCCCCTGATCTCAAGCACTCCATTGATTTTCTGGGAGAGCGCCTTTCAACAGGAGGTCTAAACAAAGGGGGCAGGACTTTCAGTTCAGCGATACAAAATTTGCGTTTCTTTCAAATCACCGAGCAAAGGTACTTCAGAAGATTAGTTGACAAATAGTGCCACATTACTCGACAGGTAGCGCAGTGTCAAAATGGTTGGCGACTCCCGCTGTAACCAGTAATGATTCTGACCTCAACCCCCATCAAATACAGTTGGCATGCATCACGCATTCCTCAAGACTTGGAAACCGTTAAACTGAGCATAAACTCTTGAAATCTAAGAAAATCCTCACCACGAAAAATTGTTTAACTACAATATAGGATCAGGGGAAGTCGTGAGTTCCTGCAGTATCCCGTCTGTTATAGACCCACTCAGTTATGCGGCCATCAGCATCAAAGTAATCAGCCTGGACAAACTGCGGCATATGGAAATCCCAAGGTTTATAACTCAGGAAAACCTTTAAGTTCCACACAAGATACGTGCAGCGATAACGCAAATTGATCAGAATCCAAATGTACCGATTAAGTTTACCACAGTTACTTATGCTACCCATGATTGAATACAAGGCTATGTCGACTAGCCATCATTACTATGAGTTTAGTTTGACAGCTCCTGAACTGAAACTGGCATTTCAAGTTTTCAAAAACAGCCTTAGATGTGAAAGTGGGTCTTTAAGGCAGGGACCTGGTTTAATAGCATTACTATTCAACTGGAGGAAAACCCGATCTTGTCTAGGGTAATCCTCAATATTTGCTACCATCTGTATTGGTTAAAGAGCGACACTTTGAAACTACAGTATTGAAAATTCTTTATTGACTCCTGAAAGCTTGGGCTACACTGTTGGGATCCACATTATGCAACCTGCAAAACAGGAAAAGATGAGGATAAGTTACAATAGATGAGAACTGCGCAAATATGTTGTCAATGTACCTGGCCCAGGCTGTAGCCCCTGGCTTGATTGCCAACTAGCCGTCTGAAGCCTCCATGGTGAGCAGCAGGTAGACCAGCTTGTGCGCCACCTTGAAAAGCAGCAGGTAGACCAGCTTGTGCGCCACCTCGTCCATAATGAGATGCTCCCACAGGTGTCTTGGGACCGTTATTGCTCTGAGGGGCTGCAAAGTCAGTGGAGGTGCCCTTCTGTGGTACAGGGCCAGAGTTGTAGAGACCACCATCTACCACATAATGAGTGTCTTGCCAGCGGTCTGTGCCCTGCTCGTAGCTGCTGCTGGCATGACTGTACGTGCCTGGAGGATACTGGCCGGTCAGGAACGCAACATCGTAAGGATAAGGAAGCCTGCCCCAACCGAAATTAAAGCCTGGCTGAGGTTGGCTGGTGAAGGCAGGTCCAGCAGATGCCATAAACAGGGGAGGAGGGAGCCAGCCTTGTTCCTCGGTCTCCCTCTCAGTGTTACCATGCTCAAAGTTTCTCTCAAAACGAGACAAATCTCCTCCCTGGTACATTGGTCCAAGTGGTGGGAGGGCTTGACCCACATATCCTGTTTGACTGAAGACACCACTAGGGCCAGACATTCCATCACCTCCAGAGACACGATTAAGAGGTGCAACAGCCCAGTTGACATCTGAGAACACGAAGGTTTTAGTATTGGAAGGTCAGGATTTTAAAAATGTCTGTTCAAGACTCAACTCCACATTTGCTAGTGATGGTAGCCATGGACCTTTAATTCAGTTACCAATTACAGAACCACAACACATTTCAACGCGAGTGTCTCACCTTGCGAGCCAGGTTGAAAAGCAGCTCCTGGTTGTGCAGCGTTGGCAGGGTTATTCCACACTGAAGAGTCCCTGTATCCTGAGGAGGCAGGTCCAGAAGAAGAACTATAGCCAACCGAGGGCACTGGCCCTCGGTGAGTCGTAGGCTGAGGGAAACTGGACCCTAGCTGTGCTGCAGCTTGGTGAGATAGTGTGGAGGTACCTTTAGAGGGAGCATTGTTTGGCAAAACAGCACCATGTGAAGACTGGCCAGCGGGTGCTCCCTGGTACGAGTCAAAGTTAGGAGCAACATTGCTGTAACTGCTGCCATAAGCACCCAGATTTGTGCCTGGGTACAGAGAACACAGGTTAGTCAAGCAAAATCACCAGTAACATGTTTAACTAGAGTGGATGATACTTTACCTTTCTGAAGAGGAAGGCAGCAGATGTCTACAATCAGCAGAGCAAAAATGGAAGCCCTGAAACAATTTAAAACAAGACAATAGCATCAACAAGTGTTCCCCAGAGAGCAGTCAACTTAAAGGACGGCCGCTTCTTACCCTGAGACAAATTGTGCAGTCATCATGGTGACGGCCAACACTGGAGAACCTGGAAAATGTAGTGGGTTATAAGAGTTGCCAGAAATCAGCACTGACCAATCAGAGCTTAACAAGTTAACGACAGACAGCTGCTGGTGAATGACTCATTAGATGCATCAATCCTCACCAGTTAGTTTAGGGGTCAATATCAATGTGTCAAAAATACATTTTTGAGGCTGTATTTTTTCAGGGTTCCAATAGGGACTGAGGGTTGTTTTTACAATATCAGATTTGTAGTACTTGGTTAGAATTTTCCCAATATATCTATCTGTATTGATCATATGCCTGTCACCCCACATAAAGCCACAGACACCTGTATCCATGTATAATGTGACTCAGAAGGGACATTCATAGACTGCATCTGAATGTTTTTATTTAACATTACGTCTGGGTCATTCGTCCTTGGGTCTATTTCTTGGACAGTCTTTGTATGCTACAGGCAAAATATTGTATTGCTCTTCAATGGAACAAATCAACACAACAGGACCTATTCAATGGATAATATTCATTAGTTAAAGGTTGAGTAGGTCATTCTATTTAGAAACACTTGAAATCCTCATAACATACTGATAGCAATGAATACATTAATGCTCTGACATAAAACAACTAAAAAAATGTTATCTGTGGCTGTGGCAGTATTGTAAAAACCCTGTCCAATCAAAAAAGAAATAATCGGATGGCCTTCCTGTCTGTCAATGCTTACTTCCCGATTCCATGTACTCTGCCGATCTCAAGCCCTCGTTTGGTTTTCTGGGGAAGTGGCTTTGAACAGAGGTCTGAACAAAAGAGGCGGGACCATTTTGGTTCGGAGATACGTTCAAAGTTTGTGGTTTTTCTAAATGACCTCCTCAACCTTTAAAGTTAAACTGAGCAAAGGTTTTATCTGAGAAGATTAGGTGACGAATAGTGCTACATTACTTGATAGGTAGCTCAGTGTCAAAACGGTTGGTGACTCCTGATGTAACCAGCAATGATTGAGTCGTGCACATACATGCGCGTGCACACACCACACGTCTGCCAGACTTAGAAATGAAAAAATCCTTTGCAGCCCGTCAGTGATAGGCTCACTCATTTTTTTTACGCCCATCAGCATCAAACTAATCAGCGTGGACTAACTGCTGCATATGGTAACACAATGTTTATAACTCAGGAAAACCTTGAAGTTGCACAAGCAAGAGCTGTGCAGTACTGTTGTCACGATACCAACATTTTGGTACCGGTACCGGTACCAACATGTGTTTCGGTACTTTTCTGTACTTTTCGATACTTTTTCAAATAAAAAGTGAACGCAAAAAATGTCATTACTGACTTTATTTTAATAGAAAATCTTAGAACAATAACATATTAATCAGCAAATAAAATAAAATACCACAAAGACAAGCTTTTCTAATGCACACAATTTTAAAAATGTTAAAATATAAATACAATAATATAATATATAATAATATAAATGAACCAGCTCTTTTTTTTTTCTTCCAGAGCTACTTTTGTTAAGAGTGAAGGGCGGTGGTGGCGCTTGCTTTAATCACCGAATGTGGCTTTTTTTCCTGAGTAAATGACCTGTCGTTCCCTGAGCTCAGTGTGGTGGTCTGGGTGCTGGTCCTTTAAAGTGTAAGTTTGGCGGAAATTGAAAATAAAGCTATTTTCTGAATGAAAATACATCAACTAAGCCGTGGAGGAAGTAATTATCGCTCATCACGCAGTTCAGAGCTAGCACGGGTCGGAGCTAGAGTCCAAAATCGCAAACAGTGGGTTAGCATGGGGCAGACAGCCACACGCTTTCAAAATCGCATTTTTAAACCACTAACATTGCTCAAAACAGCGCCAAACCTCGTCAGCAGCTTGCTCTGGGTGTCTACACATAAAACGAAGCACCAACAACTCAGTTCATGAACCCGAAGTTTATAACAGAAGACAGTTAAGAACACTCACCAATTCTACCCCTGCCAGCTCCTCGCGAAGGATAGTCCGTAAGTGTCGATTACCGAACGCAATGCAAAAGTGAAAGTGAAACTGAAGATTTCGCCCAGAATAAAATGAGTATACTTTTAAATTAGTGGCAGTTTGGCCAAATATAAGTTAATAACGGTGGGTAAAAACGTCGGGATAGTTTGTATACACTTCCAATCAGTTCAAGACAGCAGCCTTATCTGAAGCACATACATGTCACGCGAGATCTCACACGGGAACTCGTTCGGTAATCGACACTTACGGACTATCCTTCGCGAGGAGCTGGCAGGGGTAGAATTGGTGAGTGTTCTTAACTGTCTTCTGTTATAAACTTCGGGTTCATGAACTGAGTTGTTGATGCTTCGTTTTATGTGTAGACACCCAGAGCAAGCTGCTGACGAGGTTTGGCGCTGTTTTGAGCAATGTTAGTGGTTTAAAAATGCGATTTTGAAAGCGTGTGGCTGTCTGCCCCATGCTAACCCACTGTTTGCGATTTTGGACTCTAGCTCCGACCCGTGCTAGCTCTGAACTGCGTGATGAGCGATAATTACTTCCTCCACGGCTTAGTTGATGTATTTTCATTCAGAAAATAGCTTTATTTTCAATTTCCGCCAAACTTACACTTTAAGTGTTTGGATAAGTCGGAGGTTTTTCCGCCGTTAGCCATGCATGTTTTAAACACCGTTTACACAGTGGTGCATCGGCGTTAACTGCCTCGCCTTGCGCATTTGTTTTAAGCTAAAGTACGGCCATATCGCACTTCGCGGCGCTGGTTTGTCCGCAAGTTGCGGCGTGGTGACGGTTGCAGCAGCCATTCTCCTCTCCGTGCTTCTCTCGCTCTTTCTCTCTCTCGCGCTCTCGCTCTTTCTCTCTCTCGCGCTCTCGCTCGCTCTCTCGCGCTCTCTCGCGCTCTCGCTCGCTCTCTCTCCAAGCTTTCGTCCTGCTCCGTTTGTTGCTCCAGTCCACGCTGCTCGCTAACTTGCTAGCGGTTTCCTCCGGCTTGCTTGCTTTTTCCTTTTATCTCCCCAAGCTGCGGCTCGCTCCTCGTCCTCTCAGCTGTAGTTACAACGCGGTGACGTCATGTGGCGAGTTCGCCGCGCTGTTGCGGGCGCTGCCGGCGCCGCTGCAATTACCGGTCCCGTCCAAATGCAATATAGTACCGTTTTAAATGCCAAAGTACCCCGGTACCAAATTAGTACCGGTATACCGTGCAACCCTACTGTGCAGTCATAATGCATATTGATCAGTATGGAAAAGGTAATGTACCAATTAAGTTTACCAGTTACTTATGCTACCCAGTGTTGCAATACAAGGCTATGTAGACTAGCCCTGGCTATTATGAGTTTAGTGCGACAGCTCCCAAACGGCAACTTTTTAAGGATGTCGAGTTCTTTCAAAACACAGCCTTAGATGTGTAAGTGGTACTTGAATCTGGGGCCTGGTTTAAGACTCACATGTCGAGCATTTTTTTGGTGTTTAAACCCAAAGCCTCCCACTGCTGTCCTCTAGGTGGCCGAGTGTTTATCCTCACACAGTTTGGTTCTTATGTTGTCCGTCAGATACTCTTGACAAGACAAAGGCTGATAACAGGACGGCTGAAAACCTGCTGATCCCTCACAGCTCCGAACGATGTCGGACAATCCGCCTCAGTTTGTGTGCGGAGGAGGACAAATAAAACACAACGAAACACAGAGAGAGGAGAATACAATGTATGACGGATTTAGTTCCTCGCTGGAGAGACGGAACATCGCTGATGTCCGCTGTCTTTGCCGTGTCCGCTCGCCGGCGATTTTCAGGACGTCCTGTTTGAAAGTCTGATGCAGAGAAAGAGAGAGAGAAAGTTAGAGAGTGAGAGAGAGAGAGAGAGAGAGAGAGAGAGAGAGAGAGATTTTTTTTTATTTTTACAAAAACACTTTATTTACAATATTCATATATACAGACAATATTCATCAATATCTCAACAGAGAAATGCAATGCATCAATAAGGTGCTATTTGTGCATAAGGTTAAAAAAGAGGAGTTTATCCGATAAAAAACTGTACAAATACTAAATCATCATTTTTGACAGAACAGATAAAATCACAGAAGCACCACCGCCGTTTAAAATTTTCCACGTCCCCAATGGTCTTATAAAACTTAAACTCTAAACACATTCTCGACTTAATGTTACAGAGAAATACTGGAAGGGCCTCATGCCCCGCTCTTTCTTCTACCTTGTTTCTCCGACTGATGTAGACTGCCATTTTTGCTTCTCCTAGTAGGAAGTTTATCAGCTGCCATTTGACACAATCTGTCTTTTTGTATCCTGCACCAAAAATAAAAACTCTCTCTGAAAAAAACACATTAAAAGAGCTAAAAACCAGCGTTAAAAAAGAAAAAAAGCTTGTGAGTCTCAGGCATTCAGTAAAAACATGGAAAACTGTCTCTCTTAGGCCACAGAAAGGACATTGGTTTGAAACAGCAGGATTTAAAACTGAGACAAAGGCATTTGAGGCGATGGCACCATGAAGTACCCTCCACTGGAGGCCAGCTGTCCGTTTTTTAAGGGGAGGCTTGTATAAAACCCTCCACTGCGGGCAGGCCCCGTCCCGCCCCACTCTGTTGCTCCAAGCTGTGGGGGGCCTACTTTTCAGTCCTTTCCTGTTGACTGATTTGACAATGTTGGTATACAGCGTTGCCTTGTCGGCTCTGTGCAGGCTGAGCTTGCCCGGGCTAGTGATAGTTAACAGGGGTCCAGTCTCTTCTCCAAACTCTGGGCTCAGGTAGATCTCAGGGAAAGGGTCCGTGGGGTCTGGCATGACCTCTCCCTGACCAAACAGTATGAGGAAGTTCCTCTCCATCCCACAGAGTTTGTGCCTCCAGAGCTCCAGCAGCTTCTGGGCCACCCTGACAGAGTGGATGCCCAGGATGTGGCCCAGGGCCCCGGCCCCTGTCAGCTCCGGCCCTGCAGCCTCCACCAGCTGCTGCAGGCTCACAGTCTTTGAGTTGGAAAGCCTTGTCACCAGCCCGGGCGTCAAGCTACAGATGTCCAGCCTGCTCCCGTGTATCAGAGGCTCCTTTAATAACCAGTGCAGAGAGTTAGTATTTTCACACATTTTACGATTAAAAAGGGCCCATGACTTAAAAACGCCCTGATAAAAAGGAGGAAACCCATTTAGTTTTAAATTCTTAGAATCAGTTAAAAACAGAGCAGTATCCAGCCACAGTTTACTCACATGTCTGAGGATACAGCTGGTCACATTCCTCCATACCAAATCGGATGGCCCTGTCAGAAACCTTTGTATGAATTGAAGCCTGAAAGTGGCCGTTCTGCTGGCCAGGTGGATGAGGCCCTGTCCCCCCTCCTCTCTTGGTAAATATAGCACCCCCTGTGGCACCCAGTGCAGACCCCCCCAAAAGAAATCAACTATTTTTTTTCTGTATTTCAGCAAGTAGGCCAGAGGGGGGGTCTATACACAACAGACGATGCCACAGGAGGGATGCAACAAGATTATTTAAGATTAAAACTCTACCTCTGTATGACATTTGAGGGAGCAGCCATTTCCATTTTTTTATTTTACTCTCTACTCTTTCTAGGACGGTCTCCCAGTTTCTCCGCACCACAGCCTCATTCCCGAGAAACACCCCAAGATATTTCAGCCCGTCTTTTTTCCAGGCAAGGCTCTGGGGGAGAACCGGGAGACCGTCAGCCCATTCACCAACAGCGAGGGCTTCGCTCTTTTTCCAGTTCACCCTCGCTGCTGATAAAATAGTAAAATTGTTTACAATGTTTTCTAAAATGTCCATCTCACCCTGATTTTTAATAAAAACAATGAGGTCATCAGCGTAGGCTGATAAAACCATGCTTCCATTAAAACCAGGTAAAATTAGACCTTCGATATTAAAACGTATTTTGTTGAGGAGGGGTTCCAGGGAGAGCGCGTAGAGCATGCCAGACAGAGCACAGCCCTGCCGAACGCCTCTACATGCTCTAAAAGGAGCACACAGACTACCGTTTATCTTCAGCACACTCTCAACCCCACTGTACAACACCTTGATCTTAGCTATGAAACCAGCGCTGAACCAAAACTTCTCCATAACTTTCCAGAGAAAATTGTGTTCAACGCGGTCAAAAGCCTTTTCCTGGTCTAGATAAATCAGACCAGTGTTACTGCCCAATGAGCTGGAGACGTCCAAAACATCCCGAATGAGGTGGACATTGTCCACCATGGACCTGCCGGGCACACAGTAGGTCTGGTCCCGATGGATGACCTGCTCCATAGCTTTCCCCAGCCTGGAGGCAAAGAGTTTGGACAGAAGTTTGTAATCCACACACAACAAAGACACAGGGCGCCAGTTTTTGATTTCTTGCAGGTTACCTTTTTTTGGTAGGAGAGTGATAACTGCTCTGCGGCAGGAAGTGGGCATGGAGCCAGAGGCCAGACTTTCATTAAAAATTTGCAAAGATGTCCCAGAAGGCATTATAAAACTCGACTGTGAGGCCGTCGATGCCGGGAGCCCGCCGCCCTTGCATGCCCTGCAGGGCAGCGTGTAGCTCCTGCATCTGCAGCGGCCCCTCGAGACAGGTGTTGGTTTCCTCAGAGACCTGAGGCAGTCCACCAGTGAACCCCTCCAGTAGTGTCCTGCTCCTCATATTCGCTCGTGTAGAGGGAGGTATAAAACTCCACCGCACGCCTTCGGATCTGGCTTGGCTCCACAATCTCATGCCCTGTGTCTGAAAGCAGTGTGTGGATTACTCGCCCCTGCCCATTCTTTCTCTCCAGACCGAAGAAATAACTAGAGGGGACATCCATCTCTTCGATGGCTTGAAACCGGGACCTGACCAGTGCGCCCTGTGCTCTACTTTCCAGCAGGTCAGCTAAAGCTAGCTTTTTGACTTTGAGGACTTCAATATGTTCTCGATCTCCTGTGGATTCACTTAAATTCTCAAGTTCCACTATATCTATCTCCAGGTCCTTCACAGATCTAGTGATGTCTCTGGTGACGTTGAGTGTGTGCTGTTGACACAAAAGTTTGATTTAAATCTTACCATGGTCCCACCACTGCCTAAGACTGCTAAAATCATCCTTTCTCTGTCTAAAAACATCCCAGAAATAAATAAGTGCCTCTCTAAACTTTCTGTCAAAAGTTAAAACTGAGTTAAAATGCCAGTAAGCGCTTTTAGGCTTTACATTTCTAATAAAAACATTACATAAAACCCAAGAATGATCAGTAAAAATAGCTGGGGTAATTGTGCATGATTTATAAATATTAAAGTGATGCTTAAAACAATAAAAACGGGCACGCAGTTGGCGGAGTGATTAGAGCGCATGCCATGTATGAACGTACATACGCAGCCGACCCCGGTTCGAATCCCGGCCGGAGGTCCTTTGCTGCATGTCACATCCCCTCTCTCTCTCCTCAAGTTTCCGATCTATCCACTGCTAATAAAAGGCGTCTGTGCCTCAAAAAAATCTTAAAAAAAACAAAAAAAAAACAATAAAAATGATCTAGTCTGGCTGAGGAGATCCTGCTCTCTCTAAGGTGGGACCATGTGTACTGTCGGCAGTCTGCGTGCATCCTCCTCCACACATCCACCAGGCCATGAGCAGAGACCAACCGCCTCAGAGCATGCTGGGATGCTGGATGTGGCTCTGCATGGTTTCGGTCTAAAACCTCATTTTCAGTACAATTAAAATCCCCACCCAAGAATAAAAAATCCTCCGTGGCACAGCCGTTTAAAACATCACTAACTTTTTCTAAAAAAACCTTCCTCTCTGCACCGATTGTTGGAGCATACACATTAATAAAAACAGCTGTAAAATTGTCAAATCGAGCTTTGACTAAAAGTAGCCTCCCCTCGATAAAATGCTCAACCTCCAGTGAGACTGGAGTAAAAGCCTTGGAGAAGAGGAAGCATACTCCTCCACTCAGAGAAGTGCCATGACTCAAAATGGCTTCCCCTTCCCACTCTCTCCTCCAGTCTGCCTCATTGCCTTTGTCGCTGTGTGTTTCTTGTAAAAATAAAACGTCTATTAGTTTCATTTTTGCTGTTTCATAAATACTCTTTTTTTGTAATTAAAACACACATTAGAGCATTTTCCATCACTGTTAATTTGTTTTTTTACCTTGACTACAAATTTCTTTAGTCTATAGACTTCTTGGTTGGTAAAACCGGACAACTCTTGCTGGCTAATATGGAGCCGGGCCGAGGAGCAAAACAAAGTTAGATCCGGAAAGAAATCCTCTATTTTTACCCCATGTTGGTTTTTTGTTCTTCTTAAGAAATTCCGGATTTTTTCTGGAGTGTATTGTGATTTTTTTTGGCTGTTGCTGAGGCTAGGAGCTTCACTGCCGTCGGACACATATTCGTCACTGCTTTCGTCTGTGTTGACCCTCTTATCCGTCTGCCCATTTTTTTCACTGGCTTTACTCGTTTTAGCATCACTTGTTGTGTTTTTTGTTTTTCTTCTACGTTTTATATTAGGTTTTTCTCTAACAACCTCTGCTGCAGCCTCCTCTTTCTCCATCACATCCTCTTCTCCCAGATCACTCCATCTTGTACTACCTTGCCCAATCTCTTCATTTATTTTTCCTTCATTAACCTCATCTGCCTGCCCTTCACCTGTTTCCCCTGCCTGTCCCTTTTCACTGATCTCACCCTGTTCCACACCTGCATTTTCACTCGTTTTTTCCTCCTTTTCTCCCACCGCTACACTTCCCACCGTTTCACCCACTGCTTCATTCTCACCCTCTCTCACATCATTCACACACACACCCTGTGTATTAACAGAACTCACCCGGTGCGCCGGTACAGAACGCGGTGCGGCCGTCGGCCGCTCGGACACGGTGACAGCGGGGGTTCCCCCGGCCGGGGGGGCCACGGGAGCCGATCGCCAGGCAGCGGACCCCCGCCGCCCCGGTACACCGGCAGGCGGGGCTGATGGCCCTGCCCCGGCACCAGCGGTCTCCTCCGGGCCAGTCGGATTCGGATCGCTTTGTCTCGGGCAGGCCTTCACCGTGTGTCCCTCCTCTCCACACCCGAAACATTTCATGCCCGATGAGGTTGCAAAAATCACGTAATCATAATCATCTACTTTAACAATGAAACGGAGGTTCAGCTCCTCATTTCGATTGTTCAGTATCATATACAGTTGCCTGTGGTGAGACACTACGTGTTTCAATTGAGATTTACATCCAGACATGATCTTTTTAACTGGGGAAACAATCTTCCCGTGTCTGGACAGTTCTCTGCTGAGAAAGTCATCGGTAATGAACGGAGGGACGTTTGACAGGACTACCTTGGTGGCAGGTTGTGACAGCGGCAGCACCTGAACAAACATTTCATTCACGGTGATGCCTGCCTCGATGACTTTGTTCACCGTCTCCACCTGGTCCAGAAAGATCACCGTGGCGCCGTTCATCCGAGCGGCCGACTTAATTCTGCCATACCCGACCTTTTCACCCACGGCCAAACTAATGTCCTCCACGCTACACAGAAAGCCCGGACAGATTTTAATACCGTGCTTTCTGGTTAGCGTGGAGAGGCCGTCTCCATTTACCATGGCGGCCGCGCACGCCGACCGGCGAGACGCCGGCAGGAGACAAAGAAAAAACACCCAAATAAACTCTAACTAAACTTTATGTGATCCACTACCAATAAACTATAAAGAAATAAACGTGATTACTCAAAAGAAAGCTGAAAAGAAAGTTTGAAAAACACAAACGCTCCACAGCTCACTCGCACACGCTCTCAGCACTCACTCACTCAGAGAGAGAGAGAGAAAGAGAGAGAGAGAGAGAGAGAGAGGAAGAGGCCTGCAGGGACACAATGAGTCAACCAGCAGCTCTCAGTCTGTCACTCCACAGCTGAGCTGTCAGGGCCACAACCACAAAGCTTATTCACGTCTGCATTTCATGGCGGATCCTGCGAAAGGCAAAGACTCACTTTTATTCCATTCTGAATGTGGCTCGCTGTCTTATCGAGTGCTGCTGCAGACAGAGCATTTACACCAAAGTTATGTTACAGAATTAAGAACATTTTATTCCAAATCACCGAAAAAGTAGCGAATACATAAGTGGTCATTCATGCCCGGCTCTTCTGCTTTAACTGTGTCTTTACAAATGTATGTTCCCACACAATTAAACTGCACTCTAAATTAAATTTCCAGGGGACCACGGAATGGTCGCAGTTTGAAACTACGACGATGTATTAGGGCCACTGTAGGAAAAAAAAAAACTGTATATACTATATATATATGTGTGTGTGTATATAACGGATCCGAGAAAGGTGGGCAGTATTCCGAGAAAAAAACACACAAATTTGCTAACTTCCCATGAATGTACGCATTTAGTTTTCTAATTAATACATCACAACGTGTGACAATGGCTTGTTAAGGTGCTTCTATATAAGGCCAAATTGTCATCTTATGGGTGTTTATTGATCAGGCAGTTGGGCTAAGATGGTAGCGGTAGCTTTCACTTGTCATACAGGAAATAAACAAGTTGCTTGACCGGATGTTTGCCATTGCTATGACAACAAGATGTTGTTAGCATCGTAATAAATATGTAAATTTGTGATTTTTTTCCCCCCAGAATATTGCCCCCCTCTCTCAGCTCTGTTTTTTTTTATTTTTCTTACAGTGGCCCTAAAATGCCATTGTATGAAACATGCAGTTAACAAAAAGATCTAAATCAAAAAAGCTAAACTACTTGGTTCCATAAAAGACATCATGGTTTGGCTTGGAATTATTATGAAACTGAGACAAATCAAACCTTCTTGGTTCTAACGGGACACTCACATCAGTTCCTTGGTGAAAGTCCTGTGTTTTCTGACCCGTCCTCCACCCAGACCTCCTCCCTACAGGGACATCTGTGAACTTGTTTGAAACATATTTCTGACACTTTAAGAACAAATGTAAGCCACAACAAACTATGTGTACTTTGAAATGTAATTCACAACGTAGATTCATTGCGTGGGAATGAAATCTTTAGGAAACTGTCTGGTTCGTGGCTCGTTCCAGTTCATCCTATAAGTGTTGGATGGGGTTGAGGTCAGGTATCTGGCAAGTTCACACTGCAGAGACATTTTCTCTGTGGAGCTGGCTTGGTCACATTTAAACAGAAAAGATCTAAAATGTGACTGGATTCTGCAGCGTTAAAGTCTCTGACTTCCGTATGGTGACGTGTGCAGTGAAACAGCACAGGAAGCGGGAGGAATCTGATTTGATGGTTGAAAAGATGAACTCACAACCTTCTCAACCTGCTTGGGAGCTAGCAATCCAAAATAGTTGATTGTGATGCAAAAATATGAAGAAACTCATTTATACATTTCTTCAGCATATATTATTAAACCAGTGCACAATAGGATCAAGCATGTGCTCTAAAAGGGTTGAAAGGCTTTTTTTTCTTTCCAAACCCGATCAGCCCCAGATCCAACGTACACTAAAGTGTGTGGAAGGGAATGCCAAATATACTATTAGTGTAATAAATGTGTGGCTTTGTCTGGCAATGTTCTTTGATTTTTGTCATGTCAGATTTTAATCAAGTAATAGTAGCTGCGTTCTGTTCACTTATTTCATGCATTTGTAGAAAATGTTTTATCAGCCTGAATTATTTTCATTCTTTTTTTCTTTTGACATTTTCCACAGATTTTATTCAGATGTTCAGTTTTATTTACCTTATATAACAGTTTTTTCAGAACATCTTTCTTGTTGGACTGGAATGGCCTAAACAAGGGATCATTGTGGGAGATGTATTTGTTTTCCAAGGTGAATGTGAGTATAAATGGCTGCTGTTGCTCTGCTGTGTCGCTGTGGAGGAGATGAGGGCCGGAGCTGCCGGCTGCCCGACGCCCTTCACTACATGAAAGCCCTCCAGCCATCTATTAGTGCACCTCTGTCATGTTTTAGAGCTGGAGGTGGGAGTTGCACATTGGCTGAAAGCTAACACAAATAATATAGATGTGCAGAATTTAACCTTTGCCCTCTGTTAGCGCGCCCACGCTGCCCGGTGGAGCCCGCGCCCGCTAACGCGCTGGGAGAGAACACGGAGTAATCAAAACAAATGAGTCAGTGAGCGGAGAGGGAACTGGCGCCGTGAGCAGATTTCTAATGACGACTAATATTAACATAACCTAATACGCTTGTTGATCAAGGGTAAACTTTTGGGGGAGGACGTGTTAGATGCAGAATAAACAAAAGCAGCTGCCGCCAAGGCTCCGACAGCCTTTAGAGGGAGGAGGAAGACGACGAGGCACTTCTTAATGTGGGCCGAGTCCGCTGCATGAATATGAGGCAATCTGTCGGCTCGACACACGCTCATCCACTCCACTTTTATTCCTGCGCCGTTCTCAGAGGCTGCAATTAAATTAAAGGAAAGGGAGCAGTTTGAACAATTGCATTAATATATTTATTTCTCTTCCTTTCTTAAGAAAGGAAACATTTCCGGTCCTCCTGCCAGTTTTCCCTCCCGTCAGTTAATTGCACGAAACTCCTCAGTGCTTTCAGTTACAAGCCGCTGCCGACCTGCCACGCTTGTCCTTTAAATATTATATGAAGACCTAAGTAACAATTGTTGTTCTTTTCCCCATCAACTATTCATGTTCTCTAAGTGAGGTGCACCATGGGAAAGAAGTGCGGGATGCGATGCATTTTCTGGGGGAAGTAAAAGCAAACACTGCAAAAATAAATGGTTCATTTGAATTCCGACATGTATTCTTCGGCCTCCGAACCAGTGTCTTCATCAGACCAGTGAGGAGTTTTACAAAGTCTTTGTTCAAAGCCACAGAACTTGAAATTACAACGGAGGTCCTCAAAAAAGTTGTGTCAGGCTGTATTTACATGAATACGTGGAGTCTTGGGTTTGAATATCACAAATCGCTTCAATGTAGAGCTGGAACAACATTTTTTTCCAGGTGATTAATTTGCACTCGACGAAGGATGGATGGATTAATTTGAACAGCATTTCCTTTTTTTTCATTGTCATTTTTTTCATGAATGCTTTCAGAGCTTTTGCAGCATTAATAAAGGCATCAACCAATCAGGATGTGGAATCCAAATGCCTGTAAAACTGTATTGCTCTCAACATTGACAAAGGCAGCACAGACCAGATCCACACCTTCTGTTCTTACCTTTCACAATGAAAGCCCAATCTAAGATATTCAAAGACGAGTATTTAGAATTTGTGACGTTTTATTTGTCAGGCCCTTGGTGTATCAAGGCCTTTAGATTGTCATGCATCAGGGACTTTTCCCTCATAATGGCACGATCAGTTACAATTATACAATAACATTATGTAAAATTACAATTTTAACAGAACAGTTTGCGTACTAAATCAATAATTTTAGTAATTAGAAACTCAGATTTTTGCATCTGCATGAAACATTTGTTTATTTCAATGATGTGAAACAAAGTTACTGTAAGAAGGTAAGCTGCAGGGTTTGTATGTATGATCATAAGACTCCAGATATTTGGTCAATTTGGAGATTTTTTTTATTGAGTCAATGCAACAACCACAAGCACTCTCTGTCAGTATAAAGCACACACACACACACACACACACAAATACTCGGTGAACCCCATTGGAGCCTCAGAGAGTCTAATAAGTCAAACTGCAGGCCAAGCAGGCAGCGCATGAATACCAAACGCAGCCTAATTGATTACCTAATTTATGCAATAACCAGTACTTTTTAATTATAGTTATTTATTGCCCAAATGTTTACGAGGCCCGGCTGATTCATGGGCGGCGTGTTGAGCTACGGGTCAGACTCGGTGGACCCTGTTTATAACGCTGACAGCAAAATTATCACAGCTCCACTTCATCATCACTGCTGTTGCTGCTGGAATCTGGAAAGTTGCTCGCAGACGCACAAGATGTAGAGGATGAATGTGAAGATCACAAAATCACAGATAGTTTTGTCTTACATCGTACGTACAGAGTTCTGCTAAAGAAAACGCAGCACACCGTCTTTAAAAGTCATCATCGACGTCACGTGTTTTTGTTTTAATTTAAGTCCAGCATGAGACTGCAGTGGTTTGGAACCTGATGCGGACGGCTGATCCATCACAGTGAAGGCTAGTTATTTATCACAGTGATCTTATCAGTGTGCTAATCCAGCTGATGTGTGAATCATTTAACAAAGTCTATCTGCTCTCACTGTTTGACACGATGAAACAATTCTGTAAAATCCCCCTGTCTTAAAAAAAGAAAATAAATGAATGGATGAACCAATCAACTTGCTTGACATTGTGCCTGACGACTTGTTGAGATTAAGGAGGTGTGAAATGCTGGCCCCTCTGGAACCTGCGGTTACCTATAATCAGTTTAAGTGCAGCTGCAGTAGGCTGCCTCATCTTAGTAGCTAACTGCATTGGTAGAGACCTGTCAATCACAAGGTAGCCCCGCCCTAAAGCATCCCCTGCTTTCTGGTCTATTTGACTCTATATGGATCATAATTGACTAAATGAACATCATGCTGGATTGAGGAAGACTTGAAACAAGAGATTGAGACCATAAACTCACTCCACACAGGATGTCCTGGACCATGTGAAAGATCCACCCAACATCCCCAGGTCTTTGGCCTGTCCCATCTGGATCAGCAAGGACCAGCGGAGCTGAGGGAGCTCCAACTGCAGGTCGAAGGCAGCAGTGAAGCCAGATCTGGATCTGCCCACGGTGGGCGGGTCACTGCTAGAGGCCCTGCTGAAGCCTGAGCTAGAGATTCTGGTGATCATGCATGCTTTTGTCTGATTTCACCAGAATGCACTCTGGTGACAGGCATTAAAAGGAACTGAACAGAATCACCCTACTTCCACTTTCGCTCCTCGGAGACTGCAGTCATCATCCTCTTGGTTTGCATTAGAAACAACTTTCTAGAAAAGAAAGAAAAAAGACTTCAAAGACTAAATTACAGACACAAAATGACTACATAATGGAGATTTTTACGGTGTTGAAACACAAACAGTTGTCTGTATCAACAACTCCGGGTCCAGAAACAAACAGTGGCATCTGAACAGGCCTGGGTGGTGGGGGATGTTTACTTCAGCCAAACTGGTGTCACAGCGGGCTGCCAAACGCTGTAAATGCACAACTCTTGTACCGGCATTAAACATGTAGCGACGCAGGCGAGTGACAGTGAGGCGCTGGTTGAGCTGGAGATTGACTCTACACGACAGGAAGTTATCTAAATCCCGCCGGGACTTGCGGATAATGAGCTGAATCTCTTAAAGGCAGGAGGAATACACGGAAAGCATGCAGAGAGAATCCCATCGGAGGAGTCGTGGCACTGCATTGACGTCGCCTTCGCACACTCGTGGTTCAGCTTTGAGAATAACCTCGAGGAGGAGAAGACCTGCAGACGCTGGTGACCTCTGACCTCCTGTTGAGAGAAACAGCTCTGGAGTTCAGCCACGGCTGCCACTTTCAATTTGAAGCCTCCCTTCTCTCTTGCCCTGTCCTCCCAGAATGCTGTTCTGCATGTTGATGCAGCTGCCAGAGCTGCCTACCAGCCAAGCTGTCTGTCTGTCCTTCTTACTGTCTGTCTGCAGCAGTTTGAATACCGGCGGCTGCAGCTGATCAGCACTGACAGGCCGTTTGACGAAGGCAACTGCTGGATCTCTGCAGCTTTTTTCATCCATACGTTGGATGGAAATCAAAAGCAGGAAAATGCTTTTTAATTAAAGTACATTGAAGGTCAAACTGAAGAAACATAGGCTATCATCTCTTTTTGTTTTTGATACTTGTTTAACTACTATCAGGGGAATCAGATCAGAAATGCTTCTTCAGCATCTGAGCTTATAGGGCAGTCAACTTTTCAAAAAACCTTGGAGTGAGAGTTGGTGGGGCCAACCAAAATGTTGCCGCATACGCTGCAATTTTTTGTTTGGCCTATTCAGCATCATTCCCATACAGCAAAAAACATTTCAATACCGTTTATCAGTGGTTTCCAATGTATTTGCCTCACTCAGAGTGTGCAAATAGAGCCAATTGAGCCAACAGTAAGATGACTTCCTTTGGGATTCTAATTACACCATATATTCATGCTAACATTACACTGGTGACTAGCTAACGTTAGCTTGCTAATTACACCAAATATGCATGCTAACATTACACTGGTGACTAGCTAATGTTAGCTTGCTAATTACACCATATATTCATGCTAACATTACACTGGTGACTAGCTAATGTTAGCTTGCTAATTACACCAAATATGCATGCTAACATTACACTGGTAACTAGCTAATGTTAGCTTGCTAATTACACCAAATATGCATGCTAACATTACACTGGTAACTAGCTAATGTTAGCCTGCTAATTACACCAAATATGCATGCTAACATTACACAGGTTACTAGCACATGTTATTTTACTAATTACACATTTTCTTTTCATGCCAATGTTACACTGGTTCCAGAAAAGTATGTATAATGATGATTAAACTTAACACATACATTATATTTGACATATGCCAAAAGAGAAAATGTGAAGAGCTGCAGAGTTTGTGTGAAACCGAAGGCCTGTACTACACAGCGAGTTCAACATACCAGGGTATCTTTCTGTTATCCAGCTTAAGTAACCCTAACAAAGGCAATCAGAGATAAACGGTCACACGATGCTGGTTATCAACTCGTAAGTCAACCCAGGGTTTCCCCTTTCAGCTATGAGCGCATGCACATACAAGACGGGGGCGGGATTTGCAGCATTTGACCAATAGCAAATATTAATCTACAGGCAGCGGCTAAGGTAGGTTAAGGTAAAGTTTTATACAAGGTAAAGTAAACATATTTATTCTCAATGTCTCAAAGTCCAAAAGTTTACATCCACGGTCAGACCGTGGTTGCAGTTGAATAGTCAAAAAATAAGGTCCTAACTCCTATTCCTTGACCTCTGGGGAAAACGTCACGGGGTCAAGGAAAGGCGATAGGAGAACTCAAAAGGATTTAGGAAAAGACGACCGCGGTGCTCAGAGAATCCGACCGGACTTTCACTAAGCTACGTCATTATAACGCGGCCACTGATGATTGACAGCTGATGATCGGCACTGGCGATTGACGTGCGTCTCCGCTGGAGAAACTACATAATGGCTACAAAAAACGCGTCGTCCACTTCTCCACATGTTGGTTTTATAAACAGCTGATTCACTGACCGGCTTCAGGTCCAGCAGCTCCTCCTTCCTGTTTGACCGCTTGCTGTATTTACATTTCATTTGTGGTTTTAGTTTCGTTTTTGTCAAGTTTGTAGCATGATTGAAAAAAAAAAAAAAAATACCATTCAATTATTATCACTGTCCACACACATTTATCATCACTATTCCAATTACTATATGTCTGCATGAAAGTCATTGTTAAATATGCAAATAGGCATATCGTTTGTTTTCATGAACGGCCGAGGTGTGCGGCACTTTAAATATTGCTCTCGCAAAGAATTGTGGGTCGGTGTAATCTCCTTTCCTTTCGCATAGGAAGGTCCGTTGCATCCTATGCTAAAGGAGCTCTGAAAGGAAGCATTGGAGAACCTTTCCTTTGCATTTAGAGAATTCGAACAGCTCTTATCATGGCGGCCACTTGTTTACTTGCGGGTCACTTCTTCAGTTAGGAACCTTCCTAAGCAAAAAAGGCTATTCGACTGCAAGCCGTGTGTCTCCCCAGCTAGCTCTCTGAATTCTCACTATTTGTTTTTACAGCAGAAAAAGCAGCAAAATAAACAAGCAGCGCCCTCTACAGGAAATATGGCACAATTATCGAAACAGAATAAATCACTCTATTATTACAGGCAAAACAATGCAAAAAAAATAGTTATTAACTCAATGTCCATATGCCTATTGACTTAAATACTTATTACTCAAAATAACCATATTATAATAATAATGGAAAATAAATAATAAGATATTTCTAAGTATCTGTTTTTGGGACAAAAAAATCCATCCATCCATTGTCTACCGCTTATCCTGTATTCAGGGTCGCGGGAGGGCTGGAGCCGATCCCAGCTGTCATTGGGTGAAGGCGGGGTACACCCTGGACAGGTCGCCAGTCTATACAAAAAAATCCAATATTGGAAATTGGCACTCATTTTGTCCTTTACTGAGTAACATAATGTTATGCCTTGTTAATTTGCATCAAGGACCAGAGTCTGCTGATATCATCATTTCATGTGCTTATTGAAAGAAAATATGTGTATCAGCACTTCTGTATTATCCAACATACTGTAGAGTTTAATAGTATCTGCAAAGATTCAGACTTAAGTAAACACTCCCTTGGCAGTCATACACTTGTGTTTGCTGGTAGGTATGCAGATCTGCTGATCATCCTCTTTCCCTAATAAGCTGGCGGTGACTTCAGACCTGGATGACCAGCTCATTCAAAGAGGCGCCAAGCGGTGATGACTGAGTCGTGCATCCTTTTACTTTTGATTGCCGGGCCCTGAATTCTGACGTCTGTACACGCTCCCTTTTGCCAGTTTGACTGTGAACCAAGACGACTCTGATTCAAATAACACCACAGACAAATGGAGAAGAGTCAAAAAGGAAAACGGGGAAAAAGCAGAAAACAGCTTTCTGGACAGCTTCCTGTTGGCGTGTGGGTCTGGCCTACGTTCCCATGCATCAGCATCAGGTAGTTGGAGTTCATAATGAAAAAGAAAAGCTTGTATTTAATTTGGGTGATCTGACATGTTTGATGAATGAAGAGACAATGCATTTCTCTGCTCAATAAAACAAAAAGCTGGAGGTATGTGTGCCAGCGTCAGCTTGCCTTCTGTTCTCCTCTGAGGGCTGAGCGACACCAATTAACTCCCAAACAGTGGTAATCAGGGGACCTGTAAGATACCACACAAATTAAATTAAACCATCCCTAACCATATGCCAATACGTGTCGTCTTCAAAGTCTCTTTTCAATGCTGCAAGAGTTTGCGACTCAGCGGCACCGTGCACTGAAACAAAAAGCAAAATAAATTAATCAATAACAAACACACAACAAAAGAAAAAAAACACTCATGTTTAATCTCAAATATCCTCAGGGAGTTCATTTTGGATTTTAAGATACAAGATTACAAGCAACTCCTGAATTGACTGACACATTTTTTTAATATGAGGGACATCGCATTTCATCCTGCTTTGGGCCCTGAAAAGTCTCTGTGTGGCCCCCACGAATAAATCAGTGAGTGAAATAAGATGGTGACTCCTACTAATTGCTCTGGTTTGTCATCATCAAACACGCACGCTGCTGACAGGAGGAGCCAAAGGGCAGCGCGGGAAATGTACACGACAAACCGCGACCCCGAGAGCAGAGTGGTGCCACTCAGGCCGCCCACCTGCTGTGAGGCCGAAGAGTTCAACCAATCAGATTAGGTTGAAGGTGATCACCTCGTGTCCCTCGTCTCTCTGCGCCAGCTGTTGTTCTTAATAGGCACTCTGGAGACTTTCATAGGAGGGAGAGTATAAAAGTTTTGTGTGTCAAACACAGATCACCTCTGAGCTTCATTGTCGTGTCGAGTCCAGAGTCGAGAAGAAACTGAAACTGAACTTTTTGAGGTGCACAAGACTTTTTGTCAGTTACTTTCGGTCAATACATGGCTTCATGTGACTGCTTGCTTAGTCCTAGAAGTGCAGATCTGCAGTACCTTCACGCATTTGCAATTAGACAAACCAGTCTAGGAAATGAAGACCAGTCCCATCATTAAATCCCAGGGTTCTTAGCAGCTTCATCTTGTGTTTCTCAGTAACTTGTGAGCTCATGCTAATAGCCCTGGCAAGGATGGACTTTCTAATTTGCTAATGGCTTCTTCTTCCTGTGGGCCATTAGATAAGCAGCAGCAGCAACCAGCACTCTTTACAGCGGCGTGATGTAAACCCCACTGATCACTATCGGCCTGCTAATGGCCTCTGAGAGGGAGAAAACACATTCAATCACATTTACTCACACCGAAAGATATGGCGGCGTGTAATACTAACCGGAGCGGATCCATTGTGTCACGGCGCTTTGATTTAGTGTTCGATACCCTGTTAGTACCACTCTGTGTTTTTCTGGATGTGTCGGCCGATCGGGATTAATCATTAGCGCAGGAAGGTCCGGGCTGCATTGATTGAGATGAGCGCTCGACCCCATCAGTGCAGCTCATCCTAAACAAAGACAAACAGCCAACAGGACATCAAGCCCTCACATGGCTCCACAGGTGCTGCTGGACACGGGCACAGAGACTGGGCTCGTGGTTTTGAAGGGATCGGCTAGTAGCCAGGCAGGACTGTGTGTTTTAAAGCAACGATTTCATTTCTAGTACGTACGTAACAAGATGCTTCCATACAGGTACAGAAAATGATGAGATTTATGTTCTACAGAAACCAAATCATCCTAAATATGATGATCATTAATAATACAGTCTTCATGGATTAATAAAGGATACATTATATAAAAAAAAATCAGGCTCTATTTTTCTACCATGATAGCAAGCGAGACAGCTTTTTCAAATCATTTGTGACAACATTTTTATTTTGCAACGAAATTCACAGCAAGTGAGTGAGTGTAGTTTTTTTTTCTTAAAATCCCAAGTGAAATCCTATGTTGTCCCAGCTCCAGACTGGAGAAGCAACGATACCAATATTGGATTTCAGTCCGATACTGACTCAAATAGCTGGATCAGGCTTTGGATACCATTACTTTGAAAAATAAGTTTATATATATGAATTAATTGGCTAGATTTTGCTTGACAATGTTAGGAAAGCAATGTGGCCTGATGTTGCATTTCACATAAAAAAAGTATTGCAGTGTCTTCCACACAGTGAGACATATCGATAAGTAAACACTGGGATCAAATCGGTACTCGGCATCGGCCAAATCCCACGGCCCAGTTATCAGTATGACTGAAAAAGCCAGACCGATACATTTCTAGTCGGGACCAAAGTCTGAATTAAGTCAAATTTATCCCCCATGAAGACCCTGGTTGGGAGGTAGTGATTTATGAAAGTACAGGAACTCCCATGTTGACTCTCATCTCTCATCTTGACTACTCCCGGGAGTCTGGCTATGCTTTCTGGTCCAGCAGAGTCCGCTGAGGTCCTGACCGATGCAGACTGCTAATTGGCCTGATGCTGGAAACACCATATTGTAGCTCCACCTGCTGCTGTGTGACTGCTCAACTACTCCTGCTTTCTGGTCTACGGCGACGTGGTTGGGATGGATCCATCTCATCGTGGCTGTGCCTGCTGCCATGGACTACTACTGTTAATACTACCACTAATGCTAATGCTACTACTTTCTGCCTAAAAGCCTATTAAGGCAGTTTTTTCTCACCACTGTCGCTGTAACACTTGTCACTGGGTGATGTTGGGACTTTGAAATTGTATTGACTCTGAAAATCATGAGCGTATTCTAGTCCTGCTCAATGTGTTAAGTGTCCTGAGATGACTTCACTATAAATAAAATTGAGTTGAATGTTGAGGTTTGCAGCCTGAACATTGCTGCCACCGCAACTCATGAATCGCTTCACTCATAAAACAAGAAAGTACTCTCAGACCATTTTAGGATGAGGGGAGAGCATTACTCTGTGTTTAATAGTTTGTTTGAAGTAAAGATTGTCGGCTTCCCCACACAGAGAGATCACATGTTATGGGAGAAAGAAACAAGGTATTCTCTGATTAATTCACAGCACGAATTAATAACCATCAAACAGTCGGCAGACGCTCTCATTTTTCCTCCTTGCCAAGAGACTTTTTGTTGAGGGTGTGTTTGTGGTCAGCCAGCGACCTCCTGCAGCCGTCATCATCATGTCATTTTGCCATTTCATTCTTCAGTAGAATAATTCACCAAATCTTTGCAAGTCTTCAGACCGATATTGAAACACAGATGTTACACTTATAAGAACGAGGTGCCGCTCACTCTTGCAATAACATTTATTTCCTGTTGAAATATGAAAACACAGGTCAGACGAGGATCTCTCTCTGTAACGTCCACACATAACTGACTTCCACTTCTGCTCTACTGGCGTCAGCTGCTGTTTGTACCATTCACAATGTTACGTCCAATGTTACAAATACATGTTTCCTTACTCCTTATAGGGACTACAGGCATTAGCAAATGACACTAGCTATGAAAATACTGTTGTTTTCCTCCCGACTGAACACCCTCCTTTCACCTCCATGAGTAGGAGGTAATATGCTCCGCTATGGCGTTAGCATTAAACAGGGATTAGCATTAGCTTAGCCTGCTAAACAATACAAACAGTTAAATGGTCCTCATTTATATAGCGTTTTTATCCAAAGCACTTTACAGGAATGACTGACATTCACCCATTCACTCACACATTCACACGCCGACAGCGGAGTCAGCCACACAGGGCGACAGCCAGCTCGTCAAGAACAATTAGGGTAAGGTGTCTTGGTCAGGGACACCAGGCACTCAGCTAGGGGGAGCCGGGGATCGAACCGGCAACCTTGCGGTTGCCAGACAAACTGCTCTATCTCCTGAGCTAAACCCCCCTGAATGTGTTTCACTACTTTAACCTCACACAGAAATTCACTAGCTTGTCGTTAGCGACAGGAGTCATTACTACGTCGTCCGCCATCTTAGCCACACACGAAGCAGCACACACACACACACACACACACACACAGGTAACACAGTGAAATCCAATGTCACAGTTGCAAACTGAAGCCCTAATCAAACACACTACCGTTATCTATGACACATAACTCGCACATCACATACTCTACTTCAGCAATACTGGCGTCAGCAACTGATCCGCAGTCAGCTTAGAGCACCCTCTGCTGATGAGGCTGAGTTTAACAGGAATAATACCCCTCAAATAAAACACATTCCTTCAGAGTACCATGTGGTATAATATTGTAAGCAGTAGTAACAGTAGTTTGTTTTTAAGCTTTAGCTACATTCAGTTCAATAGTTGTCTGTCTTTTAAAACACACATGCCACACAGACAACAACGTCCTGAAGGAAAAGTAGCCCCAAGACTTAAAATACCACGACTTCTGGCCTTTAGACATGTATTTAAGACTTCTGGCCCAATGTAAGATGTATGTTGTTTTAGGTTGTTTTATCTTCTTGATGAGCCAATGTACTATTCTTATGCACAGAAAAATATAGTAACACAACAAGAATAATTTGAATTGAATTCTATTCTGTTTTATATTTCACAGAACATTGCTCCTTTGACTCCAGACTGCATCTCCATTGCAGAAAAGTGGACTGTGTGACAGCGAACATGATGGCTTCCTCCAGCCCTCTCTGTAAAAGTTCATCAGTTTCCCGGTGCCCTCGTAGCTTAGCGGTTAAATTGCCGTCCGTGAACCACACTGTCCTTGTTCCAGGAGATTCAATTACCTCTACGGCTGCAGCAGATACTAACAACATAACCTGAATGTCCCGGTTATCAATCAGCAAGGAAAAGGATGCAGGTGAGATCTCCGTCATCGCTACAGTCGTCCCCCGCCGTGTCCCCCGGTCAGGTCCCATCAGGTCCCATCAGGTCTTCTTCTGACAGCTCCACGTGGGTTTCAATTGACTTCAGTTTCAGGCATAGACAACTAAACCAATCTGCTTGAGGGATGGAAATGATTGTTTTCATTCCACATTGCCCGTCATGCTCTCAATGAAAAGACACCTTTTCACATGCAGCACATCCCTCGAATGCTTCTATATATGCTCTCCTTTGTCTCTCCGGTGTCTGTCCTCTGACCTGTGGATGTACTTATATGACTTTTATTTTATGACAAATTAATTCAGAAAACGATGAAATTCAAAGACGTTCACATACTTTTTCTTGACACTGTATTTCTCAATAACAGACGACATTTGTGTAGCACCTTTTTACCTTCCTGCACAATTTGTCTTCCATTCACACACACACACACACACACACGCATTCAAACATTGTGTTAGAGTTGCCATGCAAGGAGGTGGTCCACCTATCGGGAGCAACTTGAGGTTGAGTGTGTCCTGACAAGGACATACAGACATGCAGACAGGATGAAGAGGAGGAGGAGGACGGTCAACCTTGTGATGAAAGAAGGAGCCGTTCTTCATCCTGAGCCCAATGTTACCCTTTCAGCAAGAAAAAACCTATCCAGCTCCTTTTGTAAATAACTTCTGTGAAGTTCATATCAAAGCTTAGTGTCACTAAAGGCTCGGACTAAAATCAATCACAATTTCTATGCCAGAAAAGCAAACTTTCAGTTCAAACGCATTAGAAATATTACTAATAACTCCACATAGAGGAACAGGTTGATTGAATCTAAACATCTGGATGCTTCAGGATACCCAAATAACGGGTCGAAAGATTTGGTACATACCTCGGTTTACGGGTCACGGGTCGGTACTGTAATTTGGTTTTTCAATAGGGAAAACAAAGGAAATGCAGAAAATAACTTTTTGTTAATGTATCTGAAAATTATAGAAAAAAAATCCACAATTCTTACTTTAACAGGAACTAAAATACTGTCATATTGTTAATCGATACTCTGACCTATAATTCCTGAATTGGGCTCAATTTATACTCATTGCTTCAGCAAAATAGACTGACTAAATGGCTATGTGAAGGCGCAAACTATCAACTCAAAGATGTTATGCTGTATGCTTTGATTAGGTATTGTCTTTGATCGAGTGTAGTCATATATACGCATCGACATTGACACTAGAACATAAGGTATTACTCTGGTTCAGAGTGAATCTGCAGTGGGAGGCTGCCATGTGGCAATCTTAGTTCTGAAAAGCAAAGCCAAAGATGAAATGCCTTAAACTTGCATTTTCTCTGCTGTCCATCAGGGGGCGACTCCTCTTGTTGTAAAAAGAAGTCTGATTGTATAGAAGTCTATGAGAAAATGACCATGATGTATTATCTCAGTAAACATAGTAAACATGAGTTTATGGTCTCAATCTCTAGTTTCAAGTCTTCTTCAATCCAGCATGATGTTCATTTAGTACATTATGGTCTATTCAGTGTTAAAGTGACCAAAAAGCAGGGGATGCTTTAGGGCGGGGCTACCTTGTGTACATACTAATGATTATAATAACTTATTTTTTTAAGTTTTCTTTGTTTACTCTGGCTCTGGAAGGAGCTGTGTCTTCTGTTTGTGTCTTTGCTCTTTATCCACAAAAATATTTCCCACCATTTATTGTTGAGAGCAAATCGACTTACTCCTTTAATACTCAGTATTTGCAGCTGGAACGTTGCTGCGGTTGATCCTCAGCGTCTCCCTGACATCCGGGCTGACAGGAGTGCTGACTCAGCAGTTCACCTTCAGTCCTTAGACTGTTCATTCGCTGCCTCCTTTGTGCTTCAGTCACTCTGCTGTCGTTTAGCGGCGAGGCTGCCATCCAACGGCGTTTCACTCGCGGCCTGTCGTTAGCTCCTCGCTGTACCAGAACTATGTAATGGTGTTGCAAAAGGCCTAATTAGTTCTAAATTAGCGTCACTTTCTTGACTCAACATTATGGATGGAGGAAGAGGGACTAATTACGCTGCTATTAATGCAATGAGAGGTTAATGGCGGGGGAGGTTGTCACCACAACAGAACGAGGAGGGACGTGATGAGACGCTCTTTCTGCTGAGGTGAGCTGTTTGTGAGCCGGCCACACTCCCACTCAGCCTGTGATCAATGCACACTTTGTAGGTGGTAAACAAATAATAAGTCAGGTTTACAGGCAGTCGGCGGCTCCGTAGATTAAAGCGTAACTGCGGTGAGCCTCAGGACACGCGGACGTGACACACTCGCCTGTAATTACGTGTGGAACAAATCATCGTCCGCCTGAACTTCACATTACAGCCGTGCACAGGTGGGGCTGTTAGTACCATCACAATGCTCCATTATACTGTGTGACGTGAGAGAGTTATGCATGAAAGGCGACAACGCATGAAAAGCGGAGGCATCTGTTCATCAATTGTCGACTGAAATACACCGTAAAAAAAAACTGAGAAGGACACCAGGCTGCTGCAGAGACCTCCGCACACATCAGACTGGTCTCTTATTAACTCTGGTATGTGAGACCTTATACTGGCAGGAGAATGGAATAATCACTACACCTTCTACTCCACATTCACCTTCATCCAGCCCCTACATGAACCAGAATAGAAGGTGCAGATGGAGACGGCAGCGCGGTAGCTGCAGCGACCACCTCATGTTCTGCATTTATTATTCAAACAGAGATAAGGCTGCAAAATATTAAAGTTGAAAAAATTCCTTTTTTTAAAACCCTTTTAGAGCACATCCTGATAGTATCGTGCACCTATTTAAGTATATAGTCCAGAACTCAATTTCTTTCATGATAAATGCTATATCGACCAGCATTTATATAGTGCTTTACCAGTCTTTCAGTCAGCATTCACATTCACAACCTCTACCTCTGACCCACAGCCGCTCATTTACATCCATATAAGATGATGATGTGTCCCAACGCTAACTTTTGATTAAAACTATAGACTACAGAAACATAAGGCATTTGGGTAAATCTGGTTCTTTCTGTGTCCCGGTGTGCTTCAGATAATGGATGAATATGATTCATTGCATTTGTGTTTGCTGTGTAATTTAAACTTGACAGATGCATCACTGAAACCTTTTGTGTAGTTATTTATTTAGAACAATTTGACAGCTGCAGTTTTTGTATCGTGAGTGAAGTGAAACATTTGAGAAAACACCAGAGTTTAGAGGTTGACTTTTAACGGAGAATATCATTATTAAATGATGTGTAACTACTAATTTATGTTACTCCATATGTTTTATTTGCCAAATAAATCAACTTTTGGAAGAACGTATTGAAAAGAAAGAATGGAGGTGAAGTTTGTCCACAGTTGGATCTTCGGATGTGTGACTGATGGGAGCTGAGGAAGCAGACGCCACTCAACCGGAGCTCCTCACCAGTTTCCCCTTTTCGACGACTTTTAATGCGACTCCAGAGAGAGACAGAATCTGGAGCTAAATGCTGAAGACAAAGTATGCAAATGAGTAATTAGTTCAATAACAGTTTCCCAAAACATCAGCCCTTAAGCAACTGCTCTGCATCTATTATAACAATTACCATATGCAGCGCGGCGGTGTGATGGATCTGCCTCTCTCAGCCGCCGCCATCCTCCGAGCCACGGAAAGCGAATGAGCAAGCGGCGTGCTAATGGGAGACAGAGGAAGGGTAAAAAAAACACTAAAAAAACGGAGAAAACACATCCAGCCCAGCGTGACAATCAACTCATCCTGCAGACAAAGAAGAGAGGGGGGAAAAAACACCTCCATCTGTGGAAGGTAGTGATGTCCAAATGAAGCTTCGTGAAGCATTTTCTTTATTTTCTGAGCCCAATAGATAGTGGAAGGCAACTCTGCCGGAGCAACCTTGACAGGGAGGGAAATATCAATTAGCCGTGAGTCCTTCACCTCTCTATAGCAACACAGCAGATATTCTTCCACGCTATTAAAAATCACAACGCAAACCCACTGAAATCTGTACATCTTTTATCCTTCACTCGATATCACTCATTCAAGTCAACAAAAGCAGGATTCCAGGATTTTGCTTCATGCAGTGGTTCAACTGGGCCTTTAACAAACTCATCCAAACAAAGTTTAAGAAGAAATTACACTTGGGTTGACTTTCCTGGGAACCATGGAGAAAAAAATTTACGTGACACGTTCACTTGAGAAACTCATTTCGTTTCTTTTAAGGACTTTTTTTTGTCTCCTAAAACCCAAATTTCAACCATTGTGGTGAGTTAAATCCAATTGTTCCGAGGGCAGCTTCATTAGTGGTCTAAATGAGTTTCAGTAGCACTGCAGCCAAACCAAGAACCAAATAACACTTTCACATTTCACAAAGTGTGCAGCAAAATGTGTTTTTTAATGAAGGCCTTTATTAAACTCCGTCTTTGTGAGCTCCGCGGTTCTTCCCTCTCAGATGTGAATACTGTATTGCATCCAGGTTTCCTTCCTTTAGTCCTACAGGTTCGGTTCCACACGGATCCTCCATTGATCATGCAACGCTTCTTGTGCTTCAAAGTTTTCAACGCACATTTTGGGGGTTTCTCTGTGATAGTCAACACCTCTGATTATTTTAAGGTTGTAGCTTTGCTTCTTTCAGAGAGAGTTCTTCTTTGAGCCACGCTGTTCCCAGTTTGAGTGATACTAGTTTATTTTGAGTTGGTTCTTGCTGACTCCAGATCCTGTAATGATCAGATCTTTTTTTGAAAGTGCACGGATGCGTGTCCAACTCATCTATGAGAAAGAATCCTGTTTAACTTTCCATTGATGTTGTTTTGAGTGCTGAGGGACATGAACAAAAGTTGACATTTTGTGTCCCTGAACACGACAACCAATAGAGTGCATTTCCTGACTATTTCCTGACCTGAAGAGACTCGGCCTGCGTCAGGAGGAGTTTGGATGCGTCTGTTTTGGATCAGATCAAAATGTTGAACCCGTGAGGAGTCCTAGTGTGAAGCAACTGGACACCAGATGAATCATACTCTGTTATGGATCATACTAAGCCTCGGTGGGATATTGTATCTCTCGGCTCAGCTTTATTGGTTTAGTTCACATGTTAAAAAGTCTAGGGTAGATATTTTAGCATTCATTGAATATATTCAGATATGAAATAAAGTCATTTAAATGCTTTTGCAATAATGCTTATATGTGTCACTGATGTGTAAAAAACATTTCACTTTAAATATTAACCCCAATATGATCTGTTTGTTGTTGACATAAAGTCTATTTCCCATTGTAGAACTAGTGATAAAGTTGAAGTTCTATGGCGCTGCACAGATCTTCACATAGAAAGTAACTTGTATCTGAATAGAAAGTTTAGTCTCATAAAAGAGCACAAGTGACTTCTGGATTGAAGATGTGTACAGATGAAATATATTTATCCCCGTCATGTAACAACAGTGCGGCCAACCTTGAGACACAATTATGAGACTGAGCCTCAGTTAATCGCAGCACGGCGGCCGTGTGTCTCCATGGTTACGGCCAATCTCTCTCCGAGCAGACATACGCTAACGACACCATTGATTTGTCGCCTCATCTCGGCAACCTTGTAAGGTGACGACGAGGCGCGGGTGCGTGTACGCCACGGCTGGACTGCTGGTGATAATTAGTCTCTGTAGCGGCGCCGCTCTGACTGGGTGCACATGTTTCAGCTGTCACAGGTGTATTCTGGGAGATGCGGTTCGGTGACAGCCGTGACAGCACCATCTGGACCTGTCCGTATCGCGGGACGAAGACTCCGCATTGACAAGCTGCAACCAGCGCCTGGAGACTGTGCGATGAGCATGCACATTCATGTGTGTGTGTCTGTCCACCATATGTGTGTGTGTGTGTGTGTGTGTGTTTGATTGCTTGTCTGAATATTTAGGATGCCAGCAGGAGTACATGTTGCATGGTGTGTGAGCAAATGCACACACATTTGGATGAGTGTGTGTGCATGATGTGTGTATCTGTGGGTTTAATTAGAATTCATGTTGCTCCAGTGATTGTGTGTGTGTGTGTGTGTGTGTGTGTGTGTGTGTGTGTGTGTGTGTGTGTGTGTGTGTGTGTGTGTGTGTGCTGTAGGTAGAAGGCTTGCTCTTAGATGTGTGATTCAGAGTTTGAGTCTATATCTGGCAGCCCAACAGGAGTTCATGCTGCTTTCCGACACGTTTTGAGCACTCACTGTTCATGTGCAGTTTATTTATCTGTGCAGGTGATTGTGTGTTTGGATTTGTACTGTAAATGCATCGACCTCTGTGTGTTTTTCGAGAGCCCAACCAACATGGGATTTTTATATATATAGCTTTCACAAAGATTCTGTCCAAATATCAAACAATGTGTGAACTGGGGTTTAAACTGTGGCTAAGCCAGTAAATAAGTGCAATGAATAGCTCAGTGCATAATGAACTGCAGTGGCAGCTCTATAGGTAAAGCATTATTAAATTGAAAAAACACACAGTCAGTACCAATGAAAAAAGGAAACATTTGATACATTATAGAATAGAATAGGATTACTTTATAAATCCCAGAGACAGCAGCAGCAGTGGGTCAACGAAACATTAGAAGTTGTACTTCTATACAATCAGTTACACGTTTTGGACAGAAACAACATCTTTGCTAATATCTGCCAAGCTCTGTCCTCTCCAGCCTTTAAAGACGTGTCTAAATAAAACAAGGGGTTTGTGTTTGGAAGTGTTGATAGAAAAACCAGCCAGCTGTTCACACACTCCGCTGTGGACACCCACGGCCAGGCCCGGTTCTACGGGGGTGCATAAGCATGCATTGCACCCCCAAAAAAATAGTTTGCACCCTCAATTAAAAAAAAAAAAAAAGATTTTCATTTTTAGAAATATGATAAAAATAATAAAATACTTGCTCACAAAACAAATTGTAGTTAAACTTGTGACAATTTCCATTAAATACCGTTGAGATATGAGCTTCCAACATCACTCTGACTGTTCACCAAACTGTCAAAATCACTCCGCATTTATGTATGGTGTTTTGTTTATATGTTGCTTGGCAACAGTCCGCTCAGTGGGGATCTATTTTTGTTGGCGGAAGCAATTTCATCCGTTTATATGATTAAATAAACAAACAAATCACAATCTATTGTCAATTATTATTATTATTAACAGTACATTTTACGAAATATAACTGTTGTATAAAGTAATATCACGCTCGAGGTCGCAATGTTGTCGCTCTATATCAGCGCTGCTGTGATAGCCTTCGGCGGCCGGTGGCCGGCCGCGTCGTGTGTCGTGTGCAAAATGCGCGCACCCTGATACCATCTTTTAAGCACAGTAAATGTTTGTTGTCCCAACATGTCAGTAGAACTACGCAGAAGTGCTTGTCTATGGTAGAGAGGCCTGTGTGTATAAAAGCGAAGTCTGAACTGAAGCTGGGTAGCTGGTTTTAGTATAGTACTGGTGCACCCTCTGTAATCTCAGATGCACCCCAAGGCATTCTGTTCTGGAACCGGGCCTGCCCACGGCCCACAGAGGACGTTCCCAAAGTGTGAAGATGTGTAACTTAAAGTAACCCTGACTACGACCCTTTTCATTTCCTGCTGGAATTGCCTCTCAAAGCATTGTGGGACAGCAGAAACGTTTGAGGAAGAACTGTTCAAAGAAGCTGCTCACTTGGTGCGTGTCGCTGAAAAGGCGACGCCAAAGAAGTGACACATGTTCTGCATGCAAATCAAAAGCATTGAGTAATGGATGATAACCCTGCCTTTGACATGTTCCTGACTTGAAAAAAAATTCTCATATCTGAGGCAGCAGGGGAGAAGAAAATAGAGGAGGAGAGGCAGAAATCACTCACATACAAAAGTGGATATCGGTGCCTTGAAGCGTGGAAACAACCACAGGAAGGAGACAATGCCCCAGCAGTTTGCTTCTTTTGGATGTCTGATGGATGAAAAAAGCTTTACAGTAGCTAGCTACTAGCCAGCAATGCCTCATTTGTCACAAATGAATGACAGCTAACACAATCCAACAATCTGAACTAAAGCAAGAAATGATATTACAGTTTTTCTCGATTGCTAAGACACATTTCTCGAAAGTTGCTCTCCTTTTCTCTAAACTGTGAACACAAAACCCAATTTTCAAGCTACATTCACAAAACCTCAAACTCTTCTTGCAAAACCAAACTTTCAACTCAAAACAGTTTAATCTGTGCTCAAAACTGAACTCTCACCTCAAAACAGTTCAATCGGTGCTCAAAACTGAACTATGTTGTCAAATCGTGCCCCGAGTCAATCAAAATTAAAAACACTACAGAGCAGTCACTAAACACTACATAGAAAAATAGAAAACACAATGCTCAGGACATGAAGCGGTAGAAATAAATGTTTATTGTTCACTGTAGGTTAAATGCATGTTGCAAAACAAAAAACCTGTTTATTTAGCACTTGTACATAGAAAAAAACAGAAATCCTGTGCATTTACACGTAGCACTTGTACAGTACAAAAACAAACAGAAATCTTGTGCATTTAGCACTTGTATACAGTAAAGCCTACGTAAACATAAAGTACAAAAATATACATGGAATACTAGGCCTACAAACTGTTAGACTAACCCTCCATTACAATACTACAGTACATTGGCACAGTGATGTGCTGAAACATATTTACTTACAGTATACTGTGGTACAGTATATAGTATAGTCATACAGTAATTGCTGTCAACGTTCTCTTCTCTAAATCTTGGGATTATGGTGGACACAGTGAATATACTGATGTTTGGTTGTACTCTTTGTCCGGCCTCCCTCATTCTCATACCATGGACAAGAACATGGTCAATCACAGTAGCTCTCATTACTGTTCTTTGTCTTCGCTGACCACTTCGACCTCCTCGACCACCTCGACCACTTCGACCTCCTCGACCTCCTCGACCACCTCGACCTCCTCGACCACCTCGACCTCCTCGACCTCCTCGACCACCTCGACCACCTCGACCTCCTCGACCTCCTCGACCACTTCGACCTCCTCGACCACCTCGACCTCCTCGACCTCCTCGACCATCTCGACCACCTCGACCACCTCGACCTCCTCGACCACTTCGACCTCCTCGACCACCTCGACCTCCTCGACCTCCTCGACCATCTCGACCACCTCGACCTCCTCGACCACTTCGACCTCCTCGACCTCCTCGACCACCTCGACCTCCTCGACCTCCTCGACCTCCTCGACCACCTCGACCTCCTCGACCACCTCGACCACCTCGACCTCCTCGACCACCTCGACCTCCTCGACCACCTCGACCACCTCGACCTCCTCGACCTCCTTGACCTCCTCTCACACGAACTCGTCCTCTCAGATTTCTATCCATTGTAATGCCTCACAAGCCAGTGGTCTCTGAATATATGTTCCTTCACATTGTTAGCCACAAGTGTGATCAATTTTGAGTTGTTGTGTTCAACCAGTGACTTTTGTGCTTTACTTGTGTTTGACTTTTGCCACCTGTGCCCACCATTATGCAACACAGGTGCATCACAATGAAAATGCGTTGGCAAGTTGTGTCTAAACAGGCGAAAAGTGCTTATGGTTTTGCCAAAAGAGTGATTGATTCAATCAGTGGGTTCAGGCAACGGAGCATTTGGTTCAGACAATAGGGTTTAGTGTTTTAGCAATTGAGAAAAACTGTAATCTGCAATCTGACCTTAAATTTTGTTGACCCTCTGACCTCTTCCATAGGAAAGACGTGACAAAGCAGTCACGTAATGTACCTTTAATTAAGAATAACTCCTTCAGACTGAATGGAACTCTGAATGAGAATCAGCTTCAGATGCTTTTTAAGTCTGAGTCTTTGTTCCTACAGGAACATGATGGACGTGATGCTGCTGCAGCTCACTGGTGGGTGTGTGTGTGTGTGTGTGGGAGAGATGAAACAGCAGAGCAGATGAAAGTGTGTGTGTCATGTGTGTGTGAGAGAGTGTGTGTTGGAGTGGTTGGTGGTGTAGTGTAGTGGAGCGAGATGTTGCCCGTTACACCGAGCCTCCCCCTGGGCTGGTAGCTCTGGAAGCTCTGTGGAAGCTCACTTCACTCAGATACATGCAGATCAAACGCTGCATTGATCTCTGGGATACATAACACACACACACGCACACACACACACACACAGACACACACACTAGCTCCAGAAGCCGTTCTACCAACACCCCCGTTCTTTCCACCAGAAGCTGTGTGAAATATGAAACACATGTTAATCATGATCACGCCAAGTGTCAGTTACCGCTCACTGTAAAAAGCTTTTTAGTTTTACTTCACCAGGAAAAGTGAAATGAGCTCTGTGCGCTCTTTTCCCCACAGCATCACTCTGATTGGCTGATATTTCAGTCAGAGTTGATTTAAAGCGACGGTAATTGGTTGATTGATTGCCACCGGAGGGCGCTGAAGCTTCACAACAAGAGGAACGTACAAAGTCGTTACAGCTCTCACGTTAGCGGCTTAGGTTCACACCCAGCAGACACTCAGCAACACGATCATCCTGTACAGTTGTCTTAGTGTGAAGCAGGCGGCAGGCTCTGCTATCAATGCAGCCGCTGGAGACCACAGACCGCTACGATACGTTGGGTCTCCATCTCTGATTTACTGACAAGTGACGACACGAGGAGAATCTCAATGCTCATTGGTTTAGCGTGAGAGCATCATACGCAAATGTGACTCAAGTAATGAAAAAATGTGCCTCAGCTGCGGCATTTGCGCCAGACAAGTCGCTTTGCATTGATTTTATACGTAATTGTGTAATCAGATGGTTGCTGCTCTGCTGCTTGTGTTTATCAGGTCCACCCGTCGCTCCTCCACAGTCCAAATATGGCCACTTCCCTCAATTGTTGCAAAAAATTAGAAGATGATGACAGACAAAATGTAGAGCTAGAGGCTTCAAAACTGTAGTCTATGGTGTGAAGTTAAATGTTTTTGGTCTCCGCCAATTCCTCTATTTGGCTGGTCCATTCAAGGCTGAGATTAGCATTTGGAGAAAACACATGGGATCAATCTATTTAGTGTTCCGATGTCGGAGGAATTTTGAGTTTGTATTCCTCAAACAATATAAACAGATTCAAAAACAGTAGACCTGTAAATAACAACGTACAAAACGTACAAATAATATGCCCTCCTCAACAGCAATTTTAACTTGACGATTTATAACATTAACATTTGAAAGGAACAAAGTCCAAAAAGTCATCAAAGCCGTCTTGGTTAGTCTTTCGACAACCACCAAATCTGGTGTGGTTGAAATTAGATGTAAAACATGCTGTTGAAGCAGAACCCCGCTGTCTCTCTGCCTCAGTGCTATTTACAGCTTGCTGAACAAGTTGCTGCACAACAAAAGTCAGATACAACTTTTAAAATCAGACTTGTAGAGCTAATGAGTGAAGATTCAGTACTAGTTTGGCAATTTTTCACCCCAAAATGGTTCAGAATCTGATTTGGTAGGACTGGTGAGATGAAATAACTGAAACAAGCTCGTCTCATGGGAAGGTGTATAAATAGGAGGACATGTCATTAGAACCCATTTTAGGCTTTTCGCTTGTTATTTATAACCACATTGTTACAGCGAAGCTGTTCAATGCCTACGGAAACAACATGGACAGGGAACCACGTCGCATTCATGCGTATGCATCTCCATACACACACTACATGGCACAAGCACATTCCTATCACAAGCAAGATTCATACGCCGGTTGGTGACAGCAAGATGGTTTACGAGCATATTTCCAGGAATATGCATTGTTTGCATAGGATTATGGGTGTTATTATGGGACCGCTGAGGATACACGTTTTCTTAAAAACTCCTTTGAATAAATTTGAAGAATCTTGGACGTAAGAACAGTCCTATGGTTGGATTCAAGGATGTAGCATCCTTGAAATTCAGCTGCTGAAGGACCCTTCCTCGACTTTGAGAACCGCCAACCATCCAGTGATCAGTCTGGGAGTACCGGTGATTGTTTTTTGTTAGCGAGCTAGACAGGTTTGGAGTGTTTGGAAGACGTATGTGTCCACGTGTGATGGAGCAAGTACCCTAGTGTCCCTCTGAGAGTAACGTTTGGCAACTTGCTGACTGAATATTTTTGGTAATTTTGCAGGACTTTTTCATTCATTGAGTTGCATTAAGGGAAATGTAGGATCAATTCCTAATTAATCTTTTCAAACCTGTCTGCTCAAGTGCTCCACTTTTATAGAAATCAATAAAACACATTTCTGGAGTGTCCCTTCAAAGAAGTCCAGGTATTTTAGGATCTGTGTTTGGTCACTGGGGCAGGGTTTCAAACACAAGGATGCCCCACACACACTCTATAAATAACACAGTGTGAACACACATGAGGTGCAAACCAATGATAATATCAGTCATGATGTCAGGGGAGGAGGATCTGAGAGGATCTTGCAGGTCTGATTCAAAGCCTCTGGAGTCCAGTCTGCTCAGGTGTGCTGCATCTCTGATGAGGTCTCAGCTCCGCGCGCTAACAGCCTGGAGAAACAGGAAGACGCTGCCAACAACACGGCAACACGGAGCCAACCCTGACGGCGTCACGAAAAACAAGTCAGAATCGTATTTATTTATGTTACCTTTGATTAGAAATCAAATTACTCCCTGGTTCAAAACATAACTATTCAAGCAGTTTTCTTGCACTGTATTTGTGTTTTGCAAACATTTTATTCGTCAGTGACTCGTTCACAGATGTTACAAGTGTGTTGAGCCGAAGTGCCTTTGAGCAAAGCCTTCCAACTAGCACCTCCACTCACACAATGTGTGAAAAGGCACATGTCGAGCTTGTGAAACTGTCCTCTGGGGCTTTAATTGTCTCTCTTGGAAACCACAGTCCTCACACACACACACACACACACACACACACACACACACTGATCTGTATGCTGCTGGCAGTGCGTCAGTTTCTGCAGCTTCAACTGCACTCCAGTAATCTACAGGGGAGATGAGATGGACAGTGAACGCACACCTTTTCTCTTATTTAATTCAAATTGTTTGTTTATGCATAACAATAGTGTGAAGAGCCCTTGATTTAATTACCCCCCCACCCCCCTCCCCCAGCTGCAATAACATAAGCTTAACATCAGTGGCAGGCGCAGCAGGAGCAGTGTTGGTGAGGCTAAACATGCCCTGTAGCGAGTTGACAGAGCTGCTTTCAGCCTAATGAACGCTCTGCTCTGTATTCCTGCTGCACACGTGGATTCTCCTCTTCTCAATTAACTCGCTTTGCTTCACAATTCTCTCCCACTAGATATGGAGGTTTGTCTGAATATTCATGCTCCCCAGAGGGTGGATTTATATACTTTTGGTGACCCTCCTGAACTTTGCACTGATTTCACATTTTATTCCAAGGAAGGAACCTAAATGTTCAAAAGTATTTGGACACACAAACATCGTGTTCCTTCATGTGTTGTTGAAGCTGCTCAGAGTCACATCAGTGAGGTCCAACACTGATCCAGGACCAGTCTCAGGGCGCGGCTTGAAATTGTCACGTTATGCGATCTATTGGTTTCATGTACAGGGACACACAGTGTCTCTAAGCACTAAAATAACATCAATAGAACGATAGTTAGGACCCTTTTTCATGGTGGTCACACAAATGAAACGCACCCATGCGAGCCCCCTGCAGCGGGGCCCAGCCATCTAAGGGTGGGGTGGGTCATTGTGGTAAATCATGGCTTACTGAGTAAAGAGATAATTAAAAAAAAAAAGAGATTGAATCATATCAAATATGAATATTACAAGATTATTCAAAATATATTTAGGGGATAACACACACATTATGGATCTATATTGTAATGTAATGTTTGGTTTGTGCATTTATATTTGTTTCTATGTTGAATCTTTTTTGAACGATTATTTCATTAAATTGAGTTTGTTTTATTTGCAGGTTACATTTCTTTTATCTGTTTATATTAATATAAAGTTTATTTTGTTTTTACTACACTTTTATGTAATACTTTTGTACATTTTATTTCATTTTAATGTGTCTATGCTGAATCTTTTTGAAGGTTTATACATGTTTATATACATTTATATTCACTGCATTTCACTTTGGACTCATTTGTTTGTACTACACATTAACTTAAGCTTGCTCTCCATGTACTTTGATTAAGTGTACTGCATGGAGGCGGCTGCAGCCCAGACTTTTCATTGCACTGGAAGACGCTATTACTTCTTACGTTTGACAAGAAAAGTTGAAACTCAAACGATATTAATAAATTGGCAGCACTCTGCACACGGGGATTATAAAAGACAGACAGACAGAGATAGAGACTGTCTGCATCGCTGCACAGGAAGATTTATTTTCATTTCAAACTAGATTTCCAATCAGAGCCATCTGCCTGTTGAAGCCACTTTTCTGTGTATTTGGACTCGTTTTGAAGAGCTCGGCTGCGCTGGTGTGAAACGCTCCGACTTACACCTCCGCGCTGGTGAACGCTGCCACGAACCGGGCAACGACGATGACAAAGATCAGCAGAATCATGAAGATTCATGGGGAAAAAAACATTCCTGTTGCTGCTGCTGTCAAATTCCCACGTGGTAGTAACAACTCCAAGAGGAAGTGATCCTCCTTCCCCTTATCTAATCACTGAAACGTGATGCCTCCTCCTCACGCTGTCACATCCCCCCCATGTGAGTTTCCTGCCTGGCTTCAGGCTGTGGTAAAGTCACTCCTCATCCTCGTCTCTTTGATGAAGAGGAAGTGGATCAACAATCAGAGCACCAAACATAGCGTGACCCCTCTAGACTTCCCATGCATAAACACAACAAACACAAACACACACACACACACACACACACTCTGCAGTGTCTCCCAGGCCACCCTAATCCTTTGATTCGTTCCGTTTTTCCAGGCGGGCAGTGAAGTACTCACACTCCGACACATCAAAGACACAAAGCAACACTTCCTGTGTGTGTGTGTGTGTGTGTGTGTGTGTGTTATTCATAAAGCTGATAAGGTGAGTGTTGCCTGTCGATGTTTCATGTTTGTCAGTAAACACAACACACATCACAAACACACACACATGAGTAACGCGTGCTGATCTCTTGATGCCAGGGGGCTACAGATGAAATTTAGCCTTTTGGCATTTTTAACCCATGCATGATCATGTGTTTAATTAATCTGCACTGTCCCCTTCTTAAATAAACTAAAAAAATTGAATTGAATCCGTGGCTCTGTCTTATAAATCTGTGCCACCGAGTGCATTGTATTGAGTGTGAGATTTCTACTCGACATGGAGCCCTAAAAGAATCTCACTAAGTGGTGTCCCATGCTTTGTTTCCCATGTGAAAATGTCAGACATGAGCTACGTTCTCAGTGAATGGCTGCACAAGGCCTTCAGCTGCATGTCATCCTCCCTCTCTCTCTCTCTCTCTCTCTCATTTCCTGCCGTTCTCCAGCTGCACTAATGAAGGCAATAAAACCCCGAAAAAATAATCCTAAAAATCATTCAGGCAAAATTGAATGTAAGGGCCTGTGTTCATATTAGGCATGGAACAATAAGAAAAAATGTCACGTCATGATTATTCTGGCCAGAATCATTTTTATCATCCCATTAATCATGAAAATATGCTTACAACTCTTCAAGTGGCAGCAAAAAAAAAAGAAAAAAGTAAGTAGAATCCCCTTTTATGGCATTCATCACAGATAAGACATTTGTTGTGAAAAACAATCAAATAATCATGAATAAGATGATAAATCATACGGCCTCCCTGTATAAGTAAGGGACAAATACATTTAATACAGGCTCTATTTTCACATCTCAGACTGATAACGAGCTAGGCAGCTGTTCCAAGTCCCTCATGACAACATTTACGATTATCTTGATAAGGGAAATGAACCAAGGATCAACTTATGGTGGATGTTCGTGATCTGCAATAATATCCTATAGCAAACCATCCTTAGTCCACATAGCGTTTTTCTAAGCACAACCTTCACCTAGCGTCTTTTCCCTCAACGCTCCGTCTTTCTTGTACGGCCGCTCCGATCACTTCTCATTAAAAATCAAGAACTTTTCACAAATGCGCTGGTGACGTCACTGAAGAAAATGGGGAGACGCTTGTTTTGTTCATGTCTGTCTGACCTGAGCTGTGTCAGACAGACACCATCATAACAAAGAAAAGCCCATTAGTGGGTCGGATCAGCCGGCCAGTTCTGTGCTTTCATCATCGGACACATCATCTCTAACGTTACGGCTGTCAAAGTGTACAAAGTGTAAAGCAAAAAACAAATAGTATAGCTGCTGTAGATAGCAAAGGGGTAATGTTAGTCTGCCATACAATAGTGGTTAGGTTGGGTCAAGATATTGTTGTCATAGAAACATTACAAAGAGCTATTGTAGCACCTTTTGATGAAACGCTGGGATGAAAAAAACACACTCTGTGGACACAGCACCCAAATCAGAGCTGTTTGATCATCATCACACATATTCAAAAAGACAATGATATTGTAGTGAAGGCTCATATTACGGTTAAAATATGTAATAAAGCCTATAAGCCGACAATTCTGTTCAATCTTTGTTATTTTTCATGAATGTGTAATTTGTCATGATCCATTATGATTCTGGTGTTTCAATTTGGAATTTATTAATGTCATTCGTGGTTCCGGTGTTGGGGGCGCTGTTACGGATGTGTGCGGACGTGTGTGTATGGGTGTGTGCGGGACGGGAGCGAAGAAGAAGACGGAGACGCAGAGAGCAGCAACGTGTGTGTGTCGGGAGTCGGGAGGAGATCGTGGACAAGTGGTTTTCGTCGGTCATCAGAGTTTATCCAGCGCGGTCGGACACCGCGGAGCATCTGTGAGTGGACTCACCGTGAGGAGCGGCAGGACAGCGCACGCGGCGCGCATTCTCGAGGACTTCCGTTAGCTGGTCGGCGGCTAACTTCGGCTAACTCTCCAGCGAACTCCGACGTCGGCGACTCCGCCTCCAGCCCGCCGTTCACCAGTGCGGCGACCTTCGACAGCGACATCGGCGCCTCCGCCTCTCCACCTCCGCCCAGCGGTACAGCAGAAGCGCCCCCCCCCCCCCCCCCCCCCCCCCCCCCCCCAAAGAGCTCCACCCGGCCGCAACGGTACCGCCTCGCCACCAAGGGACTGAGTGTGAATGAGTGAGTGTGAGTGTGTGTAAGTTTGTTCTGTTGATTCTCTCTCTATAAATGAGTGCTCCATGTTAATAGGTCTCCCTCTGGTTATTTAATTGAGTGTCCACCCTTTTTAATCGTTTGTACATCGTGGTACGCCGGTGGCTATACACAGCGCCGTATTTTTCCGAGTTCGTCGAGTATACAGTCCTCATTTAGTTCGGTGTAATCTATAACTGGTTACCGCCGCTACAATTTTGGTCCTTCGAGCCGGATAAAGATTCAGTATAGCCACTATGGCTAGTGGTGGACACTCTGAGGGCAGACCAACGCGCCCCAAACGTACCCCGAACAGGCCCAAGTATTTAGACGAGTATGTTACTGGGCCCCCTCTCAGCCATAACTCAATGGGTCAACGCACCCACAGCACTGCTAGCTTAGCTCCCCGTGTGACTAGGGCCCGAGTAGATGTACCCATTAGCCGCAGCGTTGGTAATATAGCTCGACTGACTGCAACTAGCCCGCCTCAGTCCAGGCTGTTAACCGAGTTTGATGTGTCTGACTACCCATCTGACGACTATGACCAGGACCACAGGAAGTGTGACGTGACTCGTTCCAGACCTGACAGCCCAAACTCAGACATATCGATTGGGTCAAGAAGAAGTGAAGCCAGACTATTCGACCTGGTCAGGCGTCAAGAGGAGGCCGCTCTCGAGAGGGAGTGCATGCAATCCAAGACTCTGTCCCAACAGGCGGAGGCAGCCCTGGAAAGGGAGCGCATGCAAGCTCGAGCTATGACCCAGCAGGCTGAAATCGCCCTGGAGAGGGAACGGATACAAGCCCAAGCCATGTCGAACCAGATCCAGGCCATGCTAGAAGCAAAGTGATAGCACCATGAGACAGTCTATGCAATTGATCGAAGACGTCATTCAGAGCGTCACGCCACGCCCTTCAGCTCGATCCTCGAGAAGGACGTCGCAGAAACCTTCAAGAGAACATTCTCCAGACCGCTCCCGTGAGGTGGAGCATGACAGGAAGGAACACGAAGCAGACAATCTTAAGGAGGAACCGGATGAGAGTGGATCGCTGCGCCGCCAACTAGCGAGACTGGCAGTGGAGCAGCCAAAGTGGACGGCGCCTTCAGCCACAGGTAATAACCTCGACCCCTCGAACCCAGTCCTGGCACCCGCTACAACAGCCCACCCCTGGTCAGAGCTCGCACAAGGTAACAACAACAACGTGACGTCCTCCCTGAATCGCCAGCCCTCTCCACAGAACAACCAGGCTCCAGTGACCCCCACCCTGCTTAACCACCAGCCGATGCTCCCGTACGTTGCTCCGCCCACCTTCCCCGACTTCAAAGTGGAGGACAGAGCGCAGTATCTGGAACTGCGTATGTGCCTAGACTCCCTCCTCACCGACGCCTACGATGAGAGGTACAAATACGCCATCTTGCTGCAACATATCAAAGTTCCCAGGGCACGCATGATGATCTCTGCGTTTGGCTGGTCCGACAAACCTTATTCAGACTCCATAGCAGCTTTAGATAGCCGCTACGGCCGCCCCTGGGACTTTATTCTTGCAGAGATCTCCTTCATCGAGAAACTGTCGCCCGTCCGAGACAACCAAGCCCTGGATGACCTGTTCGTTAAGGTGCAAAACCTGGTAGGGATGCTGAAGTGCCAGGGCGAGGCGGGACTCTACGAACTCAACAGTAGCTCAAGCGCAAAGCGCATCTTGGAGAAGCTCCCTCCATTCAGACAGGAGAGGTTCAGACGCCTGCAGAACCGACTCCACCCAAACAAACCAGGGTCCTCCCTGATCGACCTCGCGACCTTCCTGCAGGAGGAGGTCCGCAGCCTCAGCCTGGACACACTCCTCTCAGTACCTGCCCCGAGAGAAAAGAGAGACGGTGGAGCAAAGGGCCAAGGGAGAACCGCCTCAGTAATGCACACCAACGGCGAGCCAGAACGAGAACAGCCCCGAGCCGCCGGTAAGGGAGGTGCCTCCAAACAAGAAGAACCCACGCTGTCATTATTGCGACAAAGGGCACTGGCTCACGAGCTGCGAGGAGTTCAAGAGACTCAGCACAGACCAAGCACGAGACTGGATCCAGAGGGATCAAAGGTGTTGGAGGTGCACTCGGAAAGGTCACAGAGCGTCGGAGTGCACATTGAAGAGGAAGTGTAGTCGTTGTTCTGCTGTGCACTGGGATGTATTGCACAACGTCAACCAGCGGACCAATGAGAAGGTCGCTGACGCCGAGTCCAGGATCATGTATGTGGATCCGGCCAAGAGTGGTAGCTCCAAAGTCATGCTAAAAATCGTCCGAGTCCACCTTCGCCATCAGGGACGAACGTTGGACACCTATGCTGTGCTGGATGACGGTTCAGAGAAGACCCTGCTCCTACATTCAGCAGCCCTCCAACTGGGTGTCCAGGGCCCACAAGAAGTGCTGACCATCCGCACGATTCGTCGAGATGTCAACGAGATCATCGGTGAACAGGTCGCCCTCACCATCTCACCGGCTGATCGACCAGACAGACAGTACACCATCGGTAATCTCTCAGTACGATTACCCCATCTCACAGCTCCAAGAGAAGTATCGTCACCTCCGCAACCTGCCGATACCACCAATCAGTGGAGCAACACCGACGATCCTGATTGGATCAGACAACATCGACCTCATCACTCCTGTAGACACCGTCTACCTGGGACCCAGAGGATGTCCTGCCGCCATCAAAACCAGGTTGGGATGGACCCTGCAAGGACCATTTCACATCTCCAACCAGAGACCTGCCCCGACCCAGTGCCTCTACAGTAAAGTAGCTTCGGCGGACGCGACCCTCCTCAGTCATGTGGAACGGCTCTGGCAGCTGGATACCCTGCCGTTCAGGAATGAGAGAGAGATGGTGCGGTCGAAGGAGGATAAGTACGCAGTGGCCCTCCTCGAGAAAAGGACCGTCAGAGTCAACATCGACGGAGTACAGAGGTACGCCACCCTGCTCCTGAGAAGGGAGGACATGCCAAACCTGCACGTCTCAAAGGAGGTGGTCAGTAACTACCTCAAGAACACCGAGAGGAGACTGGCCAGAGATCCCCACAGAGCCAAGACCTACCTAGAAGAGATCAATAAGCTAGTGGTCGCTGATCACGTCAAGAGACTCGACAGCGGAGTTGAGGAGACAAAGGAAGCCTGGTATCTACCGCACCATATGGTCACTCATAACGGAAAGAACCGGCTGGTTTTCAATTGCAGTTTCCAGATCGGCGATCAGTGTCTTAACCGCTGTCTGCTCCCAGGACCCACTCTAGGACCGTCACTTCTGGGAGTCCTCCTGCGATTCCGCCAGGACCGCGTGGCCATCAGTGGTGACATAAAGGGGATGTTCCACCAGGTCCGGCTTCTGGAGGAACACAAACCCCTGCTGAGGTTCCTGTGGAGGGACGACCCTGCTGACAAACACCCCTCAACCTACCAGTGGGAGGTGCTGCCCTTTGGAACGACGTGTAGCCCGTGCTGCGCGACGTTCGCGCTACAGCGTCACGTCTTGGACGACGCTGAGGCAACGGAGGAGGCGCGTTACAGCGTGGAAAAGTGCTTCTATGTAGACAACTGTCTTCAAAGTGTCGCCACGGAAGAAGAGGCCAAGAAGCTAGTCATGGAGCTGAGAACCCTACTGGCCAAGGGGGGTTTCGACTTACGCCAGTGGGCGAGTAGCAATCCTGCCGTCCTGAGCCAGCTACCTCCTGAAGCCAAGGCCGCAAGCAGTGAGACCTGGGTGACGCAGAGCCCTGGAGAGGCGCATGAGATGACCCTGGGCCTCATCTGGCGCTTCAAGACAGACACTCTGCACTACCGGAGCACGCCCACAGAGACGCAACCGACTACGAGAAGGAGCATCTACCGCACCCTCGCCAGGCAGTATGATCCGCTAGGGTACATCCTGCCCTTCACGACCCGAGCTAAAGTCTTGGTGCGAGAACTATGGTCAAAGGAGCAAGGCTGGGACGATCTTGTGCCAGGAGATCTCGCCTGTAAGTGGAAGGAATGGGAGGCAGAGCTGCCTATGCTCCACCAGATTACCCTATCCAGGAGTTACTTACCTTCGACCATCAACATGGATGACCGTCAGATAGACCTGCATGTCTTCAGCGACGCCTCCGAGACCGCCTACGGATCCGTGGCGTACCTCAGGGTGACCGATGGGGCTGACGACGTCCACGTGGCCTTCGTCTTGGCACGTTCCAGAGTTGCCCCCCGAAAACAACAGTCCATCCCTCGGCTAGAGCTCTGTGCAGCACTGGTCGGAGCTCAGCTGGCTAAGATGGTCCGGGAAGAACTCACCCTGCCGGGTATGCGAGACTGTGATGTGGTCCGACTCGACAACAGTGATCGCTTGGCTCCAGTCCCAGTCGTGCAGGTACAAGGTTTTCGTCGGGACGCGGATTTCGGAAATCCAGGACCTGGTGGGGGCGAAGTGCTGGAGGTATGTTGACACAGGACAGAACCCAGCGGACGTCATCACGAGAGGAGCCACCCTTTCCACCTTGTCGCAAGCGAACCTCTACAGCAACGGTCCAGACTTCCTCCTGCAGTCTGAAGAGAAATGGCCAACGCCACACACTCTTCTGTCCGACCAAGGGACGAACTTTCGGGGAGGAGAGGCAGAATTGAGGGAGAGCTTTGGGTCCGTGGCAAGCGAGCTGAAGCAACAACTAGCTTCCAGTCAAGTCCACTTTCAGTTCAACCCCTCAAATGCTCCTCACTTTGGAGGGACATGGGAGCGGGAAGTGAGATCTGTCAAGACAGCGCTGTACACCATCCTGGGCGCACAGAAGGTCAGCGACGAGGTCTTCGCCACCGTCCTTACCGAGATCGAGGGCGTACTCAACTCAAAGCCTTTGGGCTACGTGTCCACTGATGTCGCCGACGTTGACCCAGTGACGCCCAACTATCTCCTCATGGGGCGGCTGGATCCCACCCTGCCTCAGACTGTCTACTGTGCTTCAGAGATTCAGGGCCGGAGGATGTGGAGACACAGCCAGGTGCTGGCCGACCAATTCTGGTCTCACTTCCTCTTATACTACTTACCTTCCCTTCAGGCACGACAGAAGTGGAATAAGGATCGAGAGGGTCTGGTCGTGGGAACAGTGGTGATGATAGTCGACCAGTCACTGCCGAGAGCGATGTGGCCCGTGGGCCGTGTGCAGAAGGTCATCCCAGGAGCGGATGGGAGGGTGAGAGCAGCTGAGGTCTCTGTCCGGGGGAGAACCTACACCAGGCCTGTGGCTCGGTTGATCGAGCTGCCAGCATTCCCTGACGCATCTGACTACGACTCCTGACTCGACCCTTAACTTAGTTATTCACCTTCGTTTGTTTGCCTTCGGGAATTAGGGGGCGGCTGTAGTGAAGGCTCATATTACGGTTGAAATCCAGTTCATTCAGTAGCCTATAAGCCGACAATTCTGTTCAATCTTTGTTATTTTTCATGAATGTGTAATTTGTCATGATCCATTATGATTCTGGTGTTTCAATTTGGAATTTATTAATGTCATTCGTGGTTCCAGTGTTGGGGGCGCTGTTACGGATGTGTGCGGACGTGTGTGTATGGGTGTGTGCGGGACGGGAGCGAAGAAGAAGACGGAGACGCAGAGAGCAGCAACGTGTGTGTGTCGGGAGTCGGGAGGAGATCGTGGACAAGTGGTTTTCGTCGGTCATCAGAGTTTATCCAGTGCGGTCGGACACCGCGGAGCATCTGTGAGTGGTTCTCGCCGTGAGGAGCGGCAGGACCAGCGCACGCGGCGCGCATTCTCGAGGACTTCCGTTAGCCGGTCGGCGGCTAACTTCGGCTAACTCTCCAGCGAACTCCGACGTCGGCGACTCCGCCTCCAGGCCGCCGTTCACCAGCGCGGCGACCTTTGACAGCGACATCGGCGCCTCCGCCTCTCCACCTCCGCCCAGCGGTACAGCAGAAGCGGCATCCCCCCCCCCCCCCCAAAGAGCTCCACCCGGCCGCAACGGTACCGCCTCGCCACTAAGGGACTGAGTGTGAATGAATGAGTGAGTGTGAGTGTGTGTAAGTTTGTTCTGTTGATTCTCTCTCTAGAAATGAGTGCTCCATGTTAATAGGTCTCCCTCTGGTTATTTAATTGAGTGTCCACCCTTTTTAATCGTTTGTACATCGTGGTACGCCGGTGGCTATACACAGCGCCGTATTTTTCCGAGTTCGTCGAGTATACAGTCCTCATTTAGTTCGGTGTAATCTATAACTGGTTACCGCCGCTACAGATATGTTACCTCCAGTAACGCTCCAGTATGTTGGTGGAGAGGAGTGTTTACTGGTGTGAGAGGTCGGACCACGTAGCCGGATCCTGGAGGCTGGCGTCTATCAGCTGAACACGCTGATGCACTCCTGATAAAAGACCAAATGTTCCATAACTGCTGCTTCACACAGATAATAGCAGAGATTAACACGACCACAGGGGATATTATTCTCTGTATTTCAAGCTTTGCTCGAATCAGCTGACAACAGTGCTTCAATGTGGAAACATAAAGTCCCGCACCTCTGACCTGAAGGACACACATGCTGACACTCTCATCAGTAATTGCCTTTCCACATTATAGCGCTGACCTTTGACGTGCGGACTCATCAGAGCTTCATGTTCCAGACTGCTGTTGTGTTGGGTGGGTGACCTGGACACACCTTTTACACAACCATCCATTAGAAATGCAACAAAGGCTGCTCCTTGTGAACTCATTCCAAGCCAATTTCAGGCCAACACAACTCTGATACAATTTACCTTTATTCACTTTTTTATTTCATAAAAAGATACAATGTTGTGAATCAAACATCATAGTTTCCCCGCTACTAAGCTATAGGCTCACACATCCGGGGCAAGGGTCCGGTCAGACCAGCAACTGTTGGTCAGTTCAATCCGTTTTGATAAGATTCGCTGCTCTCAGTGGATTTGCATGTCGAAGCAAAGCAGAGATTTCTCATCAGATCTAAATTGGAGATCTGTGACTCAAGAATTTGCTCCGCTGACCAACTGATAGCTGTGTTGATAGAAGTGCAGCGATTCACAAAATTGCATGGTTCATATATTTTTGACTCACTTATTGGCTCAGCAGAGAAAAAGGAAGGACCTTTTTGTTTTGCCACCGATACACATACACAAGGCTTTATTTCAGTCCCAAAAATTAATTTCATCCTCCACAATTCTAAATGTATTATTTGACTTTTTCATCTATAGTGGTTAAAAAAAGATTGTATATTTACTAATAAATCTATTATGTATTAGCTACTAGTACCTTTAATTAGTAGTCGTATTATAAGCTGCTTAGAGCTGGTCTTAGAAGTTAAACAGCTCATAATCCCCTCGTTTATATCTGTTTTATATTGCTGTGGAAATAGCTCCTTCAAAGAACTGTATTTATTCATCCTTACCGAGAGAGCTTGAACACATCATAATGTTACTCAATGGAACCTCCCTTATAATAATAATAATAATAATAATAATAATAATAATAATAATAATAATAAATACATTTTATTTGTAAAGCACTTTTCATTGTGAAAAGCAATCCCAAAGTGCTACATAGTAAAACAAGAATAAAAAACAGGTTTAAATACAAGAGAAACAAGTTTAGGAGAATGCTTTCAAAAAAAAGGAAAGGTTTCCAGGCCCTTCTTGAAGGAGTCAATGGTTTGTGGAGCCCTCAGGTGGTCTGGGAGGGAATTCCAAGGGCGATGAGCAGCTGAGCAGAAAGCCTGATCCCCCATGATGCCAAGCTTTGTCCTGGAGGGGTGAAGTAGGGCTTTGTTTCCAGAGCGGAGGTTAACTGAGGAGGTTTGTGGTGTGAGGAGTTCTTTGAGGTAGGGAGGAGAATTTCCATCGATGCACTGAGAGTTAGTAGTGAGATTTTGAACTCGATCCTGAATGAGACAGGAAGCCAGTGGAGTGAGTGAAGGATGGGTGTGATATGATCATATTTTCTTACCCTCATCAGGATCCTAGCAGCGCTCTTTTGAATGTATTGTAGTTTGTGTAGGCTCTTGCTAGGACTTCCGATGAGGAGAGCGTTGCAGTAGTCTGCTCTTGAGAAAACAAAGGCGTGGATGAGTTTTTTCTGCATCGGACAGACTGAGTGTGGGGCGGAGTATGGCAATGTTCCTAAGGTGGTAGAAGGAGGGCTTGCAGAGATGGTTAATGTGGGTGTCAAATCGTACACCCAGGTTGGTGACTGTAGATGATAGGGGTGTGTTTTGACCAGAGAAGGAGATGAAGGAGGGTTATGGGAGATGAATGAACCTGGTGTGGTGTGCCAACCAAAATAGCTTCTGTTTTGGAGCTATTTAACTGTAGGTCTTTATCTCCTCAAGGCAGGAGCTCAGTGATGATAGAGATGATGGCGATGACGAAGACAGTGAGGCTGCAGATGAGAATGGGTAGGTTTTTATGTAAAGCTGAGTGTCATCAGCGTAGCAATGGAAAACTACACTATGCTGGTTAATGATGCGGCCAAGGGGAAGAGTGTAGAGGGTGAACAGGGTGGGGCCGAGAATCGACCCTTGAGGGACCCCACAGATGATAGTGTGTGTCTCAGACTTTGCACTCCCAAGGAGAGGTACTCTGTTCTTCCAGACAGGTAGGACTGTAAACAGCTCAGGGCGGAGTCAGAGAGAGGGATGGTGTCATGGAGGCGTTGAAAAGGGATTTCATGGTCAACCGTGTTGAAAGCTGCTGACAGGGGTGATGGTGAGCCAGTGTCGGCTGCCATCAGCAGGTCGTTAGTGACCCTGACTAGAGCTGGAATTTTATAAAGAAGGAGTGTGACTTAAGATGGTCCTGAAGATGGGCAACTACTTTTTCCAGCACTTTGGACATGAAGGGGAGGTTGGAGATGGGCCTGACAGGTCCATGATGCTAGCATTACTAGCGTTCCTCCTGCTGATTTCAACAGATTTGTTTTTCACAATGTAGCATGATCAGGGATTGAAGACAAGATTTTTACTTAATATTCAGCCTGGTCACCTAAAACCTCCTAACCCTGTGAAAGTGCTGTTTTAAAAAGCATAGCACTTTCACCAGGACACTGAATTTAGTAGCCTGTTAGAATGAAGTGGTTTTGTCGCATTTTTGTTTTCCTCAAATGTCATAATCATTTTAAATCAAATCATGATGTTTTTTGTACTAAATATAACCAAGAAGTTGTGTTGTTCACTTTGTCGACCTCCAGCCCCCTCGCGACCCTGAATACAGGAGAAGCGTTACACAATGGATGGATGGATGGATGGAAACCTCACTTTGTATTTTGTTTATTTTTAGTCAATCACAGGTTTCAAACCATTTAAAATTCAAATATAAAATCAACGATCAGCCATTCACAGGACTGCTGACAGAGTGTTTTAATGAAAAAGAAACGTCAGCCAAGAAACAGACCAGAAACCGTCTACATGAATTATTGACTTTATGAAAGCGAAATCTCTTCACTTTATATCCTGAAATCATTTCCCTTTTGTAAATAAAAGACATTAAAGAGCAGATATTCCCCTAACCTCATGCTACCTTTAATCTATGTGAGGTCAGGGGTCACTTGGTGCATTAGCAGAAACAGCTCTTAATACACTTCCAGCAGAGGAGAGAAAACGCGTATTGTGCAACCTGAATGCGGTCGAGAATGAGCCCCATTTAACGTTTTATGGCTCTTTGAAGCGACGCAGCACCTATTCAGTCAAATCTTTCAGCTGAATGCAGAAGTGTTTCAGCAGAGTGACGGAGGCAGGTTATAGTGAGGAATTGGTTTTGCTTTTCAGAAGTTGTTCAAAGGCTTTCAGTAAAGAAATAAAAAGATGTAAGCCTCCACAAAAATAAACAGAATGAAGCTAGGAGCAGGATTACAGCAACCACATGCATGTTGTTGGGGGATAAAAGGGAAAAGTTTAAGCACCTAGGAGCAGACAAGTTTTCACTTTCTGGTTAATATCAGGGTTCTCTCCTGAAACGGGCTGTCATTTTCACTCACAGCTGTTAAGCTGTGTAATGAATCCGCGTTCACATGCGTGGGGAAGCGTTGGGGTGGATCACCGATCAACTATGGTCTGTTAAACCATGACCCGGTGTGGAAGCAGGCAATACACTTAGTTTCTGCCCCCTAGCAGCAAAGAAGACTAACTATTTAAATCAACATTACTGTTGAGGTGGGATTACCTCCCTCTTGTTGCAGTTTAAGAGTGAAAAACACTACAAATTGCCGCTCCAATCTAAACTCAGCTAAAGTAAACTGAGCTTCCGATCACAATCATGGCATTGCTTCACTCTAATTAAATTTTTTTCCCCAGCAGTCCGCTCTACATTTTTGTCCTACATGATGTTGCACCCTCTCTTCAACGCCACCATCTGCCTCTTATGGAAACACATCCTGCCAAGAAGGGCAGGTGTGTGTGTGTGTGTGTGTTTTTATTAGCAACAGCCGTCACTCAGCCTCAAGGGGTCTGGGAGTCCCTGATGATGAAGCCATCTATTATTTACTAAGCAGTCCAGCAGACAAATAAAAAAATCAATTATTTCAATGGGAATTATTCTGAGGCTGTTTTGAATGTTAAGTAGTTTGCATACCAACACAAGGTGCATAAGAAGATAAAGTAAAGGGAGTGAAATAATCGAGAAAATGGGAGAAAAGGCATGTGTACAGAAAGAGATTAGACAACGTGGCGGAAGGGAGGAAGTTAAATAGAAACAAGAAGGAAGAGGATGGTAATGTTGATGAAGTAGAGTGAGAGGTGGGGATCAGCATGGTGGAACTACTAGCCAAGCTACATTAAGGGAAGGGAAACAAATGCAGATGCCAATTGGAAGGAGGTGTCACTGGACCTTCCTGATATTTGTTCCTGCTGGCAAAGGCATGACCCACCTCACTCTGCCTCTGATTGGCTCGTACTCATGGACTTTGTGATACTGTAAATACGACCTAGTCCTTTTGACGTCACCCATTGCTTCGTGGACTACAGGTTTGGAGCTTGGCAGCAGTATTTCTCTAATCTTGGAATTTGTCTGTCGCCATCTTGGAATATTTGCAACCAGTGAAGAAAGTGACCATATTTGGACTGTGGAGGAATGACGCTTGGATCTGACTAGCTGATTGCATCGGTAGAAAGTGTAGCATGGAAATGGTAACGAGGTAATTCACAAGGTAAATGTCATTTTATGCTGTAGCATCAGAATTTCCTACACAGGACAGAAAGGGGTTCAAATCAGGAAAAGCAGACCCACACATTGACAATATAAATAACTTGTTAACTTTCTTCCAGAAATATATTTTGGAGGACAAACAAAAAACTTCCCCAACACTTCCTCATCAGCTTGTCCATGTATCTGTTTGTCCATCTGTCCTCATCGGTTGGTGGATTCAGACAGAGACAGAGGTAGAATATGGAAATGGCCAATGCTCTGCTCCTTCATTATTCATATTTCAGTAGCCGGTGAATAATCAGATTACTGCTGATGAACACGCTGAATTATTCAGGAGGCTGTGATTGGGCCTGGGGATGCGACCGGGGGCGTTAAGGGGAATGAGACCGGAAACGGGACCCCCGGGGCTGAAGGTCCCCCCTTTCTGTCCCTCACCACCGTTTTCTGGTTCGGCAACTGGGTTAATGACCGCATGGCAGGGTGGAGAGGGAGCGGCGGTGGGAGGCCTGATGGCTTGCTTCTGCTGCGAGGGAGGCGGGATGAATAATTGAAGGGAGGTGTTGAATTGATCTCCGCGCTGCGTGGTGGAGTGATTGGCAGCCACGGTTATGCAACAACCATCACCACACAAACACACACACGCACACACACTTCATCCAGCAATATTTGGAATATTAACAATCATTATATCCTGTCACAGGTAAATTTAATCTAAACAGATCAGACACAGCTTTTGTGTATGTGGTTTTGTACTTGCTACATAGTGAGGTCCGATTTCCGTTTTTTTAAGCCAGTCCTCACTTCTTCAAAGACCTGTTTGAGGGTTGAGACTTGGTTTTAAGGCTCATGTTATCATTAGGTTTATGTGTTCATGTATTTAGTTGTGATGGTTAAGGTTAGTGTAAGCAGGTAGAGAAAGCATTGTTACTCAGGGTCCTCACAAAGACAGAAGTACAGGGATGTGTGTGTATCTGAGCTTCGACATGCAGACAGGAGGAACTTGTGACCAACGACCTTGTGGATAAAGGACTACCCACTCTACCTGCTGTTCTACTGCTGCCCCAGTGCTGTGTCCTTGTTGCTTTCCATCATGTTTCCATGTTTTTCTTATCTTACAAACCTGGTCACTTCTGTTTACTGGTTGCAAAAAATCCAAGGTGGCGACGACCAAAATGCCAAACTCGAGTCTTCAAAACCAGTTTCCAAATCAATGGTGACTCACAGTGATGAAATACTTCATGACATCCTGCATCATTTTAACTTGTATTTGAGGGCACTCAATTTAACATTGTAATATTTGAAATATTACAATGTTAAATTGAGTGCCCTCAAATACAAGTTAAAATGATACAATGTTATTAACAATGTTATACTGTAATTGTGATCGACCATAAATCACCTTTTCCATTCAAATTTTGAAAAATAATGATTGATAATTTCAAAAGGTTACTAATGACATATGATTTTGATATTTTCATGTCAGGGTAAAATTTGGTATTAAATGTTCATCACAGTTTTCCTTAGTATATATAGCGTCATGTCGCAATAAAAAAAGGGCCAAACAGCCAAAGGTATCCTTTTTAGTTAAGGTGGTCCACGAAGGGTTAATATTGTGTACAATTTTGCAACTAGAAGTTTTGTCTCTGATGAGACGTAAACTTGATGAGATGAAGGGGAGTCACTGTGTTCCACTCTGAACAGACTCTAAACCGTCCTGACGTCAAGCGGAGGATGACACGAAGCTTCAGAGACATTTTCTGCTTCCACCACTGAACCCAGCTGGGTCTGATTAGACCGGCTGACCCCTGAGACTCCAGACCGGGCGGGTGGAGGTGTAGAGATGAATCTAGGCAAAGGAGGGGGCAGAGGCCAACCGACAACACCAGGACACCCACTGGACCAGCTGCCACTCTGACACACTGGATGTATTGACTCTGAAAATCATCAGTGTGTTCTGCTCTATGTGTAAGTGTCCTGAGATAACATTTGTTGTATGAAACTATAAATAACATTTAATTGAATATGGTACAAGATGACAGTGTGTAGACTTGGAACATTAAATGTTTATTCGAAGCAATACAAAAAACAACAACAGAATGTCCATTATTAGTATGTTTTCTTCTAATTATTACTTTTTTCTTTGAAAATGCACTTTAAGTAAATATGACTTCATCTTGTACTTATAAGTCAGAATTCTGTTATTTTTAAGGTTACTACTCACTAACTGAATATTCTTATTGATACAAAGATCTTGTACACTGTCCTTGGCATGGGAGTGCATTGTTTAGACTTGGCTGCTGTCCTCAGCTTGGATGTGTGGTTATGTTGTTATGAAGCTACTCCATCTCCGGACAAAGACACTGGCCTCATTTTAAAATCTTTCTTTCAAATTAAACAAATATTATTTTTTCTGTTTTTTCATTGGTGAAAGCCATGCACTGGAAGTGTGATTCATAAGATCAAGGTTTTTATTTGCAGTTCTTGTTAATCTATTATACCATCTGCCTTTTGAGGAGGTTTGCTTTTTAAAATTACTTCAATAAATACATGTGTAAATAAAATAAATACAAATCTACAATGTGTACAATTACATTCCCATATACCCTATTTAGGTCAGAGGACCGTGAGGACCAGTCAATGGTATCAATGTCATCGCCATCCAGTAACTACGTTTACAATCTGGACACATGAGGCCAGACTAGTCCTGCACCAGGAGGATCCCAGGACCCACTGCAACAGGAGGAGCCCAGGGCCCACTGCACCAGGAGGATCCCAGGGCCCACTGCACCAGGTGGTCTGACAATCGCTGGTCAGAAACATGCAGACCAGCAGCCTGCTGGAGGTCATGTTGTAGGACTCTGACAGTGCTCCTCCTGGTCCTCCTCCACAGAGGAGCAGATACTGGTCCTGGTCCGACATCCAGCTCTCCTTGTTTAACGGCCGGTCTCCTGGTATCTCCTCCAGGCTCTTGAGACTGTGCTGGCAGACACAGCAAACCTTCTTGTGACCTCTCATGTGGACGTGGATCCTGGAGGAGCTGGACTACCTGTGAACCTGATTGGGCTGAAGGTACCACCTCATGCTACAAAAGTGACAAAGACATGAGCAGAACTCAGAACCAGAGAAGAACCAGTCAGAAAGGAGAGATAATCCACATCAACACCATTCTCTATTGGAGGTTGTGTTGCTTTTGCCTTTCTGTTGCACATGTTGTCACTTTCATTTGTACCAACGCAGTGAAGTGAGTCTTCATCACTTGTGCTTTCTAAACGGACAGATTGATCTCCATGAAGTTGAACATACTTGAGGGTTTTGATCAGTGTGTTTACAGTTTTTTTCAATTGTTTACATGCAATTTTGAAAACCTGGTTTTTTTTCAAAATATAATCACAATTATCCAAACACCAAACTCAATTTGCATAATTCCTAGATTGTTTGCAAAATGACACACTTCAGTCAAAACATACACACTTCAGTCAAAACATACACACATATTTGTGAAAATGCTATTAGTTTTCATTTAACCAACACAGTCCTCAATGATCAGACACTATTGCAGCCAGTTTCACACTGCTGTGATAAATAAAAAACACATTTGTAAAAAAACTAATTTTAGGAAATAGCATGTGCTAGATTTTTGGCCAGACATTGTTATGTAAGGGATAATTTAGATGTCAAAAAAATAGTGACAAACCCACAACATTCTTCATGATTAGTTTGAGATATAGGGAGAATGTACACAAATAGGCCTACTATAAACTTTCCAAGCACTGCACAACACTGATGCTGCAGACTGAATATTTCAAGTATTTATTTTATCTACCTCTTCCTCTATCTCCTTCTTCTCCTCTTCCTCTACCTGGGCCTCCTCCTCTGCCTCCTTCTCCTCTTCCTCTACCTCCTTCTTCTCCTCTTCCTCTACCTGGGCCTCCTCCTCTGCCTCCTTCTCCTCTTCCTCTACCGCCTTCATCTCCTCTTTGAGCTCCCCCTCTCATTCTCACTCTTCTTCTTCTAGCTCCTTCCATTTTTGTTGAAGACAGGTGAACTCACCGGCTGCCTTTTATAGCACACCTGAGTGCTGCGTTTTCAGATAAGCACATGTGAGCTTCCACACTTGGTGGATGTGATTATCCAATTTGTTCATTAGTGTGGTCATTGGCAATCCGGGGCTTTGTAATGACAAGGAAGTAACCTCACAATCCTTATCTGTGTCTAAGGTGTGAAAATGTGTGTAGCGTTTTACAAATCCCTGTGTGTAATGTTTTGCAAAAAGGGTGAAGCAGACATTGTGTGTAATGTTGTGCAAATCTGTGGAGGTGTTTTGCTCCTTGGAGTAGAATTTCGCAAATTCTGTGGACATTTTTATTTTAGTGTGTAAACAATCGTAAAAAACTGTAATGTGAGCAGGGCATCACACCAGCATAGAACCCCCTGGATAGTAAGTAGGGAGGGAATTTGGACACAACCTTAAACTGACTTGAACAATTTGAATAATAAGACTAATAAGATGTCCAACTGATGATATTACTAACACCATCTAATTAATAAATCTGACCATTGTCAACTAAATACAAAAAAAAAAAAAACGAAACAACAACAGAAAAGATGGAAAAAGTGCACTTGAGTATTGTAATAATTTGAGGATAAGTGTCGCTCATGGTCAGAGACAGCTGCAGTGTTTTTAAAGAGGTTGCTCTACATCAGACTCACTGGATGAAACTCGCAGTGGATGAAAAGACAGCGATGCCTTCACATGTAATCCATGTTTGTTTCCATCTCTGGCTTTTGTTTGTTTTTTTGTGGCGTCTGATGCAACTGATGGACTCAGTGGGACCTGCATGTGTGTGTTAATGTGTCTCTTATTGTGTGGGGTTAGCTTAGCACTGTTAGTAAACACAGCCTGGGTAAATATAATGAGAGGATGCAGACTTTATACAACTGTGAATAAACACGACTGTAGTCCAGGTTTAAACATTCTGACAACAACCAGCCATGAAGGAAACAAGTAGCATCTGATTAGCATAGCTGCAGTTTACAACAATCCAGCTGGACCAGAACCAGAACTGTCTCACTCTCACAGGTTCAGTGCAAGACCCTTTCCCAGTATTCTGCCCTGTGTTCATTTGGGATGGGATGTTCACAGCCTGACAGAAGCTCTGTATAGACTTAAGGATGTAAAGCTATTTGTGTGAACATTCAATGTTTTGTTTTTAATTTTATTAATCCAATTTCAATCCTTAAAATTGCATGGTTCTTTTCTGTAAGTTGTTTTAATGGTGCACTAAGGTTGTTTTTACCGTGAAGCACTTTGAGATTAAGTTTGCAATTTAATGTGTGTTATATAAATTCATCATTAACTTTATTTGTATTATTATTATTATTATTGTTTTTTGTTTATTTTTAGTAGTACATTCTAATCTATGGAAGATGATGTACTATTTAAATTTAAATGTTGCATTTTCAAGTTAATAAAGGTTCAGATATCCAATTTTAGTTAGTAAGTCATTTTTGTGCATTCATAATTCATAAAACAATTATATTATAATTATGGAAGGCACAATAACAATTTAAATGATAATATTCAATTAAACAAAGTTGGTTTGTATAATATAAATGGTGGAAAAAGTGAACAAACATCATTTTATTCACACATTTTATCTCCATACGTTACGGTCTGGCTCCAGGTACAGTATTTATTTAGTGTTATTCTGGTGGAGAATACAAAATTGTTTTTTTTAGCTGAATTATTTATGCATGTTTAAAAACAGTCAAGTTTGTTCTAGAAAGAATATAATAAGCAAGTCAAAAGGGTATGTATGTGCATGTAGGTAAGAAGACGAGGGGGAAAAATATCCATATGTTTTCAGTCTGAAAAGCAATATGACCACAGTAAAATGATAAGTGAAACATGATTACTCATACTCCAGCTCCACAGACTCTGATTCACACAACCAAACGCCTGGTTTCCATGTAACGTTACCCAGAAACCCAGAAACCCCGTCTTCTGTGTGGCGTGCGTCTGGGACGAGCTGAGAAACCCACAATGGGAACACAATGCTATCAGAGGCAATTGTATTATAGCTAATGAGGCATTCATGCACGTTCACATCGGATCCACGCATGAGGAGCATATGGAGACAAGCACGAAGTGCTGCGTTTGCACGGACGGCCGCAATCCCGTCTGACGATGCCGTCACAACAGACAAACACATCTGTCCTCGCAAGGTCCATGTTTAACATTCAACACTTTATTCCATTTCACACATGATCACATCGAGACACTGTAGTGAGATAAGCTTCAATTGAGATGTTTTTTCTTCTTTTTAATTTTTAGGACTCATCAGATTATAAAAACAAAAGAAATGTGGTTTTATTAGAATAATGTTTGTGTATTGCGCTTTAATAGTACTTCATGAAGGAGGAATCAGATCAGGCACTTGTGGTTCCAGAAGTGAACATCTGACAGTTCTCTCTCTTCAAGTCCAGGACATGAAACTCTGCAGGTCGAATCACCAAACTGGACTCAGACTCAATAACATGTATGACACTAGGGAGCTTCACATTCAAATACCACTTTCTTCACAACAATCGGGACTTTTTTGGAAGAGATGATAAACATTCAGTCAGACATAGGATAACGATCTGAGGGGGCAGTAGAAAACCATTCAGATTTAATTTCAAACACAATTTCAATAAGGAGAGACAAGAGAATGAAGAAAGATCACTGTTTATTACAAACAGATGATGCTCATGATAAAGTCTTCACGGTGTCTTTGGCACTCGGACTCTACAGGGAGATTTGCAAATGTGGGACAATGAATCCTCCCGTGGAGTCCAGACACCAAGGTGGCTGAGGGTTCAGCTGAGACTGGGAGGCTGATGAAGCTGGTGAATCTGTGAAGGTGGAAGGGAGATGACGATGGGTAAAGAGACAAAGGCAAGGTGATAAGCTAACAATGAAGGGGTGTGATTGTGGGTAGAAGAGAACAGCTGATATCATGATTGACAGCCCTAATGTATGACAGCGAGCAGATTCTAAGTAAGCATGTGTGAAATTGGCCTGATAATGGGGGCGTGGCTAACTTGTGATTGACTGGTGCTTCTGTTTTCACATCCTCCCGCAACTCCTCCACAGTCCATATGGTCACTTCCTTCAGCGGTGAAAGTTCCAAACTTTGAAACTGTGGTCCACAAAACAATAGGTAACGTCTACTCTGTCGTGAAGACTTGCGATTGGTGGCTTGTCTAGTTGCCATTGTGATGACTGAAGCCATTGGCAGATGGCGATATAAATATGTCATGCCACGTAATCAAGCTTTCTATAAAAAGGGCCGTATCTCATGTTCACACAAAGCAGTAGATTGTGAATGTAATGTACGGAGATGACGGATATACAGATGTGGTGACTTCCCTCGTCCTTGCGATTTGTGTGGGAAATTGAAAGATATGCGATGTGCATGTGTTTTAATAAATCATACACGCTTGGGAGGATGACTACATACTTACTATATCATACCCTTTATGAACTGTCTTCAGATGTTTTTCTGATTTCTTCCTATCTGAAAACAGCGCTCTGTCCATAAATACAGACACGTGATGGACACATTCAGTCCGTCCAAGGATTACTGAAATCATTATTTCTTAAAAGCACAAACAGAGAATTCTGCCAAGGAGCAGCAAAATAGTTTTACAGCGCTGACCTCACACTGTAAACCACAATCCGCCGTGGCCTTGTGCTCCAGCTGCTGCGCTCGTCTCTCTGAGGGCCGAGATGTTTTTGAGGAAGGTCGGGCGGCGACAGCGGAGGCGCCATCCAACATCCAACTAAGGTGACGAGTCTTGAAGGCCAGAGGACCGAACGTCTCTGCCGGCCATTGAGGCCGAACTAGGTCAGCCGTCTAAACCACCCTGGGGAGAGAGCCGACGTCAAATACGAATCAGTGCTCGGCCAAGGGTACGCTTCATTCCGCCGCCTGTGGGACACTGGAGGAGCCCCAACAACCCTCTTCCTCGGAAGCAGTCGCAGGCAAAACACTCGAGGACAAAGTTTACTGTCAAAACTTCTGAAATGTAGCTCATCATCAAAGTACAGCCTTGTTCATACATCAACCTCCTGGTTCTGTGTACACACACACACACACACTGCTGGCTGGGCTTATGCACATTGACATTTTGGTATTCGGCCCAGTATTTTTCGTCTTCAGGATAATATTTCCCAGCACTTGCTAATGCGGCCGATGAAAACACACTTCCTACTGGCCACAGATCAATTTCTTTGAGAATTAACACAAACTGCATGCTGGGAAGTTTGTGAATAAACTATAAATAAATAATATTTGAGTACCTCTTCAGTGCTACTTAGTAGGTTTATTGTTTAATTAAAAGTGAAGTAAATATACATATCTCTATCTGTAGAATACATTCAATACATATTGTATAAGAATACACTGTAAATTTACCAAACTTTAACCACCACTGTATTCACATAAACGTGAACATATATTTTATATATATATACTTTAAAAAGGTAGCATGATAACATCACAACATGCTGCTTAGCCATGTGCTGCCACCTAGCATGATGTCAGCTTGCATAAGTTAGTTAAACAGCAACATCAATCAAAGTTGGCTGAGAAAATAATCCGCCTGTAGCTCTGAGAGCGCAGTAGTCGAAGGAATGTTATTTCGTCATCGAAAGTTTCGATTGTAATAAAATATCCTTGAACGAAGCTCGTGTTCATGCGTATACAATAAATATAATTTTTAAAATAACAGGCAGCTTACCATGAAAGGACCGTTTGTGTTTCCCAAAGGATGAACCGTTTTGGTTCCAATGGCCCCATGATCTTTCTTCTGGAACAAGGCCGCTGCAAGAATCATCAAATGTTGTTCTTACAAGGCAAGGCAATTTCATTTGTAGAGGACCTTTCAGCAACAGGGCAATTCCCAGTGCTTTACATAAAACATTAAAAGCATTTGAGAAAAAAAAAATAAAACAAGCCATCCATCCATCCATCGTCTACCGCTTATCCTGTATTCAGGGTCGCGGGGGGCTGGAGCCGATCCCAGCTGTCATTGGGTGAAGGCAGGGTACACCCTGGACAGGACGCCAGTCTATCACAGGGAGACATGTAGAGACAGACAGGTAACCAGTCTATCACAGGGAGACATGTAGAGACAGACAGGTAACCAGTCTATCACAGGGAGACATGTAGAGACAGACAGGTAACCAGTCTATCACAGGTAGACATGTAGAGACAGACAGGTAACCAGTCTATCACAGGGAGACATGTAGGTAACCAGTCTATCACAGGGAGACATGTAGAGACAAACAACCATTCACACTCACATTCACACCTACGGGCAATTTAGAGTAATCAATGAACCTATCCCCATCCTGCATGTCTTTGGACTGTGGGAGGAAGCCGGAGAACCCGGAGAGAACCCACGCTTACACGGGGAGAACATGCAAACTCCACACAGAAGGAACCCAGGGCCGACCCGGGGATCGAACACGGGACCCTCTTGCTGTGAGGCGCCAGTGCTACCCACTAAACCACTGTGCAGCCCATAAAACAAGCCAATAAAATCAAATAAAAATAAAATATAAATAAAAACAAGTATATTAAGGAATAGAAAATACAGTGCACTTTAAGAAGTTCATAAATACAGCCTTTTTATTATGTGTTATCTCAACCATCTGTGCCACATCTTGTACTCTCAAATCTCAGATGAAGAATATTACAAAATAATAGAAATGTTGATGGATTATTGTTTTATCCAGCAAGTTTAAAGTCTCTGTTATAAGAATGAACCAAACCAGTAAGGAAGGTAATGAATGAAAAACTTTCAGTCAGAAGTAAGAAATCATGCCAGTGCAACACTACAAACTGGTGGAAGGTCCTTTATGAATATGTAACTGCAGATATATGTGGAGGATATGTTGCATCGCTCCCAGAGCGCGTCTCGTTGATTCACATCATATTTGGGCTGCTGCTCGTCCTGCTCGTTATCAAATTAGACTGCTTTGCCTCCTCCAGGGACACATGAATGGAAATCTTTTTCTTTTCTTTTCTTTAAGTAAATCAGTGGTTGCTGGAAAAGCCCCCGGACATCATAATAATCAAATTACTCTCGGCTGAACTGAAGGAGGGCTGATAATCACCATTGACAGGGTCTGGAGGTCCCCTAGAAACACAACCATTCCCAGTGAAGCAGACACATCTCCAGGGGAATTATTGTGTTTTTAAGTCATGCCTTGTTAGTAACACTCACATTAACAACAACGTGACTGGATCTTTCCTTTGGGTACCAAATTCATCGACAAGTCTGTACACAAAAATATGATGAAAAGAAAAAAAAGTAAGGCTAATCTTATTCCCTTTGTCTTCATTTCTTCTTCCTTCCTTAAACCACCTCATCATGTCCTCCAACTCATCCTCCTTTGGTCTTTCTACCTTTCCTGCATTAACACATTTTCTTTTCTACTTTCTACCTCCCAACCTCTTCCTCTCCGTTCATTTCCTTCTTTCCTTCCCTTTCTACTTCATGTCCTCTACTTCATAACCTCCCTGTTTTAATTTCCCACCTTCTTATTTTCATCCCCTACCGCCTCCATTCGTACTCTTTCCTACTCAATTATTTCCTTTCCTCCTTCCTTCCTTTTTCTCTTCTCTCACATATGTTCTTTCTTCCCCATCCCCTTGTTTTGTTTCTCTACCTTTCCTTCAGTACTGCATCCATTCCTTTCTGAGTAACCTTATCTTACTCCCCCATTCCTCCATTCTTACCTACTTCTCTGCTCCTTTTATCTGACTACTTTCTCCTTTCCTTCCAACACACTGGGCAGGTTGTGAAACAGTCCTGAAATTTGATTTATTGGTTTTGAAGTTGATAAAACCTCTTAGTTAGGATCAGGAAAACCGTCACAAAAGCATCACTTCAGGCAGCAACCACCAGCTGTGAAAAGTGAAGCCAAAGCTGAAGTGCCTTAAACTTGGTTGCAAAGAAGAAGTCTGATTGTATAGAAGTCTATGAGAAAATGGTCCTACTTCTCTCTTGATGTATTACCTCAGTAAATATTGTAAACATGAGTTTATGGTCTCAATCTCTAGTTTCAAGTCTTCTTCAATCCAGCATGATGTTCATTTCGTACATTATGGTTCATTTAGAGTCCTACCTTAGCTACCTGATGATTGACAGGTCGTTAACACAGCCTCACTACTGCGACCTCGCCACCAATGCTATTAGCTACCGACCTCAAGGGTTCAAAACCGTAGTCCACAAACCGATGCGTTACTACGTCCACTTTTACTTGTCCCTGTTTGGGACATTTGGGACATCAGGCCCAACAATTCAATTCAATGTTATTTATAGTGTCATATCACAACAAAAGTTATCTCAGGACACTTAACACACTGAGCAGGACTAGAACACTCATGGTTTTCAGAGTCAATACATTTTCAGAGTCCCAAAATCACCAGGAACAAGCGCTACAGCGCGACAGAAAAAAAAGAAAAGACTTTTAGGCAGAAATCTGGAGCAGACCAGGATCGTGGGTTCCTTCTGCATTTGTTGTTGGAAGTAGTATAGTAGTATGGTCTCATGGTTGAAAGTCATGTATTGTTGGACCCATCCACCTCCCCTCCCCCCACCATAAGTATTCTTTCTCATATATTTATAGTTCACTAACTTGATATTGCACGTGATGCACTTAATTTGTGAGCAAGGATCCTGATTAACTTTGCCTTGGCACTGCTTTCGTGCTGAGAGACACAACAATTGGACATATCATGTCCCTGTACATGAAACCAACATGCATTTCATGACGATTTCCAGAACTGCCATGAGACTAGACAGTTCCTTCACTAGCTTGCCTTCTTCCATACCCCCTCTCTTCCTTCGCTACCTCCATTTATTTATTCCTTACTTCCCATCTTCCCCTTTTCTCTGTGCATCAAGCTCTTCCTTTCTTTCCCTTGTTTCCTTCCAGCTTCCTGTTAGGAGAGAAGCATTAGCGATCAAGAGGAGTTGAGGATGAGCCGTTATTTAACAGATGAAGCAGCCTTTCCCTCCAGCAGACGTGTTTTAAAGAGCTCACAACCTCAAATGAAGTTGCTGCACAAACTTTTATTCCATCAGCGGGGAGAAAAAAACCTGCAGCGACGTTTTGGGATGACATTCTGAACGGGAGAATGTGTCTCAGATGGGGGGGAAAAAACCTGCGATTAATGAGTCTGAAAAAGAAACAATCAGGAGAAGGAAGCCGAGTGTTTTCTTGGCTGTAATTGGCGTTGTTACGTTGTCAGACGAGCTGACGAGGAGGGACATATTTTCACACAGTTAAAGTTAACTTCTGGGATGTGACTCATTATGTGGATGGATGAAGTGTTTAAGTTGATGAGGACGCTCAGAGGTTTTGTCTCAACGAACGCTTTCATGTGAGGATTTGTGTCTGAAACATGGAGTCGCACATGAGTCAACGGCTTTGTGGAGAAATAGTGGACAAATCAACTACAACCTCAAAAAAATCACTCTGTTCTTTAATCAAAAAGACTGTAAACAATAATCTTTTTTTTTTACACACAAAAATTACACACAAATAATATGTAAAAAATGTAATCAAAATGTATTCTTGGTGTGAAAACAGACTCAACCCAGTTAAATGGAAATATGTAGCGTTTGTCCTATAATGAAGTACACCATCACTATCTGAAACCCTTATTAAACAACATACAGTATCAATTCAATTTTCAATTCAATTTTATTTATAGTGTCAAATCACAACAGAAGTCATCTCAGGACACTTAACACATTGAGCAGGACTAGAATACGCTCAAAATTTCAAGTCAACACAATTTCAAAGTCCCAACATCACCCAGGGGCAAGTGTTACAGCCACAGTGGTGAGAAAAAACTGCCTTAATAGACTTTTCGGCAGAAATCTCTGCAGCCCAGGCCCTTGGGTTTCAACTGCATTTGGTGTTGGTAGTAGTATAGTAGTAGTAGCATTAACAGTAGTAGTGGCATTAACAGAAGAGATAGTATCAACAGTATCAACACATGAAAATATCATACAACTCAAATCTATTGATATATGAACATGGACACAAATTGAAATGTCTTTAATGACTTTCAAACTAATGGGTTTGTTGTAATTGGATGTGCCGTTCGTGCCTGCACCACGTTACGCTGCAAAACCAATGTTAGCTTCAAAACCACTTGCTTAGGTCACAAACCACACAAACTCGCCATTTAACAGAGATGGTCTCCAACACTCGTCATCCAGACCAGTTAGAAGCTTTAAAGACTATATTAAAACTGTTGGCAGCGTCTAAATGTCTGGTTGTTACATGGTTGTTCGTCAAAATCGATATTGTAACAGCGATTCAAGTTCTGCTGAGTTCAGAAAGGATCCTGGACATTTCAGAGCAGCAGGTGTTTCAGTGTAACGAGTGACCATGTTAACTAGTGACTGCGTCTATGGTTGCTTGTAAAGATGGCATATTTGAGGTTTATTTGTTCCTATCCAGGATGAGTTAGAAAGAAAGCCTGTCTAAGTTTGGTGTGAATAGAATTCAGAAGGTGTGAAGTTAAGGTGTAAGAATATGTCATTCTATTTATTTCTAGTCATTTTGTATGGTTTAGGTTTGGCTTCCTGTTTACTTGTTGCCTTTAACGGATCAGATCATCTGTAACCTACGGCGACACACAAACACAAAGTGTGTTTGTTGAGGTTTTCCCTACATCCTTAGTTCCTTCCCTTCCTCTTCTTTCCAAATGTTCTTTTAAGTCCTGATGTCATCATTTCCTTACCTCTCTCCTCATTTAAGCTTCCTGCTGCTCCACTGGGAGGCTTCCTTTTAAAAAGAATACTTTTGACTCTTGACTCATTTAAAGTAAGCTGCTGTTGTTGAGAAAAAGAAGAAGAAATAAAACTTGCAGATGTGCCAGTAAATTGAAGTTAAGGGCGCTCCAGTATGCTGAACGATGTGACCATTCTGCATCGTTTGTCCTTCAAGGGAGCCGCCACATCTGTTTCACTGACTCATATTCTGCAGAAATATTCTCTTCAGCAGAAATGATGAGTGTCTCTCCACGGGTCTTCCTTCCTTGACCTAAACAAATATGACATCCATTTTGTATTGGTGGATATAATATCTGTTAGTGTAGCACCTTGAGAAACTGTTCAAAAGGCCGCCTCACAACTCTTCCAACAACTTTTGAACGGACATTATGTTCATTCTCATTTTTGCTCCCGACACCGAAGTAACTAAATCGATCATTTAGCTGAAAGTGTCCCTCCAGCAGCCGAACCTGTGATGATAAAAGTGGGTTGGAGTTTTTGGGGAGTGTTTTTTTTCCTTCCGATGGTGTTGAAGCTGCTAACAGATGGCTCCGTCTGTTTTCATTTATTTTGAGTAAAGGTTAAACAGCATCAACAAAAATAGACCAGCCCATCTGTTCTCTGCAGTGTTCAAGTAGCAGTTACATACTGTACACGCACACACACACACACACACACACACACACACACACACACACACACCAAAAACACTCCTGATCCTCACCACATGACATACGACTCTTTGCCCTTAACATGACTACAGAATTCTGTAGTTAGTTTAGACTGAAGAAAGAATAACTTTGGTACATGTGGGAGAATGAAATGCTCCGTTCTGATTGGCAGGAACGTGTCTGAATGGAACACTGTTCTGGTCAACGGTTCTGAAAGAAGTGTACGAGGTGTATCAAAAACCGCAGACAAGCGCCTGGGCATCTGGTGTACATTCATGCAGCGCCAAACAAACAGGACTTTCAACCAGGAGACCGATGTTTGTGTCCCAAAATGTTGTTGAGACACTGTGAAGTTGAGTCTGAGGTTTTCCCATGTTGTAGTTTGACATTAGTTGTGTTGCCTTAACCTACGTTACATGTTGTTTTACACATTCAGTTCTGCCATCATGTAACACCCTGTTAAAGGATGTAGTATTTCTGTGAAAACGCAATGTGCAAAGTCCTGCTGAGTCAAGTCAGCACATGCATCAGGAAGTGGTTACTTTCTCACCCTAGATCAAGCTGCTTCACAGACATGGAGGATTTAAAGGCATCACATTGTAAAAAGTGAGATTGTCATGTCTTTTTTTTTTACGATAAAGCAGGTTTAGGTGCTATATATATATATATATATGCTGATGTATCACAATGTTTAATCCAATGTGGCGAGGGTATGGTGTACGACTACAATCACGGAGGTTGGAATGCGTTAAAGAATGATAAATTGTTGAACGAGAATTTTTGTTCTTCTAAATACTTGACACACAGAGGTTCGGTATACTCAATGGCCGGAGACATAGTTCCAAGTATAAAAATATATGTTTTATTACAAAATCAGTTTACAAAACAACAGTCATCAAAAAGACCATTCATACAATAAAGGGGAGGGGGAACCTAATCAGGAGTGGAGGCTTACTGGGTGGACAAGGGTCAAATGATGGGGGAGTGATCCACCAAAATAAGTAACACAATTAACTCACACACACACACACACACACACACACACACACACACACACACACACACACACACACAGAGGACACACAGTGAAGTAACCCAGCACCAGGGAGCACAGCACACAGAAGGAGGGGACACCACCACCGGCCTCCAGCAACTGAAAAGGGGAAATAAAACCATTAGTGGGATGCAACTAAACAAAAGGAAAAAAAAAATTAAACATGCAGAACTAATAGGCAGAGTGCAAACAAAAAAACAAAATGTAAACAAGTTTAAACACAAGTTTACAAAATAATAACTGTCCGCTAAAATGTATAATATCCAACCAAATATTCAAAAAGAATATATAATTCAGATACAAATAGTCCCACAAGTAAGCACACTCAAAGAAAGAAAAACAAAAGAATAGGAAATCAAATAAGTCCAAATAATCAAAGTAACCCAAAATGAATTGTACAGGCCACACAATCATACAATTTAAGACATGATTTATTTTAAAGTCTTAAGCGGCGTTCACACCGAACGCGATAGACGCGAATTGAGCGGCGACTCTACATTGAAAACCAATGTAAATGGCGCGATGACACGCGATTCAGGCGGAGGCGGCGCGAATGGAGCGTCTGGCGCGATGAGACGCGGCGCGAATGGCGCGAATGGCGCGTCTGACGCGGCGCGAATGGCGCGAATGGCGCGTCTGACGCGAATGAAGCGAATGGCGCGTCTGACGCGGCGCGAATGGCGCGTCTGACGCGGCGCGAATAAAGTTGAAAATATCGAACTTTTCAGGCGGCATCGCGCCGCGACATCCAATCAGCGACGAGTTCAAGCCGACAGACAGATGAGCTGAGATGGACGGGCTGCATTACCAAACCCGACTCGGGAAGACCGGACCCCGGCGCGACGGGGGCCGTACCGGCCTCACACCGTCAGGGCTGAGCCTCGATCAGAAGGACTCAGGCCCCCGCGCGACACCGGGCAATCGGTCTTCCGTACGCCACATTTCCCACGTCCGCCCGCCCGTCGGACGGGGATTCGGCGCTGGGCTCTCCCTCTTCGCTCGCCGCTACTGAGGGAATCCTAGATAGTTTATTTTCCTCCGCTTAGTAATATGCTTAAATTCAGCGGGTTGTCTCATCTGATCTGAGGTCGAATGTGGCCCCGACTCTGGGGAGAGGTGCGAGGGACGTGGCTCCCGGAGGAGGCTCACGGACTCTGGCATCGGGTACCCCGAGGCGGAGGAGGAGGGTCCGCCGACGTGACCCGCCGGCTCCCCTCAAAAATGAGCGTCATGCGCGAATGAAGCGAATGACGCGAATGAAGCGAATGACGCGAATGGCGCGAATGGCGCGAATGACGCTAAAAAAGTCCAAAATGATCAAGCGGCGCGATACACGCGTCTGACGCGATTGTATTCGCGTCTATCGCGTTCGGTGTGAACGCCGCATTAGAATTGGCTTTTACTTTGTTCACTTTAGACTTGTACTTTTTCACCGAACTCATATAAATCACTGGTTGTGCTCATTAGAACAGTGTGACATGTTAACTTGTTAAGCAGGAACCCGTTGAATCTTCAAGGCCCTCTTTGTAAGGTTAGGTTGACAGTTAGGTTTGCTAGACTAGATACACGCCTCAAGGACTGAAGAGTTACGTTGTGGACGTCAGACCGTTTTAAATGCTCGGCCGCAGAGACAGCCTTATTTTGAGAATTCAGTGGCTTTGAAATTGTATTGGCTCTGGAAATCTTGAGCGTATTCTAGTCCTGCTCAATGTGTTAAGTGTCCTGAGATGACTTCTGTTCTGTGATATGACACTATAAATAAAATTGAATTGAATTTAAACCGTCCGTTTTGTAAACACAGGCCGTCAACAAGCCTCAATGAAAAAGAGTCGGTGACCAACAGAGACAAAGCAGGAGACTAAACAGCACAACACAGAATGATCTATGCTGCACACCATGAAGAAATAACACCAATTCACACACTGTGCCTTTGAACGCACCGGATTTACGTACAGTCGTGACATCAAACTGCACAACATAGAGAAATGTTGCCGTTTTAAATGTAAATATACAGAATTGCAATTCCTTTGAAACACGTTAAAATGGAGCGTTTTAGACAGTGTGAATACAGGTACATTCAGACAGAAAAGTGCCTTATTTGAACATTAAAGTGATGGTTCGGAGTAAAATGCACCCTAGGTAATTTCCACCATGACATCCAGCCAAATACCCCCTCAGAATCATTTTTAGCGATGGTCAGCATTGGTCAAGATAGGGCTATCAGCCGAAAGGCTTAGTACTAGAGCTATAGTACATAGAGTATATCTCATAAATTACCCCACTAATAATGCATGGCATGTTACCAAACTTCTGCAGTAGTACACATAGGGTCTGTACTCACAAAACGAGGCATTTGAAAGTTTGTAAGTACATCAGGAGTTTATTTAAAAGAACACTTGCCTGATAGCTTCTATCCTTGGCTGCTATGCTACCGCAGCGTAGACGCCACTTCCGTGTTTGCCTAGCCGATGCCGTGACGCGAGTTTCACGCGAGAGTATGAAAAAGTTTCGCTGAATTTTTATAAATGCTTGTATTATCAGGTCAACACATTTTTATAAATGCTTGTATTATCAGGTTAACAAGTGTTGACAAGTGTTGACCTGATAATACAAGCATTTATAAAAATTCAGCGAAACTTTTTCATACTTTCGCGTGAACAGCTGGGTAAACACGGAAGTAGCGTCTACGCTGCGGTAGCGCCCATGATGTTGCAGCCGCTCGAAGACAGTTTCCAGATGACGCAGGTGGGAAGAAAAGTCTGGGGAATAGACAATAATGTCATCCAAATAAACCAGTACAGAGTCAGCTAATTGGCCATGCAAACATTGCTGCATAAGCCGTTGGAAAGTGGCCGGCGCGTTGCAGAGACCAAATGGCATCCTCTGAAACTCGTATAGACCTAGTGGGGTGGTAAAGGCAGTCTTGGGTCGGTCTTGGGGGTCAACTTCAACCTGCCAGTAACCACTAGCTAGGTCAAGCGTTGTAAACCAGGAAGACCAGGGAGGTCAGGGTCTCCTCTATCCGAGGGAGCGGGAAGGCATCTTTATGTGTCAGGGAGTTCAGTTTACGGTAGTCGACACAAAAGCGCCAACTACCATCTTTCTTGCGCACCATCACAATAGGTGCAGCCCAAGGGCTCGAGCTTGGCTGAATTACCTTCTTCTCCAACATATCCGCTAGCAAGGTCCGCATTTCCTTATACATCATAGGCGGTAGGGGGCGGTATTTCTCCCTTACTGGGGGTGCGTTGCTGGTGTGGATTTGGTGTTGCACTACATCAGTATGCCCAAAGTCTTCCTCATGGAGGGCAAACACCCTGACCCACCGCTGTAGGAGCGCTTTAAAGTCTTGCTTCTGTTGTTCAGTCAAATCCTCTCTGCCTTGCAAATCTTTCATTACTGCAACAGGTGGCTCCAATTGTTCTCCCTCCCCAGCTTCCACAATATCCACCGTAACAGTTCCATCATCTTGTACGGTGAGGCTTAGATCCGTTGTGCCATGAACGTCAGCACGGTCGACACAGAACACCTTGGCCAACTTCTGGTAACGGCCTACAAAGACAGGACAAGAGGTCACATTCTGTATACGAATCGGCATTCGCCCACGCTCAACAAATGCAACTGTTTTTGCCACAGAGAAAGACCCTGAATGAGGCAATGCTTCAATTAGACCACAATAACCTTGTCCGCTCTGGCCCATCCTCACCCGCCCCGAGACCACCATCTCACTTCTGGCTGGGATGGTCAGGCCCCTACGGCTTGCTGGACGCACAAACCCCATGTATCCATCATCCCCCTCCATTACAGCTGTCCGTTGGCATACAGCGAATGCACCAGTCCAGGCCTTTCTCGTCCCTTGATCCTGAAAAACAGTCTTTGGTCCATCCGGGTGATTAAATAAGTCATGCCAGCAGGTGGTGATAACATTCATGCCAATCAGTAGTGGGGCAGTTAGACATTGGTCGGCTACAATAACAACCCCCCGCCCTGAGATACTGGCACCCCCTACTTCAAAATCCATTACTGCATAGCCTTGATAGGGAATGGATAACCCATTAGCTGCTCGAAGTGTCAATCTGTCGGGGGCTGTACCATGTGATAGAGTGTGTGCTGGATAATGCTGATCGAATACACTCTGTTGCATCAATGTCACTTGTGAACCAGTGTCTATTAGTCCTATCAGGGGCACATTGTTCACTTTAACCTCAACTTTGGGGCAATTTCCCACAAATATGGTCCCTCGTCCGGCTTCCCCCAAATTCCCTGCTACTTGGACCTCAGTAGCAGGACATACTAGTTTAAATTAGCATTAGACTCGGATGGGGACCTACAGAACCTGGCAATATGCCCTGTGTGCCCACACCGGCGGCATATAGGCTTACCATCTGCAGCCCAAGTATTGGGTATGTAGGTCTGGAGCCTCCTCCGGTGTGGCGGCTGATTAGGGTGCTGGGGATATGGCGTAGGCTGGCCTGCCATTGGTTGTAACTGCCAGGTCATTTCCTGCCTTAATGCATTCATCTGGCCCTTCACTTCCTGGAGGAGCTCTTTTCGGAAGGTCTCAGCCCAGGCATCTTTCCCTGTTGCTGGTTGGGAAACAGAGGACTCACCCACAGCTTGAGCAACGATTTCATGTCCAGCCCCAGGCCGCTGTTCACGTTCCAGCTCAAAAGTTTCTTCTAACACTGCATTGAAGGTGGCGTCCGGGTTATGGCGTGCATAAGCCCGGATCGTACTCCTCAGTTCAGCATTACGGATTCCCATCAATAGCTGGTCTAACAAGTGACTTTCATCAAGGGGGCCATTCGGGTCTCGTTTCTTTAATCTACAGAACAATTCCCGCAGCCTGAGGACATAGAATCTCAAACCCTCAGTGGTCAGGTCTGAGTACAGCTAAAAAATTGCGACCTTAAAATAGCCACAGGGACTTGATCTCCATACAGAGTATCAAGACGGTTTAAAATTTTTGCTACAGTGTCACGGCCTGTGTCCCCTAAAACACAAACCTCCCTTTTAGCTTCATCCGTTAATGCCCCCAATACTATGCTGACTTTTTGCTGTTCATTAAACTCCCCTGATTGCAATAAACTCTGAATTTGCTCTTTCCACTCATTCAATTTTAAATCACCACCCGCCCCTTTAAATTTAGGGATCCAAGGTACACCCGCATACATCGGCATCATCATCATTTTCGAAATAAAAAGAGAAAAAATATAAACAGGCTATGCAATTTGAGTGACCTGAATGTGAAGCTCCAAACCAAATCCTGCCGACATACGCCAAATGTGAAACGGCGCGTATATAGCCTGACAACGCCACCCAATTAGAGAGCTGGGACTCTTAGAATATTGGAACAACTTTCCTTTTGTTTGCAAGTCCTTTGGTTTGGTGGGAGCAACACAACAGATTTACCCAAAAGACAGCTTGAGTATATAAAATATATATATTTATTACAATGTGCAGTTGAATAAAAACAAGGTGTACACCATTCCACACATCCAACTTAAAAGCTGGCCCCTGCGGTTGCGATAGTCCCCAGTCCACAAGGGGTCCCCCTAACACAAGTCCGTCTCGCGCCCAGCAGTGACTTCAACGCAGCCGGCGACCTGCCAATCACCCGCACACACCAACGCAATCACTCACACATCAAACTGGGAGCCGACTTATCCAACTCCCAGTCCGGTTGCACAGCACTTCCACACAGCCACAGGTGCAGGACGAACACGGCAAGGCTCCAGTCACCACACCGGCGGCGGCAACGATTCCAGCAGGCGAGAGGACGGAGAGTCAACGGATGGGAAAACGGATCACAGCAGGAGGGCAGGCGGAGAATCAGCCGGTGAGAAGACGGATCACAGCAGGAGGGCAGGCGGAGAATCAGCCGGTGAGAAGACGGATCACAGCAGGAGGGCAGGCGGAGAATCAGCCGGTGAGAAGACGGATCACAGCAGGAGGGCAGGCGGAGAATCAGCCGGTGAGAAGACGGATCACAGCCTGTGAGTATCAATTGGCATCGCAATTGTCCACACCTGTTACACTCCAATCAGTTGGGCATACAACATTGACAACAAAGGGGCGTTGCCTTGTGTTCCCCAAATCATGACCATGACACTCATGATAAGACAACTGACAGTGTGGCGAGTGTGTCGGCCTTGGTTTGGATTCTTTGAAAATGTTAGTAAATAGGAGAAGTGATATCTCTTGTCCTTCCTCTCTCCGATGCTGCCAAACGTGTCACGGTTCTGCCGGGACAGTCTGGGGTTTTGTGCCTGTTAGTAGGCTTGTTCGGGATGGTCTTGGCTTGACTTGACTTGACTTACCACGCCGACGAGAGCTGCAGGTGTCTGAGGGGGCGGGCTCTAAAAGAGACCGTAGCCAACGCCGTCAAGTCGGACAACAAAGTCAACGTGACTATAGTGCTCAAGCGATAGAACACAGCAGCAAACCAAAGAGGATATGTTTATATATATATATATATATATATACACACACACACACACACACACATACATATATACATAAATACATACATACACACACACACACACGCAAGGCAACATGTGGAAGGCATTATTTTTTCCCAGTATATTTTTATTATCATTCTATGTTTGTATTAACCAGACCTCACATATAATAGACCTACTCACAACACAATGCACGGAACTTTAGACCAAGCCATGAGATCAATGCGACCAAAATAAAAAGTATCATTTCACCACAAGGTGGCCGCCGAGTGCGCACCTGAACACACGTCATTGAACTTTTAACCAATGAGAACCATTCCGCTGTAGCGGAGGTGTGGACAAGCCGGTTGCAGCCACCGTGGACCGCGCTGCCAAGCGCTGCAATAAGCGGCTCTTAAAAACTTGTTCCCGCGATGTTTTGGGTCACGTGATATGGTCGCGACCCTGTGACGTCTTTGCAGTCGGCTGCTAAGTCGGACACAATTCTAGCCATCATGCATCGCTTTCAAGCCACAATACATCACGTTAGGTAGCGCGCTGCAGGCGGCTACATCAAGTCGAATTCGCCTAGTGTGTTTTTCCCTGTCTGTCTTCCCCCTCCTTTCCTCTCCCTCACCGGCCCCTCCTCGGGGTGTGTCCAGTGGGCGTGCCGGTAGCTGAGACAGAGTAGGCGCACCTGTTCCCATTCAGCTCATCAGCTCCAGCCTACTTAACCCTGGTCTCTCCGCCACTTCATGGCCAGATGATTCAGTCCCTAGGGTGATGTTGACATGCGCCGTATCGCTCTCTTTTGTAAACCTGAACGTACTTCCGTGTACCGTAGCTGTTTCCGCTAACGCCTGTCTTGTGGCTTCGCTCTCCAGGAAATCCCCAGCGCCTCTCCTCTGGACTCCTGCCTGCCTGCCTACCTGCCTGCTCGTCTCCTTGGCTGTCTACTGCCGACCTGCCCGCACGGCCACGTCACCCGCACCAGCTCGCCGCACTACCTGTTGTAAATGTAACCCAGTGAATAAAAACACAGGTTAAAAGTAATAATATGCCAATGTAGATGCACTATTTCTATGCTTCTAGAGCGTGAGAGGTGACAGCCAGTCAAAACACGGAGTTGGTCAAGTCCCGCCTCTGGCTGAGTGTGATTGACAGATCACGATGTACCTGCATGATCTGATGCGTGTGTGTGGAAGAACGAAGACGAACTTATAGCTAACTGAGCATAAGAAAAGAGAAGAGAATTATCAACTTACGGTTATAAACACATAGTTTATGCAAGCCAGTAAATCAATATAACTCGCCGGTGAATTACCTGGAGACGGTCCGGAGTGAGAAAGTCTCGGTTTTTCCTCGGTCGATCTCGGTAAGATAGCAGTGTTGTGCTAATGTTGCTAACCAGTAGTGATGGTGAGATGAAGCCTCATGAGGCATCGAACCACTTGAGCCAATTGGTTCGAGAAAGGGTTCATTTCTCAAAGCTTCATGTGCACACGATACCACCTACTGGCCAAGTGTATAATCACAGGCAGCTGTATCTGAACCACATAATGTGTGATGCATTGCATTTTTGTGTCTGTTATGTCTGTTGGGAATGACTATGAATTACAAAAAATGAATGGCCAAATAATTACTTAAAGATCATTCAAGCAGTTATATTATTCTATACAGACAGACAGTGTGGTAACAGGGAGAAGACATTGCAGGGCCGAGAGTCGAACCCGTGATCGCCGCGTCGATGACGTTGAGCTTCTGTACATGAGGGGGCTGCCCTAACCACTGCGCCACCGCATTTCTATGATGAAATCATTTCTGTACATAAATGATCACATATGTGTATAATAAATTGTTTTAATGTATTCTGTGTGTGTAAATTTTCCCCAAATGGTAAAATCATCACTCTCCTAAATCTCTCTCTCCCTAACCTCTCCAAACTATCTCCAAACTATATAAACGCTATCCAAACTCTAGTATCCAAACTCTAGTATCCAAACGCCCCAAACTATCCAAACGCTCAACTGACCGCAACTCTGCTTCAAAACCCACATTTTGAATGGAGCCTGAGGGTTCTATATAGCTGTAAAACCTCGCGGCAAACTCTGAACCACTTCCCGAAGCAGTCACGTGGTACAGCCGGGCAGCGAGGCTTCGGACGTCATCATTTTTGGTTTTTGAAATGAAGCAAGCCTCGATACGCGCTTCGCGGAAACGCCCCCTCCATTACTCGACACGCGCTTCGAAGCCTCGGGCCATCTCGTAACATCACTACTAACCAGGTATACTGTGTCAGGCAGCCGGCCTACTATTGAGTCGGTCGATACTAGCGGCCTAGCTGCTAATATCAAGCTAAATGGTAATGTGAATGCTGATAATTAGTCAATTTAACAGTATATTATGAGAAGAGGGTATTGAAATACCATAATATGTTCATTTTATTGTGTCATTCTTTTGAAGATGTGAATGTTTAAACAGTTTACTGTGAGAGAAGTGAGTTAATTAAATGTATTTGTATTTCCACCTGAGAGTGGGCATTGCAAACATCAGCAGAGCCATATGTGACAGGTTTACAGTTATAATCTGTACAGTAAAATACAGTAATGTTGCTGACTGTTTAAAACTACTGTAATGATTGAGAAATTGATTGAGATTTAAAGTTATTGAACTGAGGTATAATGAAAGGCCTTAATATGTAATCATTAAGTATTATATTATATGTTATGCTATGTGTTATATTATTGTTATGCTTTGGAGTGATAGTTGTACAACAAATAGATAAAATAAGATATTAAATTCCTGTTTGTAAAACTAAACAGGTCAGGTCTTATGGATAAAGTGAGAACTTCTTCTGGAGATCCATTGATGGCGAGCCTCCCAGCGTGATCCTGCTTCGAACTGAGCCGATTCATCGAATACTCCACCTGGTGGTAGGGTGGTGTCAGCCGCCAGGACTGTCACAACATTCACACTTACTCATCCCAGGAACATTCATGAGAACATTGGACACTTGAACACTAAGGAATCTCCAGACATTGGATTTGAAAGACACTTTATTGTGACAGAGATCACAGTACAGACTTGACAGATTTACTTTTTTGAACTGACCAGATTTATTATTTTAAAGGGCCCATTTTTATTTCATGTTGTGAATTATTACCTGCAAGTTCACTTTACTAAACATACAGTTTGCAACCTACCTTGTTGTGTGTACTTTCTTGTATGGTTTCAGCAGTCCTTTCCCTCCGCTCCTCACGAACCTAGATTATCAGCGTACTAACCAGGAGAGGGTTACACGGTTACATAAACACTTTAAACCTGCCGCTCAGCCTCAGGGGCCTGTACTACGAAGCAGGATTTGTGCTTAGCGAGGTAACTTAAGCGTAAACCCTGGGTTTTCCGTCCTACGATGCTGGTTCACTTCTTACCGGGGTAGATCGCCATGGTAACTTACGCTGTGGAGCTAACCTGCTCCGGAGCAGGTTATGTTCCTGATAAGAGATCAATGTGTAGAAACACACCGCCTACTGACCAATCAGCTCTCTTGGTGCGCGGATATAAAAAAAAAAAAAAAGGTCGGTGGATCGTGAGAGGGTCTGGTAGGAGAACTATAGAGTGTACAGAGACCGGCAAAACCCTTTTTTTGTCCCTGACAATGTTTTTTATGAGAGATCCAGATTCTCATCGGAGGGAAAGACTTTTCTTTGTCAGAGTACAGCCTACTTACCACTTTGAATTATGTTTTTATATTTATTTGATTTGCTCCCAAGTCCGTTTTACACCGCCGGGATTGCAGCTGAAAGAATGAGGCTGATATTGTCATAAACCACGTTATAAGAATACATCCAAGAAAAACATTCATCATTTAAAGTTATATGTTTGGCCTTTTATTGCGGAAGGACATCGTAAGAGTTAAAGGGACGAGAGAGAGAGTGACGACATGATTTAAAAGACAGCCGAAGGGCGGATTCTAACCGGGGACGCTGCAGGGAGACTTAGTTGATAGAGCGGTAACTCTACCACTAAGCTATCAGCGAAGTTAAAGTGATCATGTAATCAGTCAGATCTACTAGTGTCCTTATGATGGGGCAGTCATATTATATTACTACTAATACTATTAATACGACTTCGGCATTCACACAGTCGGCGAGTTTTTGCCAGCTGTTCTTCCTGCATTTGGCAGATGACACTGTTGCCTTTTACCTGCATTATATGTTTAACTTCTTCGTATTTCTGTAAGATTATGGTTCGCTCCTCGTACGTGAAATACGCCGCTCCGCTGCCGTAGACTGATCCATGTTTGTGATTGGTCAAATGCTGCAAACGCCGCCTCTTTCATGTGCACGCGCTCATAGCTGGACAGGTAAACCCTGGGTTGAGTTAACGAGTTGATAACCAGCTTCGTGTGACCGCTTATCTCCAATTGCCTTTGTTAGGGTTATTTAAGCTGGATCTCTGAAAGATACCCTGGGTATGTTGAACTCGCTTCGTAGTACAGGCCCCAGGTCTCTCAGTCCGGGTCCACAGACAAACACAACAAAACGTCTGTGTTGATGTGTGTTGCAGGTGGAGATGTCCTCTGGGAAGCCACAAGCCCATGTGTTGCATTAGCCCGACAACGCTGCTCAGGAATGGATGGACTTTTACAAAAACCTGTAAAAAGGGAGCGTCCCCAATGATTCAAAGAAGGCCATTACATTGTGCAAACATTCTGACAACAGCAACATTCATAAAGAGCCTGATAATGGGGCATGGAATAAGCTCTCTTCTGGATTAAAACGTGTTAAGTCCATCTAAAAAGATAAGATGACTAAAAGTGTTACATGCTGGTAACTGCAATGTGCTGCTAACATCTAAATGTCACCATGCCATATTCTGTTAGTCTGTTTTCATTATCAGATTTTATTTGTGAGAAAACCTCCCAAAAGAAGAATTTCAGGTAATGTATTTATTTGAACCTAAACCACCATCTTTTCCAAAACTAACCATGTACTTTACTTGTTTTAGAAAATGTAAAAATGTAAATAAACCTACGTTGGAAGATTTAAGTCACTGTATAAGCTGAAACTGGACATCATGTCAAAGAGACAACGTGTCATGTCATCTGCAGCATGTACCTTGAGCGTAGGGACAATATTTTCAGTTAAATTAGCTTTTGATAGTCCGACACCATTAACCAGTTTCCTTGCTACATTGACTCCATGAGCTCTCACATTCCCAAGCTGTATGTCCATGCAGATTAAATATTTAGTTTTGTAAATGTTTTTTAGTACATTGCTGCATTTTGATCATGTACCGGGTGCAGATATTCCCTCTTGATCGCTGGTCTCTCTAAGGTCTGACAAGAGGAGCCGATCAGAAGACGAATCGAAGTCTTTAAATACTTAGTTGTCGGCTCTTTAGTTCGCTCAGTGTGTCCAGCTGTGTGGCTCGCAGCCGCCCTGTATAAACAGCTGAATTGATTAACATATAGACGTACATTAACAAATGTTCATAGTGCCATAGTAGCACCTGACCAAGCCTCACTACTATGAGTTAGTTTGTCAGTAATGAACAGTGTTTGGAATAACACCGTTTAAAATAACGGCGTTAGGTAACGCCGTTATTTTTTCAGTAACGGGGTAATCTAACTAATTACTGTTTCCGTCGTTACAACGCCGTTATCGTTACTGAACGTTAAATGCGGTGCGTTACTATGAATTGAATTTGTCGGTTGTCGGTTAAAAAAAAAAGTCAGGATCGTGTTCTGCTTGCGCGCCGCTCGTGCCTGGTCTCGGCAGCCTGTTTTCCGTGGAGAAAAGTGCAAACTTGCCGCGAGCTGCAGCCGGAGTTGGGGCTGCTGCTGGTCTGAGCGGCGCGGGGGGGCCACGCAGGCCCCGGTGTCCCACCGTTCTGGTGTTGGACGGGAATCCGGTGCAGCTGTGGAGCGCGGATGGTGAAGACGGTGGTGATGATGATGATGATGAACGGCCCGGCGGCTTGTGGAGGCACCGGGGTCTCGCCGTCATTATGTCTACTGCTGTGCGCTCTGACCCTGTTTTGTGATATATGACAGACACAGCGTCTCCCACTGTATAATTTCTCCTCAAGTTTGAATTATTCCCGCATGCGAGGTGCGGAGAATGCGATCTCGATTATACACACTAAGCTACGCGGCTATAGGAGTAGACTACAAGACTGCAGTTTGCCATCTCATTACAAGAAAAATCCAAATTCTTTGACATAAAGCAACTTTTTTTTTCACAGTAACGCAAATAGTTACTTTCCCTGGTAACTAGTTACTTTTATTATAAAGTAATTCAGTTACTAACTCAGTTACTTTTTGGAACAAGTAGTGAGTAACTATAACTAATTACTTTTTTAAAGTAACGTTCCCAACACTGGTAATGAACAGTTCATCTTCTGGCCACCAGTGTTTTCTTGCTTTTTAAAAAAAAATATGAATAAAACTTAATATCAAAACTACCAAAATGGGAACCAAGGTATAATAAAGTGGATTTGTCCTCTAATAACAGCAGACCAGATCGGTTTGCAATGTCACACAGGGAGCACGAAGGATGAAATAAATGGAAAGCAAGTAACCAGTTCCATCATGTCCTCCTCCTCCTCCTCCTCCTCCTCACATAAGAACTCTTACTAAGATTGAGTCTAAAAAAAAAACCATCATGTCTTTTCATGCCTCTTCTGTTCCTTCTTGTTGTTGCCTTTTCTCTTCCTGTTTCACATTATCTCAGCCCAATAATAGCAGCACATACGCTGCTGCAAGTGGAACAGATTGCTGTTTTAATGGGATTATTTTCAAAACGGAACACAAAACACTGCGTTTTGTCACCTTTCTCCCCCTCCTTCCTCACTGGGGGATCTGATTGTCATTTGAATTGAAACAGGCTACAAACTTCATCCCATCTTGTTGTTGTTTCTGCTGATAGACTTTAGGCTAAAGCATGTACGTGTGTGTCAATGTGTGTGTTGGCGGTCGAACGCGTTGCTTTAGGACGTCTCCACACTTGTTTTTCAGAGAGAGCAAGTGAAAATAAAATCCATTAAGAAGTAAATAAGTTATTTTTTTCCGGACCCCCCCCAGCAGACAGCTGTGCCTAAACCCTGCTGAGCCCTCCTAATCTGCTAATAAGATTAAAAAAGTGAAAATTTGTTTGTACATGCAGTAGCTGCAGATAATTACATGTCTCGTCAGTGGAGCCGCCCTGAAATCTGCCCCGAATCAACTCGTCTCTGGATACAGCTTTAAACTTACAGATGGGGCAAACATTTCCAAAAAAATCACATGTTCAGATGAAGGCTATGATATGCGTAAATAATAAATTATTTAACTAAAGCAGGATTACATCGTAATAACAATGGGCCAAAATGATATGAAATTGAATAGTTAAAGGTCAAAAACCTTCACATTTTCTTGAAGGCTTTATGCTGGTTCTGTACCTGTGATGTTTGCAGGTCTCTCAGGATGTATTGATCTTCTTGTGTTGCTCACGGGCCTGCTTTGCTCAATAAACTAGCCTTGTCTTTGTCTTGAGTTTCATATTGCATTTACAGTTCAGGAGGGTGCTCCATCTAATATGTGTCCCTGTCCATTGATCTGAGGTTCGCTACCACGCTACCAATGCAGTTAGCTACTAAGATAACTTTAACACTTCGCTGTAAAGTTGACCTTTATGAAGCTAACTTTGTTAGCAGCTTCACACCAGAATCCAGATGGATCCAGATGCAGTAAGTTTTATTCTCTGCTGCTTCATGTTCATCACATCCACCCATCGCTCCTCCACAGTCCAAATATGGTCACTTCCTTCATTAGTTGCAAAAAAGGCGACGGCCCGAATGCTGTGGTGGAGGCTTCAAACTGAAGTTGACAAACCAATGGGTGACGTCACCATGACTATGTCTACTTCTTATATACAATATATGGTTCTGAATCAAATTTTTCGTGGCATATTGTGAGCGGAGGGAAGGGTCCCCAAAATGACCTCGGATCCCCAAATTATACTTGGCCATCTAGTGTATGTGTGTGTATTGGGTAAAAGTAGTTTCATTTACTTAAATCAATATGTCGTGAGGCACAGCGATGCTTCAATCTAAATGCTAACAACATCATGCTAAAATGGTCACAATGATAATGGCAGTATGTTGACGTTCAGCATGTGTACTGTTTACCACCTTAGTTTAGCTGGTTAGCACAACCATGTCTACAATATACCTTCCACCCTGCTAAAGAAAGCGTCCCGACGCCTGCTCCTGATACATGTCCTGATGGGGGTCCAGCCATCTTCAGTTCCACATGTCCTGATGGGGGTCCAGTCGTCTTCTGTTCCTGCCTCGGCGGAGCCTCATCATTCTCCTTTTGGCTGCGTCGGCGGTGTCTCAGCCGTCAACAGTTGCTGCATCAGCCAGCTCTCCCGTCCGGCCTCTGGTCCGGCCCGCCTGCATGGTTGCCCTTCAGCCCGGCCCCTTGAGTGACCTCAGCTTGATGACGCTTGACCCAAAATCAAAGGAGGATTAAATATGTCAAATGAATCCTGAGGGGCACATGAAGTAAATGTTATGACAATCCAGGCAATAGTACAGGACGCTTTAGTAACCTATAAAAGAAAAGTCAGTTAGTCAAGTCATTAGGCTTCATCCTCCAGGAAGCTTGAAGATCTGCAGTAAACTGTAAGGAGATCCACTAAAAAAGATATAATCCATTCCACTTACATTTAGCCAAAGCTTTTATTTCCCCAACAGACATCTTTCTCAAGGCCTTCCCGCCTATTTTTTTAAATTCCTTCCCTCTTTTCTGATTCTCCACCTCCAACTTTTCCTGGTCCTTTTTACTTTGACAACAACAACAACAACCCCCTTGTTCCTTCTCATCCATCTGGAAACCAATCGATGAGGCTCTCCTTGAGGATAAACAAACACAGCAGAATATATACCAGAGTCAAAGGGTTTTTTTCCTCCACATTTTCTATGGTGTTCTCTTTTAAAAATTTGACTTTCAAAACAAAAATTCGTCCTTCCGTTTTAATTTTGTTATTTTGATGTGAAGACAATCCATAAAACAAAAATAAAAAGAAATTGTGGCATGAAAGCAGAGCAGTAAAATCCTCCCAGGCAATTAATGGGGCCTCATGCAAAACAGCCGACCCCAATATATAACACTATACATTCTGTATGTAAATATAGTAGGCGCGATTCAAAATGTCTCCCGGGCTCCAACGGCAATAACAGGTTCACGGTCTATCAATTCACATCAAAGCAGACCAATTTTACAAACAGGGGACCTGTGTGTCCACATGTCCTTGAATAATAACAGTATCAGTATTCAATGTTTCCATTACAGTCAGCAGCGGCGTCTTGAGGATGAGGAAAAAAATGTTATGTTACAGATAATTTCATGGGCGAAAAGCTTACATGTGAATTTTCTCCCCTTATTTACTGAAGATGCTGTATGTTTGATTCATGAAAGCCAGCTGCAGCTGGCTGACAAGAACAAAGTGTTCACTACAAGAAAATTAAAGAGTTGTGTTATTTTTCATTTTTTAGATTTATTTAATAAACATGAGCGGCTTGAACAATGTTCCACCAGCTTGTCAAAACCACTGCTTGGTCAATGGCCCTGCTTCAAACTATGGTTGATTTTATATGGGATATGAACAGTGGTCTCCTGGGTTAAAGTCCTTTTGTCATTTAGTGTCAGATAATGTAACATTTTTATGTCTCAGAGCCCAACTTGTTGTTTTCAAATGTCGTGTTTTGTCCAACCAACAGACTAGAAACCTGTGGATTGGCACTGATGTCAACCAAATCTGAATGTATGCATACACAGAAATAATTTTCTTGTACTCCCACATGAAGAGTCCACCTCTACCAGTCTGTACGGGATACGGATATGAGCCATCATTTTCCCCACTAATGTTATATTATTTCACGCAGCCCCAGCTCATCCACTAAATGTAAATTAACATAGTTATTTCTTCTTCTATAACTTCACTACAACGGCATTGAAAATCAAGAGATCTATGACACAGATTTATATTTGAGAAACTGAACCAGGTGGACTTTTGCAGGAAGCCACAATGCACATTAGGAGCAATTCAGGAGTCCATGACATGACCAAAGCGTAGGCCGACCCTCTCTCACCCAATCACTGAAGAGCTCTCATTCCTCATTACTAAAATTAACCAACCAAGCCAACGACGGCTACGAGTAGGCAGGAACTAGCCGTAAGAGGCTGAATGACAGCAGGATGATGCTGCGTTCAAGGCAACTACAGGAGAAAGTTAAACAAATTTTATTTTGAAATAAAAAAATTACACTTTTGTTTATTTATTTTATTTGTGTTAGCAGCATGCTCATTTCTATCATTGAGAACACATAGCCGTCCTCTGCCATTTGTTCTGCAGGTTTCGTTTCATTCATTGAGAATGAAGCTGACGAGACTTAGAGCCCTGCATTAACGATGCGTCTTAGGTGATATTAAACATAGTTAAACGTAGTTAAACACACACCTTTTGTCCCAAAATAAACAAGTTATCTTACACTGTTATTTTCTGCCTGGTGTGGCATCATTTCACTTGGAAAAAGATGAGTGACAGGTTGGAAAAAACAAAATAATTGTTTCTAAAGGTAACAGGAGCCACAGGCAAAGAGAAAAACATAAGGTGAGAAGCCGAAGAAAAGGGTCAGGAAGGAGATGCTAAGCATAAATAGACAATTGTACTAGGCTTCAGTTTAAGTATTTTTCCCCACAAGTTCTGCGTCGTGTGCCCCCACAGCAGGCCGTGGAAGTGGTCATGAAGTTAGTGAAAACAAAGCCCACGCATTTAGAAGGAAGATACGATGGTCACTTCTACATTGAATCATTTGAAATTAGTCTCTCATTGAATTACTATTGTAAATGAATAGCTTGTCCACCAATCACCAACTACCTTTCCCCTAGACACTGTAGACACTGCAACATTCTCATATGTGAACAAAGGCACAATTTGATCGTAAAAAATGTGAATTGCTACAATGAAATTCATTTTAAAATGTAAATTAGTAAGGTGACCACTATTCAATTAGTATTTCTTCAAATATCTTCATAGGCATGAGCCAAAATGGCCTATTGTTAAATAATACCAACCCATGGATCAGTTATTTAAAACATTTTAAAAATTCAACAGGAGAGAGTGGAAGAGAGAAGGAAAGTTGAAGAGGGAGAGAACAGGGGGAGGAGGGCGAGCCAGACAGCAGGTCCTGATAAATGCTCTGCAGTCTTTTACATGAAGCAGGGCATTCTACAAAAATACATATAGTAACCCAACAAGCCCATTTGGACGCTTTTGAGCTATAACATGGAGTGGGAGAAAAACATGACTGGCTTTGTCTCCATCTAAGGATGTAGCATATTGTTGTCTATGTATATTGTTCAACAGACAGAAGGGGTCAGACACCACATTCCAGAGGGAAGGATTTAGGGAATGGGAAGATGCTGTCGGGGAGAAACGGGAATTATCTCCAGTCAGGAAACGCATCGGGACACATGGCAGCTTCTGAGCTTGCAACATGTCTCCAAGCTGTTACAGAAGAAGAAAGGCAAAAATCTACATTGTCAGATCAGGAAAACATATTCAGACAAAGATGAGGCCAGCTGTTAGGCTTTCCTATGGATCCTTGATGTAATAATTACTCTTGGGAAGAGACAAATTGCATTGCATGGCACTTGGAAAGACAACCCAGAAGATGGTCATTTATACAACTTTGTTTTTCTGAAATCCAACTATGATGCCTCACTTAAACAGCACCGTGAGACTGCACTCGTAACCAAAAGATGCATGGACCCATATATACAAAGTGAGATGATAGCATGCTGTGGGCTTCTCAGTGTGGGCTGATGAAACAGACCTTGGTGGGACGGAGCAGCTATCCCTCTGTATTTGTTATGTGTCATATCGTTCAGAAATATCGAAGGATTTTCTGGGATTTTGTCCACCCTGCATCCATCAGGTGGGGGCTTCATGTCTCTGTTCCGTGGGTCCACGGGTACAATGGAGCTAGCTCCGTCAGTGGGAGGTTGAATGCTGTGCAACAGGAGAACCTTGTGGTGGTCCACGGTTCAGATGTCCCGATAGTGAGGAACACCAGGACCACAATAGAGAAAATAGCAGCCACCAGGAAAAAGTTCTGGACCATGTTGCTCACAGAACAGATGTGAGGAGAGAGGAGGAGGAATTCCACTGCTGTCTGACACCCGATGGGGGTCCAGAATAAAGACTGTGAGTGCATTACTGTCAAAGTGTAGTCCTGTAGACTCCGCTTGGCAAGAAATAGAAGCAAAACACAGACAGAACTCTGGAGGAGCTACCAGGTTGTGGAACGGCATTGAATCGTTTGACACAGTAGTCACAGCAGTACTCACAAACATAGTCCTTTGATTTAAACTGCCATTGACCTCAAGGCTGTGGCCTCCAAAGGTGGACATATTGAGTGCTGACAAAGAAGCAAGAGAAGTGACTGAAGTCAGAGAAAGCCTACGCAATGAGGAGAACTTCAATTCACTCTATCAACAAGCAGAGCAGCTGGGCAGCACCGCTGAGGTTGTCCCTGCAAAGAAGAGGGTGACACTGGAACAGCAACACAGAAGCAACACCTGCAAATTACAGATTATATTTATTGGTATTCCTTCATGACATGAGGTCCCGGTTGAACAGCGAACCAGCCCTGCTTGTAGCCTTCTCACGGCCCAAAGCTCTGCCACAGCTGATTAAGGAGGGAGTGAACCTCCCGTTCTCATGGTACCAAGAGGACCTGCCTCAACCAGATGCTGCAGAACAAGAAATCCACAGATGGAAACATTGTTTCCATAGTAGGACCTCTCCCAGAAAAAGAAAAGGAAATATTACAGAATATTACAAAAAAAGATTACGTTAAATAGATACACCTACCTGACATTTCCAGTCACCACTTGTTCATGTGAAAGGTCTTTTTTTCAACAGATGGCTCCGATCTGATGTGTCTGACGAGCAGTTTGACCAAAGTCTTCCTCCAGCTGAAAGGTTTTAATCATCTCTACAAGCTGGATTCTTCTTCTGGTTTGTTTTCTTAACTGCTGCCTCCTGACTTTCATTATTCATTCATCAGTCTTCAGAGGGTTGAGTGCAGTGTGTATTAGGAGGGTTGGTAATCATAAACCATGTCAGGGTAAATACACGAGTGCATTCACTTTGCAAATGAGGCATCTCTCTCTTTCTCCCTCTCTCTGTGCTAATGTTTGCTCGGCCCGCCTGATTGATGACACGCTGATCTGCAGCCTGTCATCAGTCTGAATATGAGGAGATTCACATTCTGACCACAGCAAATAAAGTAAATAAAGCAGAGCCGAGCTGTCACTTCTCATCTGATAGCATCGTCCAACATGTACCAACTGTTATATAGGCTGTTATATCACCATATAGTATCACTGTATTCTGATGTTGAGACTACATTATTTGGACAATTAACATTTACATTAACATGGCTGGGTATCCAGTGATAGAAGGGGATGTGGTCTGTTTGAACATGTAAAGACCTCTATGGATAAAGAACATGGAAAAGGGAATGAATATTCCACTCTCATGCAGACGGCAACCTCCTGGTCTGAAAAGTGAAGCTAATCCTGAAGTGCATTAAACCTGCATTCTCTCTACTCCGACTCATCTGGTTGTAAAAAGAAGTCTGGTTCCGTAGAAGTCTATGAGAAAATGACTCTCTTGAATTATTATCTCAGTAAACATTGTAAACATGAGTTTATGGTCTCAATCTCTAGTTTCAAGTCTTCTTCAATCCAGCATGATGTTCATTTAGTACATTATGGTCCATTTAGAGTCAAACAGACCAGAAAGCTTTAGGCTACCTTGTGATTGACAGGTTGCTAATATCACTACCAATACAGTTAGCTACTAAGATGACTTTAACACTTAGCTGTAACATTGACCTAGGCTTATGACGCTAACTTGGTTAACAGCTTCACACCAGAATCCAGATGGATCCAGATCTAGTCAGGGTGCTGTTCTGCTGCTTGTGTTCATCAGGTAATTTGGGGACCCTGGTTTGATTCCCAGGTAGGGTTCGGGTTCCTTCTGTGTGGAGTTTGCATGTTCTCCCCGTGTAAGCATGGGTTCTCTCTGGGTTCTCCGGCTTCCTCCCACAGTCCAAAGACATGTCTGTCTCTACATGTCTCCCTGTGATAGACTGGTTATCTGTCTGTCTCTACATGTCTCCCTGTGATAGACTGGTTACCTGTCTGTCTCTACATGTCTCCCTGTGATAGACTGGTTACCTGTCTGTCTCTACATGTCGGCCCTGTGATAGACTGATTACCTGTCTGTCTCTACATGTCTCCCTGTGATAGACTGGTTACCTGTCTGTCTCTACATGTCTCCCTGTGATGGACTGGTTACCTGTCTGTCTCTACATGTTGGCCCTGTGATAGACTGGTTACCTGTCTGTCTCTACATGTTAGCCCTGTGATAGACTGGTTACCTGTCTGTCTCTACATGTCTCCCTGTGATAGACTGGTTACCTGTCCAGGTGTACCCTGCCTTCACCCAATGACAGTCGGGATCGGCTCCAGCCCCCACGCAAACCTTAATACAGGATAAGCGGTAGACGATGGATGGATGAATATTTTGTACCACTGTCCTCCTCCACAACCACGGTCTCTCTCCCTCTCTCTCTCTCTTACACACACACACACACACACACACACAACTGCACAAGCTGTTACTAACGAGCACTAGCACAGCTGGTTCAAATTCATCTCGTTAGACTTGATCCAAGTTCAACAGTCGAGAAGTAACTCCTTAGAAGAGATGAGGGATGAGTTTCAGAAAGCCACGAGGCTCATTGCAGGACTAATGAATACAATTAGAAAATCCACTCTATTATATATAGATTGAGTTATAATTTCAACGCAATTATGATTCAATCATGTAAACACTCTTCATGGTTTTCGTCCACCTCCCTTCCTTACTGGCTGTGTCTGAAATCACTCACTCTTCACCATATAGTGAGTTCTCCATGTTGTTGTGTTTTCCCTATATAGTGACAACAAACAGCAAATCCCACAATTCACCTTGTAGTCACTAACTGAGCGTTATATACCATCATCATCTGGAGAAGTGACAGACATGTGTGAGTAAAGTGAGCGATTTAGACAAATCAATGAAAAATAATAAAACGACATAGACCTCTACATAGACCTTTATATAGTCCTCTACATGGTCCTCTACATAGACCTCTATATAGTCCTCTACATAGTCCTCTACATTGTCCTTTATATAGTCCTATACATGGTCCGTTATATTGTCCTCTACATATTCCTCTATATAGTCCTCTATGTAGTCCTCTACATAGTCCTCTATATAGTCCTCTACATAGTCCTCTATATAGTCCTCTATGTAGTCCTCTACATAGTCCTCTATATAGTCCTCTATGTAGTCCTCTACATGGAACTAGAATATAGAAGTAGTGAATGAGACATATTTTCTGGTCTGAGATCTGTTCTGAGGACAACGATGCCCCTTATGGCTTCAGGTTTGCAGCTTCTGTAAGGTCAAATATTAACTATTCAGTATATGTTCCTGGTCTGCTGTTACTGGTGCCGGGGGTCGCTGCAGGTCATTGTCCTCGGTGGGGTCTCATCGCCTTTGTAGAGGTTTAACACTGCGGCTGGATCAGGAAGCATCCGAGTCGTCGACCTTTGAAGTTTCCTCTGGCTGACGTTGTCAGATGACTCCTCAGCTCTGAACTGGTCGTGTCTGCAGGCTGAACAAAAGGTGGGATTAACCCGGCTTAGCCCCTCTGTGTTAAATATCCATCAAAGGCTCTCTCACCTGACGCCGCGGTCTCCCGCTGAACTCTCAATGGCTTCTGCAAAGAACACTTTTACTTTCCCTCTGCGCCTTACTTCAGTGATGTGATCATTAGAAGGAAGAAACTATGGAGGAAGTGCAGGTAAACACTGTAAACACTGTCTGCTTTTGAACTAAACACAGTTTAGTTTCGTTAAAACTTTTCTGCAGTGGAATTGCAGGTGAGCGTCGCTGCCAGGAGACATTTTAATCCACTGAAGTAGAAACCAGAGAAAACAAAGTGCAGGCTGGGAAGAGAGAGCCCAAACTTTTAAAACTTTTAAAAAAGCTTGACAGGCCTGCTAAGCAGTCGCGATTTGAAAGCAGTCACAGTTGCTAAGCAGTCACGGTTGCTAAGCTGCGATTGGATGTCATTAGAAACATCTTTGTTTTATTCACAACTGAAAAAAAAACAATCACAATCTGTTGTCATAACGATGATGATGATGGACGTTCTACCTCAATCGGCGTTTCCTCTCATCAATAAAGTGTAATTCACTCTTTCCTATATATTAGAATGTTTATCTCTCCTGAAAATGATATATTATGATAATAGTATATTGTATTATTATTATTTTATTTTTGGCAGTGTTTTATTTTATTCCTGGACGTATTTGGTTCACTCATTTGTAGAAATGCTACTTGATTCGGATTGTGAACACAGGTTTTAACTAAATAAATGATGATAATAATGGCCATAAATGTAACTTTTAAAAAACATTTTTGCAACAAGGTTAAAAAGTTTGGTGAACAACAAAAAAGACAAATGAAAACTAAATTGGAATAAAATACAAAAGAAAACCATAAAATTAGCAGAACCAGCAGCAGAAAATGCACCTCTAGCCTAAATTAAAAAATGATAACAATGTCCATGAGAAAAAAAGAAAAAGGCGAGTGTTATTGGAGTTGCTGACTGGAGAATAACGTCGGCAGCGTGAGCTAATTACCACAGCTACCTGCTAAAACTGTAATTTTCAGAGGTGATCAAAACTCTTTTAATCAGCAGTGCATACATAATGCTGCAGCGGTAAAGTGGAGCTGTGACGATACTGAAATAATAACAATAATAAAATATATCTGCAACGGCTGCCGGAATGAATCATTTGTTAATTTTCATGAATAAATTATCTCTTCATGCATTAAAAATGTTCTTAATGAGGAAATCACCCTTTGTTCTTTCACTTGGGATGGAGTGTGTGTGTGTGTGTGTGTGTGTGTGTGTGTGTGTGTGAGAGAGAGATAGAGAGTGAGAGAGAGAGGTTCTGTAAATTACTTACACCTATATACACAGACATACGCTGTCATACACCACTATTAAAATTTGTCAGTTTTTGGTGCTAATGTGACACCAAATTATCAAATGATCCATTTTAAGTTTCTGATGTGCATTCCTAAAATAAAGCAACACACATCGTCTACCGCTTATCCTGTATTCAGGGTCATGGGGGGGGGGGGCTGGAGCCGATCCCAGCTGTCATTGGTGGAAGGCAGGGTACACCTGGACAGGTAACCAGTCTATCACAAGGAGGCATGTAGAGACAGACAGGTAACCAGTCTATCACAGGGCTGACATGTAGAGACAGACAGGTAACCAGTCTATCACAGGGCTGACATGTAGAGACAGACAGGTAACCAGTCTATCACAAGGAGGCATGTAGAGACAGACAGGTAACCAGTCTATCACAGGGCTGACATGTAGAGACAGACAGGTAACCAGTCTATCACAAGGAGGCATGTAGAGACAGACAGGTAACCAGTCTATCACAGGGCTGACATGTAGAGACAGACAGGTAACCAGTCTATCACAGGGCTGACATGTAGAGACAGACAGGTAACCAGTCTATCACAGGGAGACATGTAGAGACAGACAGGTAACCAGTCTATCACAGGGCTGACATGTAGAGACAGACAGGTAACCAGTCTATCACAGGGCTGACATGTAGAGACAGACAGGTAACCAGTCTATCACAGGGCTGACATGTAGAGACAGACAGGTAACCAGTCTATCACAGGGCCGACATGTAGAGACAGACAGGTAACCAGTCTATCACAGGGCCGACATGTAGAGACAGACAGGTAACCAGTCTATCAAAGGGCCGACATGTAGAGACAGACAGGTAACCAGTCTATCACAGGGCCGACATGTAGAGACAGACAGGTAACCAGTCTATCACAGGGCCGACATGTAGAGACAGACAGGTAACCAGTCTATCACAGGGCCGACATGTAGAGACAGACAGGTAACCAGTCTATCACAGGGCTGACATGTAGAGACAGACAGGTAACCAGTCTATCACAGGGCTGACATGTAGAGACAGACAGGTAACCAGTCTATCACAGGGCTGACATGTAGAGACAGACAGGTAACCAGTCTATCACAGGGCTGACATGTAGAGACAGACAGGTAACCAGTATATCACAGGGAGACATGTAGAGACAGACAGGTAACCAGTCTATCACAGGGAGACATGTAGAGACAGACAGGTAACCAGTCTATCACAGGGCTGACATGTAGAGACAGACAGGTAACCAGTCTATCACAGGGCTGACATGTAGAGACAGACAGGTAACCAGTCTATCACAGGGCTGACATGTAGAGACAGACAGGTAACCAGTATATCACAGGGCTGACATGTAGAGACAGACAGGTAACCAGTCTATCACAGGGAGACATGTAGAGACAGACAGGTAACCAGTCTATCACAGGGCTGACATGTAGAGACAGACAGGTAACCAGTCTATCACAGGGCTGACATGTAGAGACAGACAGGTAACCAGTCTATCACAGGGCTGACATGTAGAGACAGACAGGTAACCAGTCTATCACAGGGAGACATATAGAGACAGACAGGTAACCAGTCTATCACAGGGCTGACATGTAGAGACAGACAGGTAACCAGTCTATCACAGGGCTGACATGTAGAGACAGACAGGTAACCAGTCTATCACAGGGCTGACATGTAGAGACAGACAGGTAACCAGTCTATCACAGGGAGACATGTAGAGACAGACAGGTAACCAGTCTATCACAGGGAGACATGTAGAGACAGACAGGTAACCAGTCTATCACAGGGCTGACATGTAGAGACAGACAGGTAACCAGTCTATCACAGGGCTGACATGTAGAGACAGACAGGTAACCAGTCTATCACAGGGCTGACATGTAGAGACAGACAGGTAACCAGTCTATCACAGGGCTGACATGTAGAGACAGACAGGTAACCAGTCTATCACAGGGCTGACATGTAGAGACAGACAGGTAACCAGTCTATCACAGGGAGACATGTAGAGACAGACAGGTAACCAGTCTATCACAGGGCTGACATGCAGAGACAGACAGGTAACCAGTCTATCACAGGGCTGACATGTAGAGACAGACAGGTAACCAGTCTATCACAGGGCTGACATGTAGAGACAGACAGGTAACCAGTCTATCACAGGGCTGACATGTAGAGACAGACAGGTAACCAGTCTATCACAGGGCTGACATGTAGAGACAGACAGGTAACCAGTCTATCACAGGGCTGACTTGTAGAGACAGACAGGTAACCAGTATATCACAGGGCTGACATGCAGAGACAGACAGGTAACCAGTCTATCACAGGGCTGACATGTAGAGACAGACAGGTAACCAGTCTATCACAGGGCTGACATGTAGAGACAGACAGGTAACCAGTCTATCACAGGGCTGACATGTAGAGACAGACAGGTAACCAGTCTATCACAAGGCTGACATGTAGAGACAGACAGGTAACCAGTCTATCACAGGGCTGACATGTAGAGACAGACAGGTAACCAGTCTATCACAGGGCTGACATGTAGAGACAGACAGGTAACCAGTCTATCACAGGGCTGACATGTAGAGACAGACAGGTAACCAGTCTATCACAGGGCTGACATGTAGAGACAGACAGGTAACAAGTCTATCACAGGGAGACATGTAGAGACAGACAGGTAACCAGTCTATCACAGGGCTGACATGTAGAGACAGACAGGTAACCAGTCTATCACAGGGCTGACATGCAACTGCAAATCTGAAACGTGTTCCCCTGAATGTGTTGGTGCACGTTTCCTAACTTCCTTGTCTGCTGTTTATTTGCTCAACTTGAGCTTCCTCACAATGTTTTCATCATCAACTGATTTATTCAGTCAATGAATCACTTTATCAAAACAAAGAGAACAAAGCTTTTTGGTTTTCCACGTTTCCCTGCCGTCACCAGCTGCTCCTCAATCAGCTCCAGAGAGTTGACGTGATAAATAGCGGTCCGTTTCCAGCCTGGCAGCTTGGTTGGCACCCACTTCCTGCCTTCTTGTCACCTGTCGCTCTGTTGTCCGATGCTCCACCTGTCGCTCAGATGTCCGTCTGATCCTGATGTCTGATACCTGCTGACAACATGAAAGCTCCCCTTTAACCACATGTATCCGTGTCCTTGTTTGGTGAACTAATCTGTACATGCAGCCAGAAAAAAAGTAGGACAATATGAGAGTTTCTGTCTAGAGGCTAATCTCTTTCATATCTAACAAAAGAAACCAGCTAATTATGGGATGCATGCACTAGATTATTGAAATCAAAAGCAGGAGTTCATGACAAGAGAAAAGTGCTCACAACCACAAATGAATCCTTATTATAATCCTGCGTTTGCAACGAGAACTACATTTCTTTGTTTCCTCATAGCTGAAGTTTTCACCCATTGGCATTACAATGTCTAAGGTTTTCTGACAACTACAACAGAATATAATACGCAACATCTTGGTATAAGTTAACTTTGCTTATTTTCTTTGTTCCCCCTGTTGGGTTTTCCTCTCTGGTTTTGCTTTTAATGTAAACTTGGCACAGTTTACAGGGACTGGATAGAAAAGTGTTTCATGATAAAAAGCTAAACATTGATCCTCAATGCTGCTGCATCCTCTTATTATTCGCTGCACTCTACCTGAGGGATCAATTCTCCTCCCATCACTGACCAAAAGGCAGGCTCCGTCCACGTTGCCATCGCTTTCCCCGCATCCCCTCTGATTTCTGAAATCCGATTTCATATTTTTCTTCGTCCTCTGCGTCGGCCTGCTGCTGCAGGAAGGAGCTGAGCTGGGAGGTCCGGGGGAATAAACTTTAATTATACATGCTAGTGTCAGGGATACAGAGCGGCGAGTGGACGGAGTGATTGATTCGCCGTCAACGGGGAGGGGGTGAGGGTGGGGGGTTGGCAGTGATGGAGGTATCCGTGGCGACGACCAGCGGGCCCTTCATCACCTGAGAGGCAGCCAGCATTAAGGCAGCTGTCAGGGACTTTGATTTGGAGTGGGAATTACAAAACACACACACACACACATGCAGGCAAAACACACAATACCCCAGCTTGCATAATACGCATGATGCACTCACACACATACTCACTGTGGCTGTCCCCGCAGGCGGATGCTGCTGCAGCTCCTTGACGTGACACCACATGAATAATCTGTGTGCGGTGGTTCGGGCTGGAGGTGAAACAGAAACACAAGGCTAGAAAATCCCACGCTTCACAAACACAGCTCATGTAATGCTGATGGCGCCGTTAAAAAAAAAAAAAGGAAAGGAAGAAAGAGAGGCCCGACACTTCACCTGCAGGCTGAGACGAGCTGAAAAACCCTGAAACACATCAACCTGAGAAAAAATGCAACCTGTCCATCGGAGCCCGGGGGCCCTGGAAATCATAAAAGACCAAAGCAGCCGAAAGCAGAGCGAGCAAACTGTCAGTGCTGGGTGTTTGGCTGCTTGTCCCTCATTGAATACACCTGCTTCAGGAGAATGCTGTGTCAAGACATGTTCCCTGTTTAATTATACAGACCCGGCAGTATCTGGAAACCCCCCCTCGTGGAACTGAAGCTTCAATTTATGAAGCGCAAGCAGGGAACAAAATCAGGTGGCTGATTAAAAAGCTGTAAGGAACACCGTACAGAGAAGTGATGCCAATGCCACCAAAAGGTGTTGCACTGCAGCTGGGCAGCCAATCAGAGAGCCATGGCTTGAATATAAGAAGTTGATGCAGTTTGACAATTTTGACCATCACCAATTTTTGCAACCAGTGAAGTGACCATATTTGGACTGCGGAGGAGCGATGGGTTGAACAGCAGAGCAGCAACATTACGCATTGGTAGCGTGGTAGCTCCGCCCCTAAATCATCCCACGCTGTAACTCTCTGTCTGACTCTAAATGGACTATAATGTACTAAATGAACATCATGCTGGATTGAAGAAGACTTGAAACTAGAGATTGAGACCTTAAACGTTTATAAAGTTAATGAGATAATACATCAAGAGAGAAGTAGGACCATTTTCTCATAGACTTCTAAACAACCAGTCTTCTTTTTACAACCAGAGGAGTGGCCCCCTGATGGCCAGCAGAGAGAATGCACGTTTTAGGCACCTTAAAGCACCTTTGACTTCACTTTTCAGAACAGAAAGTCGCCGCCTAGCTCCGGCCGGTCACACTACGTCATGTTGCTTCTTCATCTCACCTCATCGTTCCCTGTTCAGGTTTTTATAGCGACTTTGCAGGAAGTTCATCATAGGCAGGTTTTTATACACTGATACCAACCTCTGTGACTGGAGGTCTAGTCCTGTTTAACTGGTTTTCCATATCTGGGGTACTTGTACTTTAGTCAGCAAAAATTCAAACCTCAGTCGTGTCAGATTGGAGTCAGATTACAGAAGAACTGCTGTGGTTGGTATTTCCCTCGTTTTGCACTTTCTTCATTATATCTGAGTGTTACTGTGTCACTGAGCTCCTGTCAGAGGCCATAATTCTGCCTCGTATTCCCTCCGCCTGTCCATCAACTGCACACACACACACACACACACACACACACACACACACACACACACACACACAGCCTGTTGGGTGTATTGCCCTGGTCATGATTTTTGCAAATGAAGCTCGGTTGCAAATCACGGCTGCTGGGCCTGAATCAGCAGCTCTTTCATAAAGGCTGATTTCCAGAAGCTGCATGTTCTCAGATGTGACAGAGCTCAGTAAGTTCAGACTCTGTGTTCATCTGCTGCGAGGAAAGACCGCTGCACTTAAATCCAGGCTGAGCAAATTATACCCCAGCTGTTGACGAGCTCAGAGCTGCGGTACTATGGTAACAGCGATGGTTGTTGACCCCAAACACTACACTTTCTCCCACGTTATCCCCCCAAAAGAGAAGCGACACACCATCAGATATTTCAAACCTTGTTCCTGGGCAGGTTGATGGTTTGACCTTCTTCTTTTCGAGATGTCATTTGGAAGTTTTCTATGCATACTTCACAATGTAGTCGTATTTTTGTATCTACTTCCTCAAGCTCTGAAAACAAATTCATTCAGGCTAACAGAGGAGAAGCTACATTTTTGTAACTTTCCCCCGTAGAGGATGTTGTGTTTTTGGCTCTTTGTGCTGACTGATCTGATGATGGAAGCAACGTATTGTAGCTCCACCTGCTGCTGTGAGGCTGCTCGTCACTGACGGCAGCGTCATGTTTGAGATGGATCCATCTCGGCGTGGCTGTGCCTGTTACCATGGACTACTACTGTTAATACTACTGCTACTGTTAATATTACTACTATACTACTATACTACTATACTACGACTAACACCAAATGCAGATGGAACCCAAGGGCCTGGTCTGCTCCAAATTTCTGTCTAAAGGTCTGTTTTCTCTGTCACTGTCGCTGTAATGCTCCTGGGTGATGTTGGGACTATTGAATCTGAAAATCATGAGTGTGTTCTAGTCCTGATCGATAAGGAAAGTGTGATATGACACTATAAATAAAATTCAATTGGTTATTTTGAGTCTCTTCCTGTCAAAAGATGTTCCTGACTGATGTTTTGTAGGTGCTTGGGGCCCTTCCATCCATCTTCATGTTCAGAGTAACTCCAGAAAGGTAGCAATTTTGTTGTTCTATTGATTTCATTTAACTATATATCAAATTTTCTTTTTTCAGTCTCACCATCCAGGAAGCTCCATAGCGAAGTAACTTAAAGCCTGCATTATTCAGACTTAAATGAATGTTTAATGTTTTAATTTTCTTATTTTATAGTTTGAAGTCAAAGGAGGAAACTTAACAAAACTAAACAATGACAATCCTAAACAATTTAAAAACAATAAACAGGCAGGTAAGCAAACCGACATTGATAGTGGAAAGATTCATTAATGAGTATTTTACAATAATGTGGGGGGTTCAAGAGCACGACAGAAATGACAATATTATCTTAGTGTACTAAACCATCACATTCTCACTGAGCTCGGTTCACGGATGTAGATGAACAGAATGGAGACAGGAGTGGTTCACCTGCATGTTTTCATTCATTTCCCCACATCCCTTCATGGGTTGTTTGTGGCAAAGACGGATCAAAGGAAGTCCATGCTCAAAAAAGAGAATAAGGTATTTGTAATATAAGCTTACACAGTGTGCACGATCATAAGCATGCATACATGGTAGTAAAAGAATGAAAATACAGTAATGTAATGTTTAGTTCCACCTTCAGACGTCCCTGATGACGATATGAAATACATTTTTGTTTATTCCCTCAGGAGCGTTCCGCCTGCGTCTCCATCTCCACATCAGCTTCACCCTTAAAGAGCTGCCGCGTCTCACCGTTCCCGCTGATTAAAGCGACCGTGCTTGTTGATTGGCTGCCTCACCTCGCAGGTTGAAGCGCCTGCTGAGGCCGTCGTGTTGTTTCCCTGCAGAATCCGCAGCCGTGGAGGAAGAGCAGCACGAGTTTCTCTTCTGGGAAGCTCTTGTCTGTTAATTAGCGGCGAGCAGATGGAAGAAAGTCCACATCTCGCTGGGGATCAATTCTACCCATGAAGCAGCAGCAGCAGCAGCAGCAACCTTGGTATATTTATTTCTTAGCTCAGCAGTAGTGGGGCGATGTCACCTCCCGAAAGTACGAGGAGGAGGAGGAGAACCCGAGAGAGTTCTGAAGAGAAGTCTTAGACACACACAAGACGTGAGGAGCGTCTCCTTCTCCCCGATTTCCTCAGAGACACTGAAAGGAGTGGCGTTCAGCTGGCAGTCGAGAGTTGAGTTTAGTTACTTATCATTACTTTGTTTACAGCCATCTGTTTACACACACGTCCTTATCTTATCTGCCTGTGTCTCTCTGCACTCTATACGCCGCGAGCCGTAACCCGCCGGCCCCCTGCCAGAGCCTCGCCGACAGCTGCGCCGGCAGCGGCGGCTGCTGATTTCCTTTTGGGCGCCACATAAAGCGAATTTTACTGCAAACAAATGTGACTTTGTGGAGGTATCTGCAGAATCACCATGCCATTCAGCCTCTGTTCTCACTACATTTAGCAATTTACCCACACAGTCACTGCAGAGGTGTCGAGAGAGTTATTAGAAACTGGGACGCCCTAAAGTTTTTTGTTTCGCTCATGTGTTCAGAAAACGATCTTTTTTGTTCTGAATGTTTGTCAAGGCAAACAAACACGACTACATGAGTATTGTAGAAAAGGCATTATTGTGATAGCACAATGCTGCTATGAATGACGGATCAGAAATCATTTTTTCAATAAAATGATTGTTAAATCACATAAGCAGTTGAGTAATGAGCGTGATAATGCACAGTGAGTAGCTCACTGTTGCAAAATGAATTACTTTTCATGTGATCTCTTATGTCTGTGTTCTTCCTCTGTCCCATTGAGCTCCATTAAAAACACACTGTTGATGGTTAGGTCTCATGGCAGGACATGATAAAGTCACAAAATACGATCTGTTGTTTTGGTGTTCAGGGACGCCAATTGTCCATTTTCTTTTGCCTCTCGGCACTAAAACAATGTCAATGGAAAGTTATTTTTTAGGTGGACACACAAATGAAACTCATCCAAGTGACATCATCCAGAGCTAGTGATGTAGTATTAAATATATATATATATATAAGGAGAGTCTACTTATGGTGGGGGTGGATGGGTCAAACAACACAGGGTTTTCAACCATCAGATTGGTGACTGTTTTCCCAAACCTGATTGAAGCTATGGTCTACAATTTGGAATAAAAAACAATCCATTCAGGCTATCAGCCGTAGGCCTGCATAGAAATTGACCAATGGGAGCCATTGCTCCTGAAGGCTCCCATTGGCCCGTACCCTCCATCCAATCCCCTCTGGGCGGGATGCTTTTTTCAAATTTGTCTCAGAGGCTCAACTGATTTCAGAATGTAGACCATAGCTTTAAGAGGTTTTGATGAAAAAAAAAATCTTGAGGAAGAAGAGTTTTAACACACTGTGGGCTGACACCTTCCTCACCATGAACACACACACACACACACACACACACACACACTGTTGGTTATTTTGATTAAATCCCACTTGGTTTAAATTAAAATGAAACATAAATACAACAAACGTACTTGGTTGATGTTCGACACTAACAGTTAGTGCTGCTGGTGGAAGTCCTGTGTTTTTTGACCCGACCACCATCCTGACTCATTTTTTTAAACATTTTGGCATTTTGTCCATCACCATCTTTGATTTTGGGCGTCGCCATCTTGGACTTTTTGCAACCAGTGAAGGAAGTGACCATATTTGGACTGTGGATGAGCAACGGGTGGATCTGATAGACACAAGCAGCAGAGCGACACCCCAAGTAGCTTCATAATTCAAGGTCAACTTTAAGTGTTAAAAGTCATCTTAGTAGCTAACTGCATTGGTAGTGTGACAGATTTGATTTAAGTCACAAATATAGCAACGGCAACTTTTCGAGAATGAAATATTCCTACTGAAGTTTACCCTCTAAATGTTCAGGTTTAACATTTCTATCTATAGGTTGGTTTCACGTGACGTCACAGTGCTGCATCGCGAACGCGCTAAATCCAGATGGATGGCAGGAAGTGAAGTCTGCCCATTGAACTGCCGTGTGAAAAAGTAAAGATGCCCCTGTTTTGTGTAGTTTACGGCTGCTACAATTGTTCTACCTTTGAAAAGGAAACGTTTTTTTTAGAGTACCAAAGGTTGTCGTCCATAAAGGTGAGAATTGTAAAAAGCTCACAGAATAACGCCGTAAAAAGTGGATTTTAAACCTACGTCTGCGGGTCTGAGAGTCGCTTTGCCATCAATCGGGAACGCTCGCGTTCTCCGCTGCTGTGGCAGTCGCAGGCACCAGTTGCCTTCGTTCCCCGTGAGTTCAGACTTCGGGATGCCTGGTGCGGTGCTTGGGCCCGTCTCGGGCTCGCCTGCCTCTCCGTTCGGCGCGCTCCCCCCTCCTTCCCCGACCCTCGGGCCGGGGATGGGCGCCCATCGGGCCCGCATGAGACGGGCGCGGCTGCTGGTGGACTACCCGTCTCCGTGCTGACCGCGTTACGCGTACGCAAGTCCGACGGTTCCCCTCTAGCGGGGGAAACGAGGGCAGCGTCGGTGGTCGGGGTTCGGCGGGTCGTGCCGGCGGACCATCCTCCTCCACCTTGGGGTCCCCCCACCGGGAGCCACGTCCCTCGCTCCAGAAAACTCACTCATCTTCATGAGGTACGGGTCACGCCCAACATATTTACTTACTAATTGTTTGTATCGTATTCTATAAACTGGCTCTAAATCCCTACAATATGGACTCTCTGGAACGGTATCCTCCATAGACGGAGTCGGCATTTTTACTTCCGGACAGCCATTTGGAAATCGCGCCCCCTCAACGCGTCATCACAATCACATGACTGAAACCAAGCTATTGTGGTGTCATTATAATAAAAACGTTAGCAATCCTTCTGTAGCAGTGCAGGTATATTTAAAATGGAGCTGTGCTGCATCCATCAACAGCTGACTGTGTTACTTCAGAAAACACACCTAAAGTTTACTGATTTTGTTCCTGCATGAACGCAACAAGCTGATTGCTCAGCCTGTGTGTTTGTGTTTGTCTTTTCCTTATAAGGATATATTCCTTATATAGGCAGGATTGCAGCTCTGTGTGCTGATCCTACTGAGTTGATTAGATCTGATTAAAAACTTGTAGTGATTATGAACCACGAGAGGAAGAAGAGGGAGAAAAACTGACAGAAAAGATAGATGGCAGCGGGAAACAGATTGTTATCTGATTGGCAACAACACACAGAGAGAGAGGACAAACAGGAAATGGCATGTATTAGGAGCTGTTGACACGTTGCGTCTGAAAATGCAAAACATCCTTTTGTCGAAGGTACTCCAGACATGCCTCCTGTTACTAAGCAACCAAAACCTGCGCTGCGAAGGCGATGCTGAAGTTACGGTGGTTTCAGACTCACTGAAGAACTAAACAGTCCAAGCAAGAAATGGATTTACAGCAGCTTCAATCCCTCACTGTAGCTCTACTGCTTAGTCAGTTTGACCTCGCTTCTTCTCCATATATTTACCGTAGACTGCTGTGATCGGTTGTTCCTTGTCACATGACATGGTTCTCATTGCATTCTCTCTACTGACCATCAGGGGGTGACTCATCTGGTTGCAAAAAGAAGTCTGATTGTATAGAAGTCTATGAGAAAATGGTCCTACTTCTCTCTTGATGTATTATCTCAGTAAACATTGTAAACATGAGTTTATGGTCTCAATCTCTAGTTTCAAGTCTTCTTCAATCCAGCATGATGTTCATTTAGTACATTATGGTCCATTTAGAGTCCACCAGACCAGAAAGCAGGGGATGCTTTGGGGCTACCTTGTGACTGACAGGTTGCTACCACGCTACCAATGCAGTTAGCTAGTAAGTGTGGTGGGAATTAGTGTATGATTTCCTGGTGAGATTTAAGAATATTACACTTAACAGAGTTTTGAGTGCAGATTGCATGGCTGAAAGCTCCATTCAGAGCAGGAAGAGAATACTGTGAGGTGAGTGAAAGACGAGTCATGTTGTTCAGAGTAATGGAGGTGATGATAAACGAAACTGTCGACCTATAAACTTGAAAAACTCAGTACAAAAACATCAAATGTCCTGGCAGAATATTACCAGCACTTTCCCTCAAATTTATGGACATTTTACTTCAAACTTTAAAGGCTATAGATCTAGAGCAGGTGTGTCAAACCGATCCAGTAAAGGGCCGCTGTGGCTGCAGGTTTTCATTCCAACCAAGCAAGAACACACCTGATCCAACCAATCAAGGTGTGAAGGCAAATCAGGTAGGTGAATAAGTCGAGTCAGGTGTGTTCTTGCTTGGTTGGAATGAAAACCTGCAGCCACAGCGGCCCTTTACTGGATCAGTTTGACACACCTGATCTAGAGGATGCCTTCCGTACAATTCACATACACTTCAGTTAAACCTAACAGAAATGATTGTGTGGACTCTACCATTCAGAAACTTCCGTAAAAAAATATGTTTTACTACATTAAATTAATACAAACTAAAAATAAATGACACGATCAAACTTGCTTTTGAGTCTGAAAATGAGTCTGCCAAATATTTCTGCCATATCTGGTCACGTCAGCAGTTCACACAGCCTAACAAAAGCTGAACAACTATTTCCAACAAAAATGATACTGAGCTGACATCCATACATTATTTTATTAAGCGTTATCTTAATTTTTTTTACCCCAGAAGTGTGAGGAGGAATGGTCTCTAAATGTCAAAATGTAATGTGTAATGAATAAAAATACTTGTGACAAGTCAGAAAACTCTTATAACACTATAAAAAATATATATATACATTGGTCCATATTTGTCTTTGTTAGAGACATGGCCTTTGCACAGATGGCCTTTTAGTCATAGATAGATTCATATGTTTCATCGATTCATGTTTCTGGTGAATCAAAACGGCTGTTGCTGAAAATCTTGTGCAAAAAACTGGAAAATGCATGAACGGAACACATATTCTGGCCAAATTGTGATTTCTGTAAGGAGTGACGGAGGTGAAGAGACGCTCGGGCTGAGACGGCGTCATTAAAGTGGTGAAGAGTGGCATTACGAAGCGAACATGAATGATTTTTAGAAGAGAGGAGCTGTGGTGATGACACCACCTCCAGAGGTAAGGAAGGTGGTCGCTCACATGCGATTCATGACCTCGTTATTGGCTGTTGACATGCAGCCCACGCCCTCTTCAATTAGGAGGCGCTCAGCTGGAAAAAGAGAGGGAGGGATGAAGAGATAGACAGAAGGTAAAAGGATGTAGGAGGGAGCTGGGGGGGAGGGGGGGCACCGAAGGTCCCCTGGGCCGCCTGCCTCCGTGGCCATATGGTTACACTTAGTCAATCATGTCGACACTTGTGGAACAATCTGCTGGTGACGACCCGGCGCCAGCCACGCTCGCCTTGACACTTTGCATCCGCCATCAGCGCTGCCTCATAAACAAGATTTAATTTCCCCTTTCATCTATTCAAATTGGCACAGACTAAAGTGTCATCAAACTGTTTCTTTTTCATCTGACCCCGCTGGGAGAGGAAGCTTCATTGCTAAAAAAAAACACATTTTTATGTTCGGTAGGAAGGCGACTGGAACCGGAAAACACAAACATGGAAGAAGAAAATCTGCTTATTAATACATCATCCTAATTAGTGGGGTGCCCATTATTATGTTTCATCCTCCTGTTTGAAGAGAGAATGTGACTATTTTGCAGCACACTTGCAAATTCAAGCCAATTCAAGCACTGCAGTAATATAACTAATACATCCAATATGTCGATCACTGGGTTAATAATCAACTGAGGAAACAAAACTATAATCAACTGAGGAAACAAAACTCAAAACACAAGACATGCAGGGGATAAAAAAAAAAAAACTCCAACAATAAGTGGGTCGTGGTGACTTTCCATTATTGGGATAATCATGAATATCATTTTGAGAGACTTGAAGAAGCTGTCTAGATGCTATCATCGTAGTGAAAAATATAGCTTGATTTAAAAAAAATTAAAAAGGATACAAAAATAGTATGTTAGTGCCATTTGAAGAGTTTTAACCATATGATGATTATTTTCAGGATAATATTGTGAATCGAAATGATTTTGTCTGGGATAATTGTCACATGAAATTTGCATATCATCCCATGCCGAGACTCAACCGCCGTAAAGGTGTCTTCACAGGTCTCCCTTAATAAAAATCGATTTGGCAGCTACATCTGATTCAGAGCGCTGCTGCTCCAGTCCTCACTAAGATCAGTCCAGTCCCGAGGTCTTTTCACTCGCTTCCTGTCTGTCAAAGAATCAATTTCAGAATACCACTGTTGGTTTTTAAAACACTAAATGGTTTCCGATCTCCTGCTACATTATGAGTCATCCAGATCTCTCAGGTGGTCCGGTTCAGGTCTGGGTTCTCTCCCCATAATTGAAACAAAACATGTACTTTTTATGATTCACACATCTGGAACAAACAGTCAGTAAGCTGCAGGTCAGCTGCTTCTCTGTTTGCTGCTGCCCTTTCTTAAATCATTTTATTCTTGTAGTTAAAACATTGTTTTTATTTAATTGTATATTTTCTCTGCTCTTAAATGGCTGTTTTAATCGTATTTAATTGTCCAATTTGTATTGAGTGTTGGGTTTCAGTAAAATGATGTATGCTAACTTCTGTTTTCTGTTGTTTTGTTTATGTGACCATCTGTGGTCTCAACTCCCTCTGTCCTTCTCACTGACTTCATAGTCACAGAATAAAAGGAAAACAGTACAATGGAATGAAACAGATCCTAATGATCCTATCAAAAGGCAAAAGTGATTCATACAGAAAAAAACACTTGTTTCTTCTCTGTAAAACAAGTGAACAAAGTGCTTCACAAAATAGAGAAATGGTTGTCAGTAATGTCAGTCTGCAATCAACATGCTACATGTTACTGTTTCTCTAAACGTTCTTTCATTAGCAACATTTCAGGCTCAGAATATGTTTTTCAGTCACCAAATCTGCCTTCTTTCACCTTTGGACTGGACCAGACTGGACTATTGCAATGGAGTCCTGTTCGGGGTTTCCATTAAAACCGTGATCAGGCTCCAATGTATACAGAACTCAGCTGCCAGGGCTCTCACCCACACCAAGCCCTGGCAGCACATCACCCCCACTCATCCACCTCCACTGGCTCCCGGTCAAGTCCCACATCACTTACAAAATCCTCCTCCTGGACCTTCAAATGCCTCCACGCCCTTACCCCCCCAGTACTTATCCTCCTCACCAACATACCCCATCTCAGAACCTGCGGTCATCTGACTCAGGTCTGCTCTCCATCCCCCACACCAAACTGCGAACCTTATGGGACAGAAATATCTTCTGTTCACCAAGGCCTTTGGTTCCTAGATGGGGTTTTTTTTTCAGTTCTTTGTGTGTATGACTGTCTGGTTGTTTGTCCCTCCTCCCATAATGTAAACTGTCCTTCGGTTCCTTGAAAGGGGCTTTATAAGTTGAATATATTTGTATTATTATTTATTACTTTTCTTTAAGCCCTGCATGGTCTCAGACTTGGAGGTACTCACTCTCAGTTGCACTCAGCTGCAAACCGCCACAGTGCTGCTGAAGGTCACGTTCTGAAGGAGGCAACATCATCTATATAGCAGACGCAATTCTGATGTCCACAAACCAGACAATGTGCACCTCATCATGTCCTCTCCATGAATATCACTAATAGGAATAAAGACAGGGGCAACCAAAGGGCAAGAATACCAAAAAACGACAACATTGTTTTGTATTTTTTCTGCATATATTGTTGAATAGGTGCACAATATGACCATGGATGTCGTCTCAAATAGCTAGAAGTGCATTCTTCATATCAGCTCGTGTTTAAAGAGTCTCAGATGTAAGAAGAGACCGAGTGTCTGAAGAACCAACAATTCAAAGCCTCGCTGGAAGCTGGTAAACAGACAGCAACTCTCTCTCTCTCTCTCCATTAACTCACAGTAGTGGAGGTGAAACGAAGCGAAGACATCGATAACTTCGTCTGATCATGGAACATGCGGAGCAAAGATTGATTTTGAAGACCGTACACTCGTACACTGAATTAATTTTCTTCTCTAAACAGAGTTCAGAATAAAAATTAAACTGCTCACACAATAAAAAAAACATGCTGAATTTTAGAATGAGTTCATTCTGTTTTTTCATCTGAAGTCCGCCCGGACAAAAGTCACACAGTCACTGTTTTTATTGTATTTTAGTGTCGCCTTCATTTTCTTACATCTCATTAAAAATGTCTTTCATTCCTCTACGTCCAGTTTAACCTCAAACTTTGTGAGCTGTGAATCTGTGAAGCGACGTTCACAGTCACCGCTCAGTCCATGTGACGCAACCGTCCCTCCTGAGATGGCGGCCTGAGGGAGCAAATTACCCAACTGCAGATGACCGCAGGGCTAATGGTGATGTGTTTTATTTATAGACAGACGCAGTGAAAAGCACAACTAACCTGAGTGGAGTGAAGCAGTTACACCAGGGAATGATTGACAACACACACATGCAGAGGACAAGGACAGAGAACATCACTGTGCTGTTAGAGGAAATTAACATGCAGAGACAGAGTCCCCACTACCTGAACATGGAAAGAGAAGGACTAACAGAACCATCCTGTGAGGAACCGGTTTAAATGGATCTGCTCTTACATTACTTACTAGTTCCTCTTTCCTGAAGGACCAACTGGGTGTTTGGAGTTTGTCAAGTCCAGGCTTCGTGTTTTAGCTTCTTTTTTTAAACTCTTCCATGTTCTCTGTGTTGGTGTTTGTGGACACATTAGTGATGTCCAAATGAAGCTTCGTGAAGCATTTTCTTTATTTTCTGAGCCCAATAGATGGCGCTCTCTGTTCAACAAAGGGTTGAAAGCAATGGAAATATATTGGCTTTCAACCCTTTGTTGAACAGAGAGCGCCATCTATTGGGCTCAGAAAATAAAGAAAATGCTTCACGAAGCTTCATTTGGACATCACTAATGAACAGAACAGGCAGAGGCTCCTCCATAGTCCAAATATGGTCATTGTCTTATTGCAAAAATTCCAAGATGGTGAAGGCCAAAATGCCAAACTTGAGGCATCAAAACCATAGCCCACAAACAACAAATAATTCCTCCAATAGCGCCAAGAGAAACTGTTGTGATCACACAGAGAATAAAACAAGAATTATCGGAACAACAGCCTGAAGAGTGTTTTTGTTTAGAAACAGAACGTTGGAAATAACAACAAGCTGGAAAGTAACAGAACAAATGAAATCCATCTTAAGGCTGGATCAGAAAACTGAGCTCATCAGTAAATCAGCCCTTCACTGCTTCCATCCAACTCTTATAATCCTCCATCCCCTGTCACCTGACCTTTGACCTCCATTGTAGCTACAATCTCAGAGGAAGAAAGGGCTAAGCAGAGATCTGTCTCTGTGTTAATCTCATTATAACCTCTGACATTAAAATAATCTGATTAAAGATGTAACGCAGCTACACTCTCAGTTTCTGTTTAATCTGGCTCAAATCTAATTATTAGTGTGTGTGTGTGTGTGTGTGTGTGTGTGTGTGTGTGTGTGTGTGTGTGTGTGTGTGACAGGGTCACAAGTTTAAATATATAAACTACTGATGAAATTAAATTAAACTTTGAACAGACTGGAAGTCAAATTTGAGAGAATTTGGAATATTAATAGTGAATTAACATGATATTAACACATGAAAGCGGAGCCGAGAGAGCGGATTATCACTTTCTAACGGAAAGAGATAATATCTGGATTCGGTCTGAAGTTCCTCTGATGTTCAGTCGCTGTGAGATTCAACTCTGTTTGGTTTGAAAGAGAATAAGAAGATGGAGACAGTCCATCTCTGAGTTTGACTTTAAATTAAAGTCAGGAGTGTTTTCATGTTCCAAGCAACAGTGTGTGTGTGTGTGTGTGTGTGTGTGTGTGTGTGTCCAGATAACCCCAATCCCAGAGGTCTCACATGTCCTGGAAAACACAACAAAAATAGCCAAACAGCGAACCCATTCTTTGATTGGCTGGCGGCTGTGGATTCTTTTAAACCAGAGCTGTTTATTTGCGGTTCTGATTGAATGTGTCAGGATTAAACTGCAGGTTAAGACGGCAACAGAAGCTTTTATGTGGCTTCAAAAAGCCTGTTGCTAACAAGTGTCTAAAGTCACGTGAATTTGTGAAGATGCTGCTGAACAAAATGTGTGAATATCATACATGTTTGTTTGCCACAGATTATTTCCTGCAATCATCCAAAATCCATCAGAAAGCCTTGGCCATTGGCTTTACAAACAAAGAAATGCTACATAGTTAGGTTCAGGCAACATAACTACTCTGTTAGGTTTAGTAAAAGTCATCATGCTTTAGTTTAAAATTACCATGAAATTGAAACACAAAAAACAATGTGACAAAAGTACTAGTTCAGTCAGGACCACTTTGTCAAAAATAATCTTTATTTATTTGCACAAGTCTCATTTGGCGGTATGGTACTGTTCTGGGACTCCCTGCTCTTCCATGCGCTTGCGTGGAAAGCCTGAGGCAGGAAGAGCCCCTTCCTGCCCTTCATGAGCCATCATGAACGGCATAAGCAGGGAGCGTAGCAGCAAAGAAAAACCCAGACAGAGCAGAGCAACCAACAAGAACAATGGTAAGGTACATAACAGATGACAGGAGGAGCTGGGGTGGAGGTGGGTTGAAAACGCCGGCAGAGGAAGCAGCGAGGGAGGTCAGGCTAGAGCAGTTTAAATAGCGCGCTCTGAATGCAATTTCCCAATAGGAAGCGAGCACGGGGAGTCAGCTGAGCCGTCAGCTGATCTCCTCGGCTTTGACAGCTACGCTGTTGCTGCTGATTTAGAGCTTGACGTCGTGGCCTGCCAGAACTAACGCTACGCTTGATTTCATACGGGACGCTAACATCAGTCTCCTGTGATTTTAACCCCAACCACCACCCAGACAATGTATGATACGTAAAGAGCAAATGTAATCCTCGACAAAATCAAAACGAAATTCTTAAAGTGGCAGTCCGTAAGATTTGAGATGCTTCTAGCGGCCTCTTTGGCGGTAGATGGAACTGCAGGCGAGCCTCTGGGACCTCATCTCTCTCATCTGCGTGATGCCTTCAAATGCTCCACACTGAAAGGAGGTCCGTGGTTTTCCCTTATTGGCGGTCACTTTGCTTCTTGATGACTTTCCTTCTTCACTTCCATTAGTTTGTTGTTTCTTTTTTTTTGGGACTGGAAGTTGAATGGTCTTCTTTCTCTGCCTGTTGATCCTCCGTTGTGAGTCAGCAGTAATAAAATGAACCTGGTCAAACACTTTAGACTAGAGGGAGCCTGACTCAGCAGTTGGAAGTTACCGATTTCCAATTACAAGTTAACGCAGCATACTTCCTTGAGTAGCTCCTGCAGACCAACCGCTGCTGACTGACGGAAAAAGCTAAAACTCATTTTGAATTTTGCGCGGGAATGTGACCACAGACACGGAGATCCTATTTCTGTGCAAAGCAGCAAGTGCAAGCACTTTCATTAGTGTGTCACATGATCAACCACCATTGTTTTAACTCACTCGTTAGCACTCACTCTAGTTAGCGATTGTGGTTGTTGTTGAATACTATATATATCTTTTATATTATATGTTTAAAGGAGCAGTGTGTAGGATTAAGCAATATCTAGTGGTGAATATCCTGAATAACCCTCCGCTCACCCCTCCCTTCCCAAGCGTGTAGAGAAGTACAGTGGCCTTCAGGTCATGTAACAAAATAAAAGGCTTTCTCTACAGCCAGTTTGGATCTTCTGTTCCAGGTCTAAAGTAGTGCCACATTGCAAGGACCTGGTCCCAATGTAAATATGAAAGGCTCATTATGAGCTACACAACACCACAATTCATAGTTTCAGGTTATTATACACTAATGCAAATGTGGTGGAAATCAGTTTATGATGACCTGATGAGAAATAAGAATACAACTCCTAACAGTGCTTTTAGTAATTTATTCTATAAAGAGTCCAAAACAGGCTAGCAGTCGCTACAGACAGACTGTAAACAGACAAAGTCTAATAAGTCAAAGCCCTCGCAAACAGGGTGTCCAAGCGGACCGCATCACCGACATACAGCTTCAGAGCAAACTATCTGGCCAGATCCTCCTTAAGAGTCTGACCAAGTCTTCAGTCTTGAGAAGGGCTTTTTATACAGTTGTTTGTGATGTCATCAGAGAAGCATTGTTCCGTTGTTTGTGTAGACGGAGAACTTTGTCCAGAATGTGGTGTTTGAACCACTCATCAGTGTCCATAGATCCATATTGACTTGCCAGCTGTGCTGGTGTCACAAGATGCATTTCACAACTCATGTGCAGAATACAGGTTACCTCATGACACACATGGAATAGTATGAGTTAAAACTACTCAAACTACTAATTATACTATAATAAACTACTATGAAAAATCCCCATCACAGAAAACATTGTTAAGAATATTATAATCCATTTCTCCACATATCCCCCTAAATGACATATTAGCCCTTTAAATTAATATCATTTCCTCATTATGTTTATGGAACACAATCATTGCATACGTTGAAACATACTTGCAAATTATTTGTATATGAGTGAAATCTCTAGGAGACATTTGTGTGCAAAAAATGTCTCTAATACTGGGCAAACAACAAACTGTGTTAAAACAATTCATACACACAACATATAAAAATATATAAATACAGTCATTTAGATGAACTGACCCTTTGGCGAGCTGACGGGAGGCCTCATTATCTCCAAAATAGCATCTGCGTTTCCAGCTGATATATAACGGTTTAGTCTTTTCTGCTGTGCTTCGAGTTTTAAAGTTCGTCATCGGGTCATAACAGCTCTGTTGAAATGGAAAATCCAATTGTGTATATTTTTTACAGTAACATCTAATTGCTTCAGTTTTTCACCCTCTCTCCATCTCCCTGAACTCATACATTTTAAATATACCTGTATCTGTACTGACTATTGATTTCCCCCACAGTCTTTCTAGATGTACCTCGCTCTGGTGTGCTTACTATTTTTATATACGAAAGGTAATAGCTTTTATGTTTGTATGAAATTATGCATTTATGTACCTGTAAGTATCAGTGAAGTTTGACCTGAAACAAAACAGACGATCTGGCTAAGGCTCTGTAGGTTGGCGGTTCTTGTATCTGAAATTTTATCCAACTTTTAGTGACAAATAAGCAAGACAGTCAAGTCAAACTTCTTTTTAACCTGAGGATTATCAGGTTATGGAAGAAAATGGTCAGGGATTGAATCTTCAAAACTCCTAGAGCACAGAAAAGAGAGAAAACCACCAAAGGATGGACGGACTCCAGCAGCAGCAGCAGCAGCGGCAGGTTGGACCGCTCATTAATTATTAAGCCTAATCAGCACTATTAGTCAATGTGTTTGTGTGTGTTATTGAGCGGTCCGGTCCGACCTCTGGCAGCTCTCCTCCTCTCAGCAGGATGACATGTTTTCCCTGAACTACAAACACCTGGAAATAACTTTATCGAGCACAACAACAGGTTGGCAGGTGAAGTGTTTGACATAAAGGGATGTGACCAGAGGAGAGGAGTGGAGAGATGTTTTTCTTTGGGTCGACTTGGTTCCTAGCAGCCACTGACACAATTATGGGATTTCTTTGCTTTTTCAGTGCCTTATGAGGCGTGCAGTGTAGTAAATGTCGAGGTTAAATATTTTTTTCTGATCAAGGAATCACTCACCAGAGTGGAGCGGCATCAGGTCCCCCATCATCTCCTCATGATGAGGTGAGACAAGGTGAGCTCATAGTGGCAACGAAAAGTGATACAAAGCAATTATTTGTAGTACTCCATCTCCATTATTTGTAATTATTTGGATCAACTGTAAAATGTGGAATTTCGTTGAATTTCTCCAAATCCGGATACAATTTATAAAAACCTATGTTTTCTCTCACATTATACGTGTTTGTCAGTGAGCCTAAACTGAACGGGGTGACACAAACACACACACGTCGAAGACGTTTATTCAAACTTTTCTCTGAGTTTTGTCAACATAAGAATGACGAGACCCGCAAGAATCCGTGTGATGAGCAGCTACAAACAGAATCTCACATCAGAAACGTTCAGAAATGAAATGATTCACAACCGAAAGTAAAACTTAAATAGCGGCGAGTGGAAAAAGTGGGTGGTATATTGCATATTTATGCACGTGTGTATGGTCTCTGAATGACAAGGAATTAGAACTACTAGAATGTTTCTTCAGTACATTTCTTAATTTTGATTAATCAACCACATGATTAGACACCATTTGATGAAAGAAAGATTGTAAAACACAGAATTTAGAAAAGTTAAAACGGATTCTGGAAAAAATGAAAATGGATTTCATAGGGCCTGATCCATCTGAGTCTACTCAAACGGAGAGACTGACACGTGTCAATAATAAATGTTCACTGTGACATTTTGGCTGCCATTGATGTTCCTGCTCTGATGAGAGTCTTTATTATTAAGACAAATGAAAGAAGGTCCACTTTTAGAAATGTATGAGAAAGTGGACCTTCTTGCAGTTGTCCTTCTAATGAAGACTATTTTCTTTTCAATTCAGTTCTGTTCTATTTTGTCCCTTTTGTGTGTTTTTGTTTGGCATGGATTTAATAATTCCAACCTCCCTGCATATCCGTGAAGTGGAGTTAAGCGGGAAAGGCCACTCTGAACAGGTGTATTTGAGGGAGGTTTTAAAGAGACTGTGGTGCAGATGGATAGTGGAAGTGAGTTCCACAGACGAAGGGCCGAACAGCTGAAGGCTCTGAACCCCATCGTGGACATACAGGCAGATGGAGTGAAGAGATGTGGGGAAGAAGAGGATCGGAGCGTTCGAGATGGAGTGTAAAGCTGGAGGAGTTTAGAGAAGTATGGAGGAGCAAGATGAGGAGAATCTTAAAATGAATGCGCTTTTGGACATGGAGCCAGTGATGTTGTACGAGGATGGGAGTGATGTGTTCGGAAGATAGGGTTATACTGCGGGCAGCTGAGTTCTGGACCAATTGGAGTTATGGATGGACTTGTGGGGTAAACGAGAGGAGAGAGTTACAGTAATCAATATGGGAGGAGACTGTTCGAGTCACAATCCCGGTCTCTTCTGAAAGGGAAGTCGTTGGAGTTTTCCAGGGGTGGTTGGAAAACATTCATACAGCATAATATCGCAATATTTTGTGTGGCAATGTTGTATCGCTAAATGGACGATAAGTAGTGATCTTTTATTATAAAAAGTATTAATATTACAAATATAAGTAAACCCTTTTTCAGTCAGTTTGATGGTGTCAGTTTTTTCTAGTGTGATCTTGGGTAAAGTCAGTGGGGTTGACAGGAAGTTGGTTAAAATCCTGTTGGTGCGGGATGGCTCAATGGGAGAGTTAGTGCCCCAAGTACCCCGGTTAGAATCCGACCCTTTCTGCAAGTTGTCCCTGAATCTCTTCCCCAATGTCACTCTCACGCTGTCCTATCACGATAAAGGCAAAAGGGCCAAAAAATACCAATACTCAGCAAATTGCAAATTAAAATTGCAATAAGATTGTATTGCGGATACAATATTGTGAAAATATTGTATTGGGGGTCCCACCCCTAGGGTTTAAAATCAGAAGGTTGGAATTAGTATAGATTTATTTCCATTTTGTATCCACCCGTTTCAAAATGAGCAGCAACTGTTGCAGTGATGTTAGGATTATAAAACTGCTTAGAGAGACATACGCATGAGGCCTTGAGCTTTCAATTGAGGCATAGTTCATGAAGTAAAAGTATTCAGATGTATTGAGATTCAATAAGATGCAAGCCCATAGAAACTGGAAGAGAACCTGAAATAAACAGTCTCTGAATATCTCAACATACTGTCCAGGGTAGGAGTGCAGGAGACGGAACAGCTTTCATACCAAGCATACCAAGCGTGCAGATACCATGTCAGAATCCAAAATCGATGCTGGATTGTGTTTAGTTCCAGCTACTTGGTTGGCTAATGAGAGTCAAAAGCTTTGTCACTCAGAGGTCAGTCTCGGCGGAGCTGCGACCCAATCCGCCCTGAGGCTTTAATTGGGAGCAGTGGGGCGAGTGATGTACAACACCAGCTGCACTAACTTCCATCCAGCTGTTGTACACCTTTATTTCTCCAGGGAGGCCTGCAGCCGACCTGCACGCTGCTAACAGGCATGTAACACAAGGCAGACGCCAGCAGCCGGTCTGGATGTCGGCGCTGCTCTCAATCCGTTTCAGTCAAGGTGGATCTCTCTCACGAGGGGATGTTGACATTTCACTAGCAGACAACAGTCTGATAGCAGTTTGAGAAATAGTCATGAAATTGAAATCTACACATTTGTGTACAGGGACACGGATTGCCTGTTTTTTTTTAGTCTCTCACCACGACTTTAAAACGAATGCATTTAATTGAAAGGATCATGTGTGCTGGCACCACATTCGATTTAGGCAAGAAAACCACTTAGTTAGGTCCTATCCTATCCTAACTATATACTGTTCTGAGTGAGCGGGGCTCTCAGCTATCCCTAAGGAAACCTGTCACGTTGAAGAGGAGGTGGTTGTGGCAGCTGGATTTATTTTAAACCCCTGCAATCTATACAACACAATCAAGCTAAGAACCTGTTTACAGCTTAACATTATGTGCTAATTTACTAAACAGTTGAAATGTATCACCTTGTATATCAGGCAATATTCATCCGTTCATCAGACTTAATGTTTCATGGAAAATTTAGCTTCTGATTATTCATTGTGCGCCAAAAAACATTTATTTTAGTTAAATATACATTAAAGAGAGAAAGAGATTACAGAAGTACAGTATTGGAATGTGTAATTATATTTCATAATTAAATATATGACCATATATAATTTATGTGATGCTTTGAAGTCAGAAAACATAAAAATTAAATAGAACATCTGTTTGATTTTACTCGACGTCTGCTATAAACTTCCAGACGTAGACGGATCATTTTGTTTGCTGAACAGATACGGATGATTGTTAGCATGCTATGGTTAACGTTAAGTCTGGCAGCGAAGAGCTGGGACTGAAGAAGAATAGCAGCTTTGTGGTGACGGGGAATTAAGGGGCCATCAACTCACCAACACATAGACAAACCAAAATGACAGCAACAGTTTATACAACACCAATTGAATTATATAAATGTGGCTCATTTCACAGCCAATGCTGGATTATGTGATCAAATTGATGCTAAATGTTTGTCAAAATCCAAAACAAAATATCATATTCACATACAGTACCAGTCAATATTGTATTTTGTATTAGCTATTTTTGACAGTTTAAAAGACATTTCTTTTAAAAGTGGAATCTATTTTGATTGGTCTATATTTTCATATTTGTTTCTAATTCACTGACACAGCTGTCACAACCAATCACTGAGGAAGGAGCAAGGGAGGTCCCTGAAACAGGGTCAAACCTGCCGCTTGTCTTCGCCTCCAGTTCTCACTCTCTCTGCAGCCTTCTGAATGTGAAATGTTTAGCTTCACTGAGATAAGATCCTTCGCCACTACAGCTGCCGCTCTGTTAAAGTGCATCTGTAAGCTGATCTGATGTCACCCGGGGACCTTAGTTATTGTGCATTTATGGTAAAAAGTATATTTTAATTCGCACTCTGAAAGTTACAGAAGTTTGAAATCCTTCACTGAAAAGCACATGGCCTTCTCATTCAAGATACAGATGCATCTGCTGTTTGAGAGAAAGCGATGGCAGCCTTCGCACCGTCTCCATGATCCCTAGAACACTTCAACTTTAAACAAGGCCGCAGAGAGAAAACCTGAAAACAGACAGTCAATAGAACAGCCAAATGTGTAGAGGTGGACTCCTGCCGAGACCAAAAACCAGCCGAGACCCTCAAAACCAGAACAAGAAGGAGAGAGTACATTCTTCAAAGGTGAGTGTCTATCAAATAACCACACTAACAATAGTTCTAAGGCTGAAGGGGAACACATTTGTTTCATTATTTATACATCTGTCAATTATTTCCTTGAGTCAACTGTTTTCTTTGTAAAATGTCATAAAATACTGATGCCAGTGATTATGTTTATCACTTATCAAGACCCTGATTCATAGGAGACAGTTTAAGTCCAACTTTAAGTCAATTCAGAGGGAAATACTCTTAACTCCACTACATATTTCTGATAGTTACTGATCATCATTTTACACAAACATGGTCAGGTTCTGAAATATGATCCATTCTTGTACGTTAAATGACCAACAGGATCAACGGTAATTTGCTTCCTTGTAAAACTGAATCCTGATGAACATTCCAACACAGAAGTGTCATCAATAACAGGAGCATTCTGTGTGCCTCTGGCCCACATACTGTATATACGAAGTGGACGTAGTTATGGTAACGTCACCCATTGGTTTGTGGACTATGGATTTGAACCCTCAAGTTTGGCCTTTTGGTCGTCACCATCTTGAATTTTGGCTGTCGCCATCTAGTTATGTTTTGCAACCAGCGAAGGAAGTGACCATATTTGGACTGTGGAGGAGCGACGGGTGGATCTGACGAACACGAGCATCAGAGCCACACCCTAAGCAGCAACCTTACTGGATCTGGATCCATCTGGATTCTGGAGTGAAGCTGTTAATAAAGTAAGCTTCATGATTCAAAGTCAACTTGACAGCTAAAGTGGACAAGTACAGAAACCGAATTAGAAGGTAATTAGTCATTTTCACCAGTGCTGTCTATGTGCTATGATGTAAATGCTGACTTGAAGTCCTCAAGTAGACTGTTGTTATAAAAAAAAAACACACAGCTGATTGGCGACTACTTTCTCAAGGATCTTAGAGAGAAAAGGAAGATTTGATATCGGTCTGTAGTTTGCTAAAACCCCTGGATCTAGAGTAGGCTTCTTAAGAAGATGTTTAATTACAGCTACTTTAAAGGTCCCATATTATGAAAAACAGGTTTTCTCTGGTCTCTACACCTCAAGTCTTCCCAGCATCATTTCAAACGTGTGTTCCTTCCATGTTTTCATTCTGGAGTTTGAGGCTTTCCAACATCTAAGAATTATCAGAGAGCAAGTTGCTTAGCCACTTGTTAGAACTCTGAATGCAGGTTTACTTCATGTCTGTCCCCAAGAAGACAGAATCTAAACATTCACCTAGAAATTCCATGACATTCCTCAATGAGGACAAAAAAAAAGAAAGAAAACATACGGCATTCCCATAACACATGCATGTATCCTGTACTATTTGACATTACACCCCTGCTCTTAATTTACTGTAAATTAAACCATGGCAACATGTTCAAATATCCATAAAAAGAAGAAAGACTGGTATTGAAATGTATTGTAAGTTAAGGAAAGAAGTAGAAAAGAGAAGTAAATATGTGTGCAGCCTGGCCTGGGAGGGACTCTGGCTAACCTGCAGCAAAAAGCAACTTTGAAACAGTTTTCAAAGAACTGTGAAGTCAAAGAAACAAACATACATTAAAGATGTAGCAATATTTTACTGGGTAAGTGCCAGCTGTGATTTAATAACAACAAAACAGTGAAATACATTTTTAAAGAACCTTTTGAAGATGCAGTGTTTTAGTCAACAATACAAACAAAAAGGAATTTCTTCTTTGAGCTGCAACTTTACTTCTGTAGGCTTTTAAAAATAAATACACAAAATGCATCACAGTGAATATGAATAATCCCATGAAAACAACAAGTTATATTCAGACAGTAGAAGTCCAGACTGGTTGTACTGGGTGGCACCCAGTGTGTGACTTTATATGGATGTGTGCAGCAGAGAAGCAGTGAAGCTTCCCCGCAGAAATCAGTGTTAAAGAAATGAAATTCCACACTGGCGGGCAGATCAGACACACAGAGTTCATCTCAGATGAAACTGAAGGTTGATTTTAGATGAGACAACTGAGAGAAGAAGTCAAAACTACTTTCATTCACATCTGAAGCCCAAACACCTCGACCACTTCCCTCTGACTCGTAGAAAGTCATTAAAAGTGAAGTGAGATGAAAGGTACTTTGAACAGTGCCAGAGTAAAAGATAATTCAATTTCTAGAAGATGCACTTCAACTCACCTTAACTTCCTTCCAGCTTACTGATGCCCCCCTGTACTTCCTGTTTATGATGTAATTCATGTTGAAAGAGAACGTCAGATGAGACACAATAGTGATTATTTTAGACTCTAAACTATCAATATCGCTTCCAACCCGTCAAAACCAACACGGTCTCCCACAAAATTACATTCCCATACAACTAAACGAAAACAAAACTAAACAAAAACGCAACAAAACTACTTGGTTTCAACAGTACACTAACATCGGTCTCCTGGTGAAAGCCCTGTGGTTTTTGACCCATCCACCACCCAGACCTCCTCCCTGTGAGACTCCCTTAAAAATTCTCTAAGCAGTTTAGTTGCCTGAGAACGTAATTTTTAGGAAACCAGGCTGCAAATGTGGACACTTGGTCATGCCACCTGACCTCCTCCTTGACTCCCACCACTAAGGCCACGTAGAGCATAGTAATGTAACATGTAGGGTCACTAACCAAGGAGTCAATGAAATATCCGTTCGGCTGCATGGATTGATAACAGCTGAGAACGTTTAAATCATCTAGACTGGCACTCGCACACCCGCCAAGGTTGTTTGCATAAGTGGGATGAAATGTGTTTTATCCGCCCCATGATTCAGATCCACTCAAATTAATTGGGTTCTTCATTGCCATAAAACACACTTTCCTAAGTATTTTGGATTTGTATTTTTATTATTTCTGTTATCCAGCTGACCAACCAACAAACAAACTGAACCGAAAACAAATCTTTAAACAAATTAAATTGTGAGGAAGAATAACATTAATATCCAATGAATATAAACAATGTTTTTTTTCACCCTGTGTAAATTAAGGGCAGACATTACCAGCAGTAAATCCTGACTGTTTTCTTGTCAAAACCAAAATGCACCACAAATGCATGTTTCTCTGAGTTCACCCCATAAAATGCAATCCACTTTCATATTGGTTTGTATTATTTTTATATTTAATTATTGAATTATTGATGCACATAACACATACAACATGTTATACCATTCATAGTGACAATGAATGACTGCTGTAGACATTCATGGCCCACGGAATTTGAATCTCTAAGCAGGCGGGTCCAGATTAGGGTTCAGGATAAGGTGGCTGGAAAGGAGCAACATTAACGATCTGTACAGGAGCAGGGGCAGAGGAACAGTTGAGCAGGTGCGTGTGAGAGTTGGGTGACTGGGACTCAAGGGAAAGTCTGAGGGCATTTGGTGGAGTGATAGAGGTGGCCTGGGAGAAAGTGACAAATGACTGGAGATGATGACAGAGGGCCAGATTGAGGAAACGCTACTGTTGTGACATAAATAACCTCCAGAACTACTATTTGCCTTTGGTCACTCAGGGCTGGGAGTTCACAACAACACGTTTCTGTGAGTGTTTGCTCATCCAACAGTTACGGATCAACATCATGATTCATGAGGAGTGTCTTTGTGTCCAATATTCTCTCTCTTTTAGCTCTATTTTTGGTCTCTTCCACCAACTTCCAAGGGAATTATCTTTCTCTTTAGCTGCTAAATGCTTCACTATGTCTACTAGATAAAGATTATCTAGTAAAAACTTATACTGTACTCTTTTCCTTATTTATATTTTTAACTGGAAATTACAGGCACATAATACAATTCACAGCAAGTGAAAATAACAGCTCTGTTTTTTTTTTCAGGTACACACTACATACAATGTGTTGATGGACAGGCCCACCTACATTTGGGATACACCCCTTAGGTGTTATAAAATATCAACTGTGTCAAATGTAGCCATATTGAGCATGAGGCAATACAGTATGTTTTTAAAAATGCAAAATAAGTTCATAGTTGGCAATCTTACCCCCTGAAATTTCACACAAAAATAACAATTTTAAGCAATTCAGCTTTACTTCTTACATCACTGCCTCTGAAGACTCAAGTTTCTATTGAGTTTGACAATCATCATAAAAACTTCAATATCGATTCATTAAACTTGTTTTGCTATGATCTCAGGTCAGTCCTCGTGGCCGCTGGAGCACAGACGCCACCACGCTCAGCCGTGTCTCATCCAGCGTGGTGACACCCAGTCGGCCGCTCAACTCCTTAACCACGCGGTGGCGATGGTCCGTAGCGCTAACATGCCTGGTCGCCTCAGCCTCCGTCATGTCAGCTCAGCTCGCCGTCGATGGTGGCGCCGTTGGAGCGGGACGCAGGTTAATGCCTTAATCCAAATGGTTGAGCCATCCAGCGGCGCACGCAGCCGCGCGTGCAACACCCGGTTAGACGCTCGCCATCTGCAAGAGGTGAGGTGTTTCAATTCCAGCGGCGAGAGGGCCGAGAGGCGTATCTGATGACGGATTGGATTCTGTAATCCCCATGCTGTTAGAGCTGGAGAGCAACAGTGGCGGTGAGGACCGCGAGGCATCAGGCAGAGTCAACCACCGTGCAGCAGCTCTCATTTCTCCACTCAGAAATGGAGAGTGGGTGGGGGATCTGGGGTGTAGCGGGTGATGGGTGGAGGGGGTGAGATGGGTGTCTGGGTGCCCCCCATCAATAAGCCTCTGGCTGGATGTCACACTTCAGCCCCTCCTCGCTCTCTCTGCGCTCACTCATCACCGCTTATCACTGAAATGCAGCCCAGCGCTGTACCGCTCCACCACACACGCCCCACACACACAAACACACACACACACACACACACACACACATACTATCTTATTCACACCAAAATACCCAGAGTTGACAAATTCAACAGATATTCACAGAATCATACATCTCTTTACATACTGCCTACACATACATTCATACACATTCATTCACACACACACACACACACACACACACACACACACACACACACAATGGGCCCTAGTTCCGTGGCGCAGGGCAGCGCAGGGCGGCGCAGGGTGGCGGAGCCGGCGTAATGCAAGTTTCGACCCGCGCAGCCGGTCAGTTTGTCAGTTTGGTGGATCGCCTGCGCCAAGATGGGTGTGGCGGCGCAGCAGGGGGAGGCGTCACAGATTCAGCTTGGCGTAGCGGAAGTTTCGTGGCAAAAAACCTTGCCGAGACTGCGCTGAAAGCCCGCCAGCTCCAACCTGGTCTACTCTCGGCGCAAGGCGTAAATAAAGTCCATTCATTCAATGCGAATCACAGCTGGCGGAGTGGAAGTTTGGCTGACGGCGCGCAGTGCGCACACGTCACCGAGACCTCACAGGCAGGTTTCCACAGTTCCAGGCACATTTAAATGCAATACATAACCACAACAAACACTATTTAATGCAACTAATTGAATCAACACGTGAATTTATATCTATATAGATTGTCCCGTCACATCTGACGTCAGATCAAAGGCGGATGGTACGCGTAACGGAAACTCAGCCTCTCGGACCAAAACATCTCCCTCTCTCTCTCCTGTTTTTTATAATATCGGCATTATTATTATTATGATACGCGCACACAGCGCGTGATGGGCGTGGTGGGAGCGGCAGCGCTGCTTCTGTCATCGGGTTGTCAAGTGACGGAACTTGCACTGAACCTCCCCTAACGCATTAAAGGTGAGGCGAGGAGCTCATTTGATTGGTGAAGATCTGAATCGGCTGTATTAATCCCAGTCCACGCCTCGTCTCCTCCTCGTCTCCCACTCACGCCTTCTTCTCCTCCCACTTGCCCCACTCACGCCTTCTTCTCCTCCCACTTGCGCGGGTGGGCGGGGCGGGAGGTGTGCCTGCGCGAGCCTGCGTGGTGCACGAAACTTGCAAAGTCCAGGCGGACACACCCCGTCGGCGCGGCGCAGGTGCGCTGAGAGCTGACTGCGCCTGGTCTACGAAACTAGGGCCCGTATTATCACTTTACCATCACTACACGTGTGAGGACCCTTATTGATAGAATGTTGAGCTCACATGACCCGAATGGCCATCCTATTTTTGAAGAAAAGGATGAAAACGACATACCCAAAGTAAAATGGTTACTGTTTTTGAACCCCTATGACTACAGGCACAAAGCTGACACTGAGTTACTGCAGCTCAAACATAGTGGAAATTGCAATTTTTTTGCCTCGCCTAAATTATTTTTCTTTTTGAATGAAACAAGTTAGCTTTGGCTGTTATATATAGGCCTAAAAGTTGAATGAAGCCACAGCCACAAGCCTGACCAACAACTGGTAGAAAGTAGATAAAAAGACACCCACAAATGAGCTTTGCAAGTGCAGTGTTGTAGGGCAATGTCAGACGGAGCTGCATCTGGAACAAAGTGTTCCAAATGAGATTATGGGTATTTTTAGGTATATAATTCTACTTTTTTTGTTTATTTCACCAGTTCTACAACTACTACTAATAAAACCAAAATTGTTTTAATGTTTTTTTACATAACAGCCTTCTGTAATGAGACGCTGCATAACTATCATATCTGCAGGTCACAGTCTGACCTTTCTGAGCTGCTGCGCTCTCACCCTCAAGCCCCCTCCCCCCATGTAACATACCGCTGGAATCGTAAGCTCATTGGCTATAAGACCTGTTAGTCAAAAATGTACTCCTCTGCCTATTGGCTCTCTGCCTGGGGATTCTCGTGGTTGGTCAGCCGATAGCCAGTGAAGCACTGGCTCTCTTGATGGACAGATTGTTCAGCCAATTCGGATCGCAGAATCGTTGAAGGGGGCTTGTTTTGTCGCCAAGAAGCTAGCGAATGCGGAAATTGAAGCTTTGACGTTCGCCCGTCATCGAAGAGCGATAACTAGCTATAAACAATATTTTGTTCAGAAACTCACAACGTCAACACATGGCGTGTTATGGATGACTACCGGAGTTAGCGTGCTCGTGGGACTAAACGAAGTGGCTACTTTTGTTCGTTGGACTCTTACCTTTCTCTGCTAAGGATTAGCATGCTACATGTTGATTTTGGACTTCCAGACAGCTTGAAAGGTAGGGAACGCTGGTCTTGTTTCTGTGCACTCCTTGCACACATGCTGTGTTTGCTTTTGATGTGTTTTCCGTGAGCCTAAAACGGCTTACTTTGTTCGATTCGCGAGACTCGTAGCTTTCAAATGATGTGTAATATGACGCAGACGCATTTAAAATAATATGCGATTAAACGGAATGAATGTGAAACTAGTGCAAAACGGCCCGCATGAGGGTCGCTGAGGGTCGCTGACGTAATATCAGGTTAAAATAATCAATAGTTGTATATTTATTAAAATGTATCATTTATTCATGCTAAGCTTGCACAACTAAACAATTATACTTTTAACTGCCTGCTCCAAAATAACATTTTACACAATATAACCTTGAAAACATGTATTTTGTGTGATGTTTTCCCCCATTTTGTTTATTTATTTATGATTTCATTTGACTTTTTGTTACAAATTACAACAGGTGACAAATGTTTTAAATCAATAGCTTCTGAACCAGATGGAAAAGAACATCAGTTGTTTGTTTCCCACATTGCAGATGCTCTGTTAAAAACAAAGCATTTATTTAATTTATGAATTTCAACCACCACGTAAAATTAGTTTTACCTTCTTGGATTTTTACATATGAAGGTTTACAGTATGTAAAAGAAAAAGGCGGAACCATGTTCCACGTAAGTACCTTCAAAGAAGACGCGTCAAACTACATTTTCCCACATTTTAGCGTTGTGTAGTGTCACCTGAAAATCTTAGTGGAGAGAAACATGAATCCATTTGGGGTCACATGTCACAAACGTGTCTGATGCATCCACATATTTATAAAAACCTCTGTCAATCAGAAACAAAAATATAGATTGTACCTACGAGGTGGACATCGTCATCGCACTCACTGGTTTGTGGACGGTTTGGAAGCCTCGCGTTCAGCATACTGGCCGTCGTCATCTTGGATTTTTGCATTTTACCAGTGAAGGAAGTGACCATATTTGGACTGTGGAGGAGCGACAGGTGGATCTGATGAACACAAGTGCGGCAACCTTACTGGATCTGGATCCATCTGAATTCTGGTGTGAAGCTGTTAACAAAGTTAGCTTCATAAATCGAGGTAACTTTACAGCTAAGTGTTAAAGTCATCTTAGTAGCTAACTGCATTCGTAGCGAGGTAGTATCATGTCAATCACAAGGTAGCCCCGCCCCTAAAGCACCCCCTGCTTTCTGGTCTGTTTGAATCTAAATGCATCATAATGTACTAAATGAACATCATGCTGGATTGAAGAAAACTTGAAACTAGAGATTGAGACCAAAAACTCACAATTTACAATATTGAGAGCAAAGGAGTCGCCACCTGATGGCCGATAGAGAGAATGCAAGTTACTGCCTGCACACATCCCTGAGAAAACACACTGAAAAAGAAAAACTGAATTTTATAGAAGTACTTTTCACCATCTGGTCACTTCCTCAAATGTCCTCTAGCTTGGGAACCAGTGATATACCTGCAAAGCAAGATAAGTAATTTAAAATAAAACAAAGCATATAATAAGTGTAAGTTTGTGAAGAAATGTAATGTATGTTTTTTGGAACTCAACAGAATTTCTGCAGCCAGCATCATAGACAGTTATTAATAGACCTCACCTCCCTGCTGCTAGACGGTAGAACTTGTCTGCCGTTAATCAGATTATGATGGAATCCCATCTCTTCTTTGGGGTCACTTCCCTTGTCTTTGCTCACTGACTCGGAAGCGTCCTGACATGCTGTTTGATTGCAGATATTCATCTCATCATCAAATCAAACCAGGCAGAAATCACACTCAACACTCGTCTCTTACATAAACACGTTATGTAACACAGGTTTGTTAACTGAATGAGTAAAAACTTAAGATTGAGTAGTTTTCAAGGGAGACAAAAGGACACCCTCATTTAATCCACCAAAGTGTTGGCCAAAACGTTTTTTTTTCTTTCTTTTTCTGTTTTTCTTCAACCCAAGAAAATACACACACACACACACACACACACACACACACGCACACACACACACACACGCACATACACTTTCTGTGGCAGTTTTCCCTACAAATGACATAATAGAGACATTTCTTCTGGTGATTACAGATGGGCCTCACACACAGATTCTTCCAACACAGCACTTTTTGTCACAAATTTAATCTAGCATTTGTGTTGCTTGGCTTAATTTATTTTCTGTGAGTTGGGACAACATTATGCTACAAAACAAAATTATTTCACACTGCCATGAGACTGGGTATAAAAGTAAAATATGAAATGATTAGGGTTGCAAAATTCCGGGAATTTTCAAAAGTGGAAACTTTCCATGGGAATTTATGGGAATTAATGGGAATTTATGGGAATATACGGGAATAAACTGGGAATTTTTAAAATTGATGGTTGGCTCTTCAAAGGGGAGTTAAATATAGCTGAGGAAAGTTATTTTGTAGCATAATCTTGACTAAAACAAACAGATGCCATTCAAATACACTTGAATATCCATGCCATTCCTCAACCACATGCACAGAGCACACTGCTTAGTGCATGGCTATTGAGACCACACCCTCTACTGGCACTGTGCATGCCTCCATCACATGTACAGAAGATCACTAGAAGACTGGACCACACTTTTGAGCCTGAAGCACAAAGACTATTGAAGGCACACATTTGAGCTTCTGGACTAAACAAAGTGAAGTAAGTTTTGATGCTATTATGGGGAAATATATTTATTTTATTAAAGCTCTAGTCTACGATTTGAAAGGTTTGAAAAAAGCCCCCCCCCCCCACACACACACACACACACACATGCACCCCTCCCCTCTGTGCTCCTCCAAGCTCGTATCGTTCTCCCCTCGCAGCCTCCTACCTCCCTCTTATTTTACAAAAATAGTTCACTAAAATGTGTTTCTGAAAACATTTTAGGAAAGAAATAAGCTATGCAGTTGCTGAATCTGTCTTTATTTTAGATCGACATCGGTCAGTTTAAAAGATTTTCGATTGCTTGTGGGCGGCGGCGCTCCGTCTCTCGAAATTCGCTGCTCCGCGACGGCATCGCACGGCTTCTTACATAGACAATGAATGGGAACATTCCATTCCATTTTTTAATGAGTGGGGTTGGGAGTATTGAACCTAACATTCCTGTTTTTGACTTCACCCATGAAACAACTAATTAAAACATGTTCTGTTCTACTTTCAAATAAATCTGTTGAAATATCTGTTGAAAACATTTTGTATGGATGTTTTCTTATGACTTCTGTTCATATTTATGCTTGGATATAATATATTCCCAGTTAGTTCCCCTAAATTCCCATTAATTCCCATAATTCCCATTATTCCCATGGAGAGTTTCCAAATATGGAATATTTCCAAAATTCCCAAGCTTAAGTTCCCGTGGAAATTTACCGGAAACTTTCCGGAAATTTACCGGGAATTTTCCACCCCTTTGCAACCCTAGAAATGATACATATTGGTTATTTTGAGATGGTTAAATGTACTTTTTTCGTTTGGAGTTGAAATGAAAAATGTAACTCTTCTTCACTAATGTCATTTAAATCTCACCAATTGTTCTAAATATGATTCAAATCCAGTGACTCAGAAGGCCACATTCCATGTCTTCACCAAGCTTTGGTTGACTTGGAGGATGTTACAATGTTACATTTTTCAACAGAGGGCATTCCTCTTTAAAATGGCTTGGTATTTCTGGGAATCCATGATGCAAGGTACGCAGTCAAGATTGACAGTTCCTGCACTAGAAAAACATTCCCACATCATCAGTGACCGCCTCCATGCTGGACCATGGGGATGGTTTTCTTCTGATCATGAGCTTGGCCTCTGAGAGTTTGGTCAGAAACATGCAGACCAGCAGCCTAATGGAGGTCATGTTGTAGGACTCTGACAGTGCTCCTCCTGGTCCTCCTCCACAGTGGAGCAGATACTGGTCCTGGTCCGACATCCAGCTCTCCTTGTCCAACGGCCAGTCTCCTGGTATCTCCTCCAGGCTCTTGAGACTGTGCTGGCAGACACAGCAAACCTTCTTGTGACCTCTCATGTGGACGTGGATCCTGGAGGAGCTGGACTACCTGTGAACCTGATTGGGCTGAAGGTACCACCTCATGCTACAAAAGTGACAAAGAGATGAGCAGAACCCAGAACCAGAGAAGAACCAGTCAGGAAGGAGAAGGAGAGAGCAACTGTCAAATCCGTTCTCTTTCTGGGGGTTGTCTTGTTTTTCCTCTCTGTTGCACCTGCTGTCACTTTCATTTGCACCAAAGCAGCTGACACTGCTTCACAATCAGTTGTATTTCCTAAATGGACAGATTGATCTCCCTGAAGTTTAGCTGACTTGTTGTTAAACCATGATGATTAACTGTTCCCTTCATTCTTTTTTGAGAATAAGGCAGGTAAGTGAGTCATGTGATTTTCAGAAGTGGGAGTATGAGAGCATCTAAAATGAAGGCTCTTATATAAATGACATTTACCATGTGTGTGTGTGTGTGTGTGTGTGTGCGTGTGTGTGTGTGTGTGCACATGATGATGGATCACAGCTAAACCCATTACATGAAGAGGGCAGATCAAAAAAGGAGTAAAGCCAGTGTGTAAAATTCCTGTGTAGGTTTTTGAAAAAGTTGAACCGTGTTCAGCTGTACTGAGCGGTGCTAATGGTTCCCCATTGGACAGCATGTTAAGGTTAAGGAGTTGACATTCATGATGTGTTGGAGGTTTGCTGGTTCTCACAGAACAAAGAGCCTGTCGTCTGTGGCTCTTCATCTAGCACTCTACTATTGTTAGCTCCGAGCAATTTTAAAAACGGAGCCACTGACCAGATAAAACCATGCTTTGTTGTGAATATCTGTTTTTCTTGAAGAATACTACCGCTTCCTTTCATCTGCTGGACTATCAAAGCCATCTTATGGTTCACCAATTGAAAGCTTTTAATGTGAAGTGGCAGCAGGAAATTGGTTTTGCGTCAGCATCATTAACATATAGATAGAGCTTACAAAAAGACATACACACATACGGTCACATGATTAAGGTTGTAAAGTCAAAAAACAAAAGAACTTGAAATGGTTTCGTAAAGAAGCGTTTGTTATGTAACTGATGATACAAATGCAACGTTAAAATATGTCAGTGGGGACACGAACAGTGGCCTCCTGGGTGATAGTCCTGTGTAACCTCCTCAGTATTTGAATTCATGTAGACGTTTCTTAGAAATATATTTGTTATGTATCAAACGTCATCCAGGAGAAAATGTATTTCCTTTACCATACAGTTTCATTGTCTGGAACTTTTATGAAAGCGGGCTGCAAACAGAGAGACTTCTGAAAGCAAACTCTCCGTTAGGTTGTCCTCTGCTGTGAGGACACATAACACAAACAGGCACAGCTCGCTGGAATTTAAACTGCATGAAGAAGAACGCCGTTATCAGATGCAACTAGAACATTCTGGGAGAGAAAGAGAAGAGGCTCCACCGATAAGATAAATAAGTCCAGTTATGTGTGAACGCTCTGATTTGCTTTGGAGGCTGAAGAGTCTGGATGTGGTGAAATAAATAAACTTCTTTTCTCTGGAACACTCATTACTTTCTATTTGTTTTATTTCTCCACTTTTGTCTCATGTTGTTTTCCTACTTCAGTCTGTCACACTCACACACATGAAATCTCTATTTCGGCTCTGTTCCCCTCCCTCTCTCTGTGTCTTTGATACAACGGAGCCAGTTTAGTTATTCCTGCAGCTGACTCTGTTAGCAGCATCACTGCTTAGCATGCTAAGAGGCCTCATCTGAATTAAAGAAGGTATCATTCTGGATGATATAAGCTCGTTGATATCTGTCTTCGCTATGAAGTGATCGCTCTTCATTGACAGATCCAGCCGACTGTTAGTAAACAGACGAGGAGTGTTTTTTAAAAAGTGTTTAAACGCTCACACTACTGCTTTAAACACTTATCATTATTCCTCAGGCTGTGTGCGCTCGAGTGGGCCAGCAATATGTAATTGGGCACTGTGTGTGTGTGTTTGTGTGTGTGTGTGTGTGTGGTATTCTTAAGAAAAGCCTCATCAATTAGCTGCTGATTTGGGAGGAAGAGGAGGAGGAGGGGAGCTGCAATGACACAAAGGAAGAGGGAAGGGAGAGGACAGGGAGGAAGGTGATGAGGAAGTGGAGGAAGGAGAGACAGGAGGTCAGGGAGGGAGATGGTGAAGCGACAAGATGCAGCAAAACATAATATTCACTAGATGTGAATATGATTTAGTAGAGAGGAAACATAAGAACACCAGAATTATGGCCTCACAGTACCTCAATCAACCGGTTGCAGTCTACATCCATGTTCAAAATGTCATCAGATTTTGTTGTGAAATGGTCACATTATTGAGTTATGAGGGTGAGAATGAGGAAGAGGAGAACAATGGTAATCCCTGAAAACCACGATGATGATGATGATGATGATGATGATGATGAACTTTCGACCAGTTTTCTGCAGCTGAAAGCCTCAGCCTGTAGTTTCTGTTTAGATTTGATCCCATTAAAAATGGATGAGCCGCTGATATTAAGTGTTGGCTCTAAATGGAGTCGATGGTGAGGAATATAAAACCACAGCGGAAAACTTAATATCTGAAATATGATGAATGTGGAGGAAGAAGAGCATCGACAGGAAGCCAAACTGAAATCAATCAGAGGTCACAGGGAAATGTGAAACTATGAGAGAGGAACAGCAGCCTGTTGATAATAACTGAAGGGTAAAGGGATCATCTTCATCGTTGCTGTTACCAACATCATCATCATCACTGATTGAGCTCCTCAGCATTACCATCGCTTTGCATATTGTATCAAAGACATGTTTTAAGTTGTTTTTAGAAATGACACAATTCAGAAAAAAATAAAAAATAAAAAATAAATAACATAAATCAAATAATGAATATATAATGAAGGATCAATTATAATAACGAATGAATAGAAGAGATAAAAATACATCTGATTAAGAATTATTACAAAAATATTAAAATATTAGTATCAAACCTGAATTTCTTTTTTGTTGTTGGAGGTATTAAAGAATCATCATAATGAACCATATTATCATAATCATCATCTCCATTGGCAACTATCTATAATGTTCATCATGACCTTCATGCTCACCTTTTATCATCATCATCATCTCTCCTGTCGTCTTCGTCATCATCTTCATGATTATCCTCATGATCTACTTCATGAGCAACATTATTGCATCATCATATTCTTCAGCGTTCTGGTCTTCCTCCCTGATGAGCCTCTGTGTGTTTTGGAGCTCAGGTTCAGCACCACGGTCAGCGACGGCCTGTCTGTACTGTCTGTAAGCTGCTGCTTTCAATGTATCAGGCGACAACATGTTGGGTGTCTGGTTATGAATGATCAGCTGAATCTGCAACTCCTCTCTGCTTTATGGAGTTTTATAATTTCATTCTATCTGTTCCTTATCCTTTCTTAGTGTATTGTTTTTAGAGAAAAAACTTTAAACAGCCACTCTCCATGATCGTCTCAGCAGCAAATAACAGACTAGTTAGAGACTAGCTGGTGGGCATAGTGGATCAATAAGCAGCTAGAGAGACAGATATTTCCCTTAGGAGATGGTGGAGACCAAAAACACAGCTAAAAGATCACAGGTCACAACCACAGGTGGACCCAAATGCAGAGTCTAGGCAGGCGGGTAAAATAAATCAATAGGGGAGCTTTAATCAAGTAAAAAAAAAAAATGATATTGTTATAGACTGGTTACCTGTCTGTCTCTACATGTCTCCCTGTGATAGACTGGTTACCTGTCTGTCTCTACATGTCTCCCTGTGATAGACTGGTTACCTGTCTGTCCAACCTGGTCTCACAGACATCCGTGAAATGGCCACGGCCCGTCCGTGAAATGGCCACGGACCGTTAACTCAAAATCCGTGACACTATAACGGAAACACCCGAAAATCCGTGAAATGACCACGCAAATCACGCCAACGCAAATCAATGCCACTGACCACCCGTGGTCTACACACGGATTGCCCCTTTCAGTGACAAGTACAGATCTCACTCGATGGACGTGCTTTCTGACTTGGAAACGCAACATTTGAAGCAATCTTTAGTTCATTTTCAACACCAATATATCACCCTGACCCTCACAGTTGTTGAAGGCTCAGCTTATTGTCCGCGTCATCATAAAACTGACGTTTTATCATGACGCGGACAGCGGACAGCGACATTCCGTTAAAGAGACACGGACGGCGAGGTTCCGGTTCCGTGATATAAAAACGGACAGCGAGATTCTGTGACAGATACACGGACAGCGCGATACCGTGATAGAGACACGGACGGCGAGGTTCCGGTTCCGTGATATAAAAACGGACAGCAAGATTCGTGACAGATACACGGACAGCGCGATACCGTGATAGAGACACGGACGGCGAGGTTCCGGTTCCGTGATATAAACACGGACAGCGAGATTCGTGACAGATACACGGACAGCGCGATACCGTGATAGAGACACGGACGGCGAGGTTCCGGTTCCGTGATATAAAAACGGACAGCGAGATTCGTGACAGATACACGGACAGCGCGATACCGTGATAGAGACACGGACGGCGAGGTTCCGGTTCCGTGATATAAACACGGGCCGCAGTTTGATCGCGTTTTACAGCTCGGTAGGATAGCCCGAACTCAATTCTGTGAAATAAACACGGATTAGCCTATTCTGTCATATGAACACGGATCTCCTCCAACATAACAACCGTTGCTAGGTTGCCCCAGAGAATGCCCAATTGAAAATGAATAGCCTATTAATCTTTTATCTGAATACTGATTATGTCGTGACTAGTGATGTCCAAATGAAGCTTCGTGAAGCATGTTCTTTATTTTCTGAGCCCAATAGATGGCGCTCTCTGTTCAACAAAGGGTTGAAGGCTAATATATTTCCATTGCTTTCAACCCTTTGCCTGAGTCAGGCGTTGCATTTCATTGCATGTATGACTATGTAGTAGCCTATGTACTCATTGCACCCTCTGAGACCCACATAGAGAACTTTCCGTCTTGTCATACTTTTGTGTATTGCCTATAAAATTGTCATTTTTTAGAGTATCATCAAGTTATACACATCCCCAGAATCAGCACAACCTCAGCTAACTGTGTGTATCACTCAATAAATACTTATATACACTATAATAGGGGATTTTAGCCCATACATTAAAAATAAATAAAAACGCACCTTAAATCTTTACACATTTTATTAAAAAAAGCACTGTAAACCATTATAACGAAAGAAAAGCTCAACATAGAAAGTTTAGCACACTTGTTTGGATTGTTCTAGAAGTTATTTGAAGCTTCTAGCTGCTTTTGTCTATGAAATATGGATATTCTTTTGAGTAGTGTCCATGGGCGTTTTTTTTGCCAGCAATCGTCCTTTCCTCTCCCTGCCCTAAATATGTGTGTATATAGTGTACTACTTCTGTGCCATTTATGTATTTAACTTTCTCTAACACTACAGTAACTTTTTGACCGTTCTTTTCTCTGCTTTGAACTCCTCCGTGTCTCCCGTTTGGGCAAACACAACGACTCACGGCCAAGCGTAAATTAGGCTTTCCGATTGGCTGTAAAAGCCGCTACGGGAGCCAATACGAATGTCCGATGCATAAACGTGACTCTATACGTCACGAGCAAGATGGCGGATGAAAATAATGATCGATATACATAAACAAAACGGAGAAATGCGCCGCGGAAACGAGGAGACATCTAGTCACATCTTTACAACTTTACGCATTGGTTTTGTTGTCAGAAATAAATCGCTCACATGGGCAAGTACCGTTGTTTAGCCCCGTTTCTCTAGTTTAAGAGGAAATAACCCGCATCTTTCTAGCGTAAACCATTACGGAGTTATGACGCTCTAAAGAAAACATGATTATTTGTAGCGTATACGCCACAATGGGTCTCAGAGGGTTAAAAACATCACTTCCCATAATGCCTCGCTTGTTGAAATAGATGAGAACAAAATAGATGTATATGGCTACAAACACCCTAATTCCTTCACTCTGAGATTTATGCTGATTATTTTAATTAAAAAAAAAAAAAAAAAATACTAAGACTACTTTTTCATTGGCATTGATATTTTGGCGCAAGTGTGTGCGTCACTCATGCGACGATCGCAGAAATCATTGCCTGGCGCGATACGGAGGTAAGTACTACTCTAAGCAAGATAAATTAATTAGCATGTACATATCTAAAATGAAGTTATGGCAAACATGCCCACTTATTTGTTGATTTCGAACTCCACTGTAAGAGTTGTATTTGAAAGAGACTGACATTACACAACTGTTTGTTGCATCAAAATTAAATGTAACATACCGGTAGTTAAGCAGAGCCTCTGCTAGCTAGCTAGATTAGCTAACCCAGAGCTCGTCTTGCTGCTAGTGTATGGGCATTGATTTGACGTGTACTTTTGGCATAGCCAGCTATGTGGCACAAGTCGCATATATGTGTAACACGCTTGTACCTCATTTCTGCGCCAGCTAAATGTTGTGTTCAGGGCTCAACATTAACTTTTCTGAAGTGCTTACCAGCTGGTCAACCATGCATGGGCCACATTAGCAGCTAAGCCAAAGGTTGCCATCCTGTATAATTATTTCTACTACTTGAAGTTAGACGTTTTTAAGCCTGGAAAGGCACACAAAGTTGTTCTCTGATGTAGGCCTAGGACAGAACAAGCAATTTGTAAGTTCACAAGAAAATTAGATTCATCTTATGTGCCATATAGGCTACCCATGTGCTTCAATCATTCTTGTGTAGAATTATTATAATATAACACAAATGTTTATTAAGCAATTTGATGGTCAGGCGATTCTATTCTTGTAGAACATGTAACTAGTAATCACATCATATATAACATGTTTGTTAATGAATGTAGACATATTCATTCAAAATATAATTCTAATTATGTTTTTTGCTTTGTTACAGATCATTAACGAGATTAACAAAAAGCACGTAAAAAGGCACTTTTAAGAGCCATTCTCTCTCTCCCTTACTACTTCTCTCTCTCTCTCTCTCTCTCTCTCTCTCTCTCTCTCTCTCACACACACACACAGAGACACACACTCACCCTTTCTTTCATTATCTCATATAGTAAGTATCCCAAGATTTTTATTTTCACAAATTTGTGTCTGTTAAATATTCTTTATTATTTGTAACCGGAAGATCATAGGGTTCTACTAATATCCAATTAGCATTGGGGGAACACCTAATCATCAATCCACATTTGATGTAGTGACAGCAAATCGCACAGTGTTATACTAGATACCCTGAGTTGGTCCCAAATATCAGTCTTGACATAGATGAAATCTTGTCTATTACAGGATTATTGCCTTTATTACAACTGAGTTGAAAGACTGAAACTGTGGTTTACTGGTTCAATCTCTCTAAATAACCAAGGTATTGGTATTTTTAAACAATAGCAATTATAAATATGCTTTTCTTGTTGATTTTTTACAGCCTATCATGGGAGGGCTTAAAAAAGCATGCCCTGCATGTCAGGCATTGATTTTTAATGGCTGTAAGCTGTGCCCTATGTGTAAGGCACCACAGCCACAAAAACTTCGACAACAAAAGAAAATAGAAAACTTTAATAAAAAAAAAAAAACCTGGGTCGCCAAAACCAAGAAAAACCATCTGACCTCCCATGTGATGGATGATGCCATCATCTTGGTAAGTAACTTGTGTACTTAGCCATAGTAATAATCTTAGGTTAAGAATGTGGTGTTAAAATGAGTAATACCAATACTATGCTCCTGTAGAGACATGTTCGCACATGATTCATGTACACATGCAAATAGACATGCACACCAAACCCACCAACAACATAATCAACTTACCATGTCTTATTATAAATACTGTATATATTCGTGCATGCCCGTAGTGTCTGCTAGCCCGTAGCGTGTGCATGGCGTAGTGTGAAAAATCAGCGAAAATAAGAATTATTCCAAAAGAGCTTCAAATTTGAGGATGCACACCCTTGGGCCACGCTCAACCCATATCCAAAATGATGGATGGATGGATGGATGAATGGATAGATAGATAGATATGTTAGTGTGCCTCTTGAGTTGAAATTGAAACATACAGTACTGCTGTGGATCTAGTGTCTGACCTTCAATTCAATACCTATGAAGTGGCGGTTACGTTTTAGGTGTTTGTCAGTTTGAAATAGTTTTCCCCAAGGCTAACTTATATCCGTAGGCTACAGCCCAAGCTGATCAAATCTGTCTTGTTAGTATGAATACTTTTTTCCCTATTGCAAAACACATTTCGCAAGTTCGTTCAGTTTGGGTTACAAACAAATCCTTGACTCAGCCATGTCTTTGCCCATCCGTTTTTTGTTGTTTTTTTTGTGGCCACCCATCCGACCATGTTAGTGATTGAGACTGCCATTGCGCATAACATGACGTGTATGAGTAAGTGAATGTGATGTGTGGCAGATCTAGGATTGTTATCTAACTAAGGAAGGCTCTGTACTTAAAATTGCTCTTGGAGGGTTAGAGTTTCAATTCAGTCATGCTCTGTATGAAAGTCTAAGGCAGACAAGAGTAATACCCCTACTATGCTATCATGCACATGCAAGTTGACAGGCACACCAAACACACCCACATACAGTATGCGCACACCTTTTACACATCCCCAATGAGCCATCTCTTATACATATTCACTTACTGTATGTATGCATCAGCTCTTCCATAAGTTAAAATGTGTGCATCTGAGTTGCATCTGCATCTGTTGCATCTGACAACATGCTGATGTAGAGCTGGAGTCTGTAACATATATCACTGCCACAGTGTAACATAAACATAAAGCCCTTATTATATAATATTATTACAAGCCTTTTTTTCTTTCAGGTAGAAAAGCTTCACGTGTTGGGATGGAGGCCAATTCTCTTATTGGAATACCCCAAAAAGACCTGCAAAATGTTGCTTCCGGGGGGGCTCACTGTTAAACCAGGAGAGCAGGCCTGTCTTCAAAATATCGTAGAAATTTACGATTTGATAGTTTCAGGTTATTCCACATTTATTTTAAATTATAACAATTTTAAACAACCCCAATTCTAAAAACAATGTGACACTGTAAAACCTAAATGACACCAAATAACTACATTCAATTACAGTATGCGAGTATTAATTGTTTTCTCTTTTTAACTCTGCTACCTTTCACATTTTGATATACTGTAATTGCATATTATATATTCTATATGTTTCTTTTATTCTTTCAGAAAAGTACAGAACAGTTGAGCCCTCCCAGGATGTGGTCATTCTTAATTTGGAGACCATCAGTCAAGGTAGGCTAAGGAGAGCTTTATTGTTATCTTGCATATTTTGTGAGAATGTATTTTAGCAGCATATTATTATTAGCCTGGCCATTACCAGCGTTTGATTTCGATTCTCTCCCGTCATTCAGTCTGGGAACCTGTCGTTGGATTCCAATTAGTCCCTTCAGCGTGGCTTGCATGTTTACTTTTGAACTCATTGGTCGAGCGAAACGCATTGCATTTATCAAGAATTTCTAATATTACTTCCTAATACTTGCCAAACGGATAATTTGGACAACACATTTACCTTTGATAATCCATCCAAACTTCTGCTGACAGAAATACGTTCATATCTGTAGAGTTTGTGACTTCAGATATGAAACTGTTCACTGATTGGGCGGTCAGACTGAGCCCTAAAGAATGAGGCGTTAGCCGGACTCTGTTCTGAAGCAGAATCAAATTGGGCAGAAGTACGTAGGCTGGTATGACCAGGCTATATTATTATGGGTATTGTAGCACATTATAGTCTCTCTTCACCTGCTTACATATTGTTTTTTTTTTCTTTCTAAAAATGTAGAAGAGTTGGATGAAGGACAACAGCTGGTCTCAGGTAACTCCCAGCAAGTCAATATGATAAGATTATATCTCATTATGCTCTGCCTGCTTACTGCTGTCTCACTTTGTCTTGCTGTGTTCAACTTTTTCCTGAATTGAGCTTGAGAAAACACTCATACTGTACACAGTGCATACCTCACCTGCTAACATATTGTTTTTTTCTGTCTAAAAATGTAGAAGAGTTGGATGAAGGACAACAGCTGGTCTCAGGTAACTCCCAGCAAGTCAATATGATAAGATTATATCTCATTATGCTCTGCCTGCTTACTGCTGTCTCACTTTGTCTTGCTGTGTTCAACTTTTTCCTGAATTGAGCTTGAGAAAACACTCATACTGTACACAGTGCATACCTCACCTGCTAACATATTGTTTTTTTCTGTCTAAAAATGTAGAAGAGTTGGTCGACGGACAACAGCTGGTCTCAGGTAACTCCCAGCAAGTCAATATGATAAGATTATATCTCATTATGCTCTGCCTGCTTACTGCTGTCTCACTTTGTCTTGCTGTGTTCAACTTTTTCCTGAATTGAGCTTGAGAAAACACTCATACTGTACACAGTGCATACCTCACCTGCTAACATATTGTTTTTTTCTGTCTAAAAATGTAGAAGAGTTGGTCGACGGACAACAGCTGGTCTCAGGTAACTCCCAGCAAGTCAATATGATAAGATTATATCTCATTATGCTCTGCCTGCTTACTGCTGTCTCACTTTGTCTTGCTGTGTTCAACTTTTTCCTGAATTGAGCTTGAGAAAACACTCATACTGTACACAGTGCATACCTCACCTGCTAACATATTGTTTTTTTCTGTCTAAAAATTTAGAAGACTTGGTCAACGTAGACCAACACCCTCAGATCAGCAGTGTGGCAGCAACAAAAAAAAGACTGCCAAGAACCAAAGGTGTACCTTTAAACTTAAAGTTGATATTCTGCCATATTTCACTTCATCCTCAAAAAGTTTACTATTTTATTAAATGATTGAATTAAATTTAGCTAAACTTTTCTTCTATATGAAATGAGCAATAATGAATTTTTGGAAAATTGCAGTCTTTGGGCCCTAGTTTCGTAGACCAGGCGCAGCCAGCTCTCAGCGCACCTGCACCGCGCCGACGGGGTGTGTCCGCCTGGACTTTGCAAGTTTCGTGCACGGCGCAGTCTAGCGCAGGCACGCCTCCAGTCACTCCCACCCCCGCAAGTGGGAAAGAGGGAGGAGAGCCAGCTGTAATTCGCCTTGCGCCCAGTCTCAGTCTCGGCGAGGCTTTTTGCCACGAAACTTCCACTGCACCAAGCTGAATCTGTGACGCCTCCCCCTGCTGTGCCGCCACACCCATCTCGGCGCAGGCGATCCACCAAACTGCCAAACTGACCGTGGGCAAGGCTGCACTGGTCGAAACTTGCATTACACCGGCTCCACCACCCTGCGCCACCCTTCGCTGCGCCACGAAACTAGGGCCCATAATGTCATTATGTCTGTGTCAACATAACCCTTTTTTTTTTTTCTTTTTTTTTTACATATTTTCAATTTACAACAAATAATCTGTAGCATGTTGCATGATACATTATACAGTATGATGTGCTGGTTATTTGTTTCCTTTCTTATATGTTGTATTTGGATTAACATATCTCTATTTCCCTATGACAAACAGCTTCTAAGAAAGAAAAGGATTGTCCCCACAATCACCAAGAGGTGCATTCTTACAATCGTGTCCTGAAGACGAGGAAGAAAAAGGTTATTCCAGTTAAATGAAATTAATGAAATACAATGGATTATTTACCAATAATGTTTGATCACATGTTTATTTCTAATGCCACTAATTGGATAATGGAAATAGTTTATTGCATCAGTTATCTAACTGGATATTGAAGCTCATGAAGGGAATGGAAAGTGAGTGGACCTTGACGAGATATTAGCTGAACTGAAGTGTTTTGTATTTACAAAACATTATGAATTGCATTGCTGATACAACATTTAAGTTTAAAACACTTCAATGTAAAGTTGAGAGCAGTGTTTATCTTAATCAAAGTAGTAATTTTCTATTTCTTTGTTTGTCCTCCACAGGGAAAAACAGAGAAATTAATTGACTGGCTGCCCTGCAAACTGTGGTGCGTTGGTTGTCTTCCACACTAGTTAGACACTCAAAATCATCCACATAACTACGATGTCCAGCAGACATACACATCACTCACAACAATCAGATACTGTTAACAACATGTAAATACTTACAGTATCTCACAGAAGTAAGTACACCCCATCTTTTTATGGGCCAACCCTGAAGACATTGCACTTTGCTAGAATGCAGAGTAGTCAATTTACAGCTTGTATAAAATGTGAATTTACTGTTCCCTCAAAACTCAACACACAACCCTTAAGGTCTGTACCATCAAGGACTTTATATTATGAGGAGACTAGACACTCGGCGGTCATCTTGAATCCTCAAGGGCAGTTATTTCAGCTATTAGAAAGACCAGAGCACATTAAAATCAATGGGGAGTCTGGTGTAACTCCAGATAGGCAGGTCAAACAAAGCACACCACGCGAATCACTGTCTCAATCAGAATGGATTGGTCTCCCAGAATTGCTAAAACAAAGCAAAACAAGACTTGATTCTCCACGTTAGTAGTTATTGAAGACCGAATACCAAACATTTCACTACATTTTATGAACATTATGCAACATTTGTAGAATTTTCGAAAATCTGAACATTGTCCTCACGATGCATCCAAGCATGGCTATTGGGCAAAGGTGAAACCAAACACAAGGCACTGTAAATGATGCCCCTTCCCAACAACGCCATTGGCTACTTACAGACTAAGGGCAGGACTTTCTGTTCACAACTGTCGGCCATGTTTCCGTCACAGCCCGCCTACGGAGAGCCGTGCCACTTCCCATTAGCCCCATTGTACCAGTGTTTGGTTGCAGTTTCACCAAAGGTCCACTGGGGATGATAACGCACAAGCGCAGAATGAATGGGGTTCTATGGAGCTAGAAAGCTAAATTAGCAAGTGCATACAGTTTATCCTACAAAATATTTTGAGGGAGTGGCTTTCGTGTGACTCTAAATCTACAAACAATGATCAGTGACTAATTTGTGCATGATTTTTCACATTTCATTGCGCATCTTCACAAAACATCTTGCCTAATCGCCTTTTTCAAAAAGGTTTGAAAAAGGCATCCCCACACACACCCCTCCCCTTTTTGAAATTTGGAAAGGCCTTTTAGACCAAAATTGTCTTAAAAATTAAAATGTTCAGCTGAGAGTATTTTATTAGGCTCCCATTTAGGATGTCACAGTCAAATAGCCAGTCAAAAAATGTCATCCTGAGAAAAGTGGATTTGAGTGGTATAGCGTAGCCCCGTAGAAGCCCATTCATTCTGCGCTCACCCATGATCACCCCAGTGCAATTTAACAGCAACTGGGGAAAAAAAGGCGGAAGTCTCCTTGAGTGGCACTTCTCCTTAAACATTAAACATTCTCTGTTGCCGTTGCCAACTACCCTCATTCATTTTTATGGAAATTTCTTTCAGTGTCCTGACTTGCCTTTAGATGGTCTTTGGTACCACTGCTGACACAAGTGAGGACACCTGTAGTTTAAAATGTCTAAATTGGGCTAAAAAGTCTATGTACTGGTTAAGATTTCTATGCACTTCATTTAGCGGATGTGTGCCAAAATCTCTACCTGGGACGAAAACACTGAAAATTACCTCAAGTTGCCCTAGCATTCAATTCAGTGTTGCATAACTGCTGCATTTTGTCATGTGCACAGTATGTGCTTTGGGGAATTGGTTGTGTGTTGTGTGTAGTGAGTTAAGTTATATATAAGTAATATAATTATTATTATTATTATTATTATTATTATTATTATTATTATAACTCCGGTAAATCTAGTGGTCTCTCCACAACAAAAGTAATAATACAGAATTACTGGTTGTGTAAACATTATAGCATGCCTTTTAAACCATCTCTTTTTTTTTCACAGTGGGAAAACCTGGCCTCCAACTTGGGAGGATGCCTGAAGTACTTTGTGTGTGTGTGTGTGTGTGTGTGTGTGTGTGTGTGTGTGTGTGTGTGTGTGTGTGTGTGTGTGTGTGTGTGTGTGTGTGTGTGTGTGTGTGTGTGTGTGTGTGTGTGTGTGTGTGTGTGTGTGTGTGTGTGTGTGTGTGTAGACCTGTGATGTGTTACATGCGTGATGGGGTTTTAAAAAAAATGGCACCATCATTAGTTTAGTTCTGAATGGCAGTTTTACAACACTTGAGTGTTTTAATGTTGAGTGTTTTGAATTTTGAAATCAATAAAGTTTATAATGCATTCGCCATAGTGCTTTATTTTATCCATCCATCCATCCATTGTCTACCGCTTATCCTGTATTCAGGGTCACGGGGGGGCTGGAGCCGATCCCAGCTGTTGGGCGAAGGCAGGGTACACCCTGGACAGGACGCCAGTCTATCACAGGGCCGACATGTAGAGACAAACAACCATTCACACTCACATTCACACCTATGGGCAATTTAGAGTCACCAATGAATCTATCCCCATCCTGCATGTCTTTGGACTGTGGGAGGAAGCCGGAGGACCTGGAGAGAACCCACGCTTACACGGGGAGAACATGCAAACTCCACACAGAAGGAACCCGGGCCGACCAGGGAATCGAACCCAGGACCCTCTTGCTGTGAGGCGCCAGTGCTACCCACTACACCACCGTGCAGCCCTGCTTTATTTTATCTTTATCTTATTTCATCTTACTGTGAAACGGTTTGGAGGTACATGTTTAGCATACAGCCCCTTTTAAGTGATCTGAATTCAGTTCAAGTGAACAAGTTACTAGCCTCAGTAGCCTTGACATACCGATGGTGCCTTGCATGCAATTTCATTTAATTGTCAAATTTTAAGATTAAGTAGATTGACACAAGTTACCTTAATCCTTAATTCTCAAAAACAATTCACTTTATTGCATTGTGGTTAGTTTTCCCTTGGACAATTAACATGAATCAGCCCATACATTAATAGGTCAAAGCAAACTTGGATGTATTGGTATTAACAACAGATGATCTACAACCAAATTTGAGATAGGAGACTACTTGTAGGTGCCAGAGTTTGCTTAGAGTGTTCACATTATGCCCCCATGAGTCACCGTTCTTCACTATGAGGTCTTAAGGGTCAAAGCACTCTTATAAACTTAGGTGTTGCCAGCAGGCTTCACTCACTCACACTTTGTTTGTGGCATCTTGGTATTACAACTATCTGTACCGTATCAGATTAGTATGTTTACTGTATATGTAAAAAAAATTTAAATATCCGATTCAAGACTTGAGGATCGGAACACCTATCCGTAGTAGGCTATAAAATTACACTGAAGAGACAGATAGGCCTACTGTAGATCAGTTGTAGGCAATTATTTTGGCTGAAGGGCAAAATTACCCAACGTGCCGGTCAGTGCGGCCAACTAGAAGATGGTTTTGGGACTAAACTAACAATCTTGAATGTGAACATAATATTGTGAGGTGGGAAAAATGATTAGCCTATAAATCCAGCATCCAAAAGTAACGAGCATGAGGAGCACAGAGGCCAAGCAGGGACTGGCCCTATGATACATTGACCATGATAAGGTGCTATAGGAGATGGTGCTATGATATTAATGTGAGGCTACAATTAGCACATTTACACAGTAGAAACTGGACAAATGTTGCCTGGTCTGACGTGTCTCAAATTCTGTTAAGACAAGATTTACTGTCAATAGCATGCAAGCCTGTAAAGGCCTACATCATGCCATGTAACCACTTGCTGTGTTTTTCTTACTGTAGCTGAGTGTAGGCTACCACAAAGACAGCCTACAAGAGATGAATACCCTGTTGTAGATCTGATAATGACAGACATGGCACACCTCACACTAGAAAAGTATGTTTTTTTTTGGTATAAAGAAGAGTGTATAGTTTCTACAAGAGTGTTTCATTTTTCTAAATATGTGAGGTATTCTGCAAATAGGGTGTCCAATTGTGTTAGTTGTGTGTAGTGTTTTTAAAAAAATGAGCACTATTTGACAATTGTGTGTAAGCAAAATACTGTTGGGATGAGGTACATGAACAGAACAGTGGTGATCAGGTCAAACAAGATACCGGTATGCAATTTTATTTCACACTGATAATTTTCATTTTTCTGGGCATAATCATGGTCTTACACTCACAATTGCATGAGCATAGACACAAAGAGTCATCAGGACCAGTACCCTACTGTAACCTATTTGAGGCTGCTCCATCACCCGTTACGGTATCCTGGACCCCACCCTGTCATTCCAGTCCCATATTCATAACACCACACAATCCGCATTCTATCACCTGAATTATATTGCAAGACTCCGACTCTTAATCTCAGACTCTGAGAATAACTGAAACCCTCATCCACTGCTTCATCTCAACCCATCTGGACTAAGGCAATGCTATGCTTACTGGGCTCCCATCCAAAACCCTGGACAGAGTGTAATATGTACAGAACTCAGCTGCAGCTTAACTGGCATTACGCCCTGGCAGCACATCACCCCGCCCTGATGCAGCTTCAATGGTTACCAGTCAAGTTCTGTATCAAATTCAAAATTCTCCCTCACAGTTAAATGTCCCTTCACAATCAGGCCCCGGTGAATTCTCCGACGTCCTCCATCTCTACACCACCTGCGGTCGCTCAGGTCCTCTGACAAGGATCAGCTGGCAATTTCACGCACCAGACTCATGACCTTTGGGGATAGGGATTTTTGCGTGTCTGCCCCCACTCTGTGGAATCAGCCCTCATCCGCTGTGTCCCTTCAATTGTAAGTCTGGTGTTAATTGACACCTTGCATTGACATTGCACACCTTTTCTCTGAGGCTTGACTGGAATGTAGGTCTTCAGTTTAACAGTTATGTTACCTTTGCCTTTACCTAGAATTGTTAGGCTACTGAAGAAGTTGTCCATGGAGATGGTGGAAGTAGGCCTTTGTATAACACTGCAATAGTGTAATAAGATGACACCACACAATGTTAATAACGACTGATTTTTATTAACCAACTGAGGAAGTGACAATTTTTTATAAAAGACTCAAGTTTAGATAACTAAAACTTATAATAAAACACACTTTCTGTGTGTTTCATAATCTCCTCGATCATGACACTGTTTAATTGATTAAAAAAAAAGGTTTTCCAATACAATCCAATACGGGTTCTCCGGCTTCCTCCCACAGTCCAAACACATGCAGGATGGAGATAGGATGGGGACTCCAATTGCCCGCAGGTGTGAATGTGAGCGTGTCTCTACATGTTGGCCCTGTGATCGACTGGCGACCTGGGGTGTGGTGACCAGGGTGAACCCTGCCTTCGCCCAATGACAGCTGGGATCAGCTCCAGCCCCCCCCCCCCCCCCACCCTGAATACAGAATAAATCGGAAGACGATGGATGGATGGAATGAACATTAAGGCTTATTGAGCAATTTCAAACTGAACTTGAATATTTGTGTGTCTGTTTGTTAGAGAGAGAGAGAGCATGCGAGAGAGGGGGGAGCAGGGGTGCAATAAAATGGATACAGGTTAAGAGATACAAGTTAACAGAAAGCAAAATAACACATACAAATGTTGTCCTCCATAAATATTTCCTAATCCTCTTCCTCTGACTCTGCACTACTGAAGCCATCTTCTTCCTCAGAATCCACCCTGCATTCAGCGTCTTCAATCCTCAAGTCATCGACTATAGCTTGATATGTGCTCACAGCTTGTTGGCATGAACTCTCCAGTTCTGAGGACCTCCGCATTAGGACACTCTCAAAACCTTTTGCTGCTTCCTCTGACACGTCACCAAAATCTGTATTAAAATAGAAAATGTTGAAAATGTGAAACATGTCAGTGTTTTTTTTTTCTTTTTTTAAAAAAAGAGAATAAATTCAGAAAAATATGAATTCCAAAATCATATAACAGAGCTATCTTAAGAGAGACATGAACACATTTAACAGAGATATGTTATTAATTAATTAATAATTACCAAGGTTCTGATTCGGTTTGAAAACAAAAATAGTTTTAAATATCTTGGTGGCCGTATTACTGAAGACCTGATTTGGACAAATCACACCAATTCACTGCTCATCAGTGGAGTTTCCACCTCAGACGCCTTGAGCTACCTGAACAAATTAAGAACTTTTCAAGATCCACCAGTGAAAGTTTTATCAATGGATAGATCAGAATTCAGTATGGAAACAGCACCGAGCTAGACCGTACGGCCCAGTGGAGTAGTTCAATTAGCTGAACATACCACCAGGAATGCCCTACCTGACCTACAGGACATATACATAAGGGGACACAGTATCAGTCGATACACAAATGAAGACCTTTGCAGGAGCACCAACACATAGAAAACACTTGCACTTGTCTGTCTGTTTATTTATTACACACATTGCACAGTTAGGAGACAGTGGAATAAACATTTCACTGCATGTACTGTTATCCTGTATAATTGTATGCGACAAAAACATTTAAATTTGGGTTTACATTTAATGTTGAGCCAGGATAACAAATGTTCAGAATTCAACATACCGCCCATCCTAATGTTGTCTTTCAGTTTGTCCACTCGCTTTATCTCCGTCCTCAACGTCATGATGTGCTGAGACATTTCCTTCACGAGGATGCTCTGCTCCTCCTCGTAACGTCTGAGCAGCATGATTTGGTCAAAAAGCGACCTTTTCAGCCTGAATGAGTTGCCTGTAGGTAGAGGAAAGTTAGGGAAATATGAAAAGAGAATACTTTTGTGATTACATTTCAAATGCTGAGAGAGAGATAGAGAGAGACAGACAAACAGAGAGAGAGATAGATACATTCAGAGCGGGGATTAAAGATGTTTTCTGCACAGTCGTGCTACTAAAACACTTCAAATTTGAGACGGTGAATTACTTAAATTTTTAGTCAGAAGGGTACACATAAAGGACATCATACCATCTTCACGTCTCTCCCATGGCAGGATGTACCCCTCCGTCAAATTGCAGGCCAAGTCCACATCGATTTGGTCTTCTTCAGATGCGTTGTACTGCAAGACCTTTTCTCTTAGTTTTTTTTTTAAATCTCTTATTTTTCTTCGCTTGCTTTGCCTTGTCTGGTTGCTATCTGCAAAGTGAAACAATAGCCTGAGAAACTCATGGACAACATGGTCAATGTTTTGTTTTGTTTGTTTCATTTTGTTTTGGTTGTTTGATTTTGTAATGTGCCGTTACAATAGCTATCAACAAACCATGCTGACGATAGAGGTCCTGCTTCTTGCATAGAAGGCTCACTGTGATGGTCTCTATTTCTGCCCTGAGGTCCTCTGTACACCCTGTTGTGTAGACTCGCTCTAAATGGGTAAGACAGTCAATGATAATTTAATTCCCAAATTTATATTCACGTTATGTTGTAATAGTTGTTGCAATGTGCTTGATTTACCTGTGACTGCCCATTGCTGGACATCAGACACCCACTGTTCTGTCGTTTGCTGATTGATTTTATGCTTTTGCTGAAAGTCACTGAGACTGGCAGCTTCCACTTTTGCCCTCTCTGAGATCTTCAAAACACCAAAAAAGTAAAACAATATCATGAAATGTTCTAGCAAAAAAAAAAAAAAAAAAAAAAAAAAAACTTAATCCAATCTTTATGAAATTAACTTACTGTGACATATCTGTGGGCCAAGGCTTTGTGGAGGTTCTCTGTCTTTTTTCTGTTCCAACCCATGGCCTGTTGCGTCAGCATATTTTCTCTCCCTAATTTAAACAAAAATAAATCCACATGCTGGTTAGGACAGATTCACATTCAAAAAGCTATTTAATTTGAGAAAATCAGATAGACATGACTTGGCTTAAAAGTGTGTGTAATAACATTAAATAACAATACCATAATAAGTCTTCAGAATGTTTTCTTCACAGTTTATGGTGTCAGTGTATTGTGTCAGAACATTACATGTGCTATACCAACCTGCTTTTGTCATGTATTTTGTGACGAGAGCTGCCCTGGAGAGAAAGCTGTTAACCTAGATGTAAAGAAAAGACTTACATTAAACTATCCCTATATAAACTGAAAACAAAAGAAATAAAAGTACATACATTAATTACATTGCTATATAAACTGACAAAAAAAACAAACAACATAAATTAAACAACAATTTTGAATCTCTATCATGAAGAGAAATCAAATGCAAGTTGATGTGGCCTTTGCACGATGGAACAGCTAGGGAGTTTGAATAGTGATCCAATTGTACATTATGCATGTACATACGCACTGGTGACATTATGTACTGCCCATTTGGAATTCATTCAGGATTGGGTAATGGGTGTTGTCACTGTAACACTGCAATATTCTGAAGTGGCAATGGAGTAACTGTTCTTCCCATTCCCTGTACTGTAGATGTGCATCCTCATTCACATCCTGCTTTTTTCTTAAATTGAAGGCTCAGGGAAGAGTCCTATATCCACATAGTTTCAATAATGACAGTAATAACATACTTGTTCAACTTCCTCTCCAACAGTGTTCCCTGCTCCATCTTGATTCCTGCCACCCCATCTCACCTGCAACATAGTGTTTTACCATTTCTTTGTAATGGTTTGTAATGGCTAAAGTGAAATGTAAAGTATTATTATTATGATTTAAAATTTGAAGTACCTCGCATTTTGTTGTATGTGCTTTGGCGTGCATTACACTGAGAAATGGTCTCATATGCATCAAAGGCTGAAGAGCTGGAGACTCAACAACCACTTTGCTTAGGTAGGGCCAGTACCTACAAAAAGAGAGCAACATAAGTGAGTAATACACACGTTACAACACATTTTGTTGGAGCAATCCAAAACGACGACCCTGACTTAAATACTGACCTACTTAGTATAGAGTAAGTTGACAAAGAGAAATTACCTGCAGACAACATCCATGCAGAAGAAAGTGACATTTGCCCTCTCTCCCAATTCTTTCTGCAAAAACATGGGGTATGCAAATATTTCGCCACGGTAGTGGTTCAGTCCTCGCAATAATATCCCGTGTCTGATTGATAAGAGACAATGTGGTTAATGATGAACTTACACACAAAGGGCCCAAGTTTCATAACAGTATCGACAAAACAGTATGGGCTTTTTTCACCCCCCGCACATGCATCTGTACACTCTCGACATTTACTCACTCAGTCTGGGCAGGGCCGGTGGCTACGGGAATTTGTAATCACCAATCACATATGAACAGTATTGAAATCGAACTTATCAGTTTGCTGATACGTGTCCAGAAACCTTAAGTGAACTGAAGTTATTACCTCTATTCATCTTCTAGGAGAAATTATTTCTCTGCAACACATTTGGGACTACTATTAATGCACATGCATCAGGGAAACGAGTACTCTTCACGTCTCATATAAACAAAGTGCAATAAAAGTATACCTTATCCAAATTGCGCATTCAAAATGATCAGCTGACATCAACATTAAGATACACAATATTCTCATTTTATATGGTATTTATATGGTATGTTTTTTTGGCAATCTTTTCATTGGGTGCAATCACTGCACGCATAGAGCATGTTCCTGTGGATATACAGTAAATCGCAAAAACGTGCACTCCCTCAATACCCAGATGATCTGGGACCCACGGTGCAAAATGCCCCGTAGATTGTAATTTGTGGAGCGGCCAGGTATTGCTAATTACCCAGGATCGGCATACAACAACTTAATTATTGTACAATTACCTGTCCCTTCAGTCTTTGAGGGAGATACTAACAGGTATCCGATATAGGCGGGTGAAAGTGAATATTGAACACCTTTAAAAACCTTGGACTACTGAACAAAATATTGCACAATAAATGTAAAAGGTTGAACAAAAAGTAAAATAGTGATTTGATGACATGGCTTTTCTCATAACTCATGTGATCGGACTTATTTTGCTTTGCTCTAACCAACCCCACCATTAATTAAGTGCAACTTCACTCAAGCCCACGAAAATGCATATACCGTTGATGCCACTGCGCAGGCAGAGAGGTGGACAAGTCCATACCGTTTGTCGATAACGTTATGAAACTTGGGCCCAAAGAATTGCTCAAAACCTTTTTATTCAAAGCTTACTGCCATTTGCATACACCTTCACAGACACACACAAACAGACATTCTCTCTCTCTCTCTCACACACAGTCACATTTCTCTTTTTTTTTTTTTTTACAGTACATCAAATATTACATTCTGATGTAGGTCTCCACAACATGAGTGGAAAATGGCACTGTACAATAACATTCTTCTGAGATGCCAACATACCTGCAGACTGCCACCTGTATACCCTCTTCGTCAATTTTGGAGGAGGATTTATTTGATGCCTCCTTACTTGCCCTGAATCTTGACGCCCCACATGTCCCACTGTCATTTGCCTGTGAAGTCAGCTGTTACTCATTTGGACTAATAATAAAGACACATCTTACACACATACGTAAACCGATTGTGGCATGCAGAATCAAACTTACTCTTGCCCCACTGCTTCCTCTGATGCTTTCCAGAAAGGCCATGACTTCAGTGTCTTTGGCTATAAACAAGCCCTCATATAGAGAGGGATCCTCAGTTCTGTGCATTGCAAATTATCACAAAATACATAATTTAATTAACCACACATTACTCTTCATGAAACTATTGAAATGACAATGTTGTTGTTCAAATATCTACATTAACGTCCGTGTAATATTTACATACCCCTTGGATTTTTTAAAGCGGTAATGCTTTCTATTTCCATCACAGCACACTGCCAACATATCTGGTTGACAGGCTGGACAGCAAAACGGATTGTATTCCGCCATGGTCTCTTCATTATGCTTGTTTAAGCAGTATTCAAAATATGTTTTTTGGAACATGTCTGCACAGACCTTGCCTGGCTATGAAATGAAAAAAAAATAAATCTGTTAGGATTTCAAAAAACACAAAATTAGAAATAGTCATAATTGTGTCACAATGTGATTCAGGCAGACTTACCCTTCCTCTTCGTACCGACTGGTGCTCCAGGTGCTTTAAAAAAGCAGTTCTTGAGAGGGAGGGTGCCGACAACTTGAAATTTGAGAATGCCTCAAAAACTTCAATGGCATACAGAGTCTGGCAGTTGATGGTGCTTGGCCAGTAATTGTATTGAATAAGGTCCTTTACCCCCGGAGTCCATTCTTTCTTACAGGCAGAGCAGACCTTTCGGGGCAAACACAACTCGTATCGTCCTGTGAAAAAAGAGACACATTAGACTGAAGGTGGTTCACAGACACAATTGTGGTAAAGTTGATTGAAAATGGAGCTTATGCACGGGGGAGTTTATGGGCCGTTGCAAATAATTTCCGCATCAACATTAGGCCATATATATTCATATGGCGTGCGGACCTAAACTTGTCACAAGTTATTAGCTTTTGGCGAGTGCAATAACAACTCTGTCAGTCACTTGTAGCCTTCCACCACCGCGTACGACAGCACCTTGATGTTGAACTGGAGGAATATCGGCTGGCCTAATGTTGATGCGGAAGTTATTTGCAACGCCCCTTGAACGCCCCCATGCATAAGGTCTATAGTCAGTATTTGACATGACATTTAACATTTGGTAATTGTAGTACTGTATATTGATGTGAAAGTTAAACAGTGAAACAGCTTTTCCATGCTTTCAGATTTCAATTTGGGTTACAGGTTCTGTGGTACTGAAACAAAAAGTGGGACTTCCAGAACATACCATTCATGGTGACCACTGTAATATGCCTCCCATTTGTGACCTCAGCCTCCTCAGTGCACCCACATATTACCCTTTGGGTAGGCAAAGGCAACTGGTGTACTGCAATAAAGATTTAGTTTTTCTACATTACACTAGTGATTTGAAACCCCACTCCAACATCCACAAGTTGTCCAGATGACTATAACATATGTCACTATCACTGCTTTTTGATAAAAAGCAAATGTTTTAGCGTGCGTATATCAAACATAATTAAGAGTTTCCTTTGACAACCAACACACAATATTTCTGGAATCTTCACTAGAGTACAGAAATTGTTGAATGAACATACCCTGCTCACAAAAGTGAGGCTGGCCATTCCCATCCACCACCACTGCCTTTGTAGGGGGAATAGGCTCCAGGTAGCCATGGCATAAAGCCACCCTGTCATGGAAGACATGCCTCCTGTGAACCTCAATGTCACACGTGCCACAGAGGTACTCATAGTCCAGTGGGACACACTCCAGGCACCGAATAACTGCCTTCTCTCCAAGGCATTTCTGGCATGTTTCTTGTGATACTCTCTGGGCCGAGAGTTTGGCATCTAGGAGTACAGGCCTCGCTAATTTTGCCCTGACTTCAGCGAGCACTTGCCGTTGTGTCCAGGCCGTGTCTCCTGTTGCCACTGGAGCAGCAGAGCCAAGAGTACCCCTTAACTCTTGAAGACGAGTTTCTGAAAAATAATTTAACTGTTTAACCATCCATCAATTGTGGGTAGGCATGATACAATTTGAGTTTGACCTTAGAACACACTAGTGTAGGGCTGCAGCTATCAAATCTTTTTGTAATCAAGTAATCTATAGATTTTTTTATCGATTAATCGAGTAATTGTATATCACCCAGAAGATGTTTTTTTTTATAATTTTCATATAAAAACAAAGCATTTTGGTGCATTCTGACAAAATAATAAAGACAAAATAGAACATTTCCTGACAAAGACAAATGGGGCCGGGGAACTAAGTTTTAACTTAATTTATTTGCCTTGTAGAATTCAGAAAGTTTGGGTATATACATAAGTTATTACTCTCTCTCTCTCTGTGTGCTTGTGAGAAAGTAAGTGAGTGGGCTCATGGTCAGTAGTCTACTGCATAATATTTAAATCCGGACAGTTGGGTCCCAAATCCTTCACCCTTTTTCTTGTCCACATTCGACGACTAAAACATTGAGTTTCTCAAAGACAATTAATCTAGTTTTCCTTCACCACAAGCACAGTCGCCATCCTTCCTTCACAATTTGACGAGTCTCCGCTAGCCACCTTTTTGTTTTCTTCCTGGAAGTAGTTACAGCGCCAACATAACGCGCGCAAGACTAGTGGACATGCTTGATTTGCTGAATTGTCCAATCACGTTAAGATTAAACATTTGGAAAACAATGAGATTGGTTCAGGGCGCACAAAATGCACCCTACAAGCGGGATTTTCATAGCCTGGTGACACCACCCTACATACTTCGGCCCAAAATTTTATTTCATTCTCGAACGTAGTCTGGCCCAGCCCACGTTCCTAGCTCCTCTGTGTGATCTCCCCAATCAGAGAACAGGGGTTTCATAGCTGAAGTTACAAACTCTGCAAATATGAACTTATTTGTCAGAAGAATTTTTTATCGATTCTCAAAGATAAATATATTGTAGTAGGAAGTAGTAGCAAGTAGATAAATTCAATGCATATTTTTAATCTGCTCTCAACATTGTGAGAAGAACGTCAGGGTTAACGTGTAGGCCAGGGGTCGGTCCAGCATGAAGAGCCACAAAAAAAGCTAAAGTCACTCTGCGAGCTGCACACATATGCCCGCAATACAACACCAGTAAAGTGATTATAGGCAGGACAAGAGAAATAAATGGCCACTCATTTATTTTTACAATTTAGTTTACAATCCCTTAGTCCAAGAAAAAGTGACATAAATAAAAGAGCAGCCACGACCCGCACAACAGCAGCAAAGAGCTGCAGGTTCGTTAGCCCTGGTGTAGCCTATGCATCAGTCTTAAAATCAGCATAGTGTGATCATTATGCAAAGTGATCATTATGCATTATCAGCTCTGCTGATCGGAATGTCATAGCGTCTATCTTAAACATTCACAGATGTAATGCTTTTTTTGTTGTTTTTTTTTTTTACATGTAATGAGCGCTAGGATTCGGAGCAGGGAGGGAGAGTGAGAGAGAAAGAGGGACGTCCGGCAGGTGATCTCGCCGGTTACATCGAAAAACTGCTGGAGCAGGAAAGGCTAAAAATTACGTGTGGTGGTATTTAAGCGAACATTCGAGGCGGGTAATTTTCCTCAAGGAATTTTTGAAACTGAGTTATTTGAGTTACTCCAGTAATTGTTGCAGCCCTACACCAGAGTTCAATTCAACATTTGATAACAACACACCCCCGCCTCACACACACACACACACACACACACACACACACACACACACAGTCATGTTCAGTCAGAAAGATTGCATACTCACCAAGACTTGCAGTCAATTCCATTCCCTCCATCTGGACTTGGACTTCCTCACTCACTGGGTTCATGGAAGCTGCAGAGACCAATATTTTGTTCAAGTTCAAGTTTATTATCATGTACTCATAAATAACCGTTTATCAGCGTTGGCACTCCTTGCTCAAGTGTCCACTCAACTTCAATAAAAAAAGAATAAATTAAATCGATTAAATACGATAGAGAGAGAAGGATGAAGAGGGTAAAAAATCCAAAATTTGGATTGTGTATTCTATCAGGCTCCTAAAGTTTCTGACATTTTAGTCTGGAAATTCATAAAAAAAAAGCAAACATCTGTCAAAGAGGGATACCACCATATTTCCACCCACTGGTATTTAGTGAATTATCTTAACCATGACAACAGTGCAGTAAACAACAACCTGATGCAGGTCTGGGTGATGTCTGACGTCTGACTGCTCTTTTTCTCCTTTTTTTGGGGGCAGGAACAGAGGGGTTTCCCATTGCAGCCTACATGACAATAAGGGCAACATTTTCAGACACAATATCAGATTGTTAAATTATACTTTACATTGGATTACTCAAACAACAGCAATATCAAATTTCATACAAATGCAAGTAAGCTGATGAAAATTGGTCTCACCCGGGCGTTAAGGAGTAGCACATGACTCATTTCACCCATCATGTGGTCCCTGATGTCAGCAGGATCAGAAAAAATCCTCGGGGATTTGGGCATTTTGGACTTGGACAATACAGACACACAATACAGATACACAAAATACAGGAGTGTGTGTGTGTGTGTGTGTGTGTGTGTGTGTGTGTGTGTGTGTGTGTGTGTGTGTGTGAGAGAGAGAGAGAGAGAGAGAGAGAGAGAGAGAGAGAGAGAGAGAGAGAAGTAGTAAGGGAGAGAGAGGGAAGCAGTAAAAGAGAAAGAGAGGAGCAGTATGGAACAGAGAGGTAGAGAGAGAGTGAGTGGCTCTTAAAAGTGCCTTTTTAAAGTGCTTTTTGAAATTGAAGTTCGCTATCTCGTATATGATCTGTAACAAAGAAAAATACATAATTAGAATTATATTTTGAATGAATATCTCTACATTCATTAACATAAATGATATGATGTGATTACTAACATGTTCTACAAGAATAGAATATCTATGACTCTAATCACCTGACAATCAAATTGCTCAAATACCATTTGTGTTCTTCTCCACAAGAATCACTGAAGCACTTTTCTTCCACCTTTAACTGGTTGAAAAGTGCTGTTCTTCATTTTTTTAATGGCCCTTGACAGCGTGTATTTTTCTGTACGTGCCCCCCCCCCTCCAAACCCCTGCTGATCTGTACCATCTATTTATCATTACATATTAAGCAACAAACGTCTGTGTGTCTGTGGTTGGCTGGGTATTCGTAGCTTATAAACTTAGCCTTGACAAAGAAAGAAAGACGACATGCGTAATTTTTAAGCGAGTCATTTATGTAAACCATACCATCGGAAGCGCTCCATGATTTAACATCAGAACTTGCATGTGGTACGGAAAGCATTGTTGTGTTATGGTCTGGGAGATCAATGCGCGCGACAATGCAATTTAACCTAGGCTTACTTTCACCTCTCATTCCAAAATAGAACAATGAATGAACGAAAAAATACACGGACCGGGTCGCATGAGTTTTTTTTTTTTTTGCCATAACTTCATCTTAGACATGTACATGCTTATTCATTTATCTTGCTTAGACGGTTGTAGGCCTACTCACCTCGGTATCGCGCCAGGCAATGGTTTCTGGGATCGTCGCACGGGAGTGACACACAAACTTGCGCCACAATGAAATGCAACGCCTGACAAAGGATTGTAAGCAATGGAAATATATTGGCCTTCAACCCTTTGTTGAACAGAGAGCGCCATCTATTGGGCTCAGAAAATAAAGAACATGCTTCACGAAGCTTCATTTGGACATCACTAGTCACGACATAATCAGTATTCAGATAAAAGATTAATAGGCTATTCATTTTCAATTGGGCATTCTCTGGGGCAACCTAGCAACGGTTGTTATGTTGGAGGAGATCCGTGTTCATATGACAGAATAGGCTAATCCGTGTTTATTTCACAGAATTGAGTTCGGGCTATCCTACCGAGCTGTAAAACGCGATCAAACTGCGGCCCGTGTTTATATCACGGAACCGGAACCTCGCCGTCCGTGTCTCTATCACGGTATCGCGCTGTCCGTGTATCTGTCACGAATCTTGCTGTCCGTTTTTATATCACGGAACCGGAACCTCGCCGTCCGTGTCTCTATCACGGTATCGCGCTGTCCGTGTATCTGTCACGAATCTTGCTGTCCGTTTTTATATCACGGAACCGGAACCTCGCCGTCCGTGTCTCTATCACGGTATCGCGCTGTCCGTGTATCTGTCACAGAATCTCGCTGTCCGTTTTTATATCACGGAACCGGAACCTCGCCGTCCGTGTCTCTTTAACGGAATGTCGCTGTCCGCTGTCCGCGTCATGATAAAACGTCAGTTTTATGATGACGCGGACAATAAGCTGAGCCTTCAACAACTGTGAGGGTCAGGGTGATATATTGGTGTTGAAAATGAACTAAAGATTGCTTCAAATGTTGCGTTTCCAAGTCAGAAAGCACGTCCATCGAGTGAGATCTGTACTTGTCACTGAAAGGGGCAATCCGTGTGTAGACCACGGGTGGTCAGTGGCATTGATTTGCGTTGGCGTGATTTGCGTGGTCATTTCACGGATTTTCGGGTGTTTCCGTTATAGTGTCACGGATTTTGAGTTAACGGTCCGTGGCCATTTCACGGACGGGCCGTGGCCATTTCACGGATGTCTGTGAGACCAGGTTGGTCTGTCTCTACATGTCAGCCCTGTGATAGACTGGTTACCTGTCTGTCTCTACATGTCAGCCCTGTGATAGACTGGTTACCTGTCTGTCTCTACATGTCGGCCCTGTGATAGACTGGTTACCTGTCTGTCTCTACATGTCAGCCCTGTGATAGACTGGTTACCTGTCTGTCTCTACATGTCGGCCCTGTGATAGACTGGTTACCTGTCTGTCTCTACATATCAGCCCTGTGATAGACTGGTTACCTGTCTGTCTCTACATGTCTCCCTGTGATAGACTGGTTACCTGTCTGTCTCTACATGTCAGCCCTGTGATAGACTGGTTATCTGTCTGTCTCTACATGTCAGCCCTGTGATAGACTGGTTACCTGTCTGTCTCTACATGTCAGCCCTGTGGTAGACTGGTTACCTGTCTGTCTCTACATGTCAGCCCTGTGATAGACTGGTTACCTGTCTGTCGCTACATGTCAGCCCTGTGATAGACTGGTTACCTGTCTGTCTCTACATGTCAGTCCTGTGATAGACTGGTTACCTGTCTGTCGCTACATGTCTCCCTGTGATAGACTGGTTACCTGTCTGTCTCTACATGTCAGTCCTGTGATAGACTGGTTACCTGTCTGTCTCTACATGTATCCCTGTGATAGACTGGTTACCTGTCTGTCTCTACATGTCAGTCCTGTGATATACGTTTTACCTGTCTGTCGCTACATGTCAGCCCTGTGATAGACTGGTTACCTGTCTGTCTCTACATGTCAGCCCTGTGATAGACTGGTTACCTGTCTGTCTCTACATGTCAGCCCTGTGATAGACTGGTTACCTGTCTGTCTCTACATATCAGCCCTGTGATAGACTGGTTACCTGTCTGTCTCTACATGTCAGCCCTGTGATAGACTGGTTACCTGTCTGTCTCTACATGTCAGCCCTGTGATAGACTGGTTACCTGTCTGTCTCTACATGTCTCCCTGTGATAGACTGGTTACCTGTCTGTCTCTACATATCAGCCCTGTGATAGACTGGTTACCTGTCTGTCTCTACATGTCAGCCCTGTGATAGACTGGTTACCTGTCTGTCGCTACATGTCTCCCTGTGATAGACTGGTTACCTGTCTGTCGCTACATGTCTCCCTGTGATAGACTGGTTACCTGTCTGTCTCTACATGTCAGCCCTGTGATAGACTGGTTATCTGTCTGTCTCTACATGTCAGCCCTGTGATAGACTGGTTACCTGTCTGTCTCTACATGTCAGCCCTGTGGTAGACTGGTTACCTGTCTGTCTCTACATGTCAGCCCTGTGATAGACTGGTTACCTGTCTGTCGCTACATGTCTCCCTGTGATAGACTGGTTACCTGTCTGTCTCTACATGTCAGTCCTGTGATAGACTGGTTACCTGTCTGTCGCTACATGTCTCCCTGTGATAGACTGGTTACCTGTCTGTCTCTACATGTCAGTCCTGTGGTAGACTGGTTACCTGTCTGTCTCTACATGTCTCCATGTGATAGACTGGTTACCTGTCTGTCTCTACATGTCTCCCTGTGATAGACTGGTTACCTGTCTGTCGCTACATGTCTCCCTGTGATAGACTGGTTACCTGTCTGTCTCTACATGTCTCCCTGTGATAGACTGGTTACCTGTCTGTCTCTACATGTCAGTCCTGTGATAGACTGGTTACCTGTCTGTCTCTACATGTCAGTCCTGTGATAGACGTTTTACCTGTCTGTCGCTACATGTCTCCCTGTGATGGACTGGTTACCTGTCCGTCTCTACATGTCAGCCCTGTGATAGACTGGTTACCTGTCTGTCTCTACATGTCTCCCTGTGATAGACTGGTTACCTGTCTGTCGCTACATGCCTCCCTGTGATAAACTGGTTACCTGTCTGTCTCTACATGTCAATCCTGTGATAGACTGTATACCTGTCTATCTCTACATGTCTCCCTGTGATAGACTGGTTACCTGTCTTGAATTGATTTTCCTCTCATTTGTTTTGAGTTTGTTTTCTTTGTGAGAAGCGTGCCGGCCTACAGGTGTCTCACAGAAACAACAACGTAGCTATTCATTTACAGTTACAGGATACAGACGTCAAAATAGGGTGCAGTCATATTCTTTATGGAAATTAGGTTGTTCATATTTACTAACATGCATTCTAACACATTACAAATGTAATGTTAATGCTTTACTGACAAGGGAACAAGATGTGGCCTCCTTCCATTGAGTTTTCCTCTTTTACATTTAATAACAGAGTAGTCATACTGATGTATAGAACTCTCCTGTTTCAATTGAAGACATGTCAAGGATAAATATAGAAGAATTGTGATTGCGATTGTGTGGAAGGTGACTTTAATTGACTCCATCCCTTAGTTGACACAAACCCTCCTGAAACTCTGTCAAAGCTGATGCCCTTTCGGCTGTTTGTGAAGAAGTTAATCTGGGAGATACACGGCAAGCTCTCCATCCATCTAATAAAAGGTTTATATTCTATTCACCTCTTCATAAATGAAATGAATGAGTATATTGTGAAATAGGCAATATTGTTGTTATGCTAGTGTGCTTCTGGATCTATCTATTGGCAGAGGTTCTGTGAAAAGTAGGCCATGGAGATTTGATTCACGTCTTCTTACGGATGAGAAATTCACTTCTTATCTGAAAACTGAATTTAAGATAAATCTCACCATTAATTCTCAATCCACCAATGACCAACCCATATTGTGGGAAACATCCAAAGCTTATATCAGGGGTTTAATTTGAGCCCATTCAGCCTCAGAAAAGCAAAAGCAATTGGAACAACAACTTAAACTTGAAAATGAATAGATGGATATTATGGAGCACTCTGCTCATCATCAGACCTTTTATCATAACAGAGGATGTGGGCTGTGCAGGCTGCATTCAAAATTGTTTTCAAAGCAAACATTATATGAATACAGTGATAAACCAGAGTTGAGAGAGATCCTCAAGTGATACATTTTGACAACAAAAATAATATTAATAACACTCTCAGACAGTGCTACACTCACTGGGATGCTCAGAAAAGATGGATGATCTTTTGAGATTCTTAAGCCTGTCTATCTCTGATGTTCAAAAATGTGAATCAAATGCTCCCATCTCCAGGGAGGAGGCCCTCGAAGCACGCAGAAGCCTACAGTCAGGAAAAGCACCAGGGCCTGAAGATGCTGGAACACTCTTTCAAAGCTGGTAGCCTTCCCCATTCGCTAAGGGAATCTGATAAATCCTTAAAGAAGGCTTCATCAAAGGTAGGAATCACAATGTCAGAAGGCTCTTAAATATTATTCCACTCTCCCAAAATCTAATTTGGTGCAGGAAAGGTAATTGTTGGTGCCAGTTCCAGCAGATTGTACAATATTCTTGCAAATAGGCAAAAAGAATATATTTATGTCATGGATAAATGACAAAGCTCCTGCTGAAGCAAATGGGCATGAGATAATCATTTCCTCTTGAATACTTCACCTGTCGTCACTCTTCAAAAGGACAGATCATGACGAGGTGGACTCCATACCTTCACCAAAGAGTACAGTTACCAAGACGCGGAACTCTTTTGTCAAAAAAGAGGTGTTTTTTTGACAATAGCCTCTAGATATGGCTGTTGTACCGATTCCACCATTTCGGAATGAAAACTTTGCCCAGTTTGAACTTTGATCTTTGCTCTGGACACAGACAAGATGTCAAGATAAGCAATTGGAATAACAGAAAACAATGTAGAGCAATCACTGTAATGAAGGAGTGAACAGCTGGAAATTCACTGCTTCTCCAAAGACCCTGACAGGTAATCATTCAAGGGTAGAAATGATTAGTCTTTTCAAGTGGGAGCTATTCTAGCTTTGTATAGTTATTAGTGCTTATTCATCTCCTAACATTAAGTTGTTCAATCAAGTAGCTAGTAGTCTTGATTCTTTTTTAGAAACCAAAGGTCCTAGCCATCGAAATCATACTACCTGAGATGTATATCAAACAAAATAGACCATCAGTCATAAGGTTAGATGAATCTTCGGAGTCAGGCAAGTGGAATGAGAATGAGCATTATTTAAACAGATAAGCCTGCATCCAAAACCATGTGGCCGCACCCGGTTCTTTCAAATCCCTGGCAGAGTCCTTCCTGGAGCCTCTGCACCTGTTGCACCTGAGAAGTCCTTGCTTGCCCTTGAATCTAAGGAAATCTAAACTCTCCCTGTCACGTCTCTCTTGTAAAGCACTCTACTTCCGGATCAGCCTTCTTCTCGCTCATCCTGTCACCTTTGTAAATGTATTCTCTTCCTCTCCAATGGAAGAGAGAGGTTGCCAGGCGCTCCATCCTAAAGCTATATTTTGTACTTCTAAGGTCATGTGTAGCTTAGCCAGTTCGGGGGCAAAAAGATACTCCGTTATTCCTTCATATGGTCTGACTCCCTATAGCTAGCTGCTAAACAAACCTAAAGAGAGACAACACTAATTGATGACCCTACCAGATATCAAATTTTGAGTTAAGAGCTGGGTCTCTTGACATCTACTCTTAAACAATGCAACATTCCTTCCACCTTCACTCATGGAACATCTGCTTATACTTAAATCCTAACTAGAATGTGTTGTTGTTCAACTGACTGTTGAACTGACCAGCCTCTTGGTATCATTACTCTTTGCCTCCGCATCTCCGATTCCACAGTGGCTTCAACACTTTGGAGTATTATATTGGACTGACTATGGACCTGCCCACACACATGTCATACTTTGCTTATGATTGTGTATTTGTAATTCCCTTTTGTCATCTCAACTTTAATTTTGATTGATTTTTATATCCTGAGCTTTATTTTATTTATTTTTTTTGTATTGGGATGCAACTAAAACTGGTGTCCTGTTACTGCTGGATATGGAAATAATCAACTCCTAACCAACAATATAAAAAAAACAGTGATAATATGTCATTGTAGTGGTCACAACTTGTTTCCAATGCCCCCAAGTCACACAAGAAATCTCTTATTTTAAGTTTGAACTTTAACTTAAAACAAAACGAATTAACAGCATAACAGAAAAAAATAAAAAAAAACATAGCTTATGTTTTGTATTGTTGTGAGGACCATCTTGAGGTTTCTCCTTACTTCCTCAGGAAGCTGTTTAAGATTAAGACTTAGAATTTGCCTTGAGTGGAGCATATCAATGTGGCGTATATGTCTAAAGTTGCATTCCTGGGGGCTGAGAAACATAGTATGTTGACGAGGGTCCCCACAACTGCAATACGAAGGTGTGTGTGTGTGTGTGTGTGTGTGTGTGTGTGTAGCAGCCCCTCATCCATCACTGTGTATTCAAACAGGCAGCAGCTCTCACTGCTGGCTAAGCAGAAGCAGGAGAGCAAATTAAAAACATTCATTTACACACACACACACACACACACACACACACACAAACACACACAGTCCATGTTTTACTCCTCTCTCACTCTTCATTCACTCCAAACAAGGAGTCAGTCAGCACTATGACCACAATGCGCCAACACAAACCAGCATGTTTGCAGTTTCCAGTCCAGTTCCAGTCGTCTCTGCTCGTTTTTTGTGATGATGCTTCCCAGAACAGCAGCTCTCAGCGGGTCAGGAACAGTTGCATCTGTTGCCTCCTGCGGCGCAGCGTTGCCGTTGGTGCTTCACAGTGGCAATAATCTGCATTAACAGCTGTCTGTGACCGTTCAAACACACACACACACACACACACACACACACATCTGCAGGCAGACAGCAGTGCTCAGGCAACATGCTGCTTCTCGTTTGAAGGCTGAGTTCTGTGGAAGATTTTAATTAGGCCGAGTTTAACCTGCAGGATGTGATGACCAGTGATCCCATCTCATCTTTAGTCTCCAGACTGACATTTTAAAGCATCGAGAAGCACTTTGTTCGCATCAGCCACTGTCACGTCTCCTCTCTCATCCTCCAGGTCAGATATACAGTATATGTGTCATTAATCACCCGCAGTGGGTCTCCCTTTAATAAACCTGCTGGTCACATCTGAGCTCTGATTCATGCTGTACCGCGGGCCCCGTGGTGAGCAGATTCCCACTAAGGGCTCCTGAAATGTCCCAGCAAATAACATATAACAGTAATGTTGTGTAGCAGTGCAGCAGTGCATCCTCTCTAGTCGGTATGTCTGTCTGTCTGTCTGTCTGTCTGTCTAACGTGGCTGAACAGTGCACCTCCTGGTCTGTCTGTGTCTTTCTGTCTTTATATATATATATATATATATATATATATATATATATATATATATATATATAATGTATTATGTTTACAATTACAATTATATTTAAAAGTTTGATAAAGGCCAACGGGCAACAGTGTTTTTAAACAGCACAAAATGATCCTGTCTCCTACAGAATTACGTTCCCATACATCTAAACATGTTTCCAGGGTAATATCTATTGGACCAAATAGTTAGGTCTCTTTTTAATAGTTCGCCATGTGTTTCTGACTGTGTATTTTCGGAACAACGGGCCTTTGGATTGGTGAGTGTTTGTTTTGGGAATAATAGGCCTTTAGAACAATAGCATTGCACCCTCAACACCACAGCAACTAACCAGAAGGACATAGTGACCACTTGGTAATCATGCTAGCACTAGTTTTCAAACTCCCAGCCAACACATAGCAACCACGACAAACACATCAGGAACCTCCAATAACGTGACTATCTGCTAAATAAATGAATGCATTATGCATCTCTAATATTACTAACTGGACTCCCGGGAGTAGTCCAGTCTGGCTATGCTTTGTGGTCCAGCAGAGTCCCCTGAGGTCCTGACCGATACAGACTGCTAACTGGCCTGATGCTGGAAACACCACATTGTAGCTCCACCTGCTGCTGTGTGACTGCTCAACTACTCCTGCTTTTTGGTCTACGGCGACGTGGTTGGGATGGATCCATCTCGGCGTGGCTGTGCCTGCTGCCATGGACTACTACTGTTGATACTACTACTACTGTTAATACTACCACTACTGCTAATGCTAATAATTTCTGCCTAAAAGCCTATTAAGGCAGTTTTTTCTCGCCACTGTCGCTGTAACGCTTGCCCCTGGGTGATGATGGGAATTTGAAATTGTATTGACTCTGAAAATCTTGAGCTTATTCTAGTCCTGCTCAATGTGTTAAGTGTCCTGAGATGACTTCTGTTGTCATATGACACTATAAACAAAATTGAATTGGATTATACTGCTGTGCGTTGTGAGTTGAGTCACCTCAGATTCTGAAAGGCTTTTCTCACTGTGTCTGCACCAAACACCCCCAAACGAATGCCTTCTAAACGCCTCTGTAATGAAGTGAGAGGTGGATGGAGGTAGAGCTCCAGTCTGGATCCGCTGGCTTCAGGCCCGCAGGAAGCCAACAGTTTGATTCACAAGCGATGCGGGCGAGAGAGGGAGTCAATTAGAGCAGATGCAGCACAGCGTGACACCCATAGGAACTGAGAGAGGGAGAGCTGCACCCCTGGGTGAGCCGCGTAGAGTATCAGGACATGAAGTGGTGGGACAACTTTAATGTGAGGACATTTGAGATCAACAGGAGTCGGAGTGGACGTAGTTTCACAGGACAAACGGTCGCTGAAACTAAACTGTAAACTGACACACAAATGAACAGCTTGTGCTCTCGAATGACTTAACTGATGCTCTGGAATGAAACATTTCAGCGTACTTGTGAACAGCTGTGATGAGTTTTGCCCTCATTTGATGTATTTTTTCAAGTGAAATGAGGGAGAACGAAAGATATATGACAGTAAAACCCAGAATCTCGCACTGTAACGTCTACCATGTCTCTCCTAGTCGGCCCTCATGCATTTGACACACGTGTCCGCAAACTTCCATCCATCCATCCATTGTCTACCGCTTATCCTGTATTCAGGGTCGCGGGGGGGCTGGAGCCGATCCCAGCTGTCATTGGGCAAAGGCAGGGTTCACCTGGACAGGTAACCAGTCTATCACAGGGCCAACATGTAGAGACAGACAGGTAACCAGTCTATCACAGGGAGACATGTAGAGACAGACAGGTAACCAGTCTATCACAGGGCTGACATGTAGAGACAGACAGGTAACCAGTCTATCACAGGGCCAACATGTAGAGACAGACAACCATTCACACTCACATTCACACCTACGGGCAATTTATCATCATCATGGAACCTATCCCCATCCTGCATGTCTTTGGACTGTGGGAGGAAGCTGGAGAACCCGGAGAGAACCCACGCTTACACGGGGAGAACATGCAAACTCCACACAGAAGGAACCCGGGAATCAAACCCAGGACCCTCTCTCTGTGAGGCGACAGTGCTACCCACTACACCACCGTGCAGCCCTGTCAACAAACTTGTCCCACAGAAACATGTTCATCCCATACACTGTACTTAAGAATGGGAGGTTGTCATCGGGACACCACACGTTGTTTTGTGGCCTCAAGTTTGGCATTTCAGCCGTCTCCATCTTGGATTTTTCTGCAACTACTGAAGGAGGTGACCAAATTTGGACTGTGGAGAAGCGACAGGTGGATCTGATGATGTCTTGAAGCTGTTAATCACGTTAGCTTCATAATTCAAGATCAACTTTACAGCTCAGTGTTACCATAACGTAGGGGATGCTTTAGGGCGGGGCTACCTTGTGATTGACAGGTCGCTCCAACGCTACCAATACAGTTAGCTACTAAGATGACGTTATGGTCTCTTTAACACTAAATAGGCCATAATGTACTAAATGAACATCATGCTGGATTGAAGAAGTCTTGAAACTAGAGATTGAGATCATAAACTCATATTTACAATGTTTACTGCAGTAATTAATCAAGGTCATTTTCTCATAGACTTCCATGCAATCAGACTTGTTTTTGTATCCAGTCGCCCCCTGATGGCCAGCAGAGATAATGCCAGTCTAAGGCATTCAACATGTACTACCCGTCTCCAGAAAATTAGATTCTCAACTTAGCTGCATTCTCAATTACCTTTCAAGGTAAACATATTTTCTCCTGTATTACGGTTTTACACATTATTAACATTGTAAATTGACACAGATATCACCAAATTGCAACAAAACTTCTTGATTATGTTTAGTAGAGTTTTAGCATGGAAGAAGTAATGCTCGATCCGTAACTTAAGTTCCAAACTTATCCTTTAAGAGTGTTTTAATTTCACACGGGACACAGCCAGGGTTCTCCTGCTGCCACCAGAGCACTAATATTAAAGGATGTTCCAGTTTTCAGACTGCAAGTTAAAATAAAATGTGTTATTTTCCTGGTTGGTATAAATGTATGCTCTAATGTATTTATGTATGTATGTATGCAAATGACTTGCAGAGTTGTTGTTTTGTATTTTGGTCTAAGGACTTCATTGTGCCCTTCATCTCCTGAAGCCAAACACGCCTTGATTCCCTTCTTACACTATTTCTCTCGTCCTGTTCTTTTTCTTCTTCTTTTCCTCTTCTTACACTGCCTCTCTTAATCTGTTTTCTTTCTTCTCTCTTATTTATTTCCTTCCATTTTAGTATCCGTTTCGTTTTTTGTACCTCTTTTTATACTTCACCCTTTTCAAAATCCCTTTCCTTCCTTTCCCCCTTTATCTTTATTTCTCTCCTTCTTCACATTATCTTTCTTTAATTTATTATTATTTATCGTCCGGTTCACTTCCAGACTTTCCTGTTTCCTTGTTCTTCTCTTTTCCCTCTTCCTGCCAAGTCTCCTCAGAAGATCCTCATGTTAACATGAAGGTTGCTGCTTGATGACTCAGGCCTCTCACCTTGTCCTCGAATCCTCCAAAACATAAACCATGACCCAAAATCAAAAGGAAATATACACTGTATGTATGTTTTAAAAAGAAAGAAAAAACATAGCTGGCTCTGAATCCCGCAGTGTTGAGGCAGGTTTCCAGAAACAGGAAGTCCTCGGAGAGAAAACACAAAATGATCACAGCAGGTGCACTAAAGTGGTTTCTGGGGGAAGGGGGAGAATATTTTTGGCTCAAATAAAATATGTCTATATTCCCGTTGGAAGTTAGAATACAAGAGAAAAAGAAACACACACACACACACACACACACACACACACACACACACACACACACACACACACACTCAGCCCGAAAGGAATCACAAAGCTGTAGAGTTTAAGAAGCAGGAGAAAGATGATAGAAATACAGTTGTTGTGCTATGAAGTTAATACCTCGACTCTTCAGGGAACGACAGATGAGCAGCTGAAACAAAACTCCCCACGGCAACATGCACACACACACACACACACACACACACGCACACCCACGCACACACAACGGTACTATCTTACAGCTTAAATTGTGTTTTTTTCTTCCTGGCTAGAGGCGTAGCGCTACATCCAAATCAACGTGGAGGGAAATCATTGTGTTTCAGTTGCTTCTTGAAAAAAAAGATGTCATCAGCTTTGCATAAAAAGTCTGTAGGATTCATCCTCTGGCGACTGCATAAGCCTGTTCAAATCTTCATAGAAATGTTGTCCAGAGAGGTGGAACCACCTGCAGCCGTTACCAGACCGAGAGCCACGCTGCTAGCTTGGCTAACAACTCCACTACAGTTGACAAGTGTTCCTTTAATGAAATGTCTCTACTTTGGAATGGTCTGAGCTGGTGATGTAGTATAACGTTTAGAAAGACTACTTGGTGGGGGGGGGGGACTTTGAAGTAGGAGACCGATGTTTGACACTACGCGTCCCAAACTGTTATGTGTGCGACGTGTTGTGAGGTTTTCCTGAAACTAACTAAGAGGTTTAGGCAACAAAAACAACGGTTTTGTAGCATAATGTCGACATGTGACACAAAAAAAAACACGAGCATGAAACCAATAGATTACATTACCCTGACTGGTTCACGCATTGTGTTGAATTGAATTGAATAACGTCTCATAAGTGCAGAAAAGCTTTAATTTCAAAAACAACTCAACAACATTTTTAGGACATGAACACTGGTCTCCAAGTTGAAAGTCCTGTGTTTGTTTGAAAGTGTTGGTTCTTTCAGTCTTTATACTACATCATCAGATTATAGTTATAGTAATTTTGGTATCAGATGCTAAGTGGAAGGACAAAGCGTCGGTATTAGGCGGGCACTTTAGGATCTCACGTGGTGTTCCTCGTCCCTCTGTACAGCGTCTCCATCAGAAAATCTGCAGCTGCAAACTTTCTCTCCGCGACTTTATTTTCAGTTGTTAGTGAACGCTGCCGCAGTATTTACAAGTAGGTTCCAATTAGCGTTGTGCCCTGCGGCTGTCGTCCGGCCATTAACTTCTGGTTCTGTCCTCATTACTTGCGTCTTCCTCCGCCTGACACACAGCACAGCAGTTTAGCCTCCGCTCTGTTGTGTCTGCTGTCCTTAAGATGCAATTTCTCCTCATTTCATTTTACCCGCCTCGCATTATTTTTCATCTTATTTTCCGCCACTGTTGTTGGTCGTTACAGTTTACCGTTTGCAGTGTTATTGTTGTGTTGGCGAGGTGACATCGCTGATGTCGGGTTGTCATTATCGTGCTTACACTACCACGGATGCCGGGGACGAGCTTTTTTCCATCCATTTCCATTTTCCATGATTGACGTCCAGATGAAAATCGTTGGAGTTAACTGAAGCATTTGTGCTGCGGAGGCTCCAAACAAATCAAGTCTTCCAGTGAAAGGGAAGTTGGACGTCTTTTCTGTTTTATCTGTTGCCCTAATGAGTCGTCACGCTCAGCAGCTCGGGGCTTCCAACATCCAGACTTCATGTGAGGAACGACCTCAGTTTTCTTTCGCCTTCAAAGATGCAGCCAATCTTGAGGAAAATGAATGAAAAAATGGACGCATTTCACTTTAACGGCCTGCGTCTTGTCCTTCCCTTTCCACTTCCTGCCAGAAGGGAAAAGAAGATCTCAGACACGTCTCGGTAATGAGCGCGCCCCGAGGGAGGAGAGTACACGCACTGGCATATTTCTGAATAAATGCACAATCAACTTAACGGTACCATAATGGATGAGGCTGATACTTGAAACAGACAGGTATTCAATCTATTATTCAGTCAATCAATCAGCATCCTGTGTGCGATTAGAGCCGGCTGTCTACTCGCTGTGTTCATGTGATGAGCATTTGAAACACTGCATTCCTGCTTTCTTTCTTTTCATTCAGTCCGTTTCTTCTTCAACTTCGTCTTCAAGCTGTTATTCGACCCCATTTTATCCTCCGGTAGCTTTAGTTGGCTTCGACACATTCTGCATTTAGACATCTGATGAACTGCTGAACTTTATTTCATGAAATTTACATCAATGTTCTAACATTTCAAATGCAACAAATCGATTTATCGAGAAAGCAATCTTCATTTGATTTATAGGACTTTTCAAGCAACTGCTCTCCGAATTGAACACTTTACATAAAAAAAACCCAGATATGAAGTGCAAATATTACACTTAATATAAATAAAAAGGTACATATTTTCAATTTGACCTCTGTGTTCAGCCTGTCCCAAGCATGTTTAGGAGGTCTTAGGGCTGCTGCGAGGAAACATCTCAGCGAGTACGACCGTTTGGTTCAAGAGCTAAAAACATGCAGAGTAGACGCTCAGCTCCTCGTCGTGCTGCTGGTACTAATATTGTAAGGAAATACCTGTGCTAAACCAACCATATTTATTTTACATCGTTGCGTGTGCGTCAAAGGATAATTCTAGATTAGACAGAGAAACTGTGTATTATTTTTGCCACTGTGTTTATAAATTCTTGAAATGATAACAACAAATGCATGTCTTCTTAATGACATCAATGTATTCCCAGATCTCAGTGACTATTTGTGATTTGTGAAGATCAGTGGGAGGTGTCAAGTTAAGTGTGTTTGAAACCTCACAGTGAATTAAACAAAACATAAAATGTAATGTAATTTCAGAATTTGAACTCAACCACTGCATTAAGATGAATATTAAATCACAGTTTCAAACAAATAAAATCAAATTCATCAAGAAGAGTTATACAGTCACTCTCTTGCCTTTCCCCTTCCTCATGCAGACACATACAGGAGGCTTTAGCAGGCTGGGAAGTAGTCACGTAGAGCTGGTGACGTACTATAGATACTGAGACAGACTTCTGATGAGGTTTGTCCATTAAGTCAACTAAGAGGTTGTGTTGGCTTAACCTAACCTGGCTTTCGTATAGGTGGGATCTTATCCCGACTGACAACAAGAAGTCATGCTGAGCAACATGAAAACAACTCAACAACACTGTGAAACATAGACAGTGGTCTGGTTGACAGGGTGTGACTTGTGAAAATGTCAGAGCGAGATGTGTTTGAACCTTTACGACAAACTGAACTAACTTTGACCTTGAACTTAACCACTGCATTTACAGGATCATCGATTTTGATATCATTTAGTTCATCAAGTGGCGTGATGCTTTTGGTTTTTCCTTCCTTCCTTCCTTCCTTCCTTCCTTCCTTCCTTCCTTCCTGTGGACACATAACAGATGGCGGTCGTCTCCAAGGAGCACACGGAGGGAAGAAAAACAAAATCATGGTGCTTTGAACCTGTTTCCCGTTCAGAAGTCTTTTGTGGACAGGAGCATCCTGACACGGTGAATTATCAGCAGCAACATGCAACAAACCAGCCTCCTTCTGAGCATCACAAACATTTCTATTCCCCATCTTCCTCTCATCTTCCTGTGTCTCGCAGCGTTCACAGCTCTCAAAACAATCAGCTTCAATCACCCAGCTTTTTTTCATTAGTGTCGAGAATTTTAACAAATTGTGCACTTTTTGATGATTGCCTAATTATTCCCTTTCAATTCTGTTGCATATCTAATTCAACAACTCCTTCATCTTTTCTTCTCCAGCTGCATCCGCCTCTGTTCTGCCTGTCAGCGCGCCGCAGACATCCGTACAAGTCGGATTTTCATTGGCTGAACACGGATTTGGTCCGACATGCTTGTCTTGTTGTTGCAGCTCCTCTAAAGCCGTCTGTTTGTTGTTTTGCTTTCAGCTGAACATGTGGCGCTTTAATTCCTGTCACCTTCCAGTTGCTCTGGCCGGTTCTCCAACGTCGCCTCTTTCTCCTTCAGAATATTCAGAGGGAGGCCGGAGAAACCGGGAGCTCAACTTGTCATCTGCATGAATGCACAGAGCCCACCTTATATTCTGTGGCCTTTGGAAATTTACATGAAGACTTTGTCCAATTATTCTCTCCCTGGCAATATGAAGAGTGTGAGCGTCACGCATGGTCAGCTCAGTGGCATCGGGCTGCATTGCTCTCTCTGTTTACGGAGACACGCGATGGCGAACAGGTTTTCGGACTCCAAGGACGTTCTCGACAATGACGCTGCTGTCACACTGCACAATGTAATATCCGGAAACTCTTCCCCTTCTGAAATCAAGAGGATTAAATACAACACGGCCAAATGTATCATTCAAAAACAAGTAAACCGCACTCTTACTTTTGGTTTCCAAGGAAACATGTTTTTCACAGTTTGAGACACGTGGTTAACGAACAAAACTAAACTAAAACTAACTACTTATCCTGTATTCAGGGTCGCTGGAGCTGATCCCAGCTGTCATTGGGCGAAGGCAGGGTACACCTGGACAGGTAACCAGTCTATCACAGGGAGACATGTAGAGACAGACAGGTAACCAGTCTATCACAGGGAGACATGTAGAGACAGACAGGTAACCAGTCTATCATGACATGTAGAGACAGACAGGTAACCAGTCTATCACAGGGAGACATGTAGAGACAGACAGGTAACCAGTCTATCACAGGGAGACATGTAGAGACAGACAGGTAACCAGTCTATCACAGGGAGACATGTAGAGACAGACAGGTAACCAGTCTATCACAGGGCTGACATGTAGAGACAGACAGGTAACCAGTCTATCACAGGGAGACATGTAGAGACAGACAGGTAACCAGTCTATCACATGGCTGACATGTAGAGACAGACAGGTAACCAGTCTATCACAGGGAGACATGTAGAGACAGACAGGTAACCAGTCTATCACAGGGAGACATGTAGAGACAGACAGGTAACCAGTCTATCACAGGGAGACATGTAGAGACAGACAGGTAACCAGTCTATCACAGGGCTGACATGTAGAGACAGACAGGTAACCAGTCTATCACAGGGAGACATGTAGAGACAGACAGGTAACCAGTCTATCACATGGCTGACATGTAGAGACAGACAGGTAACCAGTCTATCACAGGGAGACATGTAGAGACAGACAGGTAACCAGTCTTTCACAGGGAGACATGTAGAGACAGACAGGTAACCAGTCTATCACAGGGCTGACATGTAGAGACAGACAGGTAACCAGTCTATCACAGGGCTGACATGTAGAGACAGACAGGTAACCAGTCTATCACAGGGAGACATGTAGAGACAGACAGGTAACCAGTCTATCACATGGCTGACATGTAGAGACAGACAGGTAACCAGTCTATCACAGGGAGACATGTAGAGACAGACAGGTAACCAGTCTATCACAGGGAGACATGTAGAGACAGACAGGTAACCAGTCTATCACAGGGCTGACATGTAGAGACAGACAGGTAACCAGTCTATCACAGGGAGACATGTAGAGACAGACAGGTAACCAGTCTATCACATGGCTGACATGTAGAGACAGACAGGTAACCAGTCTATCACAGGGAGACATGTAGAGACAGACAGGTAACCAGTCTATCACAGGGAGACATGTAGAGACAGACAGGTAACCAGTCTATCACAGGGAGACATGTAGAGACAGACAGGTAACCAGTCTATCACAGGGCTGACATGTAGAGACAGACAGGTAACCAGTCTATCACAGGGAGACATGTAGAGACAGACAGGTAACCAGTCTATCACATGGCTGACATGTAGAGACAGACAGGTAACCAGTCTATCACAGGGAGACATGTAGAGACAGACAGGTAACCAGTCTATCACAGGGAGACATGTAGAGACAGACAGGTAACCAGTCTATCACAGGGAGACATGTAGAGACAGACAGGTAACCAGTCTATCACAGGGCTGACATGTAGAGACAGACAGGTAACCAGTCTATCACAGGGAGACATGTAGAGACAGACAGGTAACCAGTCTATCACATGGCTGACATGTAGAGACAGACAGGTAACCAGTCTATCACAGGGAGACATGTAGAGACAGACAGGTAACCAGTCTATCACAGGGAGACATGTAGAGACAGACAGGTAACCAGTCTATCACAGGGCTGACATGTAGAGACAGACAGGTAACCAGTCTATCACAGGGCTGACATGTAGAGACAGACAGGTAACCAGTCTATCACAGGGAGACATGTAGAGACAGACAGGTAACCAGTCTATCACATGGCTGACATGTAGAGACAGACAGGTAACCAGTCTATCACAGGGAGACATGTAGAGACAGACAGGTAACCAGTCTATCACAGGGAGACATGTAGAGACAGACAGGTAACCAGTCTATCACAGGGCTGACATGTAGAGACAGACAGGTAACCAGTCTATCACAGGGCTGACATGTAGAGACAGACAGGTAACCAGTCTATCACAGGGAGACATGTAGAGACAGACAGGTAACCAGTCTATCACATGGCTGACATGTAGAGACAGACAGGTAACCAGTCTATCACAGGGAGACATGTAGAGACAGACAGGTAACCAGTCTATCACAGGGAGACATGTAGAGACAGACAGGTAACCAGTCTATCACAGGGAGACATGTAGAGACAGACAGGTAACCAGTCTATCACAGGGCTGACATGTAGAGACAGACAGGTAACCAGTCTATCACAGGGCCGACATGTAGAGACAGACAGGTAACCAGTCTATCACAGGGCTGATATGTAGAGACAGACAGGTAACCAGTCTATCACAGGGCTGACATGTAGAGACAGACAGGTAACTGGTCTATCACAGTAGGTTTAGTTCACCACGGCAACACACAGCTAATCCTGCTTAACATACAGCTAAATAATTACATAAAATGTTAGCTGATATTAACACTGAACATCACTTTTTGAAAACTTTCCACAGAGCAAAACGATTGGAGCGAATGCATGAGACCTCTCCTGAAGGACAGACTGAGACTGCAGACACAACTGTGTGATGATACCAGTTAATACTTACAACTTTATAGGACTCAAACATCTCCCTATGCAGTCTAGAGAATTATCATATGCTATTATGTTGGATGGTGATATGATATTGAAGGAGAAGGAGCAGAGCTCCGGTAGGAGATCAGGTCAATTTGCAATTTGAACATCGGTCCAGGTGGGCTCTGGTCTAATTTAACCTCTGGATGTATGCATGACAAATAATGATGCTGTTTTAATGTCGCGTCCCACCATGTTCCATGGTCATTGTCAGCAGCATCCCTCTTGTAGCAGCAAAGTAAACTGGTGTCTATTTACAGAGCAAATATCTGGGCTCGGCCCTCTGGAGTGTGTTTTTTAATGAAGTGTTACAGATTGGGAGCAGGTGATGCATCGTCTCATCGCTGTGAATCGGTGCCTTGTTCATGATGACGCTGCTGCTGCCGCTGGCTCGTATTTTACACCTCATTTGAATCAGGAGGCATGAGACATTGTAAAACAGCATGTGGGCATTAATGGGTCCTGTTATACACTTAAGAAAATACACATGAATTGTTGTGACTCATGGTTTCTGTGGGTCAGGGGAAAGAGGAGCAGGCCAAGCATGCTTACTTAAGATCTGGAGTTTTGATCTCTTAACAAACACAATCTTTTGAGGTTGACAATAATAATAAAAACAATTATACAAGTTATGTATATGGCACTTTTAGAACCGCCTCCTGCTGCCGACACCTGCCCACTGCTGGGTCTAGCTTCCAGGCGCAGTTCATCTCAAACAAGCCTCATCTTTGCTCCCTCCCTTTCTGATTCAGCAACATCAGGACGCCAGTGAGGACAGGAGGAGAATCTCAATGCTGACAGTCTTTCACCACACAGCGTCACAGCGATTTCCTGCTTGAGTTTAAATATTTCGATTTGCTTTCAGAAAATGTGCGTCATTTCCGTCGCTGTTGCAAATTTGCATCTGTTGCATTGAATGCATGTCGTTTTGCACACATGGCTTGTTTTTTCAGTTTTTTGCTACTCTCATTCATATCATGTGTTTCTAAACTTCTGGTTACAAGTACATTTAAAATATATAATCATACCAACAACATGAGACGGTTTTCTGATTCCAGCAAATGTTGACTACTGACAAAAGAAGATGGCAATGATCCCGTCTAAAGATAATTCCCAGAATCATTTGAGTCGATGACAGTGCATCAGTTTTGTCTACAATGTATTCACCACCCTAACAGCTCAGATAATGCGATGGCAGATGAAAGATGACATCACAAAAGTTACATATAAAGTGGCAAAAAAAACAGACAATGAGATGAAAGACGATGAGATGAAAGATCCAAACTGTAGTACACTAGAGCGGATTGCTTTTTTAATGCAGGACCTTTATTGGCAGTAGAATGTTATTCCATCACATAGCACTGGTTCTGGAACCAAACTCCTGGAGAGGGGCTGGACTCTGGAGTGAGAGGCTGAGCGCCAAGATGGCGGAGAACCAGAGGGTCACTTCAATGTGTCTACAAGTGGCTGAGAGGACGTCCGTGACTGTTGTGTGTGTGGATATGCACCATCTGGGGTAACATGGAGGGGACTGACTGGGAAGGCAACATTGCCATGTTGTACTGTCTATAGTGGACTATATACCCTCTACCCTCATATATAGTATCGCACAATTCATCTTGAAAAGTAGTGTGCAGTGTGAGACAGCGTTGTGGTGCAAAAATATATTTAATGTGAGAAGAGCACAAATTTCATGTCACTCACCACATCTGATCTGATTATGAGTTAGGGTTCATGCCTGCAACACAATCATCAGAGAACATTACATTACAAAACAAACTAAGTATAGTTGGCATTGTGGTTCTCACTATATTGGATTTTAGCCATCACCATCTTGGAATTTTTGCCCAAAATGACAGGAGGTGACCATATTTGGCTTGTGGAGGAGCGACGCATGGATCTAACGACGCCCTAAATCATTGGTTGCTTTATGGTCTAACCCTAACCTTTGACTCTAATTGGGACCATCACTTACTAAATGAACATCTTGATCTATTGAAGAAGACTTGAAACTACAGATTGAGATCATAAACTCATGTTCCCAATGTTTCGTGAGATAGTAAATCAAGTGAGAAATCGGATAATCTTCTCATGAACTTCCATGCAATCAGACTTCTTTTTGCAACCAGAGGAGCCCCCTGATGGCCAGCAGAGAGAATGTTGAAGCCACTTAAACATGTTTGCCTGGTGTCACAACAACACTTTGGTGGTGTCCAACATCGGTCCCGTGTTTGAAAGTCCTGTGACCAATCCATAGGCGTAATTTATGGGGGGGATGGGTGGGTTGTAACCCACCCAATAATCCAAACCAACCACCACAACCCACCCAATATGATATCATAATTATTGATATTGAATGTTAAGCATTATAATCACAACAGCGTGGTAGATTTTCTCAATTTACCAGTAAAAAATAGTGACGTTTGTCTGTGCCCCCTCCCGCTCTGAGATTTGGTTTCGCCCATCTTGCCGGACCTGCGCTTCTCTACTGTCTCTCCGGTCTCTCCCCGTACGTCTACGAAGCATCAGCGGTGGTATGAAGAAAGCACGCGGAAAAAATGCAAAAGAATAAAACAATCTTCCCAATAGGAGGTAGCTACTGCTAGGGCTCCAGTGCCACCACTCACGAGTCAAATCATGTTACTGAACAAAAGTTAGTAACATGATGGGCCCCCCCCAGCCGGCCAGTTTGACAGTGCGTGCGCGTATAGCCCCGTTCACATACGTCGCTACTCTCCCGTTACTCGCTTTCTCGCTGAATTCTACTCACTGGCAAAAAAAAGCTCACTGTCGCCGACGGCGACTTCAAGCGGCAAGTCTCTGTGGAACTCTCTGTTGACGTCAACTGTCGATCATCACTATTCTACATTGTGATTTGTACTCGCTTGGTTCTCACTTCACTCGCATCGCAGAAAGTTAAAATGATTCTATCTCCGATCGACCACATCACATCGCCTGTCCTGGCCGCATTCCGCTAGAACACATTCACATTAATTGACAGCTGTCTCTCAGAGATGGGCGAGTGGCGACGTATGTGAACGAGCTTTAGTCAAACCCAAATCACCAAGGGAGGCTGAGGAATAGTCACCCACTTTTATTATCATTATTATTATTATTATTATTTAAAATAATAATAATAAACGAATTGTGTTTTAGTCATTTTTGTTCTCATCTTTTCTTGAATGCTTAAACTCCTCAACCCCATTTAGTATGTCAACATTTGTATCAGTACCAGCAGTTTGTAAGAAATTGGTCAGTAATTGATATGTCATATTTTGTTTCTCAGAATTCACCAAATTTATGCATTAAAATGAAATTATTCAAAATTTTCTCCCGGGGGGGCATGCCCCCGGACCCCCCTAGAGGATCGCAAGCCCCCCCACCATAGTCTCCAAAGATCCTGTGGGAAATACAAACCCATAATCGGGACAAAATACTTAAAGTTAGAGGTAATTAAGGACCGTGAGTCCTAAAAAGAACACTTGAACACGCACATGTGTATTCTGTACAAGTTCAAGAACCATTCTTATGCATTTTCTAAGTCGGTCATCTTTATTTTAGGCACAAACTATATATTTGGGCTGGTAAACCCAACCTGTCACAGTATATCACAGGCGGAAATCTCAACCCCCCCAATGTTCAACTCAAAGTTACGCCCTTGGACCAATCCTCCTCCCCGTCCCCCATATAAGTAGTCTTTCTCAGTGTCACTACTAGCTCTGGACGTTGTATAATCACATGGATGTGTTTCTTTTGTGCGTCCACTAAAACTTTCCATTGTCATTGTTTTATTGCTGAGAGACACGAGGCAAAGAAATAATAGACAGAAATAATTGGTGTCCCTGAATGTGAAACCAGTGGATTGCGTTTCATGACTATATGACAAACTGTCTGGACTGGATACAGATACTTTCACTTCTCAGAGATGTGACTACTTGATCCACCTCTGATGAGTGGCAGCAGGAGTTAACCTCTCTATGCAAACATGGCTTCAGGAACAAAAAGGTGGTCTGCTCTGAATCAACAACTGAAAGCACTGCTGGTGGTTTCAGATGTGTTTGCAGTAGCTGCTGCTGCTCCCTGAAGATGAGCCAGGCAGTGGCCACCATAAATCCTCCATCCTAATTATGATGGAAATCTATTTTGCACACTGAGGGAAACATTCTCCATCATTTAACCTCTGACTCAGTGTGCAAACTGATGCAAGTGTTTGGTTATTTAGCAACTGTCACCACGGGGTTGGTGGAGGGGCCTTCAGGGAGTCAGCGGTCAGCAGCAGCAGTCGCTCCATCAAGCTGTGATCCTGGTTGACTGAACACACTTCTCTTCCGATGCAAACAACATCAACATTTTTATGGAGCTGTCACAGCTTACATATAAGCATGATCACACTACATTTCAAATCTGTTCAGGTAGAATAAGAATCTGTCACATCAACGTTTTCCATCAGCTGCCTGTTTTTGCCTCGACAGTCCCATGACTCTTTGGGTTGTCTTGATGAGACACCTGCATGTGACTTTCACACCTCAGCTGCTGTTTCTGGGTTCTCAAGTTGTTGATAATCTGTTGTTGAAGATTTCTTCTGGGACAATGATAAGGCTTAAAGTGGAGCTGAAACTTCTTTTCCAGTGCATCACTCTTCTGTGTGGTGACGTTTTCCATAGGAAACGGGACAGACAGACAGACAGACGGGACTAGATGACGTAAACATGCATCATATTTTGTTTACC